>NC_086191.1:6891923-7511730 GCF_023053635.1 Elgaria multicarinata webbii | reverse complement strand
TTGTTGTTGTTGTTGTTGTTGTTGTTGCTGTTTCCTCTTTCCAAACTTTGGAACTTGCATTATGCAAACAGCCATTTGCATCCTGGAGTTACGATCTTGGTACCAAAAATTGGATCAACACCCTTTTTAAGTATGGCAACTTAAGTCTGTGCTTATGGGTGCTATCTTATCTTCTTGATGATCTGAAGCCCTTGGACTCGGAGGTTGCTGATCATTCAATGAAGGATGGGAGCAGTGGCGTAGGGGATCTTCACCTCCCTGTCTGAAACACCATCATACATTTTTTGCTAGATGGGCTTTTTGCCCATCTAACGATGGTGTTTCAGATGGGGAGAGAAGGAGGCTGGAAGAGGCTCCAGATAACATGTAACCTGGCCTCTCCTGTCTCCAACCCTCTCTGCCTACTGAAGAGTCCCCTTTTCCCCTTCTGCAAGGTCAAGTTTCCGATTTCAGGGGCCAACTGGCACAGTTATTTCTTCTCTGGCTGCATCTGTTCTTCAATTCCCCCCTTACAAGGTTGAAGTGCTACCTTAGATCTTGAAGGAGGGAATCCTCAGTTTCCTATGGCCCCTCAGGCAATGTCTGGGTGAGGTATAGGGTTCCTCCCTAAATCTGTTCAAAAGGAATTAAGATGCTGGGCTGCAATCTTATGAGTATACTTGCAGTCACAGCTATAGACTCCAGTTTGGGGATATGTTTCATTGAATTTAATGGGAATTACTTGTGAACCAATCTTATAGGATTGTACTGTTGGAAGTGCATCTTTTAATGCTGGATCATGCCCTTTGAGTGGGGGGGGGGCATTTTTTTTTTTTAAAAAAATGCAAACATGCTAAAAATTCAAATCAGGTATTGTGTTCCAAATTTATTTCAATATTTATGGGGGTGGGGGGAGAGCAGAAATTCATGAGAAATCTGCAACTGATCTTTGCTATTGAGGTTAAAGTAGGGATATGAGAGTTATATCTCTTTGAATGGATTGGAGGCTTTAATTTAAAGTTAATGATGATTTAGCCCTACAGTTACTAAGGGTGGGGAGCGAGGGGATGAAAAGAAAGACCCGCCAATCTCAAACAAAGCAGGAAGGACAGTGAATATGCTTGTAAGACGTCCCGATCACCAGCATATCCAACAGACTTCATCTAAGATCGCGGAAGTTTCCAGAAGTCCATCTGTTGGAGCTCAATCTTCTACTGATCACTTAGAGCCAGGAATAGTTGTAAGGCAGGTACATCCTGGTATTGTACAGGGTTGCAAGGCTTGAACCGTATCCAGATCCTGATTCTGACTCCAACTCCAGAAAGGAGGGCTCTTCATACAAAAAGGCTGAACTTCCTCTTCTTCCACGACCACCACGACCACCATGACCAAGACGACCACCGCCGCCGCCGCCACCGCCGCCGCCACCGCCACCACCTCCACCACCACGACCATAACCAATACGAGCACAAGGATTGTGCTGGCAAATTCGTAGAGGCTGGTCAGGACAGCAAAGGGTGGGCCCAGGGATGGTCAGTACAAAGGGTGGTGGTTGGATCGTTACTGTGGACGGGGGACATGATGCATAGCATGAGTTTCTTCGGTTCATCTCTCGGGATGGATGGAGGTCGCTCTAGAAGAAGACATCAAGCAATAGAGTAAACATAGGGCCTCAATACATAGACAGGACTTAGTTTTCAAGGAATCATAGAATAGTAGGAAGGGGCCTATAAGGCCATCGAGTCCAACCCCCTGCTCAGTGCAGGAATCCACCTTAAAGCATCCCTGACAGATCATTGTCCAGCTGCCTCTTGAAGGCCTCTAGTATGGGAGAGCCCACAACCTACCTAGGTAACTGGCTCCATTGTCGTACTGCTCAAACAGTCAGGAAGTTTTTCCTGATGTCCAGCCAGAATCTGACTTCCTGTAACTTGAGCCCATTATTCCATGTCCTGCACTCTGGGATGATTGTTTTGTTTTGTTTTCATGCATTTCTTATACTGCCCAATAGCCAAAGCTCTCCGGCTGCTTCACAGCAATTAAAACCATGAAGACAGCTCAAAGTATAAAACAAACAACAAACCAGTATAAAATTCTCACTCCGCTTTCGAGAGGCAACAATACTGGAAAAGTCCATGGGAGGAAGTCCTGATTAATTCCTTTAGGAGGATTTCCATGAAGCCAGGGCAGGTTTAGTATGGGTGATCCACCAAGGCTGCCAAAAACTGGGTGGTCACCCAGGCTGCCAAGGTGAGAGGAACATCAAGCTGAGCTGACATGTGTGTGAGTGTGTGTGTGAAGAGGAGCTCAGTGGCTGGATTTGTTTTAATTCTGACTCCAGTGAGCTAAGATGGTAAAAAGCAAGTACCTGTAACCTTTCTACAGGTTGTTAGGTACTAATTACGAAAATGATCTTCCTTAAATTAGCTTTATATTTCTTTTTCAAGTTCCACATTGATGTAATTTTTCAATATATATATATATATATATATATTATGAATTGTTGTACATGTCCCAGAGAGCTTAGTCTATGTGACAATATAGAAATGAAATAAATAATAATTCTCATAGAATCATAGAATAGTAGAGTTGGAAGGGGCCTATAAGGCCATCGAGTCCAACCCCCTGCTCAATGCAGGAATCCACCCTAAAGCATCCCTGACAGATGGTTCTCCAGCTGCCTCTTGAAGGCATCTGATGCAGGAGAGCCCACAACCTCCCTAGGTAATTTTTGTGAACCGCCCAGAGAGCTCCGGCTATTGGGCGGTATATAAATGTAATAAATAAATAAATAAATAAATAAATAAATAACTGGTTCCATTGTCGTACTTCTCTAACAGTCAGGAAGTTTTTCCTGATGTCCAGCCAGAATCTGGCTTCGTGTAACTTCAGCCCATTATTCCGTGTCCTACACTCTGGGAGGATCGAGAAGAGATCCTGGCCCTCCTCTGTGTGACAATCTTTTAAGTATTTGGAGAGTGCTGTCATGTCTCCCCTCAATCTTCTCTTCTCCAGGCTAAACATGCCCAGTTCTTTCAGTCTCTCTTCATAGGGCTTTGTTTCCAGACCCCTGATCATCTTGGTTGCCCTCCTGTGGAGCTTTACTTTGAGACAATGTTACCAAACACTTAAGAACATCAGAAGAGCCCTGCTGGATCAGACTGAGGGTCCATCTTATCCAACACTCTGTTCACACAGTGGCCGACCAGCTTTCAACCCGGGACCAACGAAGCAGGACATGATGCAACAGCACCCTCCCACCCATGTTCCCCAGCAACTGGTGCACACAGGCACCACTTAGCACTTCAAATGCTTTAAACACTATCAGTTAAAGCTGCAGAAGTCCTGTCCTCTTTTGTACCCAGTCAAGTGGGCAGGGCTCCTGCAGCTTTAATGTGATGAATAGGGAATTTCACCAATTGCTACATGCATACAAATAACACCTGCTGAAATCCCCTTTTTCTATCCAACTGTTACAGATACAGGAGCCCTGTCCTGCTTTCCATAGGGTCACCCTACTCAGAATACCTTCCACAATCAAATAAAAGTAACATCCGTACAGCATTACACTGCTCACAGAATCTTACCTGGATCTCTTCTGGTACGGAGGAAACTGCGAAGCTGCTGCAATGAGAAGGCTGTTGAAATGCCACTAGTTGTTCACATTTTTATAACTCTTTGGGGGCAGCATCCAGGAAATGAGCCCACACAACCACAGATACACACACATACCAGTAATTCCAACCAAACAGTATTTAATTTCATATTTGCTCCACCAAATGACTTTGTAATTATTCCGTTCCCTGTCTGTGGTGGTGAGATTGTTGCAATATTTGATAAGAACGGCATCATTCAGGTTCTTTTTTTATCACTTATCATTTAAAGAGTTAATTATGCCCTTTGTCTTGTTTCCTTGATTGGCTTGAAGCATAAACTCAAATTCTGTCAACAGGGACTCCATGATATTATTATTATTTAGATTGAAATGCTATTGCTTTTATCGTTTTTCTATTGACTTAATGACAGCTTTTATCATGATTTTGTATTGTAAACTGTTTTGGGATTATCGTTCTATGATTATTATTTATTTATTTTAATGAAAAGTGCTATAGAGTTTTTGAAAATAAATAAATAAATATCACCAGATTCTGGCTGGACATCAGGAAAAATCTCCTGACTGTTAGAGCAGTACAACAATGGAACCAATGACCTTGGGAGGTTGTGGGCTCTCCCACACTAGAGGCCTTCAAGAGGCAGCTGGGCAACCATCTGTCAGGGATGCTTTAAGGTGGATTCCTGCATTGAGCAGGGGGTTGGACTCGATGGCCTTATAGGCCGCTTCCAACTCTACGATTCTATGATAATAGAAATATAATAAAAGAAAGAAGACTCATGCTCAGCCGGATGGGAAAGGTTCTTCCGAGAAACAAAGCCCTATGAGGAGAGACTGAAACAATTGGGCATGTTTAGCCTGGAGAAGAGAAGATTGAAGGGAGACATGATGGCAAAGGTGGTCACCCAGAGGAGGGCCAGAATCTCTTCTTGATCCTCCCAGAGTGCAGGACATGGAATAACGGGCTCAAGTGACAGGACGCCAGATTCCGGCTGAACATCAGGAAAAACCTCCTGACTGTTAGAGCAGTACAACAATGGAACAAGTGACCTAGGGAGGTTGTGGGCTCTCTCACACTAGAGGCCTTCAAGAGGCAGCTGGGTAACCATCTGTCGGGTATGCTTTGAAGTGGATTCCTGCCTTAAGCAGGGGGTTGGACTCAATGGCGTTATAGGCCCCTTCCAACTCTGCTATTCTATGACTCTATGATCTACCATGCCAGTTGGGGAAAAAAGAGTTTGAAATGTGAAGAACAAGAGGGAACCGTCTACCCTATGTGGTGGTCTTGAAAAAAAGCAAAATCCTTTTGAATTCAGATCCATTTGTTAATGCAAAAAATATTAAAGACCAATTTACAAATGAAACCGGAATCTTTGCTCTTGGGGCTTATGGAGGATCAACTTAAAGAAAAAGGAAGAATGCTATTTTTGTATATGACAACAGCTGCTAGGCTCCTCTATGTGCAAAACTGGAAAAACACACAAATACCATCAACGGAGGAATGGCTGCTGAAGGTTCTGGAGTTGGTGGAGATGTCCATACTTATGGTGCTGGGAAAAGAAAAATTGACAGCTTCGTTTGTAAATGACTGGAAACCTTTGATAGCATATTTGCAAGCGTTGGGAAAAAATGGTTTATATGTCTTTGGATTCAACATATAATGTCAGTGGATTTGGTACATAGTACTGTGCTGGCTAGGGAGAAATATGAATGATATAATGTTACTGTATTTAGGGAACAAACCAGTAAGAACAGACAGCCTATATGTCTGACATGCAGAATGCCTTAAATGCATTATGGCCTTGCATGTTTTGTATATGTGTTTTTATACGTAGTATTGTTTTGTTTGTTACGTTCTGTCTTTCAAGGTAGAAAACAATAAAATTGTTGAAATGGAGAAACGAACAAAAAAGTGATAAAAAGAGCAGAGCAGTTCTCATCATGGGTGTGATCATGGCGGAGCTGTGGAACATAGTATGAGGAGTGGTGCGGGATTCTCTCCTCCTTGATTTGCTCATTGGTTTGTTTTGTTTTAATGGCTTTACACTGGTTTATTGATGCTGGCGGGGGGGAGTTGTGGACATGCTGATATGCCAAGGGAAACTGCATTACAACATAGGCCGTAGCTAGACCCAGGGCCTTGCTAGACCCTGCCGGATAAGCCGGCAGGGAGGTGGGGCGACAGCGCGCTAACTTTAGCGTGCGCCGCCCCACCTCCTAGACGGCCGACGCGCAGGGACTGCGGAAGCCCTGTAGCATCGGCCATTTTTTGTTGTTGTTAAAGGGGCCACGTGTGCCCCGAAAACTCCAGACAAGGTAGGTGGGTTTTCTTTTAATTAAGCCCCCCATCCGCTCCTGATCCCCTCCCATGCCTCCTGCCCACTCTTCCCCACCCTCCCTCCCCGTCCCTGTCCCCTGTGTCACCCTCCGCCCTCCCCCTCTCCTGCCGGTCCGTCCTTCCCCCCCATCTCCTCCCCTGGGATCCCCCCGGCCCGATGGGCACAGCGCTGAGCGCTGTGCCCAGTCCGTCGCTTTCCCCGGCTACTCGCGAGTAAGCGAGTAGCCACAAAAAGCCACGGACCTTGCTAGATGTTCAGCAGCCCCGCGGGGCTGCGGAAAAGGCGCACCATAAGCGACTTCGCTTATGGCGCGTTAAAGGAGGCTTCAGTGTACCTTGACCCCAGATTCCCCTGTGCGTCGTCTGGACGCACAGCAGGGAAACCGGGCCTCACGCGCACGAAGGCCTCATCTAGCAAGGCCCCTAAGGTTTATCCCAGGATCATCCCGGGTTCATCCCTGCCTGAGCGCTGGATGCCCTGCGTGGCACTTAGATGAACAGGTTTGACCCCAGGACAATCCTGGGATAAACCTTAGGTCTAGATACGGCCATAGTGTCTTTCCAGGTGAACTGTGGAGCGGTGGGGATATTAGCCTCACTGCCTTTTTATCTCTTGACACCCCCAGCCTCCTCTTCCGTCCTGGCTTTATTTCACTATCAAATAACAAAAAAGAGGAGAGAAAAAACAGAAACAGTTTCTCATGATGCTAAATGTTTATTTTCACGAAGCCCCGACGCTTTTCGGCCTGTATGTTATTCACAGGCCTTCCTCAGGGTGTTGTTAGAAGATAGCATCTATGGAATTTCCTCTAGCAAAATAATCATCTCCTAGGGTGACGGACGTGAGGCCTCTGAATAAAGTACAGGCCGAAATGCAACAGGCTTCATGAAAATAAATATTTGGCATCCTGAGAACCTGTTTCTCTTTCTTCTGACCTTTATTTCATAAACAAAGGAAACTGGAAAGCTGAGATATGACAAAGCAAAGGTCTCAGGCCCCTGACCTTCACCAGCAGTTTGCCTTGTGGGAAATAGGTATTCTGTAACCACCCCTGCCCACCATGGTAACTATTGTGAATGGGCAGCTACCTGAAATGGGGGGCATTTTGTGAGAGTACCCACAACACTCTCTCAAAATTCAAAATGTGTCCAGTGGCTCGAGAAGTTTGGGGACACCTTAGGTAGAGTTTTCCAGTTTTACACCCTGACCTTTCCCGATTCAGCCTGGTCTGTAACCGGGTTTGAAGGTCTCTCTCTCTCTCTGCCATGAACTCCCCCCACCTTTCAGGGAAATCTATTGATGCGAAGGGGAAAGGTGGACGGATGGCAGAGTGGACTTTGAAGTGACAGAAGAGAGTATGTAGTCCTCATCCCTAACTGATATGGAAGCTCCTGACATGACCAAATCTGTCAGTTTCACATTCTCTGGCGTTCATTTTTTTGGGGATGAAAAAACTCTGTCCGTTTCATAAGAACATAAGAAGTTCCATGCTGGATCAGACCGAGGGTCCATCTAGTCCAGCACTCCGTCCGCACAGTGGCCAACCAGCCATCGGCCAGGTATGAACAAGCAGAAAATGGTGCAATAGCACCCACCCACCCATGTTCCCCAGTAACTGGTGTACACAGGGTTACTGCCTTGAATACTGGAGATAACACACAACCCTCAGGGCTAGTAGCCATGGATAGCCTTTGCCTCCAGGAATTTATCCAACCCCCTTTTGAAGCCATCCAGATTGGTGGCCATCACTTCATCTTGTGGTAGTGAATTCCATAATTTAACTATGCGCTGCGTGTACTTCCTTTTATTTGTCCTGGATCTCCCACCAATCAGTTTCATGGGATGACCCCAGGTTCTACTATTTTGAGAGCTTCTTTGCTTGCATTCATTTTGGTCCCCGTTGGGATGATAAGAGGGCACTATTAAGACTGAAGAGTAACAATTTTGCACGTGAAGTTCCAAAAGACAAAAAAAAAAAGAAGAAGTTGGCATTGTTGAACAGAATGTGGTTGGGTGACATTCACAAGCAGTTTAGGCTAATGAGAGAACACTCAAGAGGCAATAAACATTTTAATGAGCTCCCTGTATAGCTGATCCAAATCTTTGCTCTTGGGGAGTACTCCAAACCACAACATGACAAGGATCTGGATTCTCCTCCCTTTGTTGATAAACACAGAGGCATTCAAGCATCACTCCGGTTTTGCAGTTCTCATAAAGTGGTGATAGGTAGTGTGTGACAGATACAGATGTAAACAATTGATGTACCACAAAAGACTATTCTCTCATATGAGCCTGCCTGTGCTCTGAGATCTTCAGGGCAGGCCTTTCTCTCTGTCCTACATCTTCCCAGACACACCTGATGGGTATGTGGGGGAGGGCCTTCTTGGTGGCTGCTCCAAGGCTCTGTAACTCCCTTCCCAAGGAGGCTAGACTGCCTCCCTACTTGTTACACTTTTGGAGGCAAGCAAAAACGTTTTTGTTCCAGCAGGCCTTTGAGAATACTCTGGACCCGTGTTAATGTATTGTATTTTTTTAATTGTCATTTGCTTTTTTAATTTTTTAAAAAATGTTTTTTTTTTAACATTACAGGGGCTTAGTTCTATTTTAATGTTTGCCTAAAGTACCAGCATTGGGGAAAAAGTGGAATAATAATAATAATAATAATAATAATAATAATAATAATAATAATAGATATATGGCAGTTTATAGATACTGATCCTGTTCAGACAACAGTGGTTAATAATTTTGAGCTAAACATTATGGCTTAGGCCATAGCTAGACCTAAGGTTTATCCCTGGATTGTCCAGGGGTCAAATCTGTTCATCTAGGTGACACACAGGGGATCCACTGCTCAGGCAGGGGTGAACCCTGGATGATCCCAAGATAAACCTTAGGTCTAGCTGTAGCCTGTGTGTGCCATGTGAACCAATTTGTGTCCCCTGAAACTGCAATTTCTGCAAATTATGCACATTTCAGCCTTCATTTGCAAAACATGTGTCTGTGATTTGCCTCATTGCATTTTATCCCCCCCCCCAAAAAAAACCCCCTCCCAGATTTCAGGAAGAAACCAGCAAATCAGCTCGCAAATGCAAGCTGATTCAGAGGTGCGGAAATCTGGTGAGGACGAATAGAGTTGGGTTTCCCAGTGACGGACATCCCTAGAATGGTGGACTCACTCACTGATTTATTTCTTTAATATAGATTGTGTTTCTGTCCCATTCCTCAGTTTTTATCTCATTCCTCAGCTACTATAACAGCTCACTGAAACAAGTCCCTACCCCCAGGCTTGCAATCTAAAAAGACTTGACAACAAGCGGCGTGTCTACACTGGGTGATGATCCACAGCCGTTACTACACCTGCCTTTCCCTCAAGGATCATCCTGGGATCATCCCTGTGCATCCAAATGACACACAGAGGATCCCAGGAGCAGGGAGGGACGATCCCTGCATTTCCCCGGAATATTGCTATACCCTTTTTTCTCCATTTTCCCCATGGTCCCGGGATGATCCCGAGGACCGCGGGTGGTGTGGCCAGCGGTCCCAGCTTCTTTCCTCTTCCCCGCAAGTAGCTTGGGTCATCTGAGGGAAGGAGCCAGGATGGGAAGGGTCCAGATCCATTTGGGCTGGGCTGGGGAGTGGTGTCTGGGCTTTTTTTTTTACTTACTTTTTTGTATTACTCCTGTATTAAAAAAAACCACTATGGCTGGCATGACATCATCCTTCCTGCCTGGATGTCGCGTGCCACGTATGAACACAGGGGGAAGATCTTGCGATTAGTATCTCATGAGTTCCTCCCCCTCCCTCCCAGATTGCCAGAAGGTGTAGACATGCCCAAGGAAAGGAGGGTGAGGAAGGGAGAGAGAGGATGATGATGATGATGATGATGATGATGATGATATTTATTTATGTAGCACTTTATTACAAAGCACTGTACATCAAATAAAACAGGTCAACACAGTTGACAAAAAACATACAATAATCCAAATAGAAGAACTTAACCGAATCAATGGATAGGACACTAAAAACTTTTTTAAAAAACCACCATACAAACTATGATGAGATCTTCGGACAGGTGAGGTCTATGGAGCTGGAGGGAGAAATGTAACAGGAAGGGAAGCATAGAGGTACAAGAATAGAAGTTGCTCCACTTCTGAAATCGCTTCATTGGCTTCCAATTCACCTCAGAATCCAATATAAACTTCTCCTGTTGACCTACAAAGCTTTTCACAGTCTAGCTCCTTCCTATCTTTCCTCTCTCATCTCACACTGTTGCCCCGCTCGTGCTCTTCGCTCCTCTGATGCCATGTTTCTCGCCTGCCCAAGGGTCTCTACTTCCCTTGCTCGGCTTCGTCCATTTTCTTCCGCCGCCCCTTACGCCTGGAAAGCTCTTCCAGAACATTTGCGAACTACAAGTTTGATCGCAGTTTTGAAAGCTCAGCTAAAAACTTTTCTTTTTTCTAAAGCTTTTAAAACTTGATTTTGATCTGACTTTTATACTGTTAGTTTTACCCTACCCTGTGCCTGCTTACCCTACCCTGTACCTGTTTGCATTCTCTTCCCCTCCTTATTGTTTTACTATGATTTTATTAGATTGTAAGCCTACGCGGCAGGGTCTTGCTATTTACTGTTTTACTCTGTACAGCACCATGTACACTGATGGTGCTATATAAATAAATAAATAATAATAATAATAATAAGATCGGGGTAATAGATCACCCTTTCTCACCCTGCCAAACTGCTCGGGCGGGCGAGGGATGTTGCGGGTGGGGGAGAGTGGGAAAACGATGATGCACGCGTCTACGCACGTGGGGCTTGCCTATAAAGGTGAGCCCCATGTGCTTGTTGGCCTCTTTTGCTCTCTGCCCCCTCCTCCCCTTTACTTGTATGGGATTAGCTGGCTGCCCACTTTGGAGGGGGGGTGGCTGAGTAGGAATTTTACCTGCCACATATTGGTTGCAGTGTACAGGTTTTTCGCCTACTCCATACTGGAACTTAAGGTTAGTCAAGGGTTGGTAAATAGATTGATTTGTTGGAAGGGTTGTATGGGAATCTGCGGATATCAGTTGAGGTTGGTGAGTGCTCATTGGGCACCTTTATGGTGATTGGCAGGTTCTGAGGCCTGGTACTCATGGGCGGTGGGGCTCTCGACCCAGGATATGGCTTGCCTTTGGGGACCTGTCTCACTTACTTGGGGTTATGCAGCACCAAGTGGGAGTGACACTGGGGGTGGTGGTGGTGTCCCTCCAAGCACAAACATGTAGCTCAAGAAAGGAGCCCGGTTTCCATCTGACTCCTGGCTTGGCCGAGTGGCTCACCCTTTATGTAGGCTAGTTGCCTAGAGACAAGAGGCTAGGATTCCTGCACTCTCACATGCAGATCCAGGGAGGGGTGAATGACCCACTTTAAATAAAGAGGCCCTAGTTATACCCCAGCTCTGGTGTCCGTGTCATTATTTCCTCTCTTCTCCCTCTTTCCACAACACATAATGAGGTCCCTGCCCATCCTTAAAGCCAGCAGGATGATCTTGGGTCAATGGCTTGCAGCCTGACCTACCTCTTAGGGCTTGTGTTTAGATGAAGTGGGGAACCTACTTGGAGGAAGGGTGGATACGACTGTGTGAAATTGGAGCTGAGTTAAACTGGGTTATCAGGTGTAAACCCCCCCCCCCCATTCCTCTGTTTAGATGAAGCTGTCATTAGCTGCTGAGTCATACGGAGAGGTGAAACAGCTGGGGGAAGGCGTGTATGTGTAGGTTTCACTCTTGAGTCACAAGACCGATAATTTAGATGTTTTTAAACGTGCTGTTTTCATAGTTGGCACACTACATCTGGGTTGCACAAACCACGCAGGCCAGGTGGCCAGAATCCAAGGGTATGGATTTGCAAATCAGGAAAATGTGAGCTCACCAAAGTTCTCCAGATTCCACCTCAAAAGCTTGTTCTGATCTGAATCCATGTCGGATTATAAGCTTTTGTTTGCTTGTTCATTTTTGCTTGGATATCCATGCATATTTTTGTGCATGTCTTTCCCCAAATGTACGCATCAAATATCGCATCTTCGAAATTCTTCTCCCATTGAGTAAAGCAAGTTTGTGCACATTTCCCCAAAGGGCATGTATTTATGAGCATCCCCCCCCCCCCAAATCTATGAATGCTGTCGAACACAGAATAACGGGCTCAAGTTAAAGGAAGCCAGATTTCAGCTGGACATCAGGAAAAATGTCCTGACTGTTAGAGCAGTACGACAATGGAATCAGTTACCTAGGGAGGTTATGGGCTCTCCCACACTAGGGGCATTCAAGAGGCAGCTGGACAAACATCTGTCAGGGATGCTATAGGGTGGATTCCTGCATTGAGCAGGGGCTGGACTTGATGGCCTTGTAGGCCCCTTCCAACTCTGCTATTCTATGACTCTATTTTGGGAGGGGGGCTGCAAATCACATTGGACACTCAGAAATGTGCAGACTTCAACCGCAGATTGAGGCTGAGACTGTGTTTGGATCGGACAGTACAGACTGGATAAATTCTGATCAGAAAAAAAACCTGAAACAACTTTTTCATATGACTTGATTCGTTGGTAGACCCAATGGTGGAACCAGGAATATACCTTAGGATCCTATTCCAGGGCTCGGGTGGGAGGTGGGGGCATGTGTGAACAGAGTGCTAGACTAGATGGACCCTTGGTCTGATCCAGCAGGGCACTTCTAATGTTCTTATGTTCTTATATTGTTTTCTATTCACCAAAGTCAAGTAAAATGTTAAATACAGAGTCCTGCCACAAGATACTACTTCAAATAAAATAAGGAAGTACCCTGGGTGCATGCAGGCTCACTTGGCATTCCACTTCTGGTTACAGGGCAATTCACAAATGTACAAAAATAGAGAAGGCAGTAGTTGATATGAATGATAGAAGGCACACAACTACTATAGTAATATATAAAATACTAAAAATACTAAAAAAAAAAGTGGTGAACACTTATATCAAACAAAAGTTTATGTAAGATAACAAACAAACAACCATAAACAGTCATAGTTCACATTACAATAATGATATACAATTGTAGAAACACAGAATCACAAATTATAAACACAAATCTCAAAAGCTGGCTACCGGTGTGAATTAATCCTGTTTTCGCTGTCTGCTTCTTCAGAATTACACCAACCATAGGGATAATGCCATGGCCAAAAAGGCAGGGATTCCAAACATCATTCTCTCTCTCTATACACTTGAATGCTTAAAGCCCGGCAGAAAAAACTCAAGCAGGTTTTTTTCTTCTGACAGCAATTCAGCAATTTTTAGAGATGGATGACTAACAGGGGATGAAAGGTCATCAGAGACTGTAATTGTTTGTTTGTTTTACCCACAAGTTACCAGAGACGATCATTTTTGATACCCATAAGTCCTATCAGTGTTGACTAATAGCTCTACTCCACATACTGACCTCGGCCAGATGGAAGGAAAGAAAGGAAAGGAACCTCTCGTGCAAACACTTGAGTCATTGCTGACTCCTAGAGGGACGCCTGCTTTTGCTGACATTTTCTTGGCAGACTTTGTAGTGGGGTGGTTCGCCATTGCCTTCCCCAGTTGCGGTTACCTTTCCCCCAGCTAGCCGGGTATTCATTTTACCGACCTCGGAAGGATGGAAGGCTGAGTCAACCTGAGCCGGCTGCCTGAGAACCAGCTTCCGCTGGGATCGAACTCAGGCCGTGGGGAGAGTTTCAGCTGCAGTAACTGCCGCTTCCCACCCTGTGCCAGATGGAAACCTTGCGTGAAATAATTATGATCCCAACATGGTAATGCTATATCCTTCTTCTGCATTTATACCTTGTAGATCACACAGTGACATTTGCTGTGGCGTTTTGGATAATGCAGAATAATGAGAACAGTACATGGAATTTGTAATGTGCTCCAACAATCAGTGCACTTCAAAACTGCCAGAAAGCACGAGTGTAGACTTAGCCCTGCTCTCAATTTTGCTCTGTCTTCAACCCCACCCAAATTTCAGTTTTACAGGGAGAATTTCTTCAATAACTTGTGGAACTGGATCACACACCGTTTGCTGAAGCTTTCATGTCCTTCAGCTGATGCGTATCTTCCTCCTTTCCCTCTAAATTACTGATGCACATCCATCCATCGATAAAATACTTACCCCAAAGCAAACTTGAGAAACCCACAGAGATTCCTATTGTATGGTGGTTGAAATCTATACATATGTACGACGGTGGCCAAAGATTTGGGCTTTGAAATTCTCATATTCTGCACTTTGAAAGGATGTCTTAATAAGCATC
This sequence comes from Elgaria multicarinata webbii, assembly GCF_023053635.1. Taxonomy (NCBI): domain Eukaryota; kingdom Metazoa; phylum Chordata; class Lepidosauria; order Squamata; family Anguidae; genus Elgaria; species Elgaria multicarinata. The sequence continues at coordinate 7,497,511 of NC_086191.1, read as the reverse complement.
TCATCACTATAAACAACTTTTGTTTCATCCAGCAAAACAAGTTTCTTATCAAGCGTCTCGCAACCATGAACACTTTTTGTTTAACTGTAAACAACTTTATGTTTCATTGTTTATCAAGCGTCCCACAATTATAAACTTCTTTTGTATTGTCGGAGCACTGAATATCATGTGCCTGATATTGTTAACGATTCTCTGTTATATTGTATATATTGTGGTACTATTACAACATTATATAGAATGTTTCTTTAAATGATTTCATAGAATCATAGAATCATAAAATAGTAGAGTTGGAAGGGGCCTACAAGGCCATTGAGTACAACTCCCTGCTCAATGCAGGAATCCACCCTAAAGCATCCCTGACAGATGGTTGTCCAGCTGCCTCTTGAATGCCTCTAATGTGGGACAGCCCACAACCTCCCTAGGTAACTGATTCCATTGTCGTACTGCTCTAACAGTCAGGAAGTTTTTCCTGATGTCCAGCCGGAATCTGGCTTCCTGTCACTTGAGCCCGTTATTCCGTGTCCTGCACTCTGGGAGGATCGAGAAGAGATCCTGGCCCTCCTCTGTGTGACAACCTTTTAAGCATTTGAAGAGTGCTATCATGTCACCCCTCAATCTTCTCTTCTCCAGGCTAAACATGCCCAGTTCTTTCAGTCTCTCTTCATAGGGCTTTGTTTCCAGACCCCTGATCATCCTGGTTGCCCTCCTTTGAACACACTCCAGCTTGTCTGCGTCCTTCTTGAAGTGTGGTGCCCCAAACTGGACGTAATACTCAAGATGATGGCTAACCAGGGCCAAATATAGAGGAAACAGTACCTCATGCGATTTGGAAGCTATACTTCTATTAATGCATCCCAAAATAGTATTTGCCTTTCTTGCAGCCATATCGCACTGTTGGCTCATATTCAGCTTGTGATCTACAATTTCAAGATCCCATTTCTGTTTATTATTCAGTACTGCAGTTTGTATGCTGATTAGCACCACTTTATGTTGTTGAAATCTATACATATGTACAATGGTTGCCAAAGATTTGGGCCTAGAAATTATCATATTCTGCACGTTGAAAGTATGTTGCCAAATTGGAATAGGCTTGCTTGAGGAATACAGTCTTTGTGGATATCACTACAGTTCAAACTGGCCTGATTTGTACCCTCCAGACAAATGTGTAGGTAGGAACTTTATGACCCACTGACCTTCATGCTACCTGAATGCCCTGACTCAGTTCTCAGACCATAATTATACAAACATCATTATTATTATTATTATTATTATTATTATTATTATTATTATTATTATTATTAAAAAAATGTGTTTCATTTTAGAAGGAATAGATCTGGAAAAACATGTTAAAAATGCAAAAAAAAAAAAAAAATTGCAGACATTTTGGGGAAAATGCCAATTAATGAGGAAACTGGAGTTATAGACAATGGGCTGGAAACAGACTTTGTAAGAAGATAGGAACCTAAGAAGAGCCCTGCTGGATCCCACCCAAGTCCAGCATCAGTGGGTTTTCAGATGCCCCAATTAGAAGCTCACAAGTAGGACATAGAGGTAATCATATCAGCACCCTCCCACTGCCTCTGATATTGAAAATAACATAGGCCTGGTTCAGACGATGTGGTTAGCTTATCCATGTTTAGCTGCAGTTAATGATAACCACATGTGGAATGCTTGCAGACAACACTTTTAACTAGGGCTGTGCACCAGCTCCCCGAACCGCTTCATGGCCCGATCTGAAACTTTTGGATCCGCCCGAACTGCTTTGGGTCAATCCGACCCTCCCCCAGCCTGCTCCAGAACTGGAACCAAAGCAAGATCCAGAGGGTCGGATTGAGATTCCCCCCCCCCATTTTGCCCTCCTTCTCCACTTACTTGCCTTTGTGGTGGGTGGTGGAGACAGGTATGTGGGGAAGGGGGGACAAAATGGGGTGCGAGTAAGCCCCCTTCCCCCTTACCTAGGTCTGCTGCCCACCGCCGCACAGACCATGGTGGCAGATGGCGGAGCCAGGTAACCCCCCCCCCCACTTACCTGTGTCCGTTGCAGTCTGGCAGCAGCTTCAACTGAGGCCCAGGTCTCAAGTCAGAAGCAGGCCGTGGCCTGCTTCCACTCTGAGGCCTGTGCATCAGTTGAAGCCGCTGCCGGACTGCGACAGAGGCAGGTAAGCCCCACTCCCCCCCTTCATCACAACCTGCGTTCAGAGCTCTGGATCAAGGTGAAGCGATCCACAGCAGAGCGATCCGCTTCGCCTCGATCTACAGCCCCTCTGACCTGATTCAGATCTGCCCTAAGTGGATGCAGATCAGGTCACTCTGCTCCCGATTCAAGGATCCGAATTGGAGCAGAGCACAACCCTACTTTTGTCTTAACCTATAAAGCCCTACATGGCTTGGGACCACAATACCTGATGGAACGCCTCTCCCGACATGAACCTACCCGTACACTGCGCTCAACATCTAAGGTCCTCCTCCGAGTGCCTACTCCAAGGGAAGCTCGGAGGATGGCAACAAGGGAGAGGGCCTTTTCAGTGGTGGCCCCCCGACTGTGGAATGATCTCCCCGATGAGGCTCGCCTGGCGCCAACATGGTTATCTTTTCGGCGCCAGGTCAAGACTTTTCTCTTCTCCCAGGCATTTTTAACAGCATTTTAACAGCATTTAACAACGTTAAGTTTGTTTTTAATGGACCCCACAATTGTTGTTTTTAAATGGATACTGTTGTTTTTATACTGTTTTTATATGTGTGTGTGTGTGTTTTTAAATTGTATACTTTTAAGGTTTACTATTTTTAAATGTTGTAAACCGCCCAGAGAGCTTCGGCTGTGGGGCGGTATATAAATGTAATTAAATAAATAAATACTTTTAACCCTTTTGTGGTTAAGTTTTCTTAACCACACGCTAACCACAAAGTGGTTAGTGGAGCACCTGATTCCTCCAACTGATCCACCCTGTATCCCAGCAGCCCCTGGCAGTTAGGGCCATCATTTTACAGCAGGCACCAATGAAATCTGCAATTACATGTATGCATCGCCCCGTTTAGTGAGCGTTTCCTTTGCTTTCTGCATCGCCATGCCTGCTATACCTCTGCAGTCATCACAGTGGAGGCGGAAACCTTCCTTGGTGGCTGCGCTAGCTGTGTCATCAGGCAGTGCCGCCACAGTAATCAGAACCTGAGGGGTGTAATGGTGCTTTAATGAGGTAGGAGAAAGTAGGGTGACCATATGAAAAGGAGGACAGGGCTCCTGTATCTTTAACAGTTGCATAGAAAAGGGAATTTCAGCAGGTGGCATTTGTATATATGGAGAACCGGGAGAAATTCCCTCTTCAGCACAACAGTTAAAGCTGCAGGAGCTATACTAGAGTGACCAGATTTAAAAAAAGGCAGGGCACCTGCAGCTTTAACTGTTGTGATGAAGAGGGAATTTAACCAGGTTCCCCATATATCCAAATGACACCTGCTGAAATTCCCTTCTCTATACAACTGTTAAAGATACAGGAGCCCTGTCCTCCTTTTCATATAGTCACCCTAGAGAAAGGGATGCTTTGTATGGGGAAATTGCAAGTGGGGATTTAAAAAGCTCTGCTGTAAGCACGCTCTGCTAAGAAGAGCAAAAATTGCTCCAAAAAACTAATGCAAAACACAGAATGGCAGCCGCAGTGAGCATATCAATCAGCAGTCCAGAGCAGCCATAGAGCCCACTGGCTAGAGCGGCCCTGTGTAGTTAGGCAACTCTGTACTGGAAGCTCTATGCCTTAACCCCTTAAAACCTTAACCACAGCCCCTTAACCACAGACACGTGTCAGTCAACACTTTTAGCCATGGTTAGTGCTGCTAACCATGTTGCACAACATGGTTAGTGAGCCTAACCACAATGTGTTTAATGGGGCAGATGATTAGGGAAAATGTGTGTCGGACAACACTGTTAACCATGGTTAAGCATTCCGTTAGCCATTTTGTGGTTAAGCAGGATGGCTTAGCGTGTCGTCTGAACGGGGCCATATATAGCCATCCAGACTACCAATAGCCTTCTCCTCCAGGAATTTATCCAAATCCTTTTTAATTCCATCCAAATTGGTGGCCCTCCCTACATCTTGTGGAAATGAATTCCACATCTTGTGGAAGTCCTTCCTTTTATCTGTCCTGAATCCCCCCACCAATCAGCTTCACGGGATGACCACACTGGGTTCCGGTATGATGAGAGGGGGAGAAAAATGTCTCCCTCTCCACTTTCTCCACGCCTGCATGATTTTGTAGACCTCTACCACGTCTCCCCATGTCTTCCCCAGCAACTGGGGTACATTGGCACACCGCCTCCGATACTGAAGGTAGCCACCATGACTAGTTGTAGTTAATTGCCTTATTTTCCTAGGCATGGTTGATTCTGTCAATGTGAAGAACTTTGTGAATTTTGACACACTCTGCTAAACAAATGAATTGAAATGAAATCTGCACCCATTTGCCCCAAATTCAAGAGGTACAGCTAGTTCTAGCATGGAGAGGGCCATGATGTACAGTACCTGCCTGCCTTTAAATTAGAGCTGTTCATGATGACAAAGAAAAAGAACACACACACACACACACACACACACACACACACACACACACACACACACAGAGGGAGAGAGAGAGAGAGAGAGAGAGAGAGAGAGAGAGAGAGAGAGAGAGACTAATTCAACAGTATTCTAGTGGAATACACAGGGATCCAAACCCACTCAAATGCCTGGGGCTGTATGGACAATTTTTTCACTGTTTTTCTATCATGTCTCCCCTTAGCCTCCTTTCTTCCAAGCTGAACAATCCATTTCAATATCCTGTTGTTTTTGTCCTGGATATGGAGAACTTTACAAATTTGGGTAAACTCTAACCGAAACTGAGCTGCCGCAAAATCCTCACCCATTCCTCTCCAACCCCCATGAATTTGTCTAATCCCATTTAAAAGCCATCTAAATGGGTGACTATGCTGTCATCTTGTGGTAGCAAACTCCGTCATTTATCTCTGCACTGCTTGAAAAACAAAATCATTCGACTTTTCTGTCCTGAGTCTTCCAACGTTCAGCTTCATGGGATCATGCCAGGTTAAAGATAAATTGGGCACAAGGTAGCACATGGTAGGGTGGGGCATTCCATGGCAAGGAGGACCAATTTGGAGCGTTATGCTGCTTGTGATGCCATCCTTGGAGTTGTGTGTGAAATGTTTACACAGATGTGCAGGTCGGACACCCCTACACTTAAGGTATTACGGCTAAAAGTTCATCACCTTTCTTTAGCAACTTTGTTAGGTGGAGTCCTTCCTCATGCTGAGTCTAGGAAATAAAACATATAGTAATCACAATCAAGCAGGTGAGGTAATAACTACTGTTGCCTGGAAAGTGTGGTGGGTGGGTGATTTCTTAATAGCAGTTTCCTATCGGGTGTTAATAAATTGCTTCCCACCCAATAGAGTGTCATACCCAACTGATAGTGGATAGAAGCGTATAAAAACTTTGGAACTCAAGGGCTTTCTCCATCACTTCTCTTGACTCTTTTGGTCTCCTCCACGAAGAATTTGGTAAGTTCATTTTGGAGTGCAGATCTTGGCTAAAATAAGATTTAGCAGGGGGGTGGGTGGGGACCTCTTCAAAACCATTCTCCAGGATGAAATTCCCTTGCACCTGCCCTTTACGATTGATGTTGAGATTTGAATTTCCATCGACACTACCAGCTAGAGAAGTTTGTTAGATGAAAGGATTCAGAGGGAGGACATAAACTCAACCCTTTCTTCAGAATGATGAGGACTAGGAGCTTAGGTTTGGAGGAAGGACCATAATTTAGCAATAGAGCATATGCTTGGCCTACAGAAGGACCCATGCCCAGTCCCTTGGGCTGGGGAAGAGAACCCCTGTGGATTTGCTCCCTGTCAGTGCAGACAATATGGAGTCAGAGGGACCAGTTTTTTGCCTCATTTTCTGCTCCTGAGATATAAATAGCACATAAATGATGCAAAATCTTGACAGCTGAAAGGTTTTTTAATGTCTTGTTGATGGAGCCTTTGGTTTTAAATTGTAATATCTGGTGTTCCTTCTGGTCATGTTCCCCCCCACCCCATTTGTTCTGGTTTATTATTTGGAACTGTTTTAATTCCTTGGGTTTTAACAGATACATGGGGGAGTTTGCCTCTGATGTGGTATAGTCCAGACACTGATGTGGTACAGTCCAGACACCGGTTGATCATCTCAGTGGGAAACAAGCCAGACTATTCAAATAAAATGTGCAAATGAAACCTTTTTTTGGGGTGTGTGTGTCTAGTATGGAGATGAGTTTTGGTTATTTGTCATGCTCATTTCAAAGAAAGAGCTAATATTTCCCCATCTTATGTTTTTGTTTTTGTTGTTATTCTCACCTCTTTGTTAAATCCATCCCATCAATATTCTGCAGATTGTAAGGTCCCTTCCCTTCCACTGTGGTCTCATTGATGCCACTGGAGTTTTTAAACCAGGATTTTGTTCTGCTGCACTATTGTGAATGGGCATTAATGCACACTTGAGCAAATCCAAGAATGTGCATTATTTAATGTGATTTCGCACAAATCCCACCCTCCCCAAATGAAAAACGAAAACAGAACTGGTCTGCAAGTCTGAAGAAACCGCGTGGCTCAGAAAAAGCTGGTGCTGCAGAATTCACAACTTGGGACATAGCTAGACCTAAGGTTTATCCCTGATCGTCCAAGGGTCAAACCTGTTCATCTAGGTTACACACAGGGGATCCAGTGCTCAGGTAGGGGTGAACCCTGGATGATCCCAGGATAAACCTTAGGTCTAGCTGTGGCCTTGATTTCATAGAAACCCAACCTTATTTGAATCTGTTTCAAATGTCTGCAATGTTCCTAAAACACCCCTGAATTCTTCTCTGGCTTAGATTAAAATGTGAGCTGGAGAACAATGATCCCTAGGACACGGAATAACGGGCTCAAGTTAAAGGAAGCCAGATTCCGGCTGGACATCAGGAAAAACTTCCTGACTGTTAGAGCAGTACGACAATGGAATCAGTTACCTAGGGAGGTGGTGGGCTCTCCCACACTAGAGACATTCAAGAGGCAGCTGGACAACCATCGGTCAGGGATGCTTTAGGGTGGATTCCTGCATTGAGCAGGGGGTTGGACTCGATGGCCTTGTAGGCCCCTTCCAACTCTGCTTTTCTATGATTCTATGATTCTAGTGTATTCACCCAACCCCTACAATTTTAACCTCCTCCCCTTAAAACAAAACTCACCCAGACCAAGTAGTGGTGGTGATTATGATATGAGACAAGGGAGATTTGAGGTCTCCATCCCATCCCCAATCCTAGCATGATATAAAGAAGAGAGGCCTAATGGTAATTGGGAAACGGGTGTCCCCAGGTTGGGAAGGAAGCAACTTCTTTCTTTCTTTCTTTCTTTCTTTCTTTCTTTTTGCCAAACCAATCTGATTTGAGGCAGGCAGGAACCCATCCATTCCCAGTTCAAGTCCGTTGGAAAGACTGGGATCCTCAAGAATTAGAAGCAATTTGGGAAGCTAATTTTCGGATTAGATTGAGTCGCATGTAGCTACAGGGCCAAATCTTCAAGCCATCACCACAATGGTTTAATTAAAACTTTTATTGCTGGCGTAGCTGGCTTCAGATTTGCATCCTGCCACCCTAAGGGCGGGTTACGAAACCTCGCCATGCTGTTAAGATGATTGCCCAGTCCTGAAGGTTGAGAAGAACCAATGAATTGAGGAGTGCTCTCTTGGAAGAGAAACTCGTTGTGCTTCTGATTGGGCTGGGGCCATGACCCGCCCACTCCCGGGAAGTTCTTTCCGGGACGCTCCATTCCTGCTTACAACAACACCATCTCCATGAACATAATCACCACCTGGCAAGCTCCTTTCCATTGATACCTCTTCTAAAAATAAATTACACCTCAACTGATCAGGCCACACCTCCTTGGCTCTTGTTCTGCCCCCATTTTGTAACCATCCCAACTCAAAAGTCTTTCTGCCCTGCCAGATCAGGCTAAATATTACTCTAGTACAGCATCGTCTCTTTCCAGTAGCAGCCACTCATGAGCTCCCAAGAAGATCCTCAGTAAACAGTTAGGGCTCAGAGCAGTAGTAGCACAAGCCAGTTGGATGGAAGTTCTGAAGCCCTGATTGGGAAAGGGATCTCCACAAAGAGCTGAAGAGACTCTTCGAATGCCTAGCTACCAAAGTCACAGGGGGACTTCTATCTGCAAGGAGTACCATTCATCGGCTCTTATATGAGCCAGGGCAAACAGGGTTCAAAAGTCCATCACCCAAAGTGGCTGTAGCAACTGTTAGAGCTGCTAGCTGCTAGTGTCACTAGGATCTACACCAAGGAGGATATAGCACTGTGAAAGTGGTATGAACGAGGCATATGGAGGCAGGATCTACACTACTGCTTTCTAGTGGTATCAAAGTGCACGGACAACTGTTGGAGCCCATTGACACATGCCATGTACCGCTTTTGTGCCACTTTTGTAGTGTTATAGCCTGCTTGGTGCAGATGTGTCCTGGGCCACAACAGTTGTCAGTGCGCTTCAATATCGCGATAAAGCAGAGCATGGGCTCCTGCATGAAACTAGGCAAAATGCTAACTGCTTTCCCATTGGTATATCCTGATATCGCAGGAGTTGGTTGAAGAAAACATTGCACGCAGTAACTATTGACCTGTAATTTTGCTCTTTCAGAACAACACTTGCCGTCCCGCAAAGATGTCCTTTGGCGGTCGGCGGTCCGACTGCTATGCCAGCTGCCCTGCATCCACTGTGACGATACAGCCACCACCCTTTGTCCTAACAATCCCAGGACCAGCACTTTACTGTCCTGACCAAGTCTTTGGCATTGAACAACATAACCCATGTGCAGGCTTTGGTGGGGGATATGGTGGCATGGGAAGCATTGGAGGAGGACTTGGTGGTGGTAGTGGTTTGGGTGGACGTGGTTTGGGGCCTGTTTCCAGTGGCAGTATAAGTGGAGGCAGCATGGGTGGTGGTCCTAGTGGATCAGGAGGCAGCATGGGTGGAGGTCCTGGCAGACGTGGACCAGGAGGCAGCATGGGTGGTGGTCCTGGTGGATCGGGAGGCAGCATGGGTGGTGGTCCTGGCAGACGTGGATCGGGAGGCAGCATGGGTGGTAGTCCTGGTGGACCGGGAAGCAGCATGGGTGGTGGTCCCGGAAGACGTGAACCAGGAAGCAGCATGGGTGGTGGTCCTGGTGGATCAGGAGGCAGCATGAGTGGTGGTCCTGGTGGATCAGGAGGCAGCATGGGTGGTAGTCCCGGTGGACCGGGAAGCAGCATGGGTGGTGGTCCTGGAAGACGTGGACCAGGAGGCAGCATGGGTGGTGGTCCTGGTGGATCGGGAGGCAGCATGGGTGGTGGTCCTGGTGGATCAGGAGGCAGCATGGGTGGTGGTCCTGGTGGATTGGGAGGCAGCATGGGTGGTGGCCCTGGCAGACATGGACCAGGAGGCAGCATAGGTGGTGGTCGTGGTGGATCAGGAGGCAGCATGGGTGGTGGTCCTGGTGGAGAAGGAGGAAGCATGGGTGGTGGTCCTGGTGGAGAAGGAGGTAGCATGGGTGGTGGTCCTGGCAGACGTGGACCAGGAGGCAGCATAGGTGGTGGTCCTGGTGGACCAGGAAGCAGCATGGGTGGTGGTCCTGGTGGAGAAGGAGGTAGCATGGGTAGTGGTCCTGGCAGACGTGGACCAGGAGGCAGCATAGGTGGTGGTCCTGGTGGACCAGGAAGCAGTATGGGTGGTGGTCCTGGTGGAGAAGGAGGCAGCCTGGGTGGTGGTCCTGGTGGAGAAGGAGGTAGCATGGGTGGTGGTCCTGGTGGAGAAGGAGGCAGCATGGGTGGTGGTCCTGGCAGACGTGGACCAGGAGGCAGCATAGGTGGTGGTCCTGGTGGACCAGGAGGCAGCATGGGTGGTGGTCCTGGTGGAGAAGGAAGCAGCATGGGTGGTGGTCCTGGTGGAGAAGGAGGCAGCATGGGTGGTGGTCCTGGCAGACGTGGACCAGGAGGTAGCATAGGTGGTGGAAGTGGCAGACGTGGATCAGGAGGCAGCATAGGTGGTGGTCCTGGTGGACCAGGAGGCAGCATGGGTGGTGGAACTGGCAGACGTGGATCAGGAGGCAGCATAGGTGGTGATATCGGTGGATCAGGAGGTAGCATGGGTGGTGGAACTGGCAGACGTGGATCAGGAGGCAGCATAGGTGGTAATATCGGTGGATCAGGAGGTAGCATGGGTGGTGGAACTGGCAGACGTGGATCAGGAGGCAGCATCAGTGGTGGTATTGGTAGGCGTGGATCAGAAGGTAGTGTAGGTGGTAGTTATGGCATCAGTGGATCAGGAGGCAGTGGTGGTAGATATGGCAGACGTGGATCAGCAGGCAGTGATGGTGGATATGGCAGACGTGGATCAGCAGGCAGTGTTGACAGTGGTGGATCAGGAGGCAGTGGTAGTGATGGAGTCACCTCATACAACAGAAGTCGCCGACCCAGTGGTGGTCGCCGACCCAGTGGCAGTGGGAGAGGTGGTGGGCACCATGGCGGAGGACACCATGGTGGAGGACACCATGGTGGAGGAAACCCTGGTGGAGGACACCATGGTGGAGGAAACCCTGGTGGAGGACACCATGGCGGAGGACACCATGGTGGAGGACACCATGGAGGAGGACACCATGGCGGAGGAAACCCTGGTGGAGGACACCATGGCAGAGGACACCATGGCGGAGGACACCATGGTGGAGGACACCATGGCGGAGGACACCATGGCGGAGGACACCATGGCGGAGGACACCATGGTGGAGGACACCATGGCGGAGGACACCATGGCGGAGGACACCACGGTGGAGGAAGCCCTGGAGGAATCTCAGTTACCATACATCGCCCAACTGGGCATGGCGGAGGAAGGCCCAGACACCCTAGCGGCCACGGTCATGGTGGGTATGGAGGTGGATGGCACGGACACATTGGCATCCCCAATTGGTATAGTGGAAGTGGCGATGGTGGTTCCTATGGCAGGGGTGGATATGGTGGCAGATGGCCCGAACACATTGGCATCCCCGGTTGGTATAGTGGAGGTGGCAATCGTGGTTCCTATGGTGGCGTCTTGGAACTGCTGCCAAGCGATGTCTGTTATTCCTGTAACTGAACCCAGAAGAAATCACCGAGAGGTCACTGGACAACCGGAGAAGCAAAAGACAAAACTTAACCCTGCGCTTGTGGTGATAGACTTGAGAAAATGCCCAGCACCTTCTCTAACTGCAGAGAATGTCCCCATCATCTGGATCTTCGCTCCACCTGCACTTGAATTCCTTGAGTGCCTTTTCTTCTCTCCACATCAGCACATGAGAAGAAAGTCAGGCATGATGATACATCCAAGCTACTTTGCTAATTTCTTTACAAATACGACCAGGGGAAGGAAGGTTGGAGGTAGACACATGAACCCACACCTTCTTCTCTACCCTGCAAGGGTAATGGTCGTGGACGACTACATGAGAATCGCCAAGATGTACTGGATGACTCCGTGGGAAAAGAATCCTGGAAGACTCGAGAGATTTTCGAAAACTTTATAGACACTGAACTGATGCCACACCTTGAAATCTGTTTCCTTCTGATCAATCAGCGTTTATCCAGCTCAAGCAAACAAACAAACAAGCAAGCAAACAAACAAACAAATCGTATTTGCATTTATTCATTCCTTTGCCTTCTTATTAAAGCTTTCTTTGCATCACAATGTTCTTTTCCTATCTGTTTGTTTAGTTATTTCTTTATTACATTTTCGTTCCGCCCAGCCTCCGAAATAGGGTTATGGTGGGTAGCCTAATGTCAGAGATTCCGACTCCCCCTCTGCCCAGTTTTAGATTATCTCCATGGGGTGTGTGATGAGTAATACGTTGTGGGCCACATGGTAACATGTGTGTGGGGGAGCTAAAGCCATAAGTAGATGGGGTCAGGTCTGAAACATATTTGGGACCACCCCTATTCTCTCTCCCTCTCTCTTAGAAAGCATATTTGCCTTTAAGTATACAGCCATATGAACATTTTCTCTATACTTTGAAATTAATAGTGACAAATTAATTGTGGGCTCTCCCACACTAGAGACCTTCAAGAGGCAGCTGGACAACCATCTGTCAGGGATGCTTTAGGGTGGATTCCTGCATGAAGCAGGGGGTTGGACTCGATGGCCTTATAGGTCCCTTCCAACTCTACTATTCTATGATTCTATGATCAGGAAAAACTTCCTGACTGTTAGAGCAGTATGACAATGGAACCAGTTACCTAGGGAGGTGGTGGGCTTTCCCACACTAGAGGCCTTCAAGAGGCAGCAGGACAACCATCTGTCAGGGATGTTTTAGGGTGGATTCCTGCATGGAGCAGAGGGTTGGACTTAATGGCCTTATAGGCCCCTTCCAACTCTACTATTCTATGATTCTATGAAATTTCCTACATCTTTGGAATAATATTTCAGTTACATACAATCCTTCCATTCCATTAGATCGTTAAATTAGTCATTTCTGCAAATTCACTTGCTCTGTATTGATTCCAAAATTGCAAACATACCAACCAGATTCTTTGAATATATTCTACTGAATTAGTTCTTCCATCCCAACACTGCATATACTATAGTTCTTCAACATAATATCCCAAATTTGCTTCCTTCATTGATCAATACTAGTGGCAATAAGGATGAATGACAGATTTGTTTCACTTCATTTTTGATCTGGATTTATATTATTATTATTATTATTATTATTATTATTATTATTATTATTATTAAATACCATCTTTTGTCCAATGCTGGGCCTCAAGGTGTCATTACAAAATTTAAAACATATATATTTAAAACCCATAAATAGAAATAGACCAAGTTAAAATATATATTAAATGTATTCCAATATTAAAACATGTAAACTTTAAAAATGTTTGCACCTTTCTGAATAAAGACGGATTCAGACACCATCTAAAGTCAAAGTCCATCCTTTTCTGAGCTTGCAATGTGATCAAAAGGTGTTTGACACAGCATCCATGCAATTGGAAAAGGTGAATGAAAAAAGGCAGACGACGAAAAAGATAATGCATACCGTTCAAGCTGTGCAGAACTGACCCGTAGATTTGGGGGAAAAATACACAGAAAATCTGTACAGATGTCCATGCAAAAAGACAAAGATGAAGCTCATCATCTAGGAGAAGTTAGATGAAGTCAACTTTTGCTGATTCACTTTCCCTAAGTGGGAATAATTGGCAATTTCAAAACTTTGCCAACATTCTATATGTTTACTGCCAACCTACATGCAAATAGTATTGTGTAATCTTTCCTCACATATCCATAGGATCATAGATCATAGAATAGTAGAGTTGGAAGGGGCCTAGAAGACCATCAAGTCCAAACCCCTGCTCAATGCAGGAATCTACCCTAAAGCATACTTGACAGCTGCCTCTTGAAGGCCTCTAGGGTGGGAGAGCTCACAACCTCCCTAGGTAACTGGTTCCATTGTCGTACTGCTCTAACAGTCAGGAAGTTTTTTCCTGATGTCCAGCTGGAATCTGGCTTCCTGTAACTTCAGACTGTTATTCTGTGTCCTGCACTCTGGGAGGATCAAGAAGAGATCCTGGCCCTCCTCTGTGTGACAACCTTTCAAGTATTTGAAGAGTGCTCTCATGTCTCCCCTCAATCTTCTCTTCTCCAGGCTAAACAGGCCCAGTTCTTTCAGTCTCTCTTCATAGGGCTTTGTTTCCAGACCCTGATCCTCCTGGTTGCCCTCCTCTGAATACACTCCAGCTTGTCTGTATCCTTCTTGAATTCTGGAGCCCAGAACTGGATGCAATACTCTAGATGAGGCCTAACCAGGGCCGAATAGAGAGGGACCAGTACCTCCGCAATTTGGAAGCTATACTTCTATTACTGCAGCCCAAAATAGCATTTGCCTTTCTTGCAGCCACATCACACTGTTGGCTTATATTCAGCTTGTGATCTACAACAATTCCAAGATCCTTCTCGTTTGTAGTATTGCTGAGCCAAGTATCCCCCATCTTGTAACTGTGCATTTGGTTTCTATTTCCTAGATGTAGAACTTGACATTTATCCCTATTAAATTTCATTTTGTTGTTGGCTCTCAATGCCAACCCTTTGGAATTTATGGATTTCTCATATCCTGAGGTATTCATGTTTTCTCCTCAACTCTTTCATTTCTCTTTCCCTACCACATGGGGGCACCAACACTACCCAGATCAAGAGTTTTGCAAATGCACAAGACTATATAGATATGCTCTCTTCTCCATGAGAAGCTCAGGATAATTTTGACAAGAGTTAATCCCCTCGAATAACTCAACACATGATCCTCCCTGAACCCAGCCCTTAAACAGGCACACCCCAAAAGGGAAAAAAAATAAGAGGCAGAAGTGAGGCTATCCTGTTGAAATCCCTTGAAATCCCTTTTAGATTGAAAGCGCCTTGCTGCATTCTCCTCGATGGCCTTACATTTCCCAAGTTGAGGAAAGGTAGGAAGGCTACGATTGAGATAGGCATACCGTTCTTGGTCTGCATCCTCAGTGAATTATAACTCTAGCAGTAGCAATTGCCAGCTAGAGCTGGTGTTAGATGGATCATCTGTGGTGCATAGCAGGTGAATTTCATCATAAGTCAATGTCTGAATCAATCATTCACACACACACACACACACACACACACACACACACACACACACACACACACATTTATTTCCTATGCAGTTTCTCCTAATACACTCATTTTTGTATTCCATTATTCTGCCTAGAACTGCATCACCACATACAGAGAAATATGCAATCCAAAGTCATTCCAGTCAGTATAACACTCTAAGAAGTGTAGTTCAAATTTAAGTTCAAAATACAAATTTCAGCTGGCATAAAAATATCAGGCTTATGGAAAATGTCCTTCTTTCTGAGCTGAAATCCCTCCCTACTTTAAGAATGGGAACTTCACTGATGTATTAGAATGGAAGGTCATAAATGGAACCCTGCTGGATCAGGTGAACACTCTTTCCATGTTGGTCTGCCAGATGCCTCTGGGATGCCCACAGCTAGGCCATGAAAGTAACAGATCTCCTCTGTTGTCACCAAGGATGTACAGATTTTGCCTAATCCATTCCGTCAGTTTCACAGATTTTACTTGTGCTAATTCACATTTGCACTCATTCATGTGAGCACTGTTTCGCTACAGCACCAATGCACACTGGTGGAAATGCGTTAATGCATGTTAGTTCATGTCCAATAGTGCAAATCCCCTCCCTGAGTGGAAAAAAAAAACAGTCCACAAGTCTGCAAAATCTGCATGGTGGGGAAAAAGCTTGTCTGCTGCAGAATCGGCAGGTCAGATTCACAGAAATCCAAAATCCTTTGTAGAAGAATCATAGAATCATAGGATAGTAGAGTTGGAAGGGGACTACAAGGCCATTGAGTCCAACTCCCTACTCAATGCAGGAATCCACCCTAAAGCATCCCTGGCAGATGGTTGTCCAGAAGGCCTCTAGTGTGGAAGAGCCCACAACCTCCCTAGGTAACTGGTTCCATTGTCGTACTGCTCTAACAGTCTGGGGCCATTTCTTCGACATCCCTAGTCATATGGCACTGAGAGGTCTGATGGCCTTTGAACATGAAGCTGCTATTCCTAACTATCAGGGATATTAACATAAAGCACAGCCCTGCTGGATTAGACCAAAGGCTAATATCTTGTCCAGTATCCTGCTTCCCATATTGGTCAACCACATCCCTCTGGGAATTGCCTTGTTTGTATTTCTTCAGCATCAAAAATTCAGATGTTCACTGCCTCTGGACAGAGCAGATCCATTTAGCCATGATGACTAATAGCGATGGAGCTTAAGAGATCAAGCCAAACATCCATGCAGTCCAGTATCCTGAGTAGTCCAACATCCAACCCCTTGATGGCGAAGCAGATGTCTCTGGGAAAACCAAGATACAGATCTTTCTCTGCTGTTCCTCACTTACCAAGCAACTCCATGTGGAGATGAAGTTTTTATCTAGCTATACATAGATAAGAACATAAGAAGAGCCATGCTGGATCAGAACAAGGGCCCATCTTGACCAGCATTCCATTCACACAGCTGTTGACCAGGAACCTATAAGCTGGACACAGGTGCAACAGCACCCTCCCACCTATGTTCCTCAGCAGCTGGTGTACATAGGCTTACTGTGTCTGCTACTGGAGGTAGCATATAGCCATCAGGGCTAGTAGATAAATTGATTCTCTGTGAATTGAAACAAATCACAAAAACAGAAGAAGTGCCAGGTTGGATTAGACCAAGGGTCCATCTAATCCAGCACTCTGTTCCCCTTCCGTATATGAAACAGGGCCATGCATTTGCCTTGGAGAAGGCATGAAATCCAAGGTGAACAGCCTTGGGGACATTTGGACATTGTCTGAAATGACAAGAGCCTGATGCTTTGTACTGCAGGGCCCAGGGAAAATGCTTTCTTTTCCTCCAGCGACTATATTGTTGTAAGCTATCCCTGTTCTAAGGCAGAGCAATTTGAGGGTGTCTTGGGCCACAGCTAGACCTAAGGTTTATCTTGGGATCATCCAGGTTTCACCCCTGCCTGTGCACTGGATCCCCTGTGTGTCACCTAGATGAACAGGTTTGACCCCTGGACGATCCAGGGATAAACCTTAGGTCTAGCTATGGCCTTGGTCTTGAAGGACAATAAAGGGCTGTTAGCTTTAGAAAAAACCAACCAGATGGCAATGAAAATTGCAAAGACTGGCTGGATGATATGATTCAACACAGCTCAGTGCACAAAAGTGTGGAGAATGTGGAAAGAGTGACATGTTTTTCTCTAGAAACAAGTTCATCCCATGAAAGTGATTGGTGGGAGATTCAGGACAAATGAAAGGAAGGACTTCTTCACACAGGAATTCACTACCGTAAGATGTAATGATGGCCACCAGTTTGAATGGCCATAAAAGGGAATCAGATAAATTCCTGGAGGAGAATGCTGCCAAGGGCTAGTAGCCCTGATGGTTGTGTGCTACCTCCAGTGTCCGAGGGAGTAAGCCTGTGTGCACCAGTTGCTGGGGAACATGGGTGGGAGGGTGCTGTTCCAGCATGTCCTGCTTAGTTGGTCCCTGGTTGACAGCTGGTTGGCTGCTGTGTGAACAGAGCGTTGGGCTAGATGGACCCTTGGTCTGATCCAGCAGGGCTCTTCTTCTTCTTCTTCTTCTTCTTCTTCTTCTTCTTCTTCTTCTTCTTCTTCTTCTTCTTCTTCTTCTTCTTCTTCTTCTTCTTCTTCTTCTTCTTCTTCTTCTTCTTCTTCTTCTTCTTCTTCTTCTTCTCTCTCTCTCTCTCTCTTTCTCTCTCTGATTCTACTGGGGGTATGGCAATGGAGGCCTGTCCTGATGACCATCTGTACTTCAAATTGCTAGACAATAGCTTTAAAAAATGAACAAACAACACACACACACAGAGACACCCAATGAAAAAGCAGACACCAAACACTGCTGCATAGCATAGGCTTTAATGGGCGAAAAAAGACAAAAGGAACTATTTTGAGCATTGCTAGTAAGTTCATTGCACAGTTGAGGAGGGGATGTCCCCATAGGCAGAAATCATGAAAATTATGCCCAGTGTTTTTTTTTTTTTTTTGATCAAGCTGAATGGAGTCAACCCTGTCACTCTTCTTCATTGATGTATAAGGAAGAACAAAACTGCTTACAGGTTTTTCTAAGTTTCTCGTTCTTCAGGATTGTATCACCCTACACTTTGAATTTTCTTGAAATCTCATGCACAGTGTTTTGATGTGCATTTCTAGTGCCTACAAGTATTTCGTATGCTTTTTTATTATTTTTATTTTTTGCCTAACTTACATTTTTTTCAAGCCATTTTCCTAACATACACATTTCCCCCTTGGTACACCATTTTTTAAAACTGCCATACTCCATTGCAAAATTTGGAGAAGTCAAAACTCGAAGGGGTTTTGGTTCGCGTCTTGGTACGAATGTGCAAAAGTAGGTGTATTTGCACAAAAATGCAAATCAAAGAATGGTATCCTCCATCCCTATGAATGAAAGGCAGGCTCTATCACTGAATATGCCAAAGATAAAATGGGACTTTACAGAGCTGCTATTGATCAAATCATTGAACTCCTCCTTCGTGTGTACATCTGCTCCGGTGGAACACTGTATAGGACATGGGTTGAATTTTCATGGAGATGGCGTGAGATCAGACATTGGGTACAAAGTAGTAGTATTGATATTAGAATAAAATCTTTGAAGTCCAGCAAGGTCTTCTTTTCTGTAGAAGGCGGTGACATAGCATGGATTGCCATGTGCATGTCTGGAAACCCAGTTCACACATACAGGTTATCCAGGTGAACCTGTATATGTGAACAGCCCTTTTGGCACAAATCATATCCCAGGTTGATTATAGGATGCATGACCCTCAGATTGGGGGGAAAAAAGACCCACCCCACCCACCTTCAACCAAGTCTTAATTACATTGAGCTTAGAGTGAAAAAGGAAGGAAGTTTAAGAGAGCCCAAATTTGCAGAGGTGTGAGCTGTCATGACTCTCAAGAGCGACAGGTGTTAAACATTTCTGGAATTCAGGCCTTTATCCAAGCTTAGCCAAGCTGATGTTCCATTGCTGTTGTGGCAGGGATGGTCATGGTGTTCCTTGTTCCGTTGGTGTGGCTGATATTTAATAATTGCTGTTGTATCTGTATCCTTGAAATGTTGGCTTCGGGTAAGAATGCACCATGCTCGAAGCGCTTGGGGAATTGATGGCTGGGAGCTCCATGTAGTTGCTGGGAAGGCATGTATGGTGGTAGCGAGCGCATGGATTGCATTGCTTAATGCACAGGGGCTGGTCAGGGCAATGGATAGATGGTCCCGGGATGGTTACGTAGAAGGGTGGTGGCTGTATGGTCACTGTTGATGCAGGGCAGCAAGCTTGACATTGGGGTCTGCTGCAATACATCTTGAGGGGTTGAGGATGTACCTGACATGATGCAATAGGAAGAGACAGATTCAGTTTCAAGTTAGGGTCCCAAGACCAACATACAAGACTCTGTAATAGTCACTATAGCAAAGAACAAAAATTGAGAGATGGTAGAATGTATGGTGGACCAGCTACCCATTGGGCCATCACGTACCAGTTTGCTCCCTGAGGACACCCCAGTCCATAAGCCATCTCAACTGGCAGCTGATCCTTACTTCAATTCTGGCAATGGGACAGTATCCTCTACCATTCCCAAGAGAAGTAGGGGGTTCAGGTATGGCCATGTGACAGATACAGCTCTGTCCTCCAACACCTCAATACCACTCCCAATCCTGCAGTATCTGCTACCAGAGGCAGTTGCACCATTCTGCCTAACGTTAGGGCCAGCCCACACAACATGTCATCATCATCATCATCATCATCAAATAATAATATTCTTTTATTTGTTTTATGTCCTAGGGAGGTTGTGGGATCTCCCACACTCAATGCCTTCAAAGGGCAGCTGAACAGCCACCTGTCAGGGATGCTTTCAGGTGGATCCCTGCATTGAGCAGGGGGGTTGGACTTGATGGCCTTATAGGCCCCTTCCAACTCTACTATTCTATGATGCTATGATCCTGGCCTACCTCACAAGGTGCTCAAGGCAACTAACAACCCCATCTCAAACAGTACAATATACAGTAAACACCATTAAGGTCATAACTAACATTACCAATGGAATGGTAATGGGCAACCAGGATGATCAAGGGTCTGGAAACAAAGCCCTATGAAGAGAGACTGAAAGAACTGGGCATGTTTAGCCTGGAGAAGAGAAGATTGAGGGGAGACATGAGAGCACTCTTCAAATACTTGAAAGGTTGTCACACAGAGGAGGGCCAGGATCTCTTCTCGATCCTCCCAGAGTGCAGGGCATGGAATAACAGGCTCAAGTTAAAGGAAGCCAGATTCCAGCTGGACATCAGGAAAAACTTCCTGACTGTTAGAGTAGTACGACAATGGAATCAGTTACCTAGGGAGGTGGTGGGCTCTCCCACACTAGAGGCCTTCAAGAGGCAGCTGGACAACCATCTGTCAGGGATGCTTTAGGGTGGATTCCTGCATTGAGCAGGGGGTTGCTTGATGGCCTTGTAGGCCCCTTCCAACTCTGCTTTTCTATGATTCTATGAATATAATACAATAAAGCCATCAATAAAAGAGACAGAAACACTTGTGTACATCCCCTAAAACTTGTCCTTAAGATACCTGGGTCCTGTACCATTTAGCTCTTTTTATATCCCTGCCAGGGATCTTCATTCCTCACCTTCCACGCTTCGGAACTGAATGACCTGTTCTCTTTCTCAAATCCACCCATTCTCATTAGCTGCCCCATATTCCTGGAACTGCCTTCCAGAGCATCTATGGCCCGCTCCTTCCATCTCCGTTTTTAAGGCTCAGTTGAAAAAAAACTGAGCCTTAAACTGGTATTTCTCCTTGAAAACCAGGTTCTACATTTGCCCTTTCCTCTATTTTTTTTTTCAATTTCAATTTTAACCTTTTAAAATTGAAATTAAATATAGGTTGATATTTCTAGATTGTAAGACATTTGGCAGGATGTTGTGTTAATGTTTTGCTCTCTGTATTGTCACTCAATAAATAAAATGATGATGATGATGATGATGATGATGATGGGTGGAAGAAAAACAAAGAAAGGAAAAAAGTCATTTAGCTCAAGCTGAAAGAAGAGATGAGTTAAACTGTATTCTATTTCACTTCCCTGTGCTCCAAAAACACACATACTTGGCAAACCCTGGAGAAGAAGAAAAATACTCTAACTGCCAGCATGGTATCTGTCCACACAGCCTTTGTTAGCAATAATTTTATTTATTTATTTATTACATTTCTATATCGCCCAATAGCCGAAGCTCTCTGGGCAGTCACAAAAATTAAAACTATAATAAAACAACCAACAGGTTAAAAGCACAAATACAAAATACAGTATAAAAAGCACAACCAGGATAAAAACCATGCAGCAAACTTGATATAAAATTAAAATACAGAGTTAAAACAGTAAAATTTAAATTTAAGTTAAAATTAAGTGTTAAAATACTGAGAGAATAAAAAGGTCTTCAGCTGGCAATGAAAGGAGTACAGTGTAGGTGCCAGGCGGACCTCTCTGGGGAGCACATTCCACAACCAGGTTGCCACAGCGGAGAAAGCCCTCCTCCTAGTAGTCACCTGCCTCACTTCCTTTGGCAGGGGCTCACAGAGAAGGGCCCCTGTGGATGATCTTAAGGTCCGGGCAGGTACATATGGGAGGAGGCATTCCTTCAAATAACCTGGCCCCAAACCGTTTAGGGCTTTAAATGTCAACACCAGCACTTTGAATCGGGCTTGGACCTGGACTGGCAGCCAATGAAGTTGTAAAAGGACTGGCGTAATGTGATCTCGCCGGCCAGTCCCTGTTAGTAAATGGGCTGCCCTGTTTTGTACCAGCTGAAGCTTTTGGGCCGTTTTCAAAGGCAGCCCCACGTATAACGCATTGCAGTAATCATAATAGGAACAATGACCTACATTCAGTTTGTGAGTTTGTAAAAATCACCACTATTGTCACCAGTGTCAATGAGTGGTTTTGAGGTCAATCAAGGCTGTGTCCCGGTGTGTTTTCTCAACTTTAACATTCTTTATGAATCAAACTGAACAAGCATAACATAGTTACGGGGGCGGGGGAGGTGACCAGCACGTTTTTGGGATCACCTGAAAAAAAAATGCTGATGAGCAAGTCCCAACCCTCCCAACTGTAAAGCAAATACTTTCCAGATTATTTTTCTGTGAAGTTGTCAATCAAGCTTAGAGGTCTATAATTGGATGGCCTTCTGCTCCCACCATTAAAACAAAACAAAACAGAACAACCCCTATTTGTCACTGTGATAAACACTGTGCATTCCAAACAGCCAGTCTACACCTTGCAGATTGTATAGACTTGCAAAGTCTTAGAGTTTGGAGTTAAAACAGGATGTCTTGCATTTAAAGGCCTTCTCTAGATGTCACCATCAGCACCATGATCCTTAGGTTCTGAGTTGTAGGTGTACATCTTTGTCTTACCCTCAGCTCAAAAGTTTAATAAAAGAACCATTCACTCGTCTGCATTTATGTATGTATGTATTAATTGCTGCCATGAGGTTCCGAAAAGCTCAGCAGTTGTTATTAATAACGTTCCCAAAGCTTTTTTTCTTGGATGATCATCTCTTGCAACCTTTTCAAATTCAACGTGTTACATCCATTACTGATGATTTTCATGGAATCATAGGATCGTAGAGTTGGAAGGGGCCTCTAAGGCCATCGAGTCCAACCCCCTGCTCAATGCAGGCAGGCAGGGATTTTAAATGAGACATGTCTTTGGTTTAATTTCATTCCATTTCTTTTTTCTTTCATTGCTAAAGGGCATGAAGTGTATGACAGAGGCGCCAATTCTCCCAAAACCCTTTATAGGTCATTAAGAAGAGAGAGGAAAAAAGTTGCAAAATGCAAGGTGCTGTTGTGAAAAGACCTAGAGGCAAAATAATGTTGCCTTACACTTGAGACACCGCTCCTGAACTCAGAAAACCAGAGTGCCATGTGTGAGAATGTTTCCTCCTCAGAAAGAAGTAAATTGTTGTGGGAACTAAATGTCACCACATAATGTTAACTAACTTTGGCATTCGTCTTTACTTGAATTGTGTTTGCATGTTTTGAGGAGAGGAAGTCAGATACTTTCATCTGGGAGATGGTTTCTGCAGCAGAGTTTGGGACATCGTTGAACTAGGCACTACAATCAGATGGGTTCTTGGCTTTATGTGGGATGAGGAATTTCATCCCTGAACAGTTCTTTGGGAAAAAAAACCTGCCTCATAAATGTTATATCTTCAGGAACCATTTTTGATATGGTGTTATCCTCTGAGGGAACCCTGAATGTCTGCAGTGAAATGCTCCTCAGGGTGCTGCAAAGCATTCTGGGGGAATTGGGTAGGCTGCGTGCCCCTCATGGAGAGCCTTGCTGTTGCCCTGCATGAAGTATTACCAAGGAAACAGGTAACAGCCAGTGTGGATTAGTGGACTGGACCTGAGTTCCCTGGGTGACTTCCGGCCAGTTACTATTGCTAATTCAAACTGACCCTTTGGGGTCTTTGAAAGGATCGAATGAAGGTGGGAGGACAATTTACACCCCTTGGTAGAAAGTGGGATACATGTAATAGATACATAGTTTAGGCAGCCATGTGGTTGTAATTTGGAGTAGATAATACTAAGCTTAAACAGTTTTTCAGACCTCAACATCAACCTGGAACGTAGGACACACTGTTCTTTTAAACATGTATGGCTGTCTTCCCTTCCCTTGTTCTTGTTGCTTTAAAGAAATCCTAAACAAGGGGCCAGGTTTCCTAAAAAGGCATCTTCTCCTTATCTACCCACTTGAACCTTAATATCTGTTTCAGAGGCCCTGTTCCAAGTAAAGACAGCTGGATGGTCAATAAGGAAGCTGGATGGTTACTCAGGAGAGGGCCTTCTTCATGGTGCTCCCCAAGCTATGGAGTAGCCTCCACTGGAAATGCTCACCTGAGGCCTTCTTTGTGGTCTTTCTGGTTCTCTTGGAGGGCTTGCCATTTTTAAGATGAAAAGTTGGTTGGTTTATACTAGGGTGAGTGGATCCAGATGGCTTAAAAGCCCCATCAACCATCACTTTTGTCTATGTTGGTTAGAGCTGATGGGAGTTGTAAGCCAACCCTTCTGGATGTCTCCAAGATGCCATAGCCCAGTATGATAGTGCACCTGCCAGTTAGGGTCAACAATACTGGACTAGATGGACCAATGGTCTGACTCAGTAGAAGGCAGCTTCCTATGCCAATCCCATTCTTCTTCTTCTTCTTCTTCTTCTTCTTCTTCTTCTTCTTCTTCTTCTTCTTCTTCTTCTTCTTCTTCTTCTTCTTCTTCTTCTTCCCCTTCCCCTCCTCCTCCTCCTCCTCCTCCTCCTCCTCCTCCTCCTCCTCCTCCTCCTGCATTTGTATTATTCTACATCATGATACATTCCAAAACCCAAGACCCCAAAGAAATCCCAGTTTCGGAGCTTACCTGGTTTCTCTGGTGATCAGAAATCGCAAGGAGTGGATTGTCAATCCCTGGAGCTCTAGCTTTTTATACATCTTCTTAGGTGGCTTTTTGAGAAGATGATACACCTTGTATGCAAAATAAATAAAAAAAACCCTGTTAATCCACATTATTAAAAAGTAATAATAATTACCTTGATGGTAATTACCGAAATGCTGTGAATAGTAATCTCCGTGACGGTGTTTATGAGTTTCTGTTGGATTTAACAACCCTTTGCATCAGTAGTACACTACACCCTAAATATGTGGTTTCCTTATTATTATTATTTATTACATTTATATACCGCCTCATAGCCGAAGCTATCAGGGCAGTTCACAAAGCTTGAACATCAAAAACAAATATACAACATTTTAAAACGTAAAAAGCATAAAAACAGGCAATATCCATTTAAAAACAACTGTTTTGGGATCAGTTAGGAAAAACAACAACTCAGCATATGCTGTTAAATGCCTGGGAGAAGAGAAAAGTCTTGACTTTTCTCTGTCTTGACCTGGCAGCTACCCTGCACCCAAACCCATATTTGGGGGGGTGATTTAAATTTGTACCAATTTGACAGGACGTGGGAGCGAGGATTAGCCTTATTCCATTTCTTTCCTTGTCTCAAACCTTGCATTTCAAGACTTTAATCCAGGCATAAATACCTGTTCTTAGGCACGCCTCAAACGCTTGGGATTTGCTCGAGATTTGTTGTAGAGCAGTGTTGGCAGATGGAAGGATTAACTTTAAATATTGGGATGGCAGTTCCACGTTTCCTGCTGTGTGGATCTCTTGAGATAAAGGTGTGCTGGATGGTTGGGGCAAGGACAGGGAATTTTATAAATGAGGGGTAGGTAACATGGCACCAGTGTGCTCTCGGTGCCAGTGTGCCCTCATGTTGGTATCCTTCAGTGGGTCTTAGCTCTCTCATTTGTTTTCCTTTTAATTAACAGATGCCCTAAGAACAGGGAGACACCTCTCTCTCTCTCTCTCTCTCTCTCTCTCTGAAAATACCAGAACTCGAAGGGGTCATCTCATGAAGCTGATTGGTGGGAGATTTAGGACAAAGAAAAACAAGTCCTTCTTCACACAGCGCAGAGTTAAATTATGGAATTCACTACCACAAGGTGTAATGACGGCCACCAGTTGGGATGGGTTTAAAAGGGGGTTGGATAAATTCCTGGAGGAGAAGGCTATCAACGGCTCTGTGCTACCTGTGTGCACCAGTTGTGGGGAACATGGGTGGGAGGGTGCTGTTGCACCGTGTCCTGCTTGTAGGTCCCTAGTCGATGGCTGGTTGGCCACTGTGTGGACAGAGTACTTGACTAGATGGCCCCTTGGTCCAATCACTTCTTATGTTCTTACTAGTAGCTGGGATCAATGTGAAATAGTTTCTGCTGGTGCTGAAAACTACAGGTTCAAAAGAGTTGTTTCTTGTGCTGAGGCTTAGTCACACTCCTTATACTCCATCTTTTTGGTCAGGGGACTTGTCCTTCACCAGACCTCCAAAGGCAGACATTTAGTGGTGGTGCCTACAGCAGTTTCTCAAACTGTCAAATGTGTCCATAGCTCAAAGAGGTTACCTACCCCTGCTATAAATTAATTACCTCTCCCCCATACATTCATATGCTTATGACAAGATTGGATGGTCCCCTGTCAAGGATGTTCTAGACATGGATTTCTGGCTTTGGGAAGGATTTGAATGAGATGCCGTACAAGATCCGCTCCAATGCTTTGATTTTATGAAATGGCAGACTGTGTTCTTTCTGGCCATTTAGCATCCATGCACATGCGTTGAATATCCGTGTTCACTGCAGACGAGATGGGCCCACCACTCCATACTTGGAGATTTAGCAGCCGGAGAAAGCATAGGGAATCTTTCTAAGCCTCTGAGCTGAATTCAGTTTCAGAGGTGCTCATGGGGGACACATTCCAGCGGTGGTTGGGACCTTCACTCCATGATTGTACGAATGTGTGAGGTCTTCCATCACTTGTCTGGCTATTGGAGGTAAGGTGGGTGTCTACTGGAGACGTTGAATAAAGGGATGTCTCTGTGAGGATGCCCCAACTGCAGAACACCCTCTTGAAAGATTATTTCTTTAGTACAAATATCCTCCTTGAGATAGATTTCTGAGGCAGGGGAGAAGTCAACAGGGACGGCAAACATTAAAGCATCAAGCAAGATGGCAGCAATGACTCAAGAACAATGACAGAAGATCAGAATGAAGAAACCGACATGTTAAGCCACTGCAAGTTAAAACAACAAGAACACAACAACATTATGTTGCCAACCCCCTCAAAGCGACAGACCGTAAAATGGCAGAGTTAAATTACAAAACCAGGGCGGAAAAAAACACCAATTTGACACCTACGCTTCCATCCTCTGTTGCCAAGTTAAAAGCATTTTATTCTCTTAAGCTTTTGACTAGCATGGGTGTGATATTTTTGCTCTGTCTGACACCTGCTTTTTTTTTTTGCTGTTGTTATTTGAACCAGCTCCCCTCCTTCTTTTTAAATACTGCCTGATTTAATTTGTGCACATTTTATCTAATAGACACAGTTTTATTTTAGATGCTAGGAGTCTGTTTTTGGGGTTGCAAATTTTAATCGAACGAGCAGGTCACAATAGCCCAGGTTTAAAACTGCACGCTTTCACAGTTTAGTCTAATGAGGAAGTTGCACAACTTGGCAGAACTTTGCGTGAAATTTTCCTGTTCGTTCACTTTGTTCCGTTTTCCTATTTACGCAAATCAAATGAGATCACAAATCACTGTGATAAATGCTATGAGAAGAACAACAAAACCAAATTGAAATGTTCAGCCGCCGTTACATTTCACTGTGAATTTACCTTATTCACTCTTCCCATACCTAAACATGAATGCAATTAGGCACCGAAATCCATACTTTTACAAATTTCGTGATGCAGTTCATTAAAAAAAAATCATCGTAGCATCAACATTTTAAATTTAAATACATTGGGGGGAAATGAATACCATAAGATGTACGTTTGAAATGGAATGCACACAAAAAAGCACAGATTTGGAAACACACATAGAAAAATGCATACATTTTGGAAAATGAGAATGGAAAGATCTACAAGTTTTCACACAGGCTAAAATCAAATCTGCAAGCTGATGTGAAATCAGAACAGAATGGATGTAGCAGTTGGAAACTGAAAACCGGCGTGAAACTGAACACGGCAGAGTTGTCCCTCCCTAGGGTAGATGAACCGGTGGTCTAACCGAATATTATGTAGGTTCATAAGTTATTGGGGAAGCGTAAAATCTCAGTGGTAGATCACATAGTTCAGTCTCAACATAGACATACACCTAGGCCTTAGCTAGACCTAAGGTTTATCCCGGGATTGACCCGGTGCCATCCCTTTTCATGTAAATGACACACAGAATATCCCGGGAGCAGACAGAGATGATCCTGGGATAAACCTTAGGTCTAGCTAAGGCCTTACTCAGCATATAGCAACTTAACATGTTCGGCAAAGATAAATGGGCTATTTGTTGTTATGAACATTATTTGCAATGTTTTCAAACTTATAATGATGTGATCTTGTCTGACCATATCCCTTGTTAAACACACACACACACACCCTAAATGCATTATGGTTAGTCAGGATTATGATTTGGTTTTATAATGGCAGTTGTGTTGGATTTATAGAGGATTTGCACATACACACACACACACATATTAATGCAAAACAAAATTAAAAAGAAGTGTTATCACCATAAGCATATATGGATCTGTCACTGAAAATATAGAAACCAGGGTCCTTTTTACACCTAAGGATTATCCCAGGAAAATGGTGGATTCGTCCTTGCCTGCTCCCCGGACTCCTTGTGTGTCATTTGGATGCACAGGGATGATCCTGGGACAATTCCAGGGGAGAAAATGCAACCTATGGCCTCACTGATCTATGCTTTTCCCCCCAACAAGTTTGCTTTTTCTAATACCCCCTGGAATCATTTTCCAAACTGGATTTTTGTTCGTACAAGTGTTCTGGTTAAGAGTTATAGATGGTGAGGGCAATTTGATCCTGAATAATTACAATTTCTTGGCTATATCTTTCTAGGTAATTGCCACTTCGCACCCAGCAATTATGTGAAATATTGATTTGCAACGTCAACAACATGTGGAATAATAACTGTTATTATCTGTGTTTGCAGCGATGAATTTCCTGTGCCTACTTAGGAATTACACTCCCAGTGTGGTCCAAGCAGGCTGGGTTTATTCATCGTTGTGTGGGTAGATCAAATAACAGTGGAGTCATGCCCTTGCTAGGTGGTTTTAGCAAACCACCTCACTTCCAACTGGGTTCCCTATCTCCAGAATGGGAACCCCAATGATCTAAGTCATTGGATGGAAGGAAGTAAGAAGCATTTCAGAAATATGTGTTTGTTTTTGTTTTACTGTGTGTATGTTAATTCTATACATCTCTACTTAGGAGTCACAAAAACATTAATGTGTATGTTTACTAGTTTTATTATCAAATGTATTGTTCTACCCTTAAAGTTCATTGATGGCTTCTCCCAAATGGAAGCATCCAAACCTATCTTGATTGATAACTGGAACCAGAAGGTTCGACCATATAACACCTGCTCTGGCCCGCTTGCATTGGCTGCCTATATGTTCCCGAGCCCAATTCAAGGTGCTGGGTTTAACCTATAAAACCTTACATGGTTTGGGACCACAATACCTGATGGAACGCCTCTCCCGACATGAACCTACCCATACACTGCGCTCAACATCTAAGGTCCTCCTCCGAGTGCCTACTCCGAGGGAAGCTCGGAGGATGGCAACAAGGGAGAGGGCCTTTTCAGTGGTGGCCCCCCGACTGTGGAATGATGTCCCCGATGAGGCTCACCTGGTGCCAACATTGTTATCTTTTTGGCGCCAAGTCTTCTCCCAGGCTAAGTTTGTTTGTTTTTAAATGGACCCCAGAACTGTCATTGTTTAAAATGGATACAGTTTTACACTGTTGTTTTTTATATTTTTGATGGTTTTAAATTTTCTATACCTTTTAATGTTCACTGTTTTAACTTTTGGAAACCACCCAGAGAGCTTCAGCTATGGGGCGGTATATAAATTTAATAAATAAATAAATAAATGGCACTGTAGGTGAAAATGGCTGGAACTCTCCTTCCAGGTTTGGTCAGTTTTGCCCATATAATGGAGAAATTCTGCCTCAGCTGTGGATTTTCAACATCCAGTGTTGGTGAGAGACCTATAACAATGGCCACAGAGGTGCACGGCTTACCAGGATCTCAGCAATGGATGTTAGGAGAGAGTGCATCATCAGATGAGGTTTTTTATAACACGCTTGTTACTGGGTGCTCACAGATTTTTGCAGGTTCCTCTCATGGTGCTGTCTGCCTCCTGTGCGCCTCCCACGGGTTTCCCGCTCCTTCTGCCCTTTTTTTCATAGTAAAATAGTCCAAACAAAATGCAACTCTTCTGAGTTATAACAAAATTGGCCACCATTTCCTGCCATGTGCAGAGAAGTTTCACTAGAGGGCGCTGTCCCACTACACTGAATCGGCCGTGTGGTTGCAGCTTGGGTTCCATCCAAGGAGCGTTTTATTCCACGCTCATTACTGGGCACTCACGGATCTTTTACAGGTCCCTCACATGACATCGGCTGCCTCCCGCATGTCTTCCACCCCTTCTGGCCTTCCATGTGCCACAAGAAAAATCTTTTTTATTTTTTAAAACCAGAAGTTGCTGCTCTCTCCTGCTGTGTGCAGGAGAAGCAGCGTGATTAGAACGTCCAACTGAATGGGCCTCGTGCTGTTTACTTCCTGTTTTGAAACAGGAAATAACTGAGCAATGAAACCAGGAGCAGAGAAGTGACAGCAGTTACTTCCTGTTTTGAAACAGGAAGCAGTTACTTCCTGTTTTGAAACAGGAAGTAACTGAGCAATGAAACCAGGAGCAGAGAAGTGACAGCAGGGAGCGTGTTTTCCCATGTGTGATGGAGCTTCTTGTTTCTCCTTTCTCTCCTTTGCGATTCTTCTTGTGTCTATAGCAGAAGAGCAACAGGAAGGAAGAGTGACGGTAAGGAAACACGATTCCCCCCATCTGATGATACTCAGCGAAAGAGAGAGAGAGAAAGATAGCTTCATCACACCAGTGTTATACTGTGCAATCACTGTGAAATGCGTGCAAAGGACTCCAAAGTTTCCCAGTTTATAATCTGCTTTTACTGTGAAGTACTCCCATGTATCCTGATTTAATTGTGCTTCTTAGCCAAAAGAACTGACGTAATTTGGACTCCTTTAAGAATGAATCTTTTGTTGTTCTCCGAGTGGCCACTGGGGGCGCAGGAGGAGGATTTGATATTTTTAAAATTCAAATTAAATAAATGCTTACATCTGCATAAGTTTCAAAGATAAAGACATCAAAATTGGTACAGTAATAGATATTAAGGAAGGCTTTCAACATACCAAATTTGAATCAGATTGGGTTGTTCATTGATTTTTTAATGATTTTTTAAATTTCCCCCCTTAAACCCTTTTCCTGATATGCAAAGGATCTCAGGAGCACTGCCGCCCGGGGTGTGATTTAGCTAACAACAACAGCAGCAGCAGCTTTACACTATGGGGATAATTTGAAGGAAACAGCTACGTGGGATGAAGCTCAGAGAGAAAGAGAGAGATTCTACTTGTTATATGTTTACCAAGTCAGCTTGCTTCTCTTGAAAGTCCTTGAATATTTTGTTCAAAGAAGGATCTCTCAAACCCACCATGGACTTTTGATGCGGGCAGCAAAACTCAGTGTAGGATATACCCCTGGAACGAACGGGGAAAATCCACTCCTGCAGAAGCTTGGTGTGCCCATTTTAAGGGGAGATTGAGATCTGGGACACAATGTACGGGTGTGCAAGGTGCTGCCTCTACTACACTGGTAACTGTGGCATGCAAGTGTAGGCGAGCCTACGGTGCTGATGGTAGATTGCGTTATAATACCTACTTATTAAATTTTATTATATGCATTAGATTGCAGCAACAGAGCTGGCTCCATCATGGCTGGAAGGGTGCTCTTTGGCGAGTACACAATCAGGCAATGTCCTTTCCTAATCATGCAAGATTCTTTGTCCATTGTACTACAGAATGCCTTTCTAGATCTCAATGGACCAGAGAACAGGAAAACTTGTCTCCCCTCCTCATCATTGCCCCGTGGGTTACTCTAGATAATGTAGCTGCCAAGGATTTGCCTACAGCAACATTCAAAATGTGTGTGTGTGTCCTTCTAATAGCAAATTCAGTGCGAAAAGGATTGGTATCAAAACAAAGACACCAGGGCTGGATCTACACTACTGCTTTATAAAGCGCTTTAAAGCAATAATGTAGATCCGGCCCAGGGCTCAAGAAGAAGGGTTTGGCATGTTTTGGTGAATCCTGAGCATGGCAGAAATAAAAATAAACTAACAAAAACTTTTAAAAGAAAGTAAGAAAGTAAATCAGAAAGAAAGAAAGAAAGCAACAGGGAGAGACAGAATGATAATAACCCAAAATAGCCCAACAAGGGTGCCCGTTGGCCTCCAGGGCTACTGAATGACATTCGGGACAATACTGAATGTCAGTTGGAAAAGACAAATTTTATTAACTAATTTATTCAGAAACACTGTGGTAGATGGTTACTGTTCATGCTTTTCTCCCTCTCTCAAAATACTAGAACCCAGTGGGTTCATCTCATGAAGCGGACTGGTGGGAGACTCAGGACAAATAAAAGGAAGGACTTCTTCACACAGCGCCGAGGTAAAGTATGGAATTCACCACCACAAGATGGAGTGATGACCACCCATTTGGATGGCTTGAAAAGGG
Source organism: Elgaria multicarinata webbii (assembly GCF_023053635.1). Classification (NCBI taxonomy): domain Eukaryota; kingdom Metazoa; phylum Chordata; class Lepidosauria; order Squamata; family Anguidae; genus Elgaria; species Elgaria multicarinata. The sequence goes on along the minus strand of NC_086191.1, from coordinate 7,465,576 downwards.
GGTTGGATACATTCCTGGAGGAGAAGGCTATTGGCGGTTACAATCCCTGACGGTTATATGCTACTTCCAGTATCCAAGGCAGTAAGTCTATATGGACCAGTTGCTGGGGAACATGGATGGGAGGGTGCTGTTGCACCATGTCCTGCTTTGTTGGCCCCTGGTCAACAGCTGGTCAGCCACTGTGTGAACATAGTGCTGGACTAGATGGACCCTCAGTCTGATCCAGCAGGGTTCTTCTGATGTTCTGATGTTCTTAGAGGGTTGGCAATGTACTGCAACATGTTGATGCAGGCTCCACTTGTTCAAAAGGTACATTGAGGATCGTCTGCCAACATAAAAGTTTGATGTGTTTCCAGGAAGCCAAAATAGTTCTGGCATGACTAGAGAATTCCACTGGAGGGTTTTTTTCCAGGGAGATCTGTGTGTCTCTGACTTTCAACAGCTTGCAACACTGGTGACAAGGATTACTACTCCTACTGCTTAATATTTATGTCCTGCCTTTCCTAAGGCAGTGCATCGTCTTAGTGATCCTTACACCAACTCTGTAAGGTAGGCCATTATTCTTCTTCGATTGTGATTATCCTCTGGTTTATCCATACCGGGCAGAGGATAATTGCTTATTTGAAGGCCCCAGGGTGCTTAACCCTAAGGTGAAATGTGTGAACCAAAGTCTATCAGAGACCTGAAGAATATCACACGAGCCCTGCTAGATCATCCAGTCCCACACCCTGACTGGATCCATCTTGGCCACAATGGCAAAGAGCTCTATCCTAATGTTTCTCCCCCTAGCAACTAACTGGTACTCACAGGTAAACTGTCTCTTGGTGTGGAAGTTCCATTTATCTACCAAGCTTTTAAACAACAACTGGATTGGCCAAGGCCAAAACAGAAAGCTACCTAGGCCCAATATTGTCATCCCTTTGTGAAGCACACTTTGGAATCTATTTTAGATATGGAGTGAGATAATATTGATGATGATGATGATGATGATAGAGGTATGCAGTAAAGATGCTGGCTGGCTAGGCCTGGCATAAAGACCAGAAACTTATTTTGTTAACCGCCCAGAGAGCTTCAGCTATTGGGTGGTATAGAAATGCAATAAATAAACAAATAAACATGGCCATCTGCCTTGACTGGTTACAGAGTGGAGAATTCCCTTGTTTGAATACCTACATGGGATGGCAGCTGAAGGCCATAGCTAGACGGGGCTTTATCCCGGGATGCACAGGGAGATCAGGGAGGAATAATCATAAAATCATAGAATCATAGAATAGTAGAGTTGGGAGGGGCCCACAAGGCCATCGAGTCCAACCCCCTGCTCAATGCAGGAATCCACCCTAAAGCATCCCTGACAGATGGTTGTCCAGCTGCCTCTTGAAGGCCTCTAGTGTGGGAGAGCCCACAACTTCCCAAGGTCATTGGTTCCATTGTCATACTGCTCTAACAGTCAGGTGGTTTTTCCTGATGTCCAGCCAGAATCTGGTGATATTTATGTATTTGTTTTCAAAAAGTCTATAGCACTTTTCATTAAAAAAAAAATCATAGAATGATATAGCCCTCCCCTTTGGCCCTAGTTTTTCCGTGGTCCCGGGCTGAGCCATGGGTTGAACAAGAAGCCGGGAGCAACACACGGGGCACAGCACTCCTCAGGAGTGCTGCATCCATCGGGGGTACAGTGGGGGGAGCAGGGAAGTAAGTTATTTTTTTTAAAAAAAAAAAAACTTACCTTTTGAGTACGAGTGTTCGTGCGCTGCTGGCCCTTTAATTTTAAAAAATGGCAGGCACAACGCCTCTCCTTCTGAGCATCGCACATCACATGTAAACAGAGGAGGGATCTCTCATTAAACACAATGCGAGATCTTCTCTCCTGCATCGTGGGATGGAGGAGAGGTCTAACTTCGGTAGGTCTAACTAAGGCCGAAGACTCTGGATTGAATCCTGATGGTTCTAGCTACTATTTCACCAATTAGAGCAGGTTGGAAATTCCTCCATTCCACGCCTGGACTTAGGCGTGGTTGGCCTCGATTGGGAATTCTTGATGCAATAAGGCAATGGGTGGGTGAAATTCCAGCCCCAATAAACTTTGGGAAGAATTTGCTTGCAGACCAGGCTACCCTAGCTAGCTGTGTGTGTGTTTGGGTTTTGATGCGTTCACTCAGCTCACGTGACTTGGCTCACTTACCCGACTTTTGCTTCACATTTGATTTTGGCTTGTTATACACCTGCCCTGCCTTGCACAGATTAAAGGTAACACACAGTGCTGCACCTCAGGGGAGAGGTCCTGTTGACACTACAGCCTCACGGTTTCCTGAACTGAAAATGTAAGGACAGATGAGGGTTCATTTTAGGGATTGTCTCTTTTAATCTGTTGACTCTCACTAGTCTTCAAACTCAAGAGGTGAGAACTTTTTCCCAATCTCTTGAATGTGTTTTTTTTGGGACATACCGAAAGAAGACAATTGAAGTCCAGGAATGAAAGGCCTTGAGCCTCATCAGGATATACCTGAAATGTTTATCCTCAGGGGTCCTTCTCCGCGAGCCCCTGCCAAAGGAAGTGAAGCAGGTGGCTACCAGGAGGAGGGCCTTCTCTGCTGTGGCACCCTGGCTATGGAATGAGCTCCCTAAGGAGGTTCACTTGGCACCTACATTATATGCTTTTAGACGCCAGGTGAAGACCTTTTTATTCTCCCAGCATTTTAACAGTCTGTAAATAAATTTTAACTTGGTGTTTTAAATTTGTAATTTTGCATTGCTGCTGTTTTTATCTGGTTGAGCTTCTATATTGTATTTTATATTATGGTTTTATACTGTTGTTTTTATACTTTGAATGTTTTTAATTTTGGGGAACTGCCCAGAGAGCTCTGGCTATTGGGCGGTATAGAAATGTAATAAATAAATAAATAAATAAATAAATAAACTAATGTGTACTAAACATGTCACCAGTCACAGGATTTGGGCATTTGTTTTTGTTTTTAGACATCTCTGCAGCCATTTTTTTAAAAATAAAAGAAATATTGAGTTAGTATGAAGAGGCATTATTATAGTGTGATGGATATAATGATTTTTAACTTGAGTGTTTTATATTAAAATGTTTACTTAGGTGTTTTATTTTCCCTTTCTGCTTTTGATTCGGACCTAATCTACACCAAGCAGGATATTGCACTATGAAAGTGGCATATAGTATTTGTCATGGGCTCCAACAGTTGTCAGTGCACTTCAATACTGCTATAAAGCAGTAGTGTGGCTCCTGCCTTTTATATACCGCTTTCATAGTGCAATATCCAGCTTGGGGTACATCTGGCCTATATTTCATTGCACTGTCATGCAATGAAGTCATTACATAAATCAGTTTCACCATCTTCTCATCATGTGTTGCAGCTTCTAGTGTGGAAGAGCCCACAACCTCCCTAGGTAACTGGTTCCATTGTCATACTGCTCTAACAGTCAGGACGTTTTTCCTGATGTCCAGCCAGTATCTGGCTTCCTGTATCCTGAGCCCATTATTCCGTGTCCTGCACTCTGGAGGATCGAGAAGAGATCCTGGCCCTCCTCTGTGTGACAACCTTTTAAGTATTTGAAGAGTGCTATCCTGTCTCCCCTCAATCTTCTCTTCCCCAGGCTAAACATGCCCAGTTCTTTCAGTCTCTCTTCATAGGGCTTTGTTTCCAGACCCCTGATCAACCTGGTTGCCCTCCTCTGAACATGTTCCAGCTTGTCTGCGTCCTTCTTGAATTGTGGAGCCCAGAACTGGACGCAATACTCAAAATGAGGCCTAACCAGGGCCGAATAGAGGGGAACCAGTACCTCACACAATTTGGAAGCTATACTTCTATTAATGCATCCCAAAATAGCATTTGCCTTTCTTGCAGCCATATCGCACTGTTGGCTCCTATTCAGCTTGTGATCTACAACAATTCCAAGATCTTTCTCGTTTGTAGTATTTCTGAGCCAAGTATCCCCCATCTTGCAACTGTGCATTTGGTTTCTATTTCCTAAATGTAGAACTTGGCATTTATCCCTATTAAATTTCATCCTGTTGTTTTCAGCCCAGCGCTCCAGCCTATCAAGATCACTTTGAAGTTTGTTTCTGTCTTCCAGGGTATTAGCTATCCCACCCAATTTTGTATCATCTGCAAATTTGAGAAGCATTTTGAAGAGTGCTATTAGAAGAGTGCTATCATGTTCCCCCCTCAATCTTTTCTCCAGGCTAAACATGCCCAGTCTCTCTTGTTTCAGTCTCTCTTCATAGGGCTCTGCTTCCAGACCCCTGATCATCTGCACACAACCTTGGGTTCCATCACAGAAGAAATAAAGACAGGAAATAATTGCTTTTGGATGCAACTGAAATTTTAATAGGGAAGTAAATAGGTATGAACAATAGCCCAGCAAAGAGCGCAAAGGGCTTGTAGAATACTATAAGCAAGGTGTTCCAAAATGAGATTTTTTGTTCAAACACATGAAATGGGGTACACAATGCATTCTCAAAAATGGGGGAGTTGACAATTACAGTGCTTTGTTGGACACAGAAATAGCATAGAATATCTCCTTACTATAATGCATGGGGGGAGTGAGCAAAGGACCCAGGGTTGAAAACCATGTGGTCATCCTTTCTCTAACTGTAGTTCCCAGTAAAGACTGAACACCCACATGGATAGCTCCCACAACCCTGTAGATGTATTTGGGGAGATGTCCTGTGTATGCACCCCGACATGGAAATGACTCAGCACATGTGCCGTTCCAAACCTTAAGATTGGATCAAGGGAGCATACATTTTATGAAGTTCATTCCCCCTCAACTTTTGCTCTTGTAGGCAATACACCTACAAGGATTTTGAACCGAATCCTCCCCCATTTAATAGACAGAACAGATGCAACGCCGAGAATCAGAAAAGAGCCATCCGCAGATGATAAACGCAAGGGAAGTTTGCATGGTCTTGCTTTGAGAAGGGTTAAAAGAAATGAAAGCCCCAAATTAGGGCTGGTGGGAATTGTGACAGTGGGTGTTTGACATTTCTAGAAGTGGTTCAGTTCTTGTGTTTGCCTCTTGCTTTTATCCCCTCTTCCACGGAGATGTCTCCTTGATTTAGTAGTAGTAACAGCTGTTGCTGAATGAGCTGTTGGGCAGAGCTGGAGTGTAGAAGCTGGTCAAGCTGGAGCCACCTCTAGGCCTGCCACCGCCGTAGGTGGCACAGGGATTGTGCTGCTCAATACCGAAGGGCTGGTCAGGACAATACAGAGCAGGCCCCGGAATGGTCAGGACGAAGGGGGGTGGCTGGATGGTCACTGTCGAAGGAGGGCAGCTGGCATAGCACTGGTTCCATCCACCGCCACCGCCACCACCGCGACTGCTGTAGCCACTAGACATCTTTGAGGTTCAGAGGAGGAGCTGAAACAACATGGAGTCCACATGGTACCAGAGATTCAAGATACATACACACAAACACAAGAAGACCCATCCTGGATATCAGGTCAAACGTCAACCCAGACCAGCATTAGGGGCTAAACAGAGGTTTATGCAACTATGCATAGTATGGAGATGGATGGAGCTATTTCTCCTCCTTTCATAATACTAGAACTTGAGGTCATCCCATGAAAATGGTAGGAACTTTGGTACAGACAAAGGAAGGACAGCTTAATTTAGCACATAATTATTTTTATGGAATATGCTGGGCTGCGTGTAGTTAGCGTGTAGGTTAGAGGAGGAGAGGGTAGGCCTTCAAGAAGGATCTTGAAGGCCACTAGTTGGACATGGGTTGAGGAACTACATGAACCTTTGGTCTGATTTGGCAACATTCATCTTACATCCCAAAACCAGATGCCTCTTGGAAGCTTTTGGGCTTCATAGACTTCTTCACAAATGCATTGGTTTAGGGGATGTTTCAGTTCTGACATTGTCCTCTACAAGTCTATTCTGTCAGGGATGCTTTAGGGTGGATTCCTGCATTGAGCAGGGGGTTGGACTGGATGGACTTGTAGGCCCCTTCCAACTCTGCTATTCTATGATTCTAAGTGCAAAAGTTGGGGCTGATGGGGGCTGTAACATCAGGAGGGCACAAGGCTGTCTACCCCTGCTGTAGACCAACACCTTCAAAGGATCAATATGGGCAGAATGAACGCTCAATGTTATATCAATCTGGAAACCGGTGAATACAGGAGAGGAAGTCATAGCAAGAGAGTGCCTTCTCTCTTACTAACCTGCCTGGTCACCGAGTTCATCAGAGGACATGCTCCTTGTAGTTCCACAAGGACCTGTGGTGTGATTGTAGTCCACCAAAAGAAGAGCCTTCAATGTGGTGGCCCCCATTTTTTGGGAATTCCTACCTTTGGAGGTCAAACAGTTGCCAATATTGTGTTGCATCCAGCATCTCCTGAAAATATGCTTATTATTTCAGGAGGCCTTCCTTGAGTGACTTGCCATGTTTTTATCAGAATTGGGCTTTATCAGAACTTTATTTTTAAAATAGTATTTAAAATAAATGGGTTTTTAATTCTTTTATCCTTTCTGCTGTTCACCACTCTGAAAGAGGCGGAGTGGTATATGCATATTGCAAATGAATGAAATCAATGAATAGATAGATAGCAAACACTCCTGAGCAAAGCAGAAACGATCCCACACATCCTTGGTTTTTGATGCTCATCCTAAGACTGAGCACCTTCTCCTGAAGACCATAACAGTAAAGATAAAGCCCATAAACAAGGTCAAATCTTGAGGCTTTTTAGCCCTACTCCTCCAGCAGAATCAGTCATCATGGGCCCTGGATAGAATTCAGAGAGAAACTTGACTCAACAATATCTATAGGGTGACTATATGAAAAGGAGGACAGGGCTCCTGTATCTTTAACAGTTGAATAGAAAAGGGAATTTCAGCAGGTGTCATTTGTATGCATGCAGCACCTGGTAAAATTCCCTCTTCATCAAGACAATTAAAGCTGCAGGAGCTATACTAGCGTGGACAGATACAAAAGAAGGCAGGGCTCCTGCAGCTTTAACTGTTGTAATGAAGAGGCAATTTCACCAGGTGCTGCATGCATAGAAACCACTCCTCCTAAAATTCCCCTTTCAATACAGCTGTAAAGGATACAGGAACCCTGTCCTCCTTTTCATATGGTCATCCTAATATCTAGGACTGTGGTCAGGTCATCCAAAGAGTTAGATCTTCTCTTATCATGCCTAAATGCACTATCCTGTATATATGTCATCAGATTCCATGCCCCCTCCTGTGGAATATAACCTAGAGCTGTTTACAGATTCTCAGATACTCTTATCCCCAATGATATTGGAGAAAGCTACATTTCGCTTCAATTTCTAGCTATTTATTTAATTTACTAAACATCCTTCTTGGCTGCTTTTAAGGACAGAAGCCCTGGAAAACCCAGCACAACATTGAGAGAAGTGAGAATTTAGAAAGTTACCTGGATTTCGATTCACATGTAGGTCAGAAAGTGTGGCCTAAAGATGACAGGGATCAAACCCATGAAAAGGAGGAGAGGGCTCCTGTATCTTTAACAGTTGCATAGAAAAGGGAATTTCAACAGCTATTTGCATGCATGCAGCACCTGCCAAAATTCCTTCTTCATCACAACAGTTGAAGCTGCAGGAGCCCTGCTCTCTTTTGTATTTGGTCAAGAGGGCAGGTCTCCTGCAGCTTTCACTGTTGTGATAAAGAGGGAATATCACCAGTTGCTGCATGCATACGAAGGACACTGGCTGAAATTCCCTTTTCTATGCAACTGTTAAAGCAACAGGACCCCAGTCCTCTTTTCTATATGGTCACCCTAATCAAACCTGGAACCTTCTGCATACAAAGCAAGTGGTGCAGCACTGAGCTATGGTGCATCCCACTATGATGGTTATAGTACCATCCTGCTATGGTAGCTCTTACCACTAGAGTATGGTAAATTCATTTTGGTAGGACTCACCCCACACAATGGTAGAGCTATGCAGAAGGCCCCATGTGCCATCACCAGCATCTCCAATTTATGATCTTAGATGGGAAGGACCAGGAAAGACCTCTGCTTTTCAACCTTGTCCATCAGTGCAGATGATACTGTGCTAAATGGACCAAAGATGCAACTCAACCTAATACAGCTTCACATGAAAGACCACAATGCGAGGACATTTGCTTGAGCATCTCACACAAGAAGTGTGTGTCCTCCTGAACTATCCTGTGCTTGAGAATAAGCAGCCCCTGACAGGCACCATCATAACTACTACACACCTAGAATACCCAGAAGATGTACCTCCTGCCCCAGAATCCCAATGGACTTACCTGGTTCTCTAAGAAGCAGAAAGGAAGAGAAGTGGTTGCAAACTCAAGGAGGATTAGCCTTTTATATCATTCGTCTAGTAGCCTGAGGCATATTTAAAACTCTTTTTTGGGGGTATGATGAGGAGGTGACCAGTTGTCATAGGTAACACCCCAGATTACCATAAAATGACAACACCTTTCTGTCGATGATCAAATCATCAGGAAGAGTTACTTCACTGGTTTCTCCCAAACTCAGCAGTACACATGTTTCGCCATACTGGTTGCTTTCTGGCAGTGTGCCACGGACACTGCCCACACATTGCAATGGGTCTTCTCTGAGAACTGGCATTTACCCACCCTAAAGTTGCTCTTTAGACTGATATACCCCTATCATCAACATAATGCTCCAGAGCATTTCTGATGCCTGTGACCACGATGACCTGATGCAAGGAAGGGGGACCAAAAACTTCCCCCTTTGTGAAGGACACCTGAGAAGATGAGAAGCAGGTTCTCCTTGCTCACTCCTGCACCCCATTTATGACCTTCCTAGGAACTTTGTACATCCATCATCCACACACTGCCATGACCTCATATGGTAGACTCTTCTTTGGAGATTGATCTGAACCAGGTTCAACTTCACATCACTGCCTGTCTTAAATGACCTTGAGGTAGATCAGAGGGACCAAGGCCTCTCAGGAAGATGGTCATAGGCCATTGCCCTCAAAATGTAGATAGCAACCATCTTGGACTCCAGACAGATGTCAAGTGTCCACCGAGCCCCAGGGACTATAGATGTATAAAGATTCAGGCTTACCTGAAGTATAAGGAATCCTCATAAGCAAATGTATACTCATGAGCAAGGACCTGCTCAAGGGTAGACCATTTGTCTGGTGACACTGATGGCCTGCAGCTGGGTGCTGGGTGGGGCGTGTGAAGGCACAGGCTTAAAAGCTGAAAGTGTGCTTGGGTCAAATATCTAATGCTTATTGATTTTATTTCTCTGAAAACCTAATTGGTCTCTGGCATGCCGTGTGTTTGGATTCCTACTGACCTTGCTTTTTTTTTATATTGACTCTGATTAATTCACTGGGCTCCCGTATTTGCACCACCATGAGTAGGCTGCATGTAGGGTTTAGGAGAGGGTAGATTACGATCTATAGGCAGTGATGGGTACTGGACTAAATGACCTTTTGGTCAACACAACTCTATAATTGTTTATTCCTGTATGTTTGGGTTCATTTAGAACCACCGTTTAGATCAATGACGACCACCATTGATCATTGACACAAAATGGGGTGGGATAGCTAATATCTTGGAAGACAGAAACAAACTTCAAAGTGATCTTGATAGGCTGGAGTGCTGGGCTGAAAACAACAGAATGAAATTTAATAGGGATAAATCCCAAGTTCTACATTTAGGAAATAGAAACCAAATGCACAGTTACAAGATGGGGGATACTTGGCTCAGCAATACTACAAACGAGAAGGATCTTGGAATTGTTGTAGATCGCAAGCTGAATATGAGCCAACAGTGCGATATGGCTGCAAGAAAGGCATATGCTATTTTGGGATGCATTAATAGAAGTATAGCTTCCAAATCACGTGAAGTACTGGTTCTTCTTTATTCGGCCCTGGTTAGGCCTCATTTTGAGTATTGCGTCCAGTTCTGGGCTCCACAATTCAAGAAGGATGCAGACAAGCTGGAGCGTGTTCAGAGGAGGGCAACCAGGATGATCAGGGGTCTGGAAACAAAGCCCTATGAAGAGAGACTGAAAGAACTGGGCCTGTTTAGCCTGGAGAAGAGAAGATTGAGGGGAGACATGAGGGCACTCTTCAAATACTTAAAAGATTGTCACACACAGGAAGGCCAGGATCTCTTCTCGATCCTCCCAGAGTGCAGGACATGGAATAACGGGCTCAAGTTAAAGGAAGCCAGATTCCAGCTGGACATCAGGAAAAACTTCCTGACTGTTAGAGCAGTACGACAATGAAATCAGTTACCTAGGGAGGTTGCGGGCTCTCCCACACTAGAGGCCTTCAAGAGGCAGCTGGACAACCATCTGTCAGGGATGCTTTAGGGTGGATTCCTGCATTGAGCAGGGGGTTGGACTCGATGGCCTCGTAGGCCCCTTCCAACTCTGCTATTCTATGATTCTATGATGATTTAGCCCCAAGGTGGCTGCTGGCTCAGGGTCAGACATTCCTTGTCTGAAAACCTGGATAAAAACTACAATATGTAAGTTAATAAAAAAACTGAATTCTGTGGTAACCAATGTTGCATGATGCAGCAGGAAAGACTACTTCATGGGCCATTGTATCATGCTGTCCCTCCCAGCTGAGAGTTTCTATTGTGGGAAACACCTCAAATTGAAGTAATTAATTGCCTGTTTAATTAATGAGCCTGAGTGGCTCAGAAACCTCAGAGTAATTGTGCATGCATGTTACACCCTACAGGTTCTTTTCCTTCCAACACACTAAAGCCACAATTTCATATTTAGATTTAATCTGGTGTTTCCTGGGAATGTGCGCAATTAGAATGATAGTGATCATTTTGCGGCCTTGAGTTAAGACGCAAAAGACCTAGAACTGCTGGCTACGAACTTGTTCTGTTGGGGATCTTTGTGCACTGTTCTGATCAGCCAGAGCAACCAGCAAACAGGAAGTGCCGCAGGAAGTAGCTAGTGAAAGAGGTGCCTCTTTTGGCAGAGTTTAGAACCACAGTGGCGTTTGAGCATGAGAGTACCTGCTGCATTATTTGTCTTTGTGTTGGTTTTGTGCGCTGGTGTGCAGCAGAAAGGACCAAAATGAAGATCACCCTCCCAAAAGGCTGGTTTGAAGTTGGCTGCCATGTTAGGATTACATTTATTGTTGGGGGGGGGGTACCTCTACAAGTGAAATATGGGGAGGGAGATCTCCATTTCTCTTTCCCCAAAATTTGATGTGTTTCACCTGCCTGTCATAGAGCTGTTAATTGAGCACTAACATGATTGAAATAAACAAGGATTCAACCCCAGAATTTTAGAAGCCAAACACACAAGCCCCTAGGTCTCGATCATCAAATCTGTAGTAGAATAGAATCATAGAATAGCAGAGTTGGAAGGGGCCTACAAGGCCATCTAGTCCACCCCCCTGCTCAATGCAGGAATCCACCCTAAAGCATCCCTGACAGATGGTTGTCCAGCTGCCTCTTGAAGGCCTCTAGTGTGGGAGAGCCCACAACCTCCCTAGGTAACTGGTTCCATTGTTGCACTGCTCTAACAGTCAGGAAGTTTTTCCTGATGTCCAGCTGGAATCTGGCTTCCTTTAACTTGAGCCCATTATTCCGTGTCCTGCACTCTGGGAGGATCGAGAAGAGATCCTGGCCCTCCTCTGTGTGACAACCTTTTAAGTATTTGAAGTGTGCTATCATGTCTCCCCTTAATCTTCTCTTCTCCAGGCTAAACATGCCCAGTTCTTTCAGTCTCTCTTCATAGGGCTTTGTTTCCAGACCCCTGATCATCCTGGTTGCCCTCCTCTGAACACGCTCCAGCTTGTCTGCATCCTTGAATGTGGGTAAACCGTGAATGTGGGCAAACCCAGCATACATTTCAGACATGTGTACACTTCAAGATGTTTCAAATGGCATTGATAGATTTGTGTGTGTGTGTGTGTGTGAACTCTTTCATATTTCTTTTTTGAAATGGTCAGAAGACTTATTCAATAAAGGTATTCATTCATTCATATTTCTTTGAAAGACTCAGTCTTGAAATATGGATGGGCCTAGTCCAGTTTTGCTGGTTTTCCTGTTTTTCAGAGGTTGTTGTTTTTAAATGCAAGTTCTTTGCAGATTTTTATTAATTGAAAAAATAATCAATTGGGGTTTTATTGACTTTGTGTGTGTGGGGGGGGATAGGATTCAGCACCTTGGATAGATCCCTTACAATTTGGGTTGGTTATGACTGAAATCTGAACAGAAATGATACTGACAGCCCCACAAATGTGAATCCCACAAATCAAACGGAACCCATACCTATCAAAGGAAACAATTTTGCCCCCATCTTTTGCCCCCAAAGTTTCCCTCTTCTCGTGTGTGTGGATGGTGCTGTTTTGACTACATGAGCATTGCCACTCAACCCCTTGAGTTTGGAAATAGATGAGTTGATCTGTTTCCCGATACAGCTGTTTTGTTACACAACCCATTTCACAACTGGGAAACCTTTCCTAACATCCCACTGAGATCTGAGCCTGGGCAAACACCAGTGAGCTGTGACAATTGCTGAATGTGCAAGACACATTTCTACCCAAGCCCACGTCATGCACTGGTATGCTGTCGACCATGCCTTCCTGTCGCTCACTGAGGGAATTCCTTTGATCGATGTTGTGGTGTCAGCTGTGGATACCAGAGATAGTCATTGTTGATTGCTGTCAGTTTGGTGTGTCTCTTGCTAAGGTAATTTCACTGAATCCATTCCCACCTAGTCATGCCATAAACAACGCAGGTGTATGACAAATGCTAGGTGTCATAAGGTGTGTTTGCTCAGACAATCTTCCGAAAAGGTTTCCCTCAAGTCTGCCTCACTTATGATATTCCTCTCTCTCTCTCTTTCTTTCTTTCTTTCTTACAGCCAAAGTGTCCTGGTTGGTTCACGATGTTGTTATTATTATTATTTATTTGGAATATTTATATACTGCTCCCCATTGAAAAATTTCGGAGCGGTGTACTAGGTAAAATGAAAATAAAAATAGAATAAAACAGTTAAAACAAAATTTAAAAAGAAGCAAAACCAGAAACCCAAGGCTGCATGTTAAAGAAAGGCTTCTTGGAATAAAGACATTTTCAGGAGGTGCCGAAAGGAGTACAAGGTTGGAGCCTGCCTGACCTCCAGAGGCAGGGAGTTCCACAGGAGAGGAGCCACCACGCTGAAGGCTCTTCCCCTGGTGGATTCCAATCGGAGGATGGATCTAGGTGGAACCACCAGGAGCAGGCCCTCGGATGACCTCAGTGACCGGGCAGGTGGGTAGGGGAGAAGGCGCTCTCTCAGGTATCCTGGTCCCAAGTTGTTCAGGGCTTTGTACACAAGTACAAGAACCTTCAACCTGGCCCGGTAACGAATAGGCAGCCAGTGCAGTCCCCTCAGCAGAGGAGTTACATGCTGGAAAGGGGCAGCTCCAGACAACAATGATGTTGAAAACCATAAAATACCACATAATAAAATGCAGTTCAAAAGTTTAAAACTACAGTAAGAAATAAATATAACCGTGACAATAAAACCTAGCAGCATAGCAAAGATTTAAAATGGAGTAATAGAATTTAAAAAAGAGCTGAAAAACTCATTTTTCAGTCCTTGGCCAATAAGGATGTCTTTCACCTGACACCAAAAAGAACGCAATGCAGGCACCTGGTGAGCCTGTCCAGGAAGCTCATTCCATGAATGGGGGTGCCACAACAGAAAAGGCCCTTTTCTTGTAGCCATCTGATTCACTTCCTTTTGAGGGGCTCCCAGAGAAGGACAGCTGAAGAAAAAATTAGGGTCTGGGCAGGTACATATAGGAAGAGACAATTGTTCAGGTAACCTTCATTCAAAAATTTGGGGGGCTTTCAATGTTAATACTATCACTTTGAATTGGACCCAGAAATGTTCTGGCAGCCAGTGCAGATAGGAAAATACTGATATGATAGGATCATGTTGACAAGCTAAAAACGTTTTTACTTATTTGACTGTGGCAAATACTTAAACAGAGATGGTGAACATTTATTTATTTATTGCATTTTATATGCCCAATAGCTGAAGCTCCCTGGGTGCTTCACAAAAATTAAAACCATTCAGTATAGAACAAACTGTATAAAAACATGATCTAAAATACAATATTAAAGCATATTTTACCACTTCTGAGTGTACCTCCAGCTACTACATCAAACTACCGAATTTGGCATCCATAGACTATTTTTTGCCTAGTAAACTATCTAAAACTATCTCCAGCTTTGTCAGTATAGAAACTACCTAGTTTCTTTCTGTTTCTATCAATCAAGGAAATTCTTTAAACAGCTGCATTTTATATTTCAGCACCTGGTAGAAGCTGATCTGAAAAACTGCAGCCAACTCCCACTATTCACCTTAAGAGAGTAACCAAATACAAACTAATTTCTTTTTTTCATATGCAGAAATGATCTCCATGGGAGTGAAGGAAGGCATTTATGAAATAGCTACCAGAGCATGTCCAGAGTAGGAAGACAACCTTGATGGGGTGGGGTTTGGAAAGAAAGTCTTCTGAGTAATGATGCAAGGATCAGACCTGAGTCGGACTGAAGAAGAACTAGAAATACACCAGCCAAGACTGGAGGGGGAGGAGATTATCTAAGACTCCCCAGGAGTCAAGGATGAATCTTCCTAGGAGCTTATTAGACAGGACATCCAGGCTCAGAGGTCATCACACACACACACTGGGAACTCAGTCCCTTTCAGAGGGGTGGGAACATCAGAATCATCAGATCACAGTGTGTGTTGCAGGGTCAAGCAGGCAGAGTGGTTTAGGGTGGATTCCTGCATTGAGCAGGGGGTTGGACTAGATGGCCTTGTAAGCCCCTTCCAACTCTGCTATTCTATGATTCTATGATTCTATGAGTTGGGAGAAGGTGGGACGCATACATTTGGAAAAGTAGGCTTAAAACTATGCATGGGTTATTGAGTGAAAGCAAAACAAAAACACAGATCACAAGGTGACACAGCCTTGCTTTGGAATGAGCTTCAAGGTGGAATTCAAAGGGCTCCTGTGTTGCTGATTCACAAATCCCTAACCATGAAAACCTGTGTCATGTCTAACCTTACTGCTCCTGTTTTGGGAGAAGATGTTTCAGGTAATCAATCAGAATCAGATTCAGAACTAGAAGCAGCAGCACCAGACACCAGCCAGCCTGTACCAGTGGGGGAGGAAGCTCTCATGGGCGATTTCCCAGCTGGGAGTCAGCCCTCTCCGGAGATTAACTCCTCAATGGCAAATCCTACACACTCAGTGGGAAGTGAGGTTTCTTCGGGGGTGAGCAACCTGACAAGCTAGCTGATGCTAAGGTCTGCCGGAAGCTCAGATGCACGGGGTGGAAGGAAGGTGTGAGAAAGTCAGAAAGATGATGACAGAACCTGCCTCCACACCAGGTGCTCTGAAGTTAGGAGCGTTTGAGAAGTAGCTTCTTATTCTTCTTGAAAGAACAATTGTCATGCTTAGTTTGCATAGTTTTGCCTAGGGGAACATTTCCAAGAGGTTAGGTAGAAGAGACATTTATTGCTTAATAAAAGCTTTGTGGATTACTTAGCAGGCCTCGACATTTGCCTCCCATCGAAAGTAGGAGTGTTCTGAGAAATGCTGTGTCTTCTAGTTCTGAATCTGATTCTGATTGATTACCTGAAACATCTTCTCCCAAAACAGGGGCAGTAGGGTTAGACAAGACAACCTGGTTCTTTTAAAAACTACTTTTAGCTAAGATGCTGGACTCCCCCCCCTTTTTTTTCTTTTACGTTTTAATGCAGGGCTATTGACACTCTGGTAGGATCTACACTACTGCTTTATAACAGTATTGGAGTGTACTGGGGCCCATGACACATCCATATGCTGTTTTCAAATGACTTTCCAAATGTTACATCCTGCTTGCTGTAGCCATATTGGGAACATACTCTTGGTCTGAATTCTGTTAATGGGATAGGGCAAAGGCAAAAATGATGGGGTCATAATACAATATACCTGCATGCTGTAGATTAAAGCTGTTACTGCCAGAAACTAACAGTTAGGAGAGGCATCGATTTTTATGAAAGGGAAGCAGTGGAGAATGTTGGATAAAATTCTTGAAATCATCCAAGAGTCAGGCCTTAGCTAGACCTAAGGTTTATCCAGGGATCATCCCAGGGTCATCCCTGTTCATGTAAATGACACACAGCATATCCCGGGAGCAGGCAGGTACAACACCGGGACGATCCTGGGATAAACCTTAGGTCTAGTGACCAAATGAAAGGGGAATGGCATTTGGAGACCAAAGACACAGTTACAAGATTGGGTGGTGGTGGTACTTGGCTCAGCAATACTACAAACGAGGAGGACCTTGGAATTGTTGTAGATCACAAGCTGAATATGAGCCAACAGTGTGATGTGGCTGCAAGAAAGGCAAATGCTATTTTGGGCTGCATTAATAGAAGTATAGCTTCCAAATGATGTGAGGTCCTGGTTCGTCTCTATTCGGCCCTGGTTAGGCCTCATCTAGAGTATTGCGTCCAGTTCTGGGCTCCACAATTCAAGAAGGACACAGACAAGCTGGAGCGTGTTCAGAGGAGGGCGACCAGAATGATCAGGGGTCTGGAAACAAAGCCCTCTGAGGATAGACTGAAAGAACTGGGCATGTTTAGCCTGGAGAAGAGAAGATGGAGGGGAGACATGAGAGCACTCTTCAAATACTTAAAAGGTTGTCACACAGAGGAGGGCCAGGACAACTTCTTGATCATCCCTGAGTACAGGACACGGAATAATGGGCTCAAGTTAAAGGAAGCCAGATTCCCGCTGGACATCAGGAAAAACTTCCTAACTGTTAGAGCAGTACGACAATAGAACCAGTTACCTAGGGAGGTTGTGGGCTCTTCCATACTAAAGGCATTCAAGAGGCAGCTGGACAACCATCTGTCAGGGATGCTTTAGGATGGATTCCTGCATTAAGCAGGAGGTTGGACTCAATGGGCTTATAGGCCCCTTCCAACTCTACGATTCCATGATTATAGGAGAATGCCAGAGGGCTGGATTGGGATGCTAGTAGGCAAGATTTGGTCACTGGACCCAAGGTTTCCCACCTTAATGGTTTACATTGCAGCTGTTTTTGCATTCCAGCCCACTCAACTCTTTAAATTAAAGTTGACATCCTAATAGTTGAACTAGATAAAGAAATAAGTAATTGTAATTTCCTCTATTGGCATCTGTAGCAATTGTTGCCCTGCCTACCTCCTCCTGCAAGGCTCTCCTCTCAGTCAACACACTCTTCCTTCATGTCCTAACAAGCTCACAACCTGAAGTTACCACATTGACAACACCTCAAATTACTGTAATTAATTGGCTCTGCCTCCACAAGCCTTCAATATTCATTCACCGATCTTTAGGAAAACCTTGCACCGTGGAGATTTTTTATTATTACCGTAGAGTCCAAAAGGCTGAAACACAGACAGGTGGGCATGGATTTTGGGCTTACATTTTGGGGGACCAAGAGCAAAGAAAAATAACATGTTCCTCTCTATTCGGCCCCAGTTAGGCCTCATCTTGAGTATTGCATCCAGTTCTGGGCACCACACTTCAAGAAGGATGCAGACAAGCTGAAGCGTGTTCAGAGGAGGTCAACCAGGATGATCAGGGGTCTGGAAACAAAGCCCTATGAGGAGAGACTGAAAGAACTGGTCCTGTTTAGCCTGGTGAAGTGAAGATAGAGGGGAGACATGATAGCATTTTTCAAATACTTGAAAGGTTGTCACACAGAAGAGGGTCAGGATCTCTTCTTGATCTTCCCAGAGGGCAGGACATGGAATAATGGGTTCAAGTTACAGGAAGCCAGATTCCGGTTGGACATCAGGAAAAACTTCCTGACAGTTAGAGCGGTATGACAATGGAACCAGTTACCTAGGGAGGTTGTGGGTTCTCCCTCACTAGAGGCCTTCAAGAGGCAGCTGGACAACCATCTGTCAGGGATGCTTTAGGGTGGATTCCTGCACTGAGCAGGGGGTTGGACTTGATGGCCTTATAGGTTCCTTCCAACTCTACTGTTCTATGATTCTAGACCTCATGAGGGTTGGATGCTGTGGGGCCTAGGGAACTAATAGTAAAATATATGTGGGCCTGACAGCATATGGATCAAGCAGTTGAATATCACTTTGAATATTTGGAAACACATTTAAGTTGGGTTGATTTCTTTCAGGCTTTAACAAATAATATTTCACAAATTAGCAGTGGTACTGCATAGTAATTTTAGACTCTGGATGTCCTGGTTTTATTGGAGTCTTCCTTTAGATGGCTATGTGGATTGTTTTAGCCCTGAAGCATACAGATTTTCATTGCTTCGTTTTTGTGTGGGGCAATATTTGTATTCTTTGCTGCTGATTTTATCTTGGTTTATTTGTGTGCTGTTTTTATGCATTGATTTATTGTTTGCATTTTATGTTTCTGTTGTGTGGTTCATAGCCTGGAGAATTTGGTTTATTGCACAATTCAAAGGTCAAATAAATAACGAGCTTACAATTAACATTTCGATCCCCGCCTGCATCTGTTGACGTTTTACAATTGCCAATCTATTTCAAAGCCCAGCTTCACAACAGTATCTGCATGATTACGGATATGACAGAGCAAGCAACAATTGAAAAAAAAAAATGTCTGTCAGCTCTGATACAAAAGAAACGTTTTCAGCACCTTGCAGGGGTTTTTGTGTGTGTGCATTTTAAACCATTTCTAGGCGCAAAGATTACTGCAGATGCTGACTGCAGCCAGGAAATCAGAAGACGTTTACTTCTTGGGAGGAGAGCGATGACAAATCTCGATAAAATAGTTCAGAGCAGAGACACCACACTGACAACAAAGGTCCGCATAGTTAAAGCAATGGTATTCCCCGTAGTAACCTATGGCTGCGAGAGTTGGACCATAAGGAAAGCTGAGCTAAGGAAGAGAGATGCTTTTGAACTGGGGTGTTGGAGGAAAATTCTGAGAGTGCCTTGGACTGCAAGAAGGTCAAACCAGGCCAGACTCCAGGAAATAAAGCCAGACTGCTCACTTGAGGGAATGGCATTAAAGGCAAAACTGAAGTACTTTGGTCACATAATGAGAAGACAGGATACCCTGGAGAAGAGGCTGATGCTAGGGAAAGTGGAAGGCAAAAGGAAGAGGGGCCGACCAAGGGCAAGATGGACGGATGATATTCTGGAGGTGACAGACTTGACCTTGGGAGAGCTAGGGGTGGCGACAGCCGACAGAAAGCTCTGGCGTGGGCTGGTCCATGAAGTCACGAAGAGTCGGAAACGACTGAACGAATAAACAACAACACATTTTCAAAACGTGCTGCATCAAGCTCATGGCATCTTCTGCATGTCGGTTGATTCTTGCAGATGTATCCCAACTTTTCAAGTGTTGTCTGAACGCTATCACAGAGATGCACTCTGAATGTATTTCTCTTCCATCCCTATCATTAATACTATTTACAACAATAAAAATAGTAATGCCGGGTGCTGATTAAAGTTGGTTGAGAAATTCACGGAGTTCATACTCTAATGCAAGACGACCCATTTCTCATCTCCTGGAACTGAATGGAGACGTCAACGCAAGTTACAGTTGGAATTTGCGGTGCCTTTCACAACTGAAATGAAATAAAATCCACACCATGTGCATGTTTCATTCAGGGGTGCAGATCTTTAGACCAGGGACCAAATTTGGTCCTTTAAAGTTCTCCAGATGGCCATCCCTTTCCCCAGCTCCTACCAATCTATCATCTGTTGGTTTCAAAGCTTTTGATCTCTCCCCCCATTTATAATACCGTAAAATACCCCTCATATGGTTTAGATACTGGCAGTAAAAGCTTGACACTAACACATTTTGGTATTTTGGGGGCTTCCCTCTTTTGCCTTTATCCCCAACCATCAGTGGAACATGACATCTGAGAGACCATGTCAGGCATACCATCAATCTGTTTCCCTCCTCCCATTGGACATGGGGAAATGGGTTGTAATGCTGCTGCTGCTGCAATTAGACCATCTAATTGGGAGTCCTGCAATATCTGGTCCCTGTCCCTCTACCGGGTTCACATCCAGATACAGTTTGTTCTTGAGGGCAATATTTAGCTTTGATAAGATAGTGATGCATTATTCTGCAAGAATTTAGATTATAATGTGTGTGGTTTTTTGGGGGGTAGGCTTCTTTGTTAGGCCTTAGTGTGATGGTTAATCTTTCTATTCATATATTCATGTGAGATGTTTAGCCGATCCACAAGACTATTTAAATGTGATAGTAATTTGTCATTGTTAGAGGGTTTTTCCCCCTAAAAATGTTGCTGGATCTCAAAAGGTACATATTTCTGATGTTGCTGTAAGCTGCTTCCTACTGAAGGCTGGTGGCTCTGATTCAACTGGGGCTATAAATCAATTTTTGGTTTCGGTCAGAATCAGCCAGAATGAATAATAGAATCATAGAATAGTAGAGTTGGAAGGGGCCTATGAGGCCATCGAGTCCAACCCCCTGCTCAATGCAAGAATCCACCCTAAAACATACCTAACAGATGGTTGTCCAGCTGCCTCATGAAGGCCTCTAGTGTGGGAGAGCCCACCACCTCTCTAAGTAACTGGTTCCATTGTCGTACTACTCTAACAGTCAGGAAGTTTTTCCTGATGTCCTGATGCTAGAGGAGCTAACCAAGATGCTGAACCCATTTCGCAGATAGGATTCAGACCTTTGCGTAGCTCCTGGAGAGTTCTGGGTCATTCTGACAGAAATTCAGAATGGAGTCACAGTCCCACCAGAATTGCATGTGGAAGCATTACTAGGTCTGAGTTCCTGAGGCTCAGATCTATTTCCCATGCTGATCCTAATGAACTGGATATTATTCTTTATGCTGCTGATCTCTGGCATGTGTGTAGGTGCACACTGTCGTGATGAGTTCTTGTGCTTCAAAATGTTAAGCTGCACTATTTCCCCCACCACAATTGTTTTCTGCTTTCTGAGTAAGTCACAATGGTGAGCCCAGCCAATCAGTGATCCTATCATGAACAGGATGCTATAAGGAAAAGGATTTTCCCCTTACCTCTAGGTGGCAGTCTAACTTCCTCCACCTTAGTGGTATTCCAGAATGCACCACTACACTTTCTCCCATAGAAATAATCCTAGTTTAGACCCAAAACTGTCCTACAGGCTTAATTCCAGGAAGGGCTGAGAAAGGATCGTGCAGAACCTCTGAAGGTCAATGTAGACTAAAGTCAACCATTTGAACATCTTCCTTTGCTTCCCTCCCACAGGGTCATAGCCAGCATCTAAGCCTTCCTTTCACCCACAGCTCTCGTGATGGACGTACTTGACAGCAATTAAATGAGAGAAGCAGACATGTTGTTGAGATGCAACATTAGTAATATTTTAATACGAACAAAGACAAGAAGGAACGTGTTCCACATTGGGAGCTTTTCAAGTAAGATGGCATTAAGAAACAGGAGCAGCTTCCTCCATGAAAGCCTTCCACAACTAATCTAAAGCCCACCAGCAAATGGGGTGTGTGTCTCAGTAGGATGAGCTCACCCCCTTTGTGATGGGCACAGAATGAAATAACTGTGTGATCTTTATACATAGGTGGAGACATGTAAAGGCACCCAACTGTAGGGATTCATCAACAGACACAGAGAAGAAGTAGACATACACATGACACAAATGTGTGACGTGAGAAAGGCATGCTTTAGGATTGAATTGCAGAGGCACTGAGCATCCTGGTTTTAGTGATAAGTTGTTGGGCAAACAGTGCCAATTAAGGATCAATATGGCGGCTTCTTACTTCATGCTTGTTTATTTTTTTTTTCACCTTTAATATGGTTGGTAGGAGCTGTAGCCATATGTGCTACTTGGCAGGGCATGGGAATAGAAGCTGGAGAAGTTGGGGCCACCGCTAGCGTACAGAGAGGCGGTTCCGCCACCGGAGCGGGCACATGGGTTGTGCTGCTGAATGCCCATAGGCTGGTCGGGACAGTAGAGCGCAGGCCCAGGGATGGTCAGGACGAAAGGTGGTGGCTGGATGGTCACTGTAGAGGGAGGGCATTCAGCATAGCAGACATTTCTGGAACCAGAACTGCTCATCTTTGCAGGATTGGAGGGTAGTCTGGAAAAACAGGAATGGGATGAGAATTAAATTCATGTGTTTGTAGGCTCTGTGTCTGTCTTTCTCTCTCTCTCTCTCTCTCTGTGTGTGTGTGTGTGGACGCACACACATTTATCTAGGGTTTTACAAGAATGTATGAGGTTAGAGTGTTGGACTGGGACTCCGAAGACCCACGTTCTAGTACCCAGTCAGCCATGAAGCTCCCTAAGTGAGCCTCCCAGAATTGTTGTGAAGATAAAATAGAGAGATGTAAGACCAAGTACAACCTAGGGTTCCTTGCAAGAGGAATGAAGGTGGGATAGAAAGTTGTTGTTGATGTTTTCACATACATGAGCACCAGAGCATGAAAATACTCACAAATTACTGAACTTGGATTTATGCTTGAACACATACTGTGAAAATCATGCTTTTGAAAGGCTACGTTGTTGTTATCTTGTTCACCATGAACATTTTTATGCTTTATTCTATGGAGGAAAGTGAGTTCTTCTAGAAATTTATTTTCCCCATTCAAACAATGAGAGAGAGAGAGAGAGAGAGAGAGAGAGAGAGAGAATATGGACATGGAAAATGAGGAGAACCAAGTTTCAAGGAGAATGTGGAACGATGTGAAAAGTGCTTCTCTGCTCATCCTTATCTCTAGACAGATATGGCACAACATTCTGATATGACTATCAAATAGCTTTAAAAAGGAACGACGTTTGAAAATTCATATCTGCTTTTATCGAATCTGGGAGAGGGGAACAACCCTTCAATAGAAATTGCCCGTCTTGTCGAAATGGCTTCTTTCAACATCCTTCAGATGAGCTTTTCAAGGAGGAAACATCAAGTTATTACATGCATGTGTGCACACACACAAATCTACATGGAATAAATAGACATACACACACATGTACACATTAGGCAAGGAACGGTTTCTGATGCCTAAGATCTTAATCACTACCTGTTGCATCCCTAGATAACCAACACTGAATCCAGTTGATGTGACTGGAAGATTAATTTATCTGTATAGCATGGTAATCTTGAAGTAACTCTAAGGTTCTCCAGTGGGGATGTGTTATCTTTGGGACTCCTTGCTCCATCTCAACCCCATTTGTGTTAAGCTTATGGAAACTCATAGAGACATCACAGCATCTTCTTTCATAAGCATCCCTTTCAGTCTCTTGGGCTAGTATCCATTGTTAGACCTCCATTGAGTAGAGCCATTCCAATTGATGGAACTTGTTAGTAATGACTGACATCAGTCCTATTCATTTCAGTGGGTGTACTCTACACATACAACTAACATCAGATACTAACCTGCTTTCCTTTGCCAATTTCTGTTATTCAACTCTGAAATGCCCTACACAACCCTAGCTGCATCTTCTCCACTAGCAAGTTCAAGTAAAGGCATCAAAGAAAAAAAGGTACCTGATTAAATGTTGTGTTTCTCAGAAAACTCCTGCTTTTGATGGGAGGCAAATGACGAGGTTTGCTAAGTAATCCACAAAGCTTTTATTAAGCAACAAACGTCTCTTCTACCTGAAGAGAGTCTCACCTCTTGGAAACGTCCCCCTAGGGAAAACTATGCAAACTAAGCAAGACAATTGTCTGCTCAAGAAGAACAGGAAACTACTTCCCAAATGCCCATAACTTCAGAGAGCCTGGTGCAGAGGCAGGTTCTGGCACAATCAAACTGACTTTCCCATGCCTTCCTTCCACACTGTGCATTTGAGTTTCCAGCGGACCCTAGCATCAGCTAGCTTGGGACTCTCACCTCTGGAAGAAAGCTCACTTCCCACTGAGTGTATAGGATTTGGCATTGAGGAGATAAGCTCTGGAGAGGGCTGACTCCCAGCTGGGGAATCACCCGTGAGAGCTTCCTCCCCCATTGGTACAGGCTGGCTGGTGTCTGGCGCTGCGTCTTCTAGTTCTGAATCTGATTCTGATTGATTACCTGAAACATCTTCTCCCAAAACAGGGGCAGTAGGTTTAGACATGACACCAAACATCTTATTTTCTTGTACCCTTTAACTATGCATTTGATAGTCTACAATCAGTGACAATCATGAAGAAATTCCCTAAGCAAAGCAAAGTAGTTTCTTCTGAACATCCACACTGTATTTCTCTCTACGATGCCCTCCCAAACAAACCCATTGGAACTTACCAGTTCTCAGAGGAGAAAACGTCAGAATGGAATTGATGTGTTAGATCCATCCAGGACAACCTTTTTATACACTTGTTCCATAGCCCGGAGGAAATGAGACACCCACTGTGGATTTCCTAATCGTTTCTCACAAGGGAGACGCCTCATTGTGTTGTAAATAGATACCCCTCCCAGTGATGATTACAGGCCGGCCAGGAAGAACAAACAAATGGACCCCTCCCAACTGAGTGACACTTAGTTTCTCCAGGACTCAAGACAATATGGTTGCTGTATCTTACACCCTACATATGGTGTTAATCTTTACAATGCTATAGGAAAAGAAAAATACTTCCGGTTATCATTCCATTGCATGTTTTTGTTTTGAATGTGCAATGGTTTGGTTGTCAAGTACATGGTTGATAGGGTTGGATGGGTTTGTCCATCTCGTCAAGATTGTCACGTTTTTGAGGTCAACCTCGAACCATGGTGAGCTTTCAGTTCATCAAAACAAAAAGGCCAATTCCATGTTACGCATAACTAGGGAAGGAATCTAAAATAAAACTGTCGAGTTCGTAGTCCCCTTATACAAATCTATGGTGCAATCATGTTGTCGTGATTTCAAGCCCTCCCTGCGAGATGTAAGACAATAAAGCGGTCTGCCGTGTAATCCACAAAGCTTTATTCAGGAAATAAACATCTCTTCAAACCTTAATTCAGCTAGCCAAGCTAGACAGCTGTCCCTTCAGCTAAGAGATAGAGTTTCCCATACAATTCAGGAGCCACTTCAGATTAGGGAAGGTCTTCCTCGAGAAATGTTTGGTGTGTGGCTAGCCTGGTAGACCACATCTCACTCTTCGTAACTCCACCCACTTGACCCTGTGGAAGACTCTGGGATCTGTCAACTCTGAAGTCCCCCCCCCTTTAACAGTGGCTGAGTTCCTAGGGACCAGAGGAGGATGCACTCGGAGTCATTGGCGTTCTCTCTAATAAGCTCCTGGAAAGATTCCCCCTTGACTCCTGAAAAGTCTTGGAAGATCTCCTCCGCTGCTCCCTGTCTTGGCTGGCAAATTTCTAGTCCTCCACCTTCTCCTTCTTCAGATTCTGAGTCTGTTTGACCTCCTGAAACCCCTTCCCCCCCCAGACTAGGGAGCATAGGCCTGATCTTGAAACTTAGAATATTGTGTCCAGTTCTGGACATCACACCTAAAAAGGACACTGTGGAGTCGGAGGAAAAATCAGAAAAGGGAGAGTAAAATGATCATGTCTCCCTCTCTCATAATACTAGATCATGGGGTCATCCCATCAAGTTGAATGGTGCAAAATTCGGGACAGATAAAAGGATATACCTCTTCACCCAGCACATAGTTAAATTATGGAAGATAAGAAGAAACCCTTCCACACTCTACATAGGAACAACTCCTGGGCCCTGCATTCAGAGACATATTGAATCCCAGATGTATAAAAATCTAGACTTAATTGTGCTCATGATACTACTAAGGACTGGGGGCCGGTATCATTCAGTTCACAGTTTAAAATCAATTTATCTATGTTCACATGTTCAAACCACTATGGAAATATTCATGGAAACACTTATGAAGTTTCATACATGTTTTTTTTTTAATGTTTCCAAAGTTTGGGATGAACTGAATTTAAGACTGGAGAAATTCTCAGAGTTTCAGTTGAACAGAAATTAAAATTGGGGGGAAATGAGAAACTAAGGCCACAGCTAGACCTAAGGTTTATCCTGGGATCATCCAGGGTTCGCCCCTGCCTGAGCACTGGATCCCCTGTGTGTCACGTAGGTGAACAGGTTTGACCCCTGGGTGATCCAGGGATAAACCTTAGGTCTAGCTGTGGCCTAAGAGAAGTTGAAATTGACAGTTTTGTTATCCCTGTGTTCCTCCACTATCACAGATGACATCACTTTTAACCAAAACAAATATGGAGGGTTCCTCCTTTTCAGTTACTAGGGTTTAAAGAAACCTGTTTCAAGTAGTGATCGGTGAATGTCCCTTGGATACTTCTTTGGATAATAACAAACTCATCCATGTAAGCTCAGGTGGGTGTTTTCCTTTAAAAAGAACTACCATTCCATGTAAATGAACTTTTGCGCATGTGCAGTATCCAAGTGCATCTTGGGAGCTGTTGTTTGGCAATGCGTCGTGTGTCATGACTTTATGCATCACCACATTAAAACAAACATATAAAAGGAACCTTATTTTCTTGTGACTTCTCACAGAAGCACTCCACCAGTCAGCAGCATCAGTAAGGAAAGCAAAAGTGTATCTACCAAACAATAATAATAATAATAATAATAATAATAATAATAATAATAATAACGTATTTAAGCATTTTTATGCCACCATTCAGTCAAAAAAAGGCTCTCATGGTGGCTTACAAAAGTATTTCTTGATAATCCCTGCCCACAGGCTTACAATCTAAAAGACATGACACAAAAGGAAAGGGGATTGGGAGGGAGGGGGGGGGGAAGGAAAGCAAGTTCAGGCACTTAAATCTTAGTTGCAAAGTTCAGCAGTTCCAGTTGACAGTTGGCAGCAGGAGGGAGGGGGCTCTCAGCTGGAGCTGGACCCAGGCACGGTGGAGAGGTGCCTGGCTGCTGCTTCCTGCCTCACTGGTGGCCTCTGCAGTGACAGTTGATAATAATAATAATAATAATAATAATAATAATAATAATAATAATAATAATAATAATGTAAACAGTGATGGCCTGAACCCAGTCGAATCCTATCCTCAGAGTAATAGAGAGACGTGAGATTGTCACAGTTTATAATAAAGGTGGAAATGTTTCAACCCACCCATCAATTTGGAACAAATGCGTAAACAGTGTTGTTTAGTGACAGATTGGCCATCCTCAGAAGCTTGAGGTCAATTCTGAACCTAATACTGAATTCATAACACAGCAGTCCAGATTCATTAAAAAGTTGAGCTTTTGGAACAGGCAAAGTTCGACCGCTGAGCCAACTAATAATGAAATTTGGTGGCATTGCTAACTTTAATCATTACCAAGTGGGTCAACAACCGGCCCACATGAAGTTTTCACCTCTCCCTAACCCGCCCGTGACCACACCTATTTAAAAGTAGAAGAGGGAATGAACTAAGACATTGAGAAAAGGGAGGAGAAGGGAGGTAAAGCAGATGAGAGATCAGATAAGAGGTGGAGAAGGAGAAGGGTTGGAAGTGGAAGGACTACCCTCCCATGTTATACAGGGCTACCTTCTCCTAGGGTGGCTTCTAGAGGTATTGGAACTTCAAATTCCATTCACCACACTCAGCATGATCAATGTTTAGGAATGTTGGGAGTTGTCATCCAAAATATTAGAACCAGATTGGGGAATATAGCCAGTGGTTGCAAATACAAGATTGTTAGAAGATCATTGATGGATTGGATTTTCTATATAGTCAATGCAGATTAAAAAAAATGCAGGCTGGATGAGAAGAAGAAGAAGAAGAAGAAGAAGAAGAAGAAGAAGAAGAAGAAGAGGAAGAAGAGGAAGAAGAAGAAGAAGAAGAAGAAGAAGAAGAAGAAGAAGAAGAAGAAGAAGAAGAAGAAGAAGATATATCCAGTGGTTGCAGATACAACTCATAAGATTATTAGAAGATCATTGATGGATCAAAACATGCTGGATGAGAAGAAGAAGAAGAAGAAGAAGAAGAAGAAGAAGAAGAAGAAGAAGAAGAAGAAGAAGAAGAAGAAGAAGAAGAAGAAGAAGAAGCAGAAGAAGAAGAAGAAGAATCTGCTAAACAGCAACAGTAGTGAAATGCTATGGTAGCATCTCCCTTCTCTTGATATGTAGGCATTGATACTTGACTATGTGATGATCTCTCTGAGGGCAAGTGAGGGCAATGCCAATGGGAAGCAGACATTTTCAGAAGCATTGATGAACAATGATTGAAAATTGAGGCATTTTCCAGCGAGCCAAAAACATTAACAAAAGAACATAAGAAGAGACCTGATGGATCAGACCAAACTTCCATCTTCCAGCACTTTGTCCACACAGTGATCAACCAGCTGTTGACCAGGGACCCACAGTGCAACAGCACCCTCCCACCCATTTTCCCCAGCAGCTGGGGTGTGTAGGCTTATTGCCTCTGATATAAAGAACTGTGAATAGTCTCCACTCACCTGTATACAGTAGTTTGTGCTTTGTAGTCCATGACATTTTTCTATGGCCCTGTTCAGACAACACGCTAAACCATGCTGCTTAACCACAAAATGGTTAAGGGCATTCCGTTAACCATTTTGTGGTTAAGCAGCGTGGTTTAGTGTGTTGTCTGAATGGGGCCTTTGTGATGATTTCACATAGGGAAACTGAAGTTAAAGTAAATGACTGTGGGCATCTTTTTCAAGCAGTGTTGGGGGGGGGGGAATTAACAGTTGAAAATGAAGGTGTTTTCCAGCTCTGTGTAAAATGTTCCTGGTCTTGGCTTAGCTGCACATAATATTCATCTGATGGAGTTATAGTGGGTTTCTTGTGTGTTTTATTTTGTGTTTTGAAGGTCTGGCATTCAAATAATGTGCAAAAGATTAGTTTGACCTTGTTAATTTTTAACCAGGGCACAAAAAGACCAAGAAGAATATGAAAAAGACAATAACCAACACGTCATTTTATGAAATGTCAGAAGGTTGCAGTTCGTCAGATCGTACCTTGCTTCCTGCCCTCTTTAAATTATCCAGAGTGTTAAAAGAGGAGGAGAAATCATAAAAATTAATGTGGAGAAATGGGTTACAGTTTGGGAAGAATTGAGCAGGGCGTTGGACTCGATGGCCTTATAGGCGCCTTCCAAATCTACTAATCTATGATTCTATGGGGGGGAAAATCAATCTAACAGAAGAAGTTATGAAGAGAGTCCCAATAATTGGCAGGCTTTCAAAGCACACTTAAATATAACTTAAAGAAGGCTTAAGGAACAATGAATTATGTTTCCATCCAAGGATGTGAAATCTGTGGCTTATTTGTGGTTAATGGAAGTTCACGTCAAATTCCAAAGCATCTGTGTGACCCAAGGTTCCCTGACCTAATTCAAAGGAAACAAAATAGATTAGCTGATAGGATTTCAAAGAGACTTCCCATCACGTTGCAAATAATTATTTACAATAGCAAAAAGGAGTGGATAGAAACAATGGATAATTATCCCATCCTATGCCACCAAATGACAGAAATGGTCCATCATTAGGAATGACCTGGTTCCAAAAAAGTTGACAGTGTTGGCATCAGGCAGATCTCAATGGTCAAAGCATTCCATAATCCATAATTCCATCATCATCCATCATCTCCATCATCAATATTAATACTATCATTTCCATTGAAGAGGAAATCCAACTTCTCCTTTCATAAGGCCATAGGGAGTTACCTTAAATCGAATTAGCCCATAGTCCACGCAGCCCAGAATTGTATCACGTGGTTTCATCTTTCCCATCACTAGCTGTCAGCTCAATTTAAGTGGAGATTTCAGGGATCGACATCAAACCTTCTGCATAGTCTTTCATTGAGCTATTCTCCTTCCTCAAGAATCCTCCTCCTTGGAGGATTCTTGAGGATTGGGTGGGTGGGGGGAGAATCCTCCCCCCACCCACCCAATCAACCATAGAACCATAGAATAGTAGAGTTGCAAGGTGACTAAAAGGCCATCAAGTCCAACCCCCTGCTCAATGCAGGAATCCACCCTAAAGCATCCCTGACAGATGGTTGTCCAGCTGCCTCTTGAAGGCATCTAGTGTGGGAGAGCCCACAACCTCCCTAGATAACTGGTTCCATTGTCATACTACTCTAACTGTAAGGAAGTTTTTCCTGATGTCCAGCCAGAATCTGGCTTGCTGTAACTTGAGCCCATTATTTCATGTCCTGCGCTCTGGGAGGATCGAGAAGAGATCCTGGCCCTCCTCTGTGTGACAACCTTTTAAGTATTTGAAGAGTGCTATCATGTCTCCCCTCAATCTTCTCTTCTCCAGGCTAAACATGCCCATTTCTTTCAGTCTCTCCTCATTGGGCTTTGTTTCCAGACCCCTGATCATCCTCGTTGTGGATGTGATGTTATAGCAGCTATTGTCATCAATAACTTCCATGTCTTGAAAGACTCCGTCACTTCTTTTTGTTGCACATGTCATTTGAAACAACGCCCAAAAGAGTCCGTGGGTTGTCGCTTGACATTTTGGCATTTGCTGAAAGCTCCTCCTTCTGATTCCAAGTTCTGGCAAAGAGAAGCACCCAATTGGCTTTGAATGTTGCTTCAGGCGACCTTCCCGAGCAACTCTATTGATTACATGGACTGTTCTTCGGTTTCAAATTTTAGTAGTGATTTAATGGGGTGCATACAAGGGAGACACAGCTTTCAGACTTTTTTTTAGAGCAGGAGCAGTGATGTTATGTGTCAGACCAACTGAGTAATTGCCAGACCATCCCAGCTCTTGCAAGTGAATGCACGGATAAGAAGACTTCCAAGATCCACTGTTGTTTGCAACAGATGAGCACAGAGGGCACCAGGGAACAAGGCACATAATCAAGCAAAACGTGGATACATCTTTCATTTTATTGGATGGAGTTCCTACTTCATTGATGCAATTTGAATGGGAATTTAAATTTTGATTACATTTCTGCCTGCTGCAGATCACTTGTTAAAAGCTCAGTGCGTTTTCAACATCAAACCTATGTAGTGAGGAGGAAACAGCGCTGAGTTCAATGGAACTTACTCCCAGGGGAGGCCAGTGGCTCTGATTTCAGTAGAGCTGTTAATCCATTTCGGGTTTCAGTCAGAGTCAGCCAGAATGCTAAAGGAGTGCTCCAAGATGCTGAACCCATTTTGGAGATAGGGTTCAGAACTTCAGATGGCTCTTGTAGAGCCCCTCCAAAATCGTAGCCACCAGCCTTCACTGCTTACTCTCATGCAGGGGAGTCTGAATTCACGGTGCTGACTGCTCAGAACTATTTCCTATGCTGATGCTAATGAATTGGATGTTATGCTGTGCGCTGTTGCTCTTCGGCTTGTGTGTAGGGGAACACCGTCATGATGAGCTCCTGCACTTCAAAATGCTGAGCTGTACCTCTGAAAATAACACTCTTTTCCGCACCCCATGCCAAATGTGTTCTAGTTTCTAAGTAAGTCACAATGGTGAGCCCAGCCAATCAGTGATCCTATCATAAACAGGATCCTGTGAAGAGTAGGATTTTTTTTTTTAATCTGGGCTGGAAAATGGCTGTTGCAGGTCAGAAGGAGAAGAATAAGGCACCTCACGTGTAAGTACACGTGTGCCACGTGAGGCGAGGATGGGGCAGAGGCTATAAAGGCCAGCCCTGCCAAGCATCGAACTCTTTCGCTTTCCGGCTCCCACCCTCCCTCCCTTCATCTAGTATGGGATTTAGCCAGTTGCTCTCTTTGGAGGGAGGGATGAGTAGGAATTTTTCCTCCCTCTAAATGGTGGATAGGGTTTTGCCTACTCCGAACTGGAAGTTATCTTGAGGAGGGTGAATAAATTGGTTGATTGGTTGTAGGGATGTGTGGGAATTTGCTATATTAGAATAGGGATGGTGAGGACTCTGGCACCTTTTGATGACTGGCATATGGAATCATAGAATCGTAGAGTTGGAAGGGGCGTATAAGGCCATCAAGTCCAACCCCCTGCTCAATGCAGGAATCCACCCTAAAGCATCCCTGACAGGTGGTTGTCCAGCTGCCTCTTGAATGCCTCTAGTGTGGGAGAGCTCACAACCTCCCTAGGTAAACAGTTCCATTGTCATACTGCTCTAACTGTAAGAAAGTTTTTCCTGATGTCCAGCCGGAATCTGGCTTCCTGTCACTTGAGCCCATTATTCTGTGTCCTGCATTCTGGGTTGATCGAGAAGAGATCCTGGCCCTCCTCTGTGTGACAACCTTTAAGTATTTGAAGAGGACTATCATGTCTCCCCTCAATCTTCTCTTCTCCAGGCTAAACATGCCCAGTTCTTTCAGTCTCTCTTAATAGAGCTTTGTTTCCAGACTCCTGATCTTCCTGGTTGCCCTCCTCTGAACACGCTCCAGCTTGTCTGGAGGACCTGATCCTAGAGGGCTATGCAGATCCCATGTCAGGATATGGTATGCCTTTGGGGACCCTCCTGCCTCATTTACTCCGACTCTTTGTGCCACCGGGCAAGGGTGATGTGGGTTGGTCTTACCACACTCACAAAGTGTCACATAGGAAAGGGGCTAGGTTTACCAACTCCTGGCTTTGGAGAGTGGCTCACCCATAAAGCCAGGCAAGTTGCCTGAGGAAAGGAACATGGATTCCTTCACTTGCACATGCAGTTCCAAGGAGGGGTTGGATCTTTGTTATTGTTTAAATAAAGAGGCCCTAATTTATCCCAAGTGCTGGTGTCTCTGTCTTAATTCTACGCTTCCTTCTCCACTAGCAATTTACCTGCAGGTGGCAGTCTAACTTCCTCCGAAGGGAAAGGAACCTCTCGTGTAAGCACTGAGTCATTACTGACTCTTGGAGGGATGCCAGCGAAAGCTGGCATTTTCTTGGCAGGCCTTATAGCAGGGTGGTTTGCCGTTGCCTTCCCCGGCCATTATTACCTTTCCTCCAGCTAACTGGGCACTCATTTTACCGACCTCAGGAGGATGGAAGGCTGAGTCGACCCAAGCCGGCTGCCTGAAAACAGCTTCCGCTAGGATCGAACTCAGGCCATGGGGAGAGTTTCAGCTGCAGAAACTGCTGCTTTACCGCTCTGCGCCACACGAGGCTTAACTTCCTCCACCCTAGTGGCATTCCAGAATGCATCGCTACACTTTGTCCCACAGAAATAATCCCGGTTTGGACCCAAAACTCCCCTACAGGTTCAATCCCCAGCAAACCCAGGGAGGGCTGAGAGAGGATCCTGCAGAGCCTCTGAAGGTCAATGTAGACCAAAGTCTACATTGGACTTCTTCCTTTGCTTTCCTCTCACAGGGTCATAGCAAGATCTAAGCTTTCCCTTCTCCCACAGCTATTATGATGGACATATTTGTTCTAGCCATTAAATGAGAGAAGAAGGAGTCTTGTTGAGATGCAACATTAGTAATATTTTAATACGAACAAAGACAAGAAGGAACGTGTTCCACATTGGGAGCTTTTCAAGTAAGATGGCATTAAGAAACAGGAGCAGCTTCCTCCATGAAAGCCTTCCACAACTAATCTAAAGCCCACCAGCAAATGGGTGTGTGTGTGTGTGTGTGTGTCCCAGCAGGATGAGCTCACCCCCTTTGTGATGGGCACAGAATGAAATAACCCTGGCATAGGGTGTACAAACTTTATACATAGGTGGAGGCATATAAAGGCATCCAACCGTAGGGATTCATCAACAGACACAGAGAAGAAGCAGACATACACATGACACAAATGTGCGACGTGAGAAAGGCATACGTTAGGATTGAATTGCAGAGGCACTGAGCATCCTGGTTTTAGTGCTCAGGTGTTGGGCAAACAGTGCCAATTTTGGATCAACATGGCTGCTTCTTGCTTCATGCTTGCTTGTTTTTCACCTTTAATATGATTGGTAGGACCTGTAGCCGTATGTGCTACTTGGCAGGGCCCGGGAATAGAAGCTGGAGAAGTTGGGGCCACCGCTAGCGTACAGAGAGGCGGTTCCGCCGCCAGCGCCAACACATGGGTTGTGCTGCTGAATGGCCATAGGCTGGTCGGGACAGTAGAGCGCAGGCCCAGGGATGGTCAGGACGAAAGGTGGCGGCTGGATGGTCACTGTAGAGGGAGGGCATTCAGCATAGCAGACATTTCTGGAACCAGAGCTGCTCATATTTGCAGGATTGGAGGGTAGTCTGGAAAAACAGGAATGGGATGAGAATTATACTCATGTGTTTGTAAACGCTGTGTCTGTCTGTGTCTATCTGTCTGTTTCTGTCTCTCTGGCCATTTCTACATCTGCCTTTTTTCCAGGGATCGTCCCAGGATCATCTCTGTGCATGCAAATGACACACAGGGGATCTTGGGAGCAGGCAGGTATGATCCCTCCATTTTCCTGGGATGGGATAATCCTTAGGCATAGAAAGGGCCTCTGTCTTTCTCTCTCTCTCTGTGTGTGTCTATGTGTCTCTTTCTCTGTCTCTGGCCTTAGCTAAACCTAAGGTTTATCCATGGATTGTCCTGGGGCCATCCCTGTTCATGTAAATGATACACAGGATATCCCGGGAGCAGGCAGGGACAACCCCGGGATGATCCCTTGATAAACCTTAGGTTTGGCTGAGGCTTCTGTCTGTCTGTCTCTCTCTCTCTCTCTGTACATTTATCTAGGGTTTTACAAGAATGTATGAGACAGCCAGTGTGGTGTAGTGGTTAGAATATATGACTGGGACTCTGAAGACCCAGGTTCTAGTATGTCCAGTCAGCCATGAAGCTCCATGCATGGGCCTCACAGAGTTGTTGTGAGGACAAAACTGGGAGGTGGAAGGCCAAGGAACCTAGGGTTCCTTGGAAGAGGGATAAAGGCAGGATAGGAATGTGTTGTTGTTGTTGTTGTTGTTATTATTATTATTATTATTTCTTTTGTTTTCTGCAAACCATGCAAGCATGTCCCATTTGCAACCACAAATATGAACATGGTCGTGAGAGCATGTTCTCTAATAATGCTGACAAATACTGGATTTGGATTCACGATCGATTAAATGCTTCTAAAAAACCTCTCTTTTTTGCTTTTGTAAGTATATTGCACAATTGCATTCCTTATTCTATGGAGAAAAGCTTGTTCTTTTTAGGAATTTGCATTTCCCCTTTTGACATATGTACTTTCCCAATTCAAACGCATATCTGCTGTTATAGAAACTGGGAGAGAGGGAACAACCCTTCTAGAGAAATTGCTGGTCTTGTCAAAATGGCTTCTTTCAACATTCTTCAGATGTGCTTTCCAAGGAGGAAACATCAAGTTATTACATGCATATGTACACACCCACAAACATACACACAATAAATACACACACACACATGCAAATTAGGCAAAGAACAGTTCTGGATGGCTAAGATCTTAATCACTACCTTTTTGCATTCCTAGATAAACAACATTAAATCCAGTCGGTGTGATTGGAAGATTTATTTACTAAATAAATCTTGAACTAACTTTAAGGGTCTCCTGTAGGGCTGTGTCATTTGTAGGGTATCTTCCTCCATCTCACCCCAAATTGTGTTAAGCTTGTAGAAACTCCCTTCCTTCCCTGAAAATTTCTGTGGATTTTTAGGTCAATGAGGACATTCCCTTTCATCTTGAAAAGCTCATATCGATGAAATGGGATAGAAGCTCTTGTGAGTAATATTGAAAACTGAGGTGGTTGAATGTGTTGCTTAACTTCCATGCAAACACCCTGTACACTGACTACTAGTTCATCAAAAAGGAAGAACGTAACCTATCTTTCTCCCTGTGTGGCTAATCTTCTATACAATATACATTATGGAATATTTAAATATGAAGATTTAAGAATGAGATAGTACAACCCATTCTAACACACTTCACTTCAGCCTTATCCCCATCTCATTCTGTTGTATGCACAGATCACCCTGTCCTAATGGCAGGAACTATTTGACAACAGTACAGATG
This sequence comes from Elgaria multicarinata webbii, assembly GCF_023053635.1. Taxonomy (NCBI): domain Eukaryota; kingdom Metazoa; phylum Chordata; class Lepidosauria; order Squamata; family Anguidae; genus Elgaria; species Elgaria multicarinata. The sequence goes on along the minus strand of NC_086191.1, from coordinate 7,429,804 downwards.
GCCTCAGGAGGTGATGAGTTCAACATTATTAAAGGCTGGATGGATAACTTCCAGGAATGCTGAAATGCAAAATCCTTGCATAAGCGGTGGATTGCACCAGATCAGCTTAAGGTTCCTGACGAGCTTTGGCTATTTGTTGGGATAGAAATATAAGGAACAAATACATTAAATTGAATACCTTCCAGCTCAATCATTTTATAATCCTATGAAATGGGATTTGATTCGTAGAGACATCACAGCATCTTCCTTCCTAAGCATGCCTTTAGATCATTGACTTAGGTCTCTTGGGATAGTATCCAATGTTAGTCCTACATTGAGTAGACCCGTTGATGAAACTTACGTTAGTAATGACAAACGTAAGTCCTATTCAGTTCAGCGGGTGAATAGCCTGCTCTCCTTTGCCAATTTCTGTTATTCAACTCTGAAATTCCCTGCACCGTCCTGCACCTTCTCCACTAGCAAGTTCAAGTAAAGGCATCAAACCTGCTTCCTGATTTAACATCTTGTACCCCTTAACCATGCATTTGATAGTCTACAATCACTGCCAATCATGAAGAAACTCCTCAAGCAAAGCAAAGTAGTTTCTTCTGGACATCCACACCGTATTTCTCTCTGCGATGCCCTCCCAAACAAACCCATTGGAACTTACCAGTTCTCAGAGGGGAAAACGTCAGAATGGAATCGATGTGGTAGATCCATCCTGGACAACCTTTTTATACACTTGCTCCGTAGCCTGGAGGAAATGAAACGCCCACTGTGGATTTCCTAATCGCTTCTCACAAGGGAGACACCTCAGTGTGTTGTAAATATTTACTGCTCCCTGTGGTGATTACAGGTCGGCAGGGAAGAGAGAGAAAAAATGGACCCCTCCCAATTGAATGACAATTAGTTTCTCCAGGACTCAGCACAAGACGGTTGCTATATCTTACACCCTACAGATGTTTTTCATCTTTAAAAACTTATAGGAAATATAATAACTTCCGGTTAACATTTCAATGCATGTTTTTGTTTTGAATCAGCAGTGGCTTAGGGAGTCAAGTACATGGTTGATAGGATTGGATGGGTTTGTCCATCTCATCAAGATTGTCACGTTTCTGAGGTCAACTTTGAACCATCCTGTTTCTGCATGAGCCTTCAGCTCATGGAAAGAAAAGGAGGTGGGGAGACAAATTCCATATTAAGCATAACTAGGGAAGGAATCAAAAATATAACTGCTAAGAACATACTCCACTTATACACATCTATGGTGCACCCATGCTGTCATTATTCCAAGCCCTCCCACTGAGTTATGAGATGATAAAGAGGTTTGCCATGTAATCCACGAAGCTTTATTCAGTAAATAAACCTCTCTTCATCCCTGAAGGAAGTGAGAATGCTAGCAGCTATCCTCGAAGGTTAATTAGGCTGACTAAGCTACACAGTTGCCCTTCATCTAAAAGGGAGAGTTTCCTTTAGAACATCAGAACATCAGAAGAGCCCTAATGCTAGATCAGACTGAGGGTCCATCTATTGGTTCACACAGTGGCCAACCAGCCATCGGTCAGGGATGAACAAGCAGGACATGGTGCAACAGCACCCTCCCATCCATGTTCCCCAGTAACTGGTGCACACAGGCTTACTGCCTCAAATACTGGCAATAGCACACAAACATCAGGGCTCGTAGCCATGGATAGCCTTCTCCTGCAGGAATTTATCCAACCCCCTTTTTAAGCCATCCAAATGGGTGGCCATCACTACATCTTGTGAGGCCACCATTTTCTATTCTACACAATGGCCTAGGTTTACATTTTAAAATGAATTTATCTGTATTCACATCTTCAAACCACTATGGGAATGTGCATGGAAACACTTATTAAGTTTTATACATTTTTTTAAAAAAAAAACGTTTACAAAGTTTGAGACCAACTGAACTTAAGTTTGAGATGAATTGAATATATATATAGAGAGAGAGGTGGGTGGGTGGATAGAGAAACTAAGAGAAATTGAAATCACAGCTTTGTCCATCCCTGTGTTCCTCCACTATCACAGATGACATCACCTTTAACCAAAAGAAAATTGGAGGGTTCCTCCTGTTTATTTGCAGAGGTTTAAAAATAAAGAAACTCATTTCAACTAGTGATTGGCGAACATCTCTTGGATACTTCCTTGAATAATAATAATAATAATAATAATAATAATAATAATAATAATGATAAAAAACCTAATCCATGTAAGCTCAGATGGGTGTTTTCCCTTAAAAAGAACTATCATTCCATGAAAATGAACTTTTGCTCATGTGCAGTATCAAAGTGCATTTTGGGAGCTGTGGTTTGGAAATGCATACTGTGTCATGACTTCATAATAATATATTGTAAACAGCGATGGCCCAAATCGAATCCAGTCTCTAGAGTAATAGAGAGTTTGGACATTATCAGTTTATAATAAAAATGGAAATATTTCAACCAACCCACTAACTCAGCACATATGCATAAACAGTGTTGTTTAGTGACAGACTGGCCATCCTCAGAAGCTTGTGGTCAATTCTGAACTTAAAAATGAATTCATAAAACAGCAGTCCAGATTCATTGAAAAAGGTGAACTTTAGGAACAGGCAAAATTCGACCAATGAGCCAACCAATAATGAAATTTGGTGGCATTGTTAATTTTAAACATTATCAAGCAGGTCAACAACTAGCCCACATGAAGTTTTTACCTCTTTCTAACCCGCCCGGGACCACACCTATTTAAAAAGTAGAAGAGAGAATGAATAAAGGCATTGAGAAGAGGGAGGAGAAGGGAGGTAAAGCAGATAAGAGATCAGATAAGAGGTGGAGAAGGAGAAGGGATGGAATTGGAAGGACAACCCTCCCAGGTTATACATGGCTACCTTCTCCTGGGGTGGCTTCTAGAGGTATTGGTCTTCAAATTCTATCCACCACACTCAGCATGGTCAATGTTTAGAAATGTTGGGAGTTGATATCCAAAATATTAGAACCAGATTGGGGAATATTTAGCCAGTGGTTGCAGATACAAGATTGTTAGAAGATCATTGATGGATTGGATTTTCTATCTAGTTAATGCAGATTAAAAAAATGCAGGCTGGATGAGAAGAAGAAGAAGAAGAAGAAGAAGAAGAAGAAGAAGAAGAAGAAGAAGAAGAAGAAGAAGAAGAAGAAGATATATCCAGTGGTTGCAGATACAACTCATAAGATTATTAGAAGATCATTGATGGATTAAAACATGCTGGATGAGAAGAAGAAGAAGAAGAACCAAAACAGCAACAGTAGTGAAATGCTATGGTAGCATCTCCCTGCTCTTGCTATGTAGCCAATGATACTTGACTATGTGATGATGTTGCTGAGGGGCAAGTGAGGGCAATGCCAATGAAAGCAGACATTTTCAGAAGCATTGATGAACAACGATTGAAAATGGAGGCATTTTCCAGCGAGCCATAAACATCAGCATAAGAACATAAGAAATGCCCTGCAGGATCAGACCAAGCGTCCATCTAGTCCAGCACTTTGTCCACACAGTGGTCAACCAGCTGTCAACCAGGGACCCACAGGCAGGACACAGTGCAGCAGCACCCTCTCGCCAATATTCCCCAGCAGCTGGTGTGTATAGACTTACTGTCTCTCATATAAAGAACTGTGAACAGTTCTTCCTCCATTGAAGAGGAAATGCCACTGCTACGTTCATAAGGACATAGGAAGCCACCTTAAATTGAACTACCCCATAGGCCATCCAACCCAGAATTGTCTCATCTAGTTTTATCTTTCCCATCACTAGCTGTCAGCTTGAATTAAGTGGAGAAATCAGGGATTCAACCTCAGACATTTTGCATAGTCTTTCACTGAGCTATTCTCCTTCCTCAAGGTTCTTCCTCCTTGATTCCCCCCCCCCATGATACAAATGTTATAGTAGCAATCACCATTAACCTCCATGTTTCAAAAGACTCCGTCACTTCTTTCTGTTGCACATGTCATTTGAAACAACGCACAAAACGGTCCGTGGGTTGTCCCCTGACATTTTGGCATTTGCTGAAAGCTCCTCCTTCCTGTTCCAAGTTCTAACCAAAAAAGACCTCACAAGGAGAAGGTTTAGCTTGCAGCTCACTTATGGGGAATGTAATGATGCAACCGGCTTCCTTAGCTGAAAAACACAGTGTTATGTCCAAATACCACCACTGGGAATTATCCTGGGATGGTTGTGCTTGTTTTGGTGAGAAGGTCAATGGTGGTAAGGGGTGAGGTTTGCAGGCAGGAAGTCCCATGTTCCGTCTCAGACATCTCCAGCTAAAGGTTTTTTGGGGTCTTCCATTTGAAAGGTCCTCAAGCTAAGTTGCAGCTCAAAAGATCCTCTGGTTGTAGATGCCCAGGAAGACTTTGCCTGGAGACCATGGGCAGCATCTGAGTAGACAACATTGGGAAAGATGAAGCAAAGGGCAGAACCCAGTGTAGGTTAGCATTTTTGTTCAAGATGGTGTGTTGAACACAAGGTGCCATCCACTTACTAGCACAATACTGAACATGGATTTTCTGTGAGCTCGTAAGCCAGGGAATGGCCACAAAGTAAAACAAGAATGCTCAAAGTGAGGATTTAGTTTGATTCTTATTTTGACACCAATGTATGGATTTTGCAAATTTCTCCATAAGCAGGATGAAAATAACGCTACTGCTTTGAGGGCTTAAATCTGAAAAGTCACGGTTTTAATCCCTGAGTATTCAGGCACAGTGCTTAGATAGATTTGCCACATCTCTGTTTTTTTTCCTATCAGGCGCCATATCTTTGACATTTACATGTTGGGTGAGGGATCGTGGCCCTCTCCATGCAAGAAAATAGCTATACCTGTTGAATTTGGCAAATGGGTGAGGCATTTGTTCAATTTGTTTGAGGAAAATTCACTGCGATTCAGAATTCCTTCAGAAATGAGAGAGAAAGAACATGATGATGATGATGATGATGATGATGATGATGATGATGATGATGTCCATTGTACCTAGTTCAAAATATGGCAGCCAGGTTGATCACTGGTACATCTAGGAGTGACCATATTACCCCAACACTAAAATTATTCCTCTGGCTGCCAATTAGTTTCTGGGCGAATTACAAAGTGTTGGTCATTACTTTCAAAGCCCTATATGGTTTGGGTCCAGGTTACCTCCAGGATCGCCTTCTCCCATACAATCCGCCCCACACACTCTGGTCCTATGGGGAGAACTTACTTCAGTCAGCCACAACTAGGCTGTCAACTGTTACCCAGAGGACCTTCTCTTCTGCTGCCCCCAGACTGTGGAATGGCCTGTCAGAAGAACCATAGAATCATAGAACAGCAGAGTTGGAAGGGGCCTACAAGGCCATCGAGTCCAACCCCCTGCTCAATGCAGGAATCCACCCTAAAGCATCCCTGACAGATGGTTGTCCAGCTGCCTCTTGAAGGCCTCTAGTGTGGGAGAGAGCCCACAACCTCCTTGGGTAACTGATTCCATTGTTGTACTGCTCTAACAGTCAGGAAGTTTTTCGTGATGTCCAGTCGGAATCTGGCTTCCTGTAACTTGAGCCCGTTATTCCGTGTCCTGCACTCTGGGAGGGTCGAGAAGAGATCCTGGCCCTCCTCTGTGTGACAACCTTTTAAATTTTTGAAGAGTGCTGTCATGTCTCCCCTCAATCTTAGAGATTAGTCAAAACTGGATAGTTTTTCTTAGCCTTTCATTATTATCTCAGGGCGTATCTACACCAGCCCTATATCCTGGGATCATCCCGGGATCATTCTTGTGCATTCAAATGCCACACAGGGGATCCCAGGAGCAAGCAGGGGTGGCCCCTCCATTTCCCTGGGATAACCCTTAGGCATAGAAAAGGCCTCAATTTCTTCCCATCCCAAATGTGAATAAATTTGAGACCTGGTAATTAATGTATTAAAGTAATTAATGCATTTATTTTAAATGAATTTAAATAAAATTCTCTCCCATCTCTGTTTCTAACAACATGGAAATTCTTCAGTATATACTATTTGGAAGTAGGAAGCTGGTTCTCGTCTTCCCCTACCCCACCCTGGGCCAATCTCTATCTCCATGACTCTATCTGCAATTCCTTGTGTCAGCAGTTGCGATGTGTTCACTATGCACAAACTCCACCTTCTTAGGGAATCTAATGAGAGCAAGATATAAGGACCCAACCCTGAAGCTAAATATATGTCATCAGCTTGCATTCATTATCTGGCTCCACAAAGCTGATGACTCATTTGCTTACTGATCAAGACAATGTTGAAATGAATATAAGGACATAGTAAGAGTCCTGTTGGATGAGGCCAATGGTCAATCTAGTCCAGCATTCTATTCACACCTGGAGAGTCAGGACTTATGGTTTCCCCACCTCTGCCATACATGGCTCCAATTGGAGCCATAGATTCATCACTCAATCTCCTTGCATTGATGTTTTGAATAGGGCTGTGCATGGACACCCCCCCGAGCTGCTTCGTGGCCCGATCTGGAACTTTTGGATCAGGCAGATCCACTTCGGGTCGATCCGACCCTCCACCGCTCTGCTCCATGAAGCGAGATCTGGAGGGGCGGATCGAGATTTTGCCCTCCTTCCCTACTTACTTGCCTCCCTGGTGGATGGTGGAGGCAGGTAAGGGGGGAAGGGGGGCAAAATGGGAGCCGAATAAGCTCCCCTCCCCCTGTCCCCTTACCTGGCTCTGCCACTGTCACCGCACAGACTCTGTTGCGGTCTGGCGCAGGCTTGAACTGAGGGCCTGCTCTTCTGGCTTGAGGCCTAGCCTTCAGTTGAAGCCAGCACTGGACTGTGACAGAGGCAGGTAAGGCCCCCTCCCCCTTCCCTGGCTCCACCGCCATCACTGCACGGACTGTGGTGGCAGCACCACTGCCAGGTGAGCCCCCCTTCCCTCTTATCTGCGTTCAGAGCTCCAGATGGAGGCGAACCGCTTCGCCTCGATCCATAACTCCCCGACTCGATTTGGATGCGCCTTTGGCAGAGGAGGATTGGGTCACTCCACTCTGGATTCACGATCCGAATCGGTGTGGAGCACAGCCCTAGTTATGATCTCAGATTTTTATTTTATTTTATTGGCAGGAAGCAAAATTGATTGCAATAAGATTAGTGACAGACCATGAATATCCCTGTCCTGGGACCACAATGCCATTCTGGAAAAAATCTTGGGGATCTGTGTTCCAGTAGCATGAATGGCCAAAGTCAAAAAGGAGGCAGAACCACACTGGTAAAGGGGGGGGGGAGAGATCATAATTTAGCTTTATGCCAGTACTACCAGCATTTCAACTTTTTCGAATCGGAGGAAGCGAAGGGACTGGGATAGGTGATCATGACCATATTATGGACAACTGCAGAGGGATAGATTGGGACCTCAGGTGGACTGGGATTGGCCTCTGGGGCTAACATTATGTCTCCCGAACCAACACTTAAATATTAAGAGCCATCCAGAAGGATATCATTGTCATTGGTTATCATTTGATTATACATGTCTTTGTATTTGCAAAATTATTATTTTTTAAATTGAAATTTCTGTATATCGAATGGAGTTACATCTAGAAATATATATGTTAAGGGGGGAACCCAAATGTTTAAAAATGATATGGATGAATACATATTTAAACTCCTGCTTTCATGTCAATTAAAAAAGTAAATGATGGTCAGATGAATGTGTCAACCTGTTGATTGATTGATTTTATTTCTGTACCGCCCAATAGCCGAAGCTCTCTGGGCAGTTCACAGAAATTAAGACCATTCAATGTATAAAACCACAATATAAAGTCACAACCAAGATAATATCAGCAGCAATGCAAAAACACAAATTTAAAATACAAATTTAAAACAGCAAAGTTAAAATTAATTTATAGACTGTTAAAATGCTGGGAGAATAAAAAGGTCTTCACCTGGCATCTAAAAGAGTATAGTGTAGGTGCCAGGCGAATCTCCTTAGGGAGCTCATTCCGCAGTCGGGGTGCCACAGCAGAGAAGGCCCTCCTCCTGGTAGCCACCTATGGTGAATGGATGTGAAAGTGGCATATACTATGCATAATCCAGTTTGCCATCCTTATGAATCCCTGAGATTTGTAGTTCCAAAACCAGAAATATGAATGAAAACATAAGAAGAATGGAAGAAGAGCCATATTGGATCATCTTAAAGGTCCATATAACACAGGTTTCAGTTCCCATCATGGCCAACCAGGTGACAATGGGAAGCTCACAAGGACATAAGAAGATAAGAACATAAGAAGAGACTGAGGGTCCATCTAGTCCAGCACTCTGTTCACACAGTGGCCAACCAGCTGTTGACCAGGGACCTACAAAGCAGGACATGGTGCAACAGCACCCTCCCACCCATGTTCCTCAGCAATTAGTGCACACAGGCTTACTAACTCAGATACAGGAGGAACTGATATTCCCCAGCAATAAAAATGCAGAGGCATTGTGCCTCTGATACTGGACATAATGTACAGCCTTTATGATCAGTAACCATTGATAGCTTTCTCCTCTGTGAATTTGTATATTCCTTTTCTAAAGTTCTCCAGGTTGGTTCCCATGAATGCATCTCAGGTACACCACTAATTAGCAAGCAGTGTATTAACTAACCAACTGAATCAATATTAGGAGCACAGACTGCACAGCTGAGTCAGAAGGAGTTGACAGAGAAAAGAGCAATCTAAGTTTCACGTTTGCAATTTTGGAAGGAACTCATTGTCTTTGAAATGAGGTGGAATAGAGGGTGGAATTTTTGAACCACATTACACCGACACTGAATAAGCAGCATTTATAATATGGGAAGAAATTTGTTTCTGCCACTCCAAATGTGGTTGCTGATTCAGGTTGGGGGTTTGCAATGGATTAGGACCTTGAAAGAAGATGTTGGCTCCAGAAAACACCATGAAAAGCATATAAGCAGTTTTAATTTCACTACCAATTCCATCATTTACCTTGCTCCTACTGCTCTTCGACCCCAGAGAATTAGAATAATAGAATCATAGAACAGTAGAGTTGGAAGGGGTCTATAAGGCTGTTGAGTCCAACCCCCTGCTCAATACAGGAATCCAGCTTAAAGCATGCCTGCCAGATGGTTGCCCAGGTGCCTTGGCCTCTAGTATGGAAGAGCCCACAACCTCCCTAGGTCATTGGTTCCATTGTAATACTGCTCTAACACTCAGGACATTTTCCCCGATGTCCATCCAGTATCTGGTTTTCTGTAACTTGAGCCCATTATTCTGTGTCCTGCACTCAGGGATGATCAAGGAGAGACCCTGGCCGTCCTCTGTGTGACAACCTTCCAAATACTTGAAGAGTGCTATCATGTCTCCCTTCAATCTTCTCTTCTCAAGGCTTAATATGCCCATTTCTTTCAGTCTCTCCTCATGGGGCTTTGTTTCCAACCCCTGATCATCCTCTTTGCCCTCCTCTAGACCCACTCCAGCTTGTCTGCATCCTACTTGAAGTGTGGGGCCCAGAACTGGATGATGTACTGATAGCTGCTACCAAACAGACCAAGCTGGTACATATTTTGCATTACATTAGAATAGAGGAAAGTGTCTCATACAAAGTCTGACTATTGGTCCATCTAGTGTTTTCTTCACCAGGGGTGCAGGTCCTCTTTGAGCCTGAGGGCCGAATTTAATGTCAGGAAAGCCTTTGGTGGCCAGATCCCAGTGACTTGTGGGCTGAAGGGAAAAAGTTGTGGGGCCAAACTGCCACCATGTCTTAGTTTAGAGGACTTCCTCCCCATAATTAAGCCTGAGGAGAGTTATTTCCACTTTTTTTTTGGGGGGGGGGGGAAACTGCACAGCCATGAAATGGTTGGTGGCTACGGGAAAGGTGGTGGTGTCAAGCAAGGAGATGTGGTCATCTGGGAAAGCACAGATGGCCTGACTGGGGGATGAAGAGGGCTGGATTTGGCCTGAAGTTCTACAGATGGTCTTGGTGCCCCTATTGGCACACCTAGCCCACAACTACCTGCTCTAACTGGTTGTGTCTCACCAGCAGAGGGAGATTTCATAGAATGATTACCTGGCTCCTCTTTCAGGAGGCACCTGGGATTTTAGGAATGCAAAACACTTGCTCTGTCAATGGGACTAACCTAAGGATGATGCAATCTTCTCCTATTTGCATGTGAATTGAGATTGGTGCCCGACTGAATCATGCACTTCCCAAGCAACGGTTGTCTTGGGCACCCAAATAAACAATGCACTATTTCTGTCATCACCAGTAGCATCATCATCATCATCATCATCATCATCATCATCATCATCATCATCTCATTCTTTTAGTGCCAATCCTTTTCAGCAGGCACATGCAAATAAGGATGGGCAAATCAGCAAACCCTGGTTCGTTCAGGTTTTTGGAATTCCACCTCAAAGGTTGTCTGTACTTCTCAATAGCTGAAGCTCTCAAGTGTACTCATCAATGGTGTGCCCTTTGGAATGGACAGATTTTCACTCCTTGATCAAAATGTGTTTGGGAGCCTTTTCCAAACCTCCTCCTCCTCCTCCTCCTCCTCCTCCTGGAATTACCATTGTTCAAATGCACACATTTATTGAATTCCTTATTGGAGGTGGGTCCTCAAATTATATCAGAAGTTTGGAAAGGATGCAGACAAGCTGGAGGGGGTTCAGAGGAGGGCAACCAGGATGATCAGGGGTCTATAAACAAAGCCCTAGGAGGAGTAACTGAAAGAACTGGGCATGTTTAGCCTGGAGAGGAGAAGACTGAGGGGGAGACATGATAGCATTCTTCAAATGCTTGAAAGGTTGTCACACAGAGGAGGGCCGGGATCTCTTTTTGATCATCCCTGAGTGCAGGACATGGAATCATGGGCTCAAGTTACAGGAAGCCAGAATCCTGAATGTTAGAGCAGTATGACAGTGGAACCCATGACCTAGGGAGGTTGTGGGCTCTTCCATACAGAAGTCATTCAAGAAGCGTCTGGACAGCCATCTGTCAGGGATACTTTGAGGTAGATTCCTGGATTGAGTAGGGGATTGGACTCGATGGCATTATAGGCCCCTTCCAATGCTACTATTCTATGATTCTATGATTCTATGATTCTATGAAATGTATGAGCTTTCAGTGCAGATTGCATTTAGGTCTGTGTTCAGTTCCAGGAGTTGTGGATTGAGTAATTTCTGGGCAAAACCAATTTGAAACAAAATCCTCATGTAGCCCTGTGGACAAACTCCATTGGCGAACATCATGATGATGGGTCCCTACAACAGTTCAATTTGGGTGCTGTTGTCTTCATTGTTTTCTACCAGAATACACCAAACCGAGGCTACAAAGCACTGGTCCTGTGGCAACATCATGAAACGAAATCAGATTGAGGGCAGGAGACAGAAAAGTCACTCTGTAAGAAAGATTGAGGGGGGGGGGAGCACCCAGCAGAGACGTGACCATGAAGCCAAATCAGAGTGATAACAGGAACTGGAAATATAAGAAACATTCAAGAAAATTGCACCTTGTCATTTGTCATCATGAAGCCAAAACAGAGTGAGGGCAAATGCTTCTTGCCCTCTCTCTGGTGTCTGGAAACTTCAACTAGTTCAAAATATGGCAGCCAGGTTGGTCACTGGAACATCTAGGGATGATCACATCACACCAATCCTAAAATCTCTTCACTGGTTGCCAATTAGGCCATAGCTAGACTTAAGGTTTATCCCTGGATCGTCCAGGGGTCAAACCCGTTCATCTAGGTGACACACAGGGGATCCAGTGCTCAGGCAGGGGTGAACGCTGGATGATCCCAGGATAAACCTTAGGTCTAGCTGTGGCCTTAGTGTCCAGCCAAAGTATAAAGTGTTGGTTATCACCTTTAAAGCCCTAGATGGTTTGGGTCCAGGCTACCTGTGGGATCGCCTTCTCCTGTGCAATCCGCCCTGCACACTCAGGTCCTCTGGGAAGAATCTATTTCAGTCAGCAAAGACTAGGCTGACAACCATAACTAGAGGACTTTCTCTTCTGCCGCTCCCAGACTGTGGTACGGCCTGCTGGAGGAGACTCATCAGCTTGACAATCTTTTAGCATTCAAGAAAGCCATAAAGACTGATCTCTTCCAGCAGGCCAATCCAGTAGAATTTTAGGATATTTTTAGTATGTTTTTTAGGGTGTTTTTAAACAGTGTATACCATGTTTTTAATGAGTATTTTATGTATTTTATGCTTGCTGTTGTTTCCCGCCTCGATCCAATTGGAGAGGAGGGTAAGAAATAAATTATTATTATTATTATTATTATTATTATTATTATTATTATTATCATCATCATCATCATCATCATCATTATCATCATTATCATCATTATCATCATCATTATTCTCAGAACTGAACTGTTACTGAAGGGGGAAAGAAATCACAGAAGCTTAAGGAAGCATGATCTCCACCACTGGGGAGTTTGTCTCTTTTCATCCTTTCCCTAAATCCCTCCCCCCGCTTCACAGCCTGATGCAACAGTGCATGTGGTGGACTTTAAACAACTTGGGACCAGGATACCTGAGAAAGCGCCTACTCTCTTCTCACCCTGCCCCATCACTGAGGTCATTGGAGGACCTGCTCCTGGTGGTTCCACATGGACCTATGACCTGTTTGAAGTCCACCAGGAGAAGAGCCTTTAGTGTGGTGGCCCCTTCCCTTTGGAACTCCCTGCCTCTGGAAGTCAGGCATGTGCCAACACTAGGCTGCTTCTGGTGCCTCCTTAAAACAATTCTATTTCGAGAAGCCTTCCTCAACTGACTAACCACTGTTTTTACTGGTCTTTTTTTTTAAAAAAATTAAACAACGTTAATTTCCTGTTTTAATCTTCTTTCTTTGTCCTGTTTATCCCTATGTCCACCGCTTCAGAATCTATTTTAGATAGGGAGTGATATATAAATATTGTTCAAAGTGCTGGTATTAACATTTAAAGCCCTAAACGGCTTGGGGCCAGGCTACCTGAAGGAACACCTCCTCCTGTATGTACCTGCCCGGACCTTAAGGTCATCCTCAGGGGGTCCTTCTCCGTGAGCCCCTGCCAAAGGAAGTGAGGCAGGTGGCTACCAGGAGGAGCAGGGCCTTCTCTGCTGTGGCACCCCGGCTGTGGAATGAGCTCCCTAAGGAGGTTCGCTTGGCACCTACATTATATGCCTTTAGACGCCAGGTAAGACCTTTTTATTCTCCCAGCATTTTAACAGTCTATAAATAAATTTTAACTTGGTGTTTTAAATTCGTAATTTCGCATTGCTGCTGTTTTTATCTGGTTGAGCTTTTATATTGTATTTTATATTATGGTTTTATACTGTTGTTTTTATACTTTGAATGTTTTTAATTTTTGTGAACCGCCCAGAGAGCTCCGGCTATTGGGCGGTATAGAAACGTAATAAAATAAATAGATTACTAAATAAATTGGGCTTAGCACTAAATGTAAGAATTCCTGTTTATCCCAAGTCAAGGATACGGAAACCATTTTTAGCGCATCCTAAGCAAGCAAACAACTTGATGTGGTAAAGAAGGAGGAGTCTCTCTTTTTTACATGCTCCCTTTGTAATTACTTGGTGATTGATCAATGTTCTGGCACTCAAATCAAAACTCCAGCGGCAGAAGTGATCATGCAATGCTTAGAAAATGAGAATGTTAATGATGACCTATCAGGTGCACAGCCCTAATAGCAACAAGGACTCAATGGCTTTGTAGGCCCCTTCCAATTCTGCTATTCTATGATTCTACGATTTGGAGAAATATAATTTCAAAAGAGTTTCACCTGGCATAGTGGTTTCAGTACATGAAATTTGGAATATTTGGTTTAAAATGTGAACTGAATGAATATCTCCAACAGCACTACTCTTGGTTGTACTTTCATATACTTATTTTTCTTTTTCCAAAGTGTTTCATTTTTCTCTTTTCTTTTTACTGCTATAGTAAGTGGCAAAAGCAGTAACATAAGAACATAAGAACAGCCAATGCTGGATCAGAACAAGGACACAGCTAGACCTAAGGTTTATCCTGGGATCATCCAGGGTTCGCCCCTGCCTGAGGACTGGATCCCCTGTTTGTCACCTAGATGAAGAGGTTTCGCCCCTGGACGATCCAGGGATAAACCTTAGGTCTAGCTATGGCCCAAGGGTCCATCTAGTCCAGCACTCTGTTCACACAGTGGCCAACCAGCCATTGGCCAGGGATGAAAAAGCAAGACATTGCGCAACAGCACCCTCACACCCATGTTCCCCAGCAAATGGTGCACACAGCCTTATTGTCTCAAATACTGGAGATAGTACAGCACCATCAGGGCTAGTAGCCATTGATAGCCTTTGCCTCCAGGAATTTATCCAACCCCCTTTTGAAGCCATCCAAATTGGTGGCCATCACTACATCTTGTGGTAGGGAGTTCCATAATTTAACTATGCGCTGTGTGAAGAAGTCCTTCCTTTTAATTGTCCTGGATCTCCCACCCATCAGCTTCATGGGAGGACCCTGGGTTCTAGTATTTTGAGAGAGGGAGAAAAATGTCTCCCTATCCACGTTCTCCAGTGTTCGTAGCCTGACCACCATTTTCTATTCTAAACAATAGCCAAGGTTTAGCATTGCTCCAGAGCAGTGTGTGTGTGTTTTGCGAATGGCAATTGCTACAAGAAAATGGTGGCAAAACTTCAGCTCAGCTCAAAAAATATTACACAACCTCCCCCCATATCCAAACCAAATTCGTACAGCTCATCACACTCAGCCTGCTTGCTATGCAGTCTTTTTCTTTTCTAATTCAAAACCTCACCTAAGGCCTTTAGAGAGAATAATTGTTTTGATTCTCTTTCCACCCACATCCTTTTCTTTTCTCGCCCTCTTGAATGTAAGAGAAATATGACAAAATTGTCATTTTAGGATGACTACATTGTGAAAGTTTAGGGTGAGAAATAACGAGACGAGACACTTAAATGGGATTAAATATGGGCCACATTTATTAAAGAGCTGCAAAAGGAGTGAAGGCCTAAGCCTCATCATTGCTTGGCCAACGCTCAGGCCATTGTTAGGATCGGGCAAAGCATTCACAGCCCGTGAAGTGGTGCTTGCCAATTCGACACCTCACAGGCTTACCTGTCTTGGGGTAGGGAGGCCTTCTGGTGTCACCCTTTTGAGTGGGTGAGGAGGGTTGGACTCAAAGGTCACCCTTATCCCCCAACTGGTGCCGCAGGGCTCCAAGTTGTGGGCCTCAGGCATTACCCATCACCACAATGGTGCCTATGGATGCCCACCAATAGCAAACCAAGCTGCAGACGCCCGTTCCTACCTGCACCCCAAAACGTAACCAAATTAAATGAGCCAAATCAACCTAATTAATACTCCCCCACTGTCTTACAGTGTGAAGTAGGTGAAAAAACTCATAACTAAGTTAGATTATGAGCAAAAAAATCCTACTTGGCTCCCAGAAAGGATGACCAGCAAGCCCATACTGTCTACAGGGAGGGAGGGAGCCACATAGTGAAGAGAGAGGCTGGGAAGGGGCGAGCCAGGCTTAAAATGCCTCACAATCCCCTCCCCCTCTTGGTGGTGCCATATGGAGGCCCACCAATGGTGAGCCTCCATGTCTTGTCCCGCTCACCCCCACCCGCAACAGGCCTCCCCCACCCAGGCAAGCCGAGCGTGGGGATGGAGCATTTTTTGAAGGTTGGGAAGGCCGGCAAAACCTGACATATATGACTAGCTTCAATAACCAGCCTAAAAGGCCTGCTGTCTATTTCCTACAGAGGGCAGGTTACCAAATTCCCAGAGCACCAATGCAATAAACATGAGAGCAACCAACTTGGAAAAAATTGTCTTATCGCTCATTGTTCCCATGTTTAGCTCGGAGCAGGTGTAGATAAACTCTGAGATCATTATTCTGCTACTAATTAAATTCCGTCTTCCATCCCTAAAAGCCAATGAAGATGTCAGCTTGCTGTATTGGAGAAAACCACGATGGCTGTCGTAATTGCACAGTGAAACTCCTCACATGGATACACCTGTGTTGTCTCATTCTAGTACTTTTACAGCTCCCTGAAGGTTTAAAAAACAAGAGGTTGAAACACACTGGGCTTTTGTATAATAAACCTTAAGAACGTAAGAACATAAGAAGAGCCCTGCTGGATCAGACCAAGGGTCCCAACTAGTCCAGCACTCTGTTCACACAGTGACCAACTTTCCTCCAGCATCCTGACACCTCTCACACTTTTTATGCACACCATCTCCCATCCAATTACCATCTGCTCCATCCATCCATCATGGCCAATGACAACATCCAGAAGACCTGGTTTAGAGTATTTATGTTGTGTCGTTCTTCCATTCTGGAATTCAAGGTTTCTTACAGGGGATTCTCAGGTGGTCCCCCATCCAGGCACCAACCGAACCCAGACCTGCTTAGCTTCAACAAGGTGTCTACCTCACCTGCCCTCTGGCTGTGGTGTGAGTGGGTGGAGTGGAAATTATGTCTGCTGGGTCTCAGTTTAATAACTGGCCCATATGTGCTGCACTGCAATTCCTCTAATTGCTGTCATTAATTGACTCTCTTGTTTGGGATAATTCTTGTTTGAAAACCTATCAGCATTCTAAGCGGAGGCTGCACCCTTGGGATTGCTCTTCACTTGCAGTGGGGCAAGGCAAAATGACATCTGGCTGTATCAGAAGGAAGAAGAAAAAAAAGAGTCACTCTTTGGGCCGACATCTGCTCGGTTTTCTCTCCCATGTCTTTGAATCAAGGTGACTCAGGGACTATATCAACGTCACAATCTCCTCTTCTTGCCTGAGTATCGGTGACTCCCGGTCTCTTACTCACTGCTAACTTTGAACCTCTGCAAGCAATCTGATGGCTTTCTTCTCTCCGCAATCCTTTATCACCTCCTACCTTTTCCCACCCCCCAAACGTTAGATTCCTTGATTTGAGTTGAGACCTCAGCGTTTCCCTTGTGAATCCTGTAGGCTGCCGGAGATTCTAATTTTCTCTCTAAATATACAGAATGAGCTAGAAGATGTGCCTTCTAAGGGGACATTGGGTAAAATCCAATGTAAATCCTACTTAGAGAAGACCCATTGAAATGAATGGGACTTAAATTAGTCTTGACTAACTCAAGTCCCATTCATTTCAATGTGTCTGTTCTAAGTAGGATTCATATGGGATTCTATTCATTAAGTAGAAATTGAGATTGTTATGGTGGTGTTTGTGCCATGATTATTTCTTAAAACATTTTTTTCTTAAAGCATTTGTATCCTGTCTATCACTGGGATCTCAGGGTGGCGAACAGAGGATCCATTTATTCTCCTTGTTCAGGACACTTAATTCAATTTTATTTATGTATCAAGTGCTTTTTTTTAACCTTGGTTATATAACCGCACACACACACACACTTACAGGAATAAAATATTTGAGGGTTGTGTTGGAATGTAATTTGGTTCAGTTAGATTGTAAGTAAAGTGAATGGTGGAAATCAAATGCTATGTTTTGGAATGACCTGGAGTGATTGTGGTCTAAATGACACCATCTTTATGTGAAAACTCTCATTTAAAACACCACAACTCTTTCTTGTTGAGGCAGCCATTAAGATAAGAAGCTTAACCTATCACAAAATTGTCATTATTATCCTAATCCTCCTCTGTTCCTGATAAAGGCTCCTGGTAGTCATTCCCTCCTGATAGGACGTCCTGTTTCCCCACACTGGTTTTCCATGCTCCATTTCTAACTGACATTCAGTGGTCGTGGCTCGGCTTATTCAGGTCATGGCTAGACCAAGCGATATCCTGGTGATTGCCCCAGGATCATCCCTGTGTGTCCACATGACACACAGGGCATTCTGGGAGCAGGGAGGGATGATTTGGGGTGGGGGGAGGGGGAGGTTTTTTAAAAATTTACGATTTCTGTTTGAGTGCTCATGCACTCCTTCTCCTTTAAAACAAAACAAAACAAAATGGCAGCCATGATGTTGTGCACCATGTGTAGATGGCGACGATTTCATGATCATAAAATCACAAGATTGTCACCCTTCAACCCCTTCGTCTGGCCATGGCCTTAGTCCTTATAGGGCTCAGTTTGTGGGGGTCGGTGGGTGGGTGAGTTTTCCTTAGTTTATTGATGTTTATACTTCTGCAAACCTCAGGCTTCCCACAAGTAGGGCCATTGGAGGAATCTGTTTGGGGTGTGGAATTCAACAAGTTTTGATTGGTCCATTTTCTGCACACTTGGTTGATTTGGTTTGCAGTGAGTGGAGCTAGTTCGTGAATTTCCCATATATACATATGTATAACATTTGTGCAAGTTACAGCTTAAATTTGCACAATATTGAGCCAGGTTTTATAAATTGTTGGAAATGCAGCCATGGCATGCAGAAATTACATGCTTTCCAGTTGCAGTGTGTGCAAATGGCACACGTCTGCACAAATAGAGACACAGCAACAGATAAAAACCTGCAAAATGCTCCCAGAGTTTGGGGGAAATCTATGACTTGGCTCTCAACTGCAACCCAAGTCAGACACACCATGGAACTCTGTTGAGCCCCAAATGGGCTGTGTTTCCAAGCAATGGACACCCCTACCCACAAGGATGCTGATACTGATCTGTTGCTTCTCCGTTTTCTTATTTTAGCTCCTTTTCTGTTGGCATACACCTTCTGTAATCATTATTAGAGGGATTGATCTTTGCTTCCAAGGGATTTTCGGCTGAAGACACAGGATCACATGTAGCATCCGTTCCAACATCATACAATAAGAATCTTCATGCAGTCATACCGGTTGCTTTTCCACCACGTTTTATCGCCATGAATTTGTGCATTGCTCACGTCAAGAAAGAAGGAAGAAGTGATATGAAGGGACTGAAAGCAGCAGCCAGCTGTGCACGATAGGAATGAGAACTGCTAATGGTTAGAAAAAAATTCATTGTTAGAAAGTCTTCTTTATTTACTTGAATTCCTGAGCAGAGAAATCTAGGGCAGCACAAACCGAAGGAACAAGAAAAGCCTGGCATTCACACATCCCTTCCTGCAGGTAGGGAAAATAATTGGTTGTTAGGCAAAACGAATTAAAAAGCAAAGCGTATTAAAGTTGGAGGCTGTGGTTACTTTGTAAAAAAAACCTCATAATAACTTTAGCACTGTTATCGCCACAAGACAGTCATTCAAGAAGAAGAAGAAGAAGGAGGAGGAGAAGGAGAAGGAGAAGGAGAAGGAGAAGGAGAAGAAGAAGAAGAAGAAGAAGAAGAAGAAGAAGAAGAAGAAGAAGAAGAAGAAGAAGAAGAAGAAGAAGAAGAAGAAGAAGAAGCAACAAAGTGATTGGAACCTTTATCTTTCTTACTTGGGCCACTAGACCTAAGGTTTATCCCAGGATTGTCCGGGGGTCAAACCTGTTCATCTAAGTGCCACACAGGGCATCCAGCGCTCAGGCAGGGACGAACCCTGGATGATCCCAGGATAAACCTTAGGTCTAGCTACAGCCTTAGTCATTTTACAGTTTACTTCTATCTTACTTTTATACGTTTCCGGGCCCAATTCAAGGTGCTGGTTTTAACCTATAAAGCCTTACACAGCTTGGGACCACAATACCTGATGGAACGCCTCTCCTGACATGAACCTACCTGTACACTGTGTTCACCATCTAAGGTTCTCCTCCGAGTGCCTACTCCGAGGGAAGCTCGGAGGATGGCAACAAGGGACAGGGCCTTTTCAGTGGTGTCCCCCCAATTATGGAACAATCTCCCTGACGAGGCTCGCCTGGTGCCAACGTTGTTATTTTTTTCAGCGCCAGGTCAAGACTTTTCTCTTCTCCCAGGCATTTAACAGCCTTTAACAACATATGCTAAGTTTGTTTGTTTTTTAATGGACCACAGAACTGTTGTGGTTTAAATGGATACTGTTGTTTTATACTGCTGTTTTTATATTTTTGGTTGTTTAAAATTTTGTATACTTTTTAATGTTCACTGTTTTTAACTTTTGTAAACCACCCAGAGAGCTTTGGCTATGGGGTGGTATATAAATTTAATAAATACATAAATAAAATCTTATGAGGTGGCTTGCTTGTGGGTACCTGGTCAACAGCTGGATGGCCACAGAATGCTGGACCAGATGGACCCTTGGTCTGATCCACACTGGAGTCACACACTGAGAATTAAGCAACTCTTGAGTCCAGGGATTTGAATACCAGCATGGTAGGGAACAAGCAGACCTTCCCCCACACACAAATCTATTCCTGATCACCCCATTTCCCCCTTCATTTCAGCAGTACCATTTTAAGTAGTGGGGGCGTTTTGTTTTCCCCTAGGAATGGGAGAACCATTGAGGGTCAAGGTGAGGTTATTTGCATTCCACCTTGAAACGAAGTCCAACTTGCTGCTATTAAAGCAAGCACCCAAAAGTGTAGTTTAAACCCATTGATGAAAGTGTTCATTTTGTGAACTTGTTTTCAAGGTCAGGAATTGACAGGTTTGCCCAAAACCTGTGCTCTTGTTCATGTTTAGAGGTGTGGAATTTGCACATTCTACTATACTGAAATAAAGCTCTTATGCATCCCTGGTTAACCCTACTGTTAAACAATTCCGAGTCAGAAATCCTTGCCAATATTTATTTATTGTTTTATTTATTGCATTTCTATATACTGCAAATCACCCAGAGATCTCCAGCACATTTAGGCCATAGGTTTATCCCTGAATCGTCCTGGGGTCAAACCTGTTCATCTAGGTGACACACAGGGGATCCAGTCCTCAGGCAGGGGTGAACCCTGGATGATCCCAGGATAAACCTTAGGTCTAGCTGTGGCCCTAATTTCTGCTCACCCCTGGCTTATGAGGATGGGTATACAGAACAGGGAAGTGGCCGGTGAGATAGATGCTGAGGAATAATCACAAATGGATTAAAAGAGTTAATAGGAATGCATTCCTGCCTCGCCTGTCTTAATGGCACCCCAACAAAGAAGTTCACCCCTTCTCTCTAGGATGCAGAAGGAAATGCAAGTTCTATGTTCTGTTTGTAATAGCTCATGAACCAAAGCTCTTCTCTGCTTACAAAGTGCTGCCTCCTAGTGGCTCTTTGGTATATGGTATATACCACTATTTATAAAACATACTGTGATAGGATGGGAACATAAGAACATCAGAATAGCCCTGCTGGATCAGACCAAGAGTCCATCTAGTCCAGCACTCTGTTCACACAGTGCCCAAACAGCTGTTGAACAGGGACCAACAGAGCAGGACATGGTGCAACACCACCCTCCCACCCATGTTCCCCAGCAACTGGGGCATAAAGGCTTACTCCCTCGGACACTGGAGGTAGCACACAACCATCAGGGCTAATAGCCCTTGGCAGCCTTCTCCTCCAGGAATTTCTCAACACCATCCAAATTGGTGGCCATCACTACATCTGGTGGTAGTGAGTTCCATAGTTTAACTATGTGAAGAAGGAGCCTGTTTTCTATTGTATGAAGATTCTCTGTTTCCTACTTTGATGTTCATCTTGCTTTGTTCCCACATCTGAACACAATCATCCTTTATTTATTTTACTTTATTATTTTCTTGAACAAGGAAAGTGCATTTTCAAATATGTAAATTGTGCACTTCCCCAAGAGTTCATTCCAAATGTCTGCCCCCTCCCCCAATTGGCTGTGTGAAAATGTGTATATCTGTGGTGGTGGGTGCACAAATGCATACTTTCCAACATGAATACAAAAATGGAACTTTGGGGGGAAATGTAAAAATAAGCAATACTTTTTGTGTGTGTTTTTACAGATCTAAAGCCATTTTGTTGCTTCATGACAGCTCCCATCAGCTTCAGGCAGCAAGGCAAATAGTCAGGGATGATGGGAACTGTAGTCCAAAACATCTGGAGGGTACTAGGTTGGGAAGGGTTGTTTAGAAATGATTTTATATATAACTTAGTTTGCTCATAAAATTATTACTGCATTTTGAAACTTTTTAAAATAAACTGTTATTATATATATATATATATATATATATATATATGTTTAAATAGATTAGAATGGCACTAAATGGCTGTTATAGGAACCTATAAGCCTATGCGGCAGGGTCTTGCTATTTACTGTTTTACTCTGTACAGCACCATGTACATTGATGGTGCTATATAAATAAATAAATAAATAAATAAATAATAATAATAATAATAGACAAACTGTCAAGAATTTGCTGTCAAGAATGCACGATGGTGACTCTACTAAGGTGTTGGGAAAGTGAGTATCAATATCTATCAGTAAAGTATAATTTAGATCAATAATTTTAATAAGGAATGAAAGAAATAACTATTCTCTTACAGAGAGAATTTTTAAAAAATCCCATAGTTTCATTTCCCCCCCCCCCCCAGTGATTTTACATTTCTAATCTTTGTATAAAAGTGTTCTTATTACATAGTTTTTAGAAATCACTTTGGGGGAGTAAAGGCTGGGTAGCAATATATATGTATTTAATAACTTACCTTTTGCGCATGAGCGTTTGTGCGCTGCTGGCCCTTTCATTGGAAAAAATGGTGGGCATGACGCCTCTCCATCTGAGGTCGTTGCACGCCACATGTAAACAGAGGGGGGATCTTGTGATAAAACCATCGTGAGATCTTTACCCCTCTGTCATGGACTAAGAGGTAGGTCTAGCTAAGGCCTAAGACATAGGGTGACCAACTGTCAGGATTTCCCCGGATTTGTCCTGGTTTTTGTTCTTTCCATGGTGTCAGGAGGGATTTTCTATAATTTTCAATAATGTCCTGGAATGACACACCTTCCCCTTTAAGGCTGCCATTAGCATGGCAGGAGGGAATGACATGCTTTCTTGAGGCACATCATTCCCCAACCCCGAGCTCCAATTCAGGTCTTAAAGGGGAAAGTGGGTCATTCGTGGACATTATAGAAAAGGCCCCAATTGGAGTGGATGGTGGTGGTGCAGAATGAAATCCTTTCCCCTCCTCCACTCCAATCGGGTTCTTTAAGGTGGCGGGGGAATAACGTACTTTCTGCAGGACTCAGAAAGCTGCTTCCCCACACACACACTAGGTGTCCTCTTTTTTGGTTCCCCAAATATGGTCACCTTATAAGACATCTCTCCTAGGAGCTGCATGGATTATTAAGGTTCTGTGATCAGGCTTGCACCTAAGCTATAAGAACATTCATGGATATTCAGCAAGAGACAAAACTGAAACTGGAGGTCACCACAAATGTGAAAATATACACCAGCAGCAAAACATCTTCTTTGGGATGGGGAGAGATTTTCAGAAGACTTTGATGCTGGCACAAAGCATTGTGAAACGGAGAATAATATGGACTTTTGGTGTTGAGAAATTCTTCGTTGTTTGCGACTGTAATGATTAAAATTAATGAACCTGTAGGCTGAGGACAAACCAATCAACATCACATTTATGGGGTGGAGTGGGGGAATAACAAGATATTGCAAAATGTGCACTTATCTGAGCTAAACTTACCAGTTTCTTCAACAGAAGTTCTCGATGAGGAAGGACTCTGTGTTGAAGGTGTTTCTCTATCTCTAGGGTGGTTATATAGACAGTTCTGTATCACAAGGTTCTAATTAACTGCTAACCACATTTTTCCTCCCATAACATACAAGTTGTTTCAAGGAGTGATTTCATTGTTCATAACCACCTCTCCAAATTTGCTGATTTGTTCTTCTTCATGGCTCACCCCATAGGTGGGGTCCTTCCTTTCGGAAATTGCTAAGGTTTGAGCTTTCTCGAAGAGATTCTGACAAGGGCTGAGTCAAAACAGCCTCCGGAAAGTCAAAGACTCATGCGCAGGCTGTGAAGTTAATCCCCACATCTGCAATGCTGCCATGGAATGGGAGCTTCCATAGGGCAAAGTTCATGCATTGCGCGGATGAAGGGGAGGTCATCAGAGTTGTGTGTAGAAGCAAAAGTCAAACTAATTAAAATTCTCTATTGCTCATCCTGAAGCCTGTTCAATCTCATGTCCATCTCTGAGTGTGATCTTTCTTTTTTGCATGAAAATCTGTACATCATTCCATAATTCCCCCCCCCCCCCCAATTATGGAATGATCTCCCCGATGAGGCTCACCTGGCGCCAAAATTGTTATATTTTTGGCACCAGGTCAAGACTTTTCTCTTCTCCCAGGCATTTAACAGCATTTAACAATGCTAAGTTTGTTTGTTTTTTTAACGGACCCCAGAACTGTTGTTTTTAAATGGATACCATTGTCTTTATAATGTTTATGTTTCTGATGGTTTTAAATTTTGTATACTTTTTAATGTTCACTCTTTTTAACTTTTGTAAACCACCCAGAGAGCTTTGGCTATGGTGCGGTATATAAATGTAATGAATCAAATCAATCAAATCATATTTCCCCTCAAACGTATGCATCAATTGTGTACAACAGTGATGTATGCCTTCTTCCTTCATTGATTGAAGTGTGTTTGTGTACATTGTTTTAAAGCACACATATTTTCATGAACATTTTTTTCAAATGAATGCAAGCTGTCAAAGATGTGTGTGTATGTGTGTGTCCACAAATCACATTGCAAGGTAAGAAATGAATAGACCTTGGTGCCAGATTGTGTCAAAGGCCTTAGCTAGACCTAAGGTTTCTCCTGGGATCATCCCGGGGTCATCCCTGCCTGCTCCCGGGATATCCTGTGTGTCATTTACATGAACAGGTATGACCCCGGGATGATCCCGGGAGAAAGGTCTAGCTAAGGCCACAGTCCATGTTTGATCCAGATAGTGAGACCTGGTTAAATCCTGATCAAAACCCCAACTGAAACCAATTTCTTTATTATATATCCCCATGTTGCCTAGGCAATGTAGGTCAGTGAATCACACACACTCCTACCTTTTGGGGCTAGTCTTAAGGCTGTGCTAAAATCTGTCCTGCAATTTCCTAAAAGCTTTCTTCCTCTGCATGCTTGCATATGTACACACACACACACACACACACACACACACACACACACACACACTTTTGGTGGTGTTTTTGAGCTTACCTTGTCATTGTGAGGTGGCCAAGGGTACTTGCCTGTCTTTCACATAACCCTCAATCTCTCTGCACCCTCCTCAGCTGCTCACCCTTCCTGATCAGAAACAAACCACGTGGGTGCGGAGAATATAAGGAGAAACTTTTATCCTTCTCTCATAATATTCGAACCCAATGGGGTCATCCAAAAAAGCTGATTAGTAGGACATTCAGGACAGAATTAAGGAAGTACTTTTTCACCCACCACATAGTTAAACTTTGGGATTTGCTACTCCAAGATGTAGCGTTGACCACCAGTTTGGATGGCTTTAGAAGAGCATTAGACACATTCCTGGAGAAGAAGGCTATCAGTGGCTTCTACTCTTGATAGCTAAGTGCTATTGCCAGTATGAGAGACAGTATGTCTATGTCCATCAGTCACTGGGGAACATGGGTGGGAGGGTTCTCTTGCACTGAAGTCCTGCTTTGTTGCTTTCTCATAAGCAGATGGTTGGCCACTGTGTGAACAAGATGATGGACGGGAGGAACCCTGGATGTGGTGGAAGAAGGTTCTTCTTGCGTTGTTATCAAGAGAGCAAGTGTCAATTTGTTTTGGGATGCTCTGAAATACAGGTTTTTTTTGGCTTTGATGCCTTTTGCAAAACCAAGGATGCTCCCTTATACCAACTCACACCTCTGGCATGATCATTTAGTGCCAGGTCTATAGTATGTGACAAAAGTTTCCCCAGATTGCAAACACAGATCTTTCTGTTCTCAACACCTGGAAGTCCTAGGGCTTGAACCTGGGAGAACTTTTGCATTCCATGCATGCATTCCAACACTGGACTATGAACCCTTACCTTTCTTGGATTATTCAATCGCCTTCCTATATGGAACCTTGGTAAAGCTAATGTTCATAAGAACTTAAGAAGTGTCTTCTCAGAGGGAAGCTTGGAGGATGGTAACAAGGGACAGGGCCTTTTCAGTGGTGGCCCCCCAATTATGGAACAATCTCCCCGACGAGGCTCGCCTGGCGCCAACGTTGTTATCTTTTCGGCGCCAGGTCAAGACTTTTCTCTTCCCCCAGGCATTTAACAGCATTTACCAGCATATGCTAAGTTTGTTTGTTTTTTTAATGGACCCCAGAACTGTTGTTGTTTAAATGGATACTGTTGTTTTATACTGTTGTTTTTTATATTTTTGATGGTTTTAAATTTTGTATACTTTTTAATGTTCACTGTTTTTAACTTTTGTGAACCGCCCAGAGAGCTTCCTCTATGGGGTGGTATATAAATTAAATAATAAATAAATAAATAAATGCTGGATCAGACTGAGGGTCAATCCAGTCCAGCACTCTGTTCGCACAGTGGCCCACCAGCTGTCGACCAGGGACCAACAAAGCAGGACACAGTGCAACAGCACCCTCCCACCCATGTTCCCCAGTAACTGGTGCACATAGGGTTACTCCCTCTGATCCTGGAAGTAGCACATAGTCAGGGCTCATAATCATTGGTAGCTTTCTCCTCCAGGAATTCATCCAACCCCCATTCAAAGCCATCTCTCTGCATTAGATAGGCTACATGAGGGTGTACTTCCTTCAATCTGCCCCATGCAATGGGTGAACTTTGGCTGACTCCCCCAAGACTGACAAAATGGGGAGGAACATCTCTGGAGCCCATCAGTTGAGTTGCAACATTCCAGAGGCTGTCAGCCCCACCAAAAATCACTTTGCGAACATTCAATCTCCAGCAATTTAGAGAGGAAGGACCCACCTATGGGGTGGACCGTGAAGAAGAGCAGCTGAGCAAAGAAGGATGGGCAGTTGAAAACGATGACATCACTTCTTGAAACAACTGGGGTGTTGGGTGAAGAAAGATGGTCTTAGCAAGTCATTAGAAAATGCGACAGCCTTTCAGATTGCTTAAGGAATGGTATAAAAGCTGAGAGGGTTCACTGAGGCAGGATCAGGTTCCTTCACCAAGACGCTCCGGCTGAGGATTTTTCATTACAGAACCAGGTAAGTTTGACTGAGAGACCCCACTGAGTTTAATAGGACTTAGTCCCAGGTAAGTGTGCATTAAGATTGTAGCATTGATAGTTTCTCAGCTCTCATTGTGATCTGTTTTATTTGCCTCGATCCTGCAATCTAAGTTATTCTTAGAGTTACCAGCTTCTCAGAATTCCTCAGAAACCAAATTTTGCTTCGTTTGCGCTGGGGTAGACACATCTTCCAATTTCAGTTTCTCCCTGTTTTATCGTTTTGCCAACCTTAAATCCAGTTCTTCCCAACCTTTGAGAATTCTCCTACTCCTAGTCTTAAATTCAGTCCATCCCAAACTTTTTTTTAAAGTTCACATGAATACGCATATTAAATTTTTGTGCATGTTTCTTCTAGTACATGCATCTCTGAATGTGTCTTACCCAATGGGCACATATTAACTGTTATTTCCCCTAATGGGCACATTTGATATGTATTATTGAGATTGGAGAACTCCATTGCAATAATTCAGGAAAAGACTGTGAATTCTGAAATGTGAATTCTTGTTTGATGATGATGATTTATTACCTTTGTATACCACCCCACAGCCAAAGCTCTCTGGGAAGTTTACATAAGATTAAAACACTTAAAATCAATATACAAAATTTTGAACTACAAATACATGCAATGTACACAGAAACATACTTTTAAAACAATTATAAACAGCTTTAAAAACAAATCTGGGATCAGTAAAGCTCATCACAAATTGCTAAACACCTGGGAATAGAGAAATGTTTTAACCTGGCACTGAAAAGGTAGCAATGTTGGTGCCAGGTGGGCCTCATTGGGGAGATCATTCCATAATTGGGGGGGGGCACCACTGAAAAGGCCCTCTGCCTTGTTGCCATGCTCCGAGCTTCTCTTGGAGTAGGCACTGATGTATAGCGGTTTGAAAGTGTGAGATTTGGTAATTTTGCATTAAAATGTGAACTGAATGAATTCCTTTGCCCATCTCGAGTTTTCTAGTTACAAGAATTAGAGAGTGCAAATCCAGAAGAAGAAGACATTTTTGGAGGGGGGGGGGACCAGGACCTGCTACTTTCAGATTTATTGTAATTCTCCAGTGAGCTGCTATACTGGCAGGGAATATCAGAGAACATTTGCTCAGTTTTGGAGGAATGTGAGATCACAGAGTGTTAACTAATGCAGCTACTTTGAGGGACTCCTTCAGTAATTGGACGATGGTAGGGCTTACACCGAGACAAGTAAAAGCAATATTGTGAACAGGTGTTGGGTTCAAGCGTTTCACAGTTGCAAGGGAACTCTACCAAGTATGCTATAGAGGGACGACAATATTTTTGAAGGAAGGGCTTAATTAGGTCCGCTTGATGAAGGGACAGGAACAAATAGTCACACAGGCATAGCTGGAATAAGAAAATTGGCCACAACTTTCTTACTTGAATATGCTTGGTGATGGCATAGGGTGTGGATCCTGTCAACGGACAGCACACCTGATGACAGATTCCCCTTCCTGGTCTGCATGCCAGGAACACAAGTGGTGGATGGAAGGGCCAGGGAGACACCACAGCACAGGCAGCTAATGTGAACCCCTTTCCATCACCACAGATGGCTTCCATGCTGGTCTGGTCTTGCTGCCACGTCCCTGAGATCCCTTACGGGAATCCTCACCATGAGAGAGCAGGGAGCCCAATCCCTCACTGCAGCTACATAGGTAGATCTCAGGTTGAAGTGCTGTCAGAACAAAGGAGAAATCTCACTCTTCGGCCCTACCCCATCAATGCACTGATTTGTGAAGCAGCCCCTTCCTGGGGAAGAGATTATGTGGCTGAAGCAGTGCAGCTGCTCCTCACCAGCCTTTCTCCCTTCACTGATGGCTTGCTCACCTCCGCAAATCACTGTTCCCCATTAAGGGGGAACTCAGCTAATCAAAATACGCTTTCATATTTCTCCCAAGATAATATACATCTAAGTCCACATTCATTTGTATGTAGTTATTTGCAATCGATGCTGAGGGTTGTGTGATCCAGATTTTACTGACCATTGCATCTCGTAACTATTGCCCTCTTTGTTGGTTTCCTTCAGATCAACACAACCATTTCAGCAAAAATGTCTTCTGGATGGAACCAATGCTACGCCAGCTGCCCTCCCATGACTGTGACAATCCAGCCACCACCATTCACCTTGAACATCCCAGGGCCTGCTCTCTACTGTCCTGACCAGCCACTCTGCATTGAGCAGTGTAACCCTTGCGCTCCAATCCAATACAGCGAGGGAATGGCCCGTGGTGGATACACGTCTGTCGCCACTGGCGTAGCCTCTGGTTTCAGCTCCTCAAGCATTTCTTCTCAGAGGTCCATGGCCAGAACCCCACGTGGATGCAGCCCTTGCCAGAGATTCTAGAAGAGGAATTTGAAGAAGAGCCATTGAATTTAAAAGCAAGCTTTTGAGAGTCACCGAATCTATAGATGTAGCTCCTCAAAATGTATGTTCAGGGTGTACAACTCTTGCATTATATGCCAGTGATTTCCAGCTTTCTGCTTTCTGGGAACCCTCTTGACATCTGCATCATGGTGGATCCTGGGTCATGTTCTAAGGAGCCAATTCAGCTCCTCTTATGCACAGATGGGGTCTGATGGATCTCACCATTCCTTAGCTCAAGCAGAGTGTGCCATAGAGCACAACCAACTCCTCTGTGACTACAGATTAAGCTGGGAGAAGATCGGATGTCTTTATGGGAGTCCTATCTACCACCACTACTGGTCTTTTTCTTCTTATTATGGAGAAATCCATGGAAATGTCCTGAGGATCCTCAATATTTAAAGATCTTTCTTGTAGGCTCCTTCTGTATGGTATGTAATAATAAGATGAAGGTCTTTAAAAACTATCTGTACTCATCATCCATGCTGTTCCTTGGTTTTCCATGTTTTGGTTGAAACCTTCCATTTTATTATCCATACATGATGTGCTTATCTTCTCCACACCTGTCCTTTTTTTAAAAAAAAATGCACCGCTGTGGAAAATTGTGTCAAGCTCTCTTTCAAAATAAAGTCTTTACTGCATCAGAACCCCCCAAAGTCTCCTGGTATGTTCACATATTTTATTTATTTATTTATTGCGTTTTTATACTGCCCAATAGCCGAAGCTCTCTGGGCAGTTCACAAAAAATTAAAACCATTCAAAGTATAAAACAACACTTCATTAAGAAAAAATAAAGCGAGAGAGAGAGATAAATTCCATTTAAACACAGTCTAAGAGCCAGTGGGGGGAAATCACATTTCCCTACCGTCGCTTTGCCTTCTGCTTCCTCTTTCTTCACACAGGGAAGAAAGAGGAAGGATGCGAAGGCCACATGGCCAATCTGTGGGCGATTTTATCCCGCCGCTTCTTCTGCACACAGCAGGAAATAGTGGCAAGTTTCGTTACAACAGCACCATGTACATTGATGGTGGTATATAAATAAATAAATAAATAAATAAATTTAATTTGGCCTACAGGTTGGAAAAAAAAAGGATTGCCCACCTGAATCTAAACATATCTCTGAAAGTAAATCCCAATTTTTCCAAGTGCATATGCTGCAAAGATGGAAAGGTCTGGGTGGATGAAAAAGGTGTATCCTGGGCACCAAAAAGAGACCAACCGAATCTCCCTGGAGAAAAGCAAATTGATCTTGATTCTTTGTTTCCCTTTACCATGGTGTCCAACTGAAAAGTCTACATTGGGGATGGACAATGAGTGGTATTCCAGATGTTGAAGGGTTGGAATCCCTCATCATTGACTCTTCTAGCTATGGATGGTTGGAGATGCAGTCCAGCAACATCAAGAGGACCTTATGTTGCCTTCTCCTTGCTCTACAGAAATCCCTGGCCAGAGAGGCTTCATAAAAATGATTATGTATCACGTGCTTCCATAGTAGTTTCTGTACCACACTGCCACATCTTGCCTTTGCATCTTGGGCAATGCATTTGGGATTCATCAGAAACAACTCACCACAAAACACTGGGTTTACCATAATTGCAATCTCGGCACAGATGGGTCATACTTGGGGAAAGAAGCCTTCCAACCGACTGAACCTATCAATTAATATGAAATACTATAGAACATCTTTGTCACTCCCATTAATAAAGTGTTGTGTACAGGGTGGGGGGAATCTTTCAGAGGGTGGATTGTGAAATGGGAAATGTGTGCAATACACTTCCTACAAATTGCAAGGGAAGTGCCTGGAATTGTTTCAAACAGGGATGGAAGAGAAAACCCAAGAGATGCAATCAAATATAATGGAATGTTTAGGCCAGAGAGATTTAATAAGCAAGGCGCCTAAGGGTGCAATCATATGCATGTTCAGACAGAATATATATATATATATATATATATATATATATATATATATATATGGAATGCTAGGAATTGCATGATATTTTTTTTCCTATCTAATCATGCATAGAATTGCATTCTAAAAAGGAATGCTATTTCAAAGTCTAAACTTTGCAGGCCATGATTGATAGCAGATCTGAGTCAGAAGTAGATAGTAGATCAGAGCACTTTCAGCAGCATCAAAAAAAACCACTCACTTTTTGGCGATTGGTCGAGGGAGAGCTGTATACCACTGTATAATATGTTTGCTTAATTGGAGGGAGGTCAGGAAATAGTCCCCTCCCTCTGAATTGACTTTATGGTACTAGCACATCAGCTGAAACCAAATGACTTAGATAGCATAGCAATGTCAGTGTTCATCACTATACGATCCTAAATTGATTGGGAAATCTCCCCAGGAAAAGAAGAAGAAACAACAGGTTTTTTGGGGTGGTGGTGGTACTAAAATAGCCATTGATTTGTCAGCTAACACCTTACAACTAGGTTAATTGAGTTTTGTTTCCTCTAAAAATATTTTGAGGGGGCAGAATTATTACTGTGATCCCGCAAAACTGAAAAGGGCAAATTGTTTGGCTAAGCCCAAGGTACGCACCATCCACAAATGGGATTGCGTAGGGTTACCATTATATGAGGATTTTGCTATTGCTTGCAAAACTTGCAGTGTGCCCCATTTGAAGCTCGGAATGTGTTGCAAAGCATTGAACATGTATTCACATTTGTCTTGTTCCCAAATTGTAGTAAGGTTTGTGCACATACCCGAACTTTGTGGAAATTTTCAAATTTTGCGCAAATTTCCAAATATTGTGCAAATTTCCATTGTGGACTGAATTAGTCCTGATTTACTCTATGGAGGACATTAGCATAAATCTAAGGAAATGTGTGCAAATTTGGTGGAATGCGGACAGATC
Organism: Elgaria multicarinata webbii; assembly: GCF_023053635.1. NCBI lineage: Eukaryota > Metazoa > Chordata > Lepidosauria > Squamata > Anguidae > Elgaria > Elgaria multicarinata. The sequence continues at coordinate 7,397,640 of NC_086191.1, read as the reverse complement.
TTCCAATTTGATCATGGCTCAATTAGATGAACCTCTGGTCTGATCCAGCATGGCTCTTCGGATTTGTGCAATGTTTTTGTTTGCGCAGAGTGAGCAGCGATCGCAAACATGAACAGCAATCAGAGATGAGATGAGTGATGACACCATGTTCAGAGAACCCTGATGATATCAGACTTTGCTCCAGCAAGCAACCATACCTCTCATATAGGCCTCCAGCCAACCTTGTGTTGCGTTTCTCAGAAAACTCCTGCTTTCGATGGGAGGCAAATGACGAGGCCTGCTAAGTAATCCACAAAGCTTTTATTAAGCAACAAACGTCTCTTCTACCTGAAGAGAGTCTCACCTCTTGGAAATGTCCCCCTAGGCAAAAGTATGCAAACTAAGCAAGACAATTGTCTGCTCAAGAAGACTAGGAAGCCACTTCCAAAATGCCTGTAACTTCAGAATGCCTGGTGCGGAGGCAGGTTCTGCCGTAATTGAACTGACTTTCTCACAACTTCCTTCTGTCCCGTGTGTTTGAGCTTCCGGCAGACCCTAGAATCAGCTACCTTGTTGGGACGCTCACCGACAAAAGAAACCTCACTTCCCACTGAGTGTGTAGGATTTGGCCTTGAGGAGATAAGCTCTGGAGAGGGCTGACTCCCAGCTGGGGAATCGCCCATGAGAGCTTCCTCCCCCACTGGTACAGGCTGTCTTATGTCTGGCGCCTCCTCCTCTAGTTCCAAATCTGAGTCTGATTGATTACTTGAAACATCTTCTCCCAAAACAAGGGCAGTAGGGTTAGAATACTATGGAAGCACATGACACCTTGTGTGGTACCATATACCTCTGAGGCCTACTCTGCCGTTTTTGGGAGCAGAGCTTTTATTCTGTGGTGCCCACGATGTGGAATAATCTCCCATCTAACGTTAAAAATACACCAACACTTCTTAGGTTTAGGTGGATCCATCTGTTTAGTTGTAGACCAAAGATTCATCTGTTGATGAGAGCCTTCCCTGTGTTGTGTAGCTTGTCTTTTTATGTAGTGATGATATCGTCCACGGATTGGTCTTTATTTGTATGTTTCGATGAATCGTGTGCACAGGTTCAAACTACTTAAATGTGGTTCATAAATACTCATAAATACCTAAATAAATATGTGCCCCCCCCCACACTATACAGTTGATGATTAAACAACCGAACATTCCTTAATTGGGTGACAGCTCTTCAGAAATCTTGGGCATGTCTGAAACGGACCAGTGGAACCTGTCCAATGCTTACAAACACTGGTTGTGATGATAGGCAAGATGGCCAAGAATGACATCAAGGGTAGGATGAGCTCCTGCCAAGGTTTCACACCCAGCAGGGACCAACTGTCAAAATACCCCTGGACTTGCTCTTCCGTTCCACCACTGTGTTCACCTTCTCTCTCCTCCGGGCCACATAATGGTGGTCATTGGAAGGAGGAGCAGTAGCTGGTCCACCAGCAACCTGTGCGATGAAGAGGGGATCAGAAAGGGGAAATGGCTTGTAGCCATCTAGGTCCCCCATGGCTTTGATGACATTTCCACCCTAATGGCACCATAAGATCATAAGAAGCTCCCAGATGCTGGATCAGACCAAGGGTCCATCTAGTCCAGCACTCTGTTCACACAGTGGCCAACCAGCCATCAGCCAGGGATGAACAAGCAGGACATGGTGCAACAGCACCGTCCCGCCCATGTTCCCCAGCAACTGGTACACACAGGCTTATTACCTCAAATACTGGAGGTAGCACACAACCATCCGGGCTAGTAGCCATTGATAGCCTTTGCCTCCAGGAATTTATCCAACCCGCTTTTGAAGCCATCTAAATGGGTGGCCATCACTACATCTTGTGGTGTACCATACCTTCCCTTATCCACTACAACTGTTATGGGGAAAACCTCTGCCTCCATGTAACCCTCCCTTCCACCCTGACACATCCTGGCTCATAACCACTCCTTTCTCAGAAATTAGCAGTGGACGGAAAGGGCGGATGTGGAGCAAGACCCAGCTGGTGACAATGATGGTGTGGTCATCTCATTGGGGGAGGAACCCAAGAAAGGTATCTTCCCCAAAGCCCTCAAAAAGCTTGATCTGGCGTCGAAAGATCTCTCCCTTAGACAAAACGAAATTGTGCAAATCATACCTGTGCATTTGCCAAGGAAACGAACCCTTGAGGTATAACATTATTTCTTCTCCGGCATAAATAGCAAAGCCATCGTCAAGGAAAAATGCTTTAAAATAATTATAGTCATTACAGAACATGGCAGATTGGTTGCTTACTCACTAATGATAGCTTCATGCAGAGAGACTTTGTTTGACACACCCTCTGGGTGGACAAAGAAAGGGAACAAAAGAAAAGTCTGTTCAACAGGTGTTCTTTCAAATTGACTTGGGCCTGAACTATGATGGGTACCTGAACTTTTTAGTCTCAGATTAGAATTCGGAGGAAATAGCCCCTCAAAATTCTCCACCCTATTTGTAATAGACTAAAGCATAAGGGAGTTCAGTTAATTTGTCAAGTGGGGGGCATTATTGTCCCCTGGACCCCCCTCCACACCATGGGGCACACCTCTACCACCCCACAGTGCCTATATATTTGTGTCTGGGGTGGATATTGAGTGCCAAATAGGACCAAATTAGCTTGTTCACCCATATAGAGCTGGTCACATGAAGATATGTCCTGATTCTGTGAAATCCATCCAGTGTGTGTTTTGCAGATTGTGCAGTTCCATTCATCGGTAACCATTCACAGATGGATTTGATTTTTCCCTACCCATTATGCAGAAAAATACACAAATAATGTTGTAAGAGAGTTTGCAACAATTTACATAATTTATGTAAGTATGTAGCATTTTGCATAATGTCCTCCATTCCATTTAACTTTTTCCCCCTCTAGGATGACATATATCTCAGCATAAAATTGCATTTCTTCCCATGAATAAATTTGCAAAGTTTTGGGGGGCCTGAGGGGTCACAGGTTCGGTTTTTAGAAATATGAACTTGACAATTTTATTGCAGTCAATAGACCATTCCAGAAAAAGTTACGTACAAAAGGACTGAGCGTACATTTAACTATTAAAAGGACAAGTAATCATAGAGGATCTAATAGAAATGGCCAAGTTCCAAAACTTGGTCGCTTGCTCAGTGATTGACTTGTCTGAGCTCTGAAGTAAGAGGGACATTAGGAATTCAGTTGGGTGACCAGGAAAAGGTTGTAAAATGGGGTTCAGAAGATCCTTCCTAGCCCCTTGATAAAATCTACGGAACAGTAACACAGGTGATACGGTTTCCACCTCTGTATTTTTAAAGGGACAGCATCTGTTGAGCGGTAGGATTTGTATCTGCCAGCTAAAAGTTTAGAGGGAAGGACGTTAAGTCTGGCTAGTGAGAATGCTCTCCTGTATTTGGGAATTGATAACCAGCACAGGTAGGGCCTCCAGAGTGCTGCTCGGGGTCCATGCGTCCCCCCCCCCCGCCCTTAGGCTTACCAGTTTCCTTTTGCAACTATGAACTCATTTAAGTCCACCTTGAATTTCTTTAGCACCCCTAATCACATCTTTTTTTGTGGTTTATTCGTTCAGCCAGGTAAAACAATTAAACAACTTACTAAGAGTGACTCTGTCTTATCTAGACTAAGCATCAGATTCTTCTGGCCCTCATCCAGCTCATTATCAAGGCCAGACATCAGCTCAGCTTATCCTCCGTCACACTTCTTAGCAATGTAAAGGAGAAAGAGATCCAGATGTCATCAGCGTATTAGGCAAATGCATTCCAAAACTCTAGACGATCCCAATCTCCAGTTTCATGTAGATGATAAACAGGAATCATAGAATCATAGAATAGTAGAGTTGGAAGGGGCCTATAAGGCCATCAAGTCCAACCCCCTGGAAAGAGGACAAGATCCAGCACCAAGGAACCCCATGGGGCCAAGCTATACCCCTCAAGTGTCACCCATTGGGGGTGACCCTCCAAGTAGGAGCAGAGCCTGGAAAACTGTGCCCCAAACATAGAAGCTTCTCCATATTGGGCTGGGAAAGAATCCTTCCTGGTACTGGAACTGGAACCAGAAGCCTGGAACCAGAATTGGAAATCATTATGTTTCTATGCCCCAGAAGGATACAATAATTGATGGCATTGAAAACTCCTGCAAGTTCACAGAGTATCCATAGTCAAGTTCTTATGGTGGTCTTGGTTTTGGGAGCATGGGTTGGAGGAACTTAACCCATTTCCTTCAAAAGTGCTGGACCCTTCATTATGATTATTTCCACACAAAATTTATAAAAGTGTATGACTTAATTATCATTTTTAAAAAAATGATTACTCATGAAAGGTAGAAGAACGGCCTCCAAACCTTTTCAAACTGTCTCAAAACTTTTGTTGTCCATTGTGTAACTGAACCTATTCAGTAACTTTAGCCGTGAAGGCTAACTGCTAAATCTTAAGAAAACCAGTCATCCAAGAGTACAGGAGTAGAATCAGAAGTAGAATTAGGCCTTAGCTAGACCTAAGGTTTATCCTGGGATCGTCCCGGGGTCGTCCCTGCCTGCTCCCGGGATATCCTGTGTGTCATTTACATGAACAGGGATGACCCCGGGATGATAGCGGGATAAACCTCAGGTCTAGGTAAGGCCTTAGTTTATTTTTGAACAGAATTTACCCAGTTCACACCTCCCAGAACCAAATGTGGATCTGAACACAATCTGTGATCTGAAATCTGAACATTCCTGAGCTTGTAATATGATTCGTGGAACAACAACTTGTACAAAGGCACTTTACTAAATGTATGTTACTAATGGAAGAAAACAGTAATTTTTCTTTAAAAATGGGCATAATGGTTGCACAATTGAATCATATATTTGGGGAAATGGGTTAAAAAATGGGGGACTTGCAATCTGATACAGACACAAGTTGGAACACACTGGGATGACGGATTTGGAGAAACTCACATTTTGATGATGCAAACATCCCAAATAAGAACTGTGTCTGTTCTTAGTGATTAGATTCTTGGTAACAGCTTCAGAGTTCCAACTCATCTGATATTAAAGCCATAGTTTAAAGTGAGGTAGGCCCAACCATTCCCTCTGGGCAAGAATGCCAAGTGGGAGGGAAGGACATGGAGGAGGAAACCAAGATGAAAGGTTCAAGAAGACATCCATCAGCATGATTAACAACTACTGAGATAACGAACCTTGCAAGAACTGTTTCAATTGAAGACATCTATCAAAAATGAGTGAAACTGAGCTTGACATATTTTACTTCCATTTGGGTCATGGGGCATTTTTTCTAACCCTATGTAAATAACAAGGGCACTAAATTTGCTGGTCAATCCCTGTCCCTGATTTGTATTTTGGCAGGGAAGAGAGAAGTCCATGGATGAGGGAACAAAGGGTCAAGAAAGCCAGAGAAACAATGGAGGAATTGAACTTTGTAATTACATTCATTTTAATCTACATGTGATTCCACCTGTTGATTTACTATCTGTCACATCACTGAAGCGTGTGTAGATTCTCCTGATAAAAAAGTAATAGCTCTCGGGCTGCTGCCATTCTCTGCCGGATGGAGAGAGCAAACCCTATATCAGTCACGGGCTTTCTCTCGGGATGCATGAGAATTTCATGTATGTTTGCCAATCATATCGACAACTCCCATTCAAAACCCCAAACTTGAATGCAGATAGAACATACGTCCAATGATGTTCGCAAATTTTTGAATGTGTGTTCATGGTGGGAGGTTGCATTAAAATGTGCATTTTTACAAGTGCAAATGTTCATCTTCTACTCAATGGGGTGAAAGTGTGCATTTTTTGTGGGGCAATTCATTGTGAGCAAAATGAAAAAAAAAAACACACCACGCGAATGTACATCGGAAATGAGATGAGTTTCAAATTGATCTATGGAGCACAACCATTGCTTATCTCCCATCTGTAGCTTCCCCCATTTATTGTGAAATTAAGATCCACCCATCTGTCCAACTGTCACAATGTCCATATAGTAGCCATGTTGGAGCCCTTGGAATGACCCAACATCTAGTTCTCAGTAGCAGAAGTCAAAACAGCACAATAGTTGGCTGAACTCATCCTTGTTTGTACCCGTAAAGTGAGTATTTTTATTATTTTATCTCTCATTTTATGCTGCCCAGTTAACGAAGTTGCCTGGATGGTTCACAACACAATTAATACCCTATTTCTTCAATTCTAAGACACACTTTTCCCCTCATATAAATATCTCTAAACACGGGGTGTGTCTTAGAATCGCGGGTGTGTCTTAGGTGGGTTTTTTTCTGTTGGTGGTACTGAAATTAGTGTGCGTCTTACAATGGATGGCGTCTTACAATCGAAGAAATACGGTAAATGGCAGAAGCAAGAAACGTGGAGGTTTTGATGCAGTAAATATTTTATTTTGAATGAGACTTGATAAATACTGTATATATATATATATATATATTCTGTTCTGGTTTCATGTGGCACAGACATGAAAAATCAGAGATAGATGGTAAACATGTACAATGGAAATTTGTAACGAAACAAGAGCAAAACATTGTAGTGGGCAGAATCACCTTACACTTTGTAGGAGAAGTTTTTCTTCTTTTCCTTAAAAAAGTATTCTTTGCTAATGTAAATATATATCTAGGTTGTTGTTGTTTTTAATGCAAACATCCTGCTACAGCTATTATTATTATTATTATTATTATTATTATTATTATTGATGGTATAACTCAGAAGCTTATCAGCGGCTCTTCAAGGAGAAGGTCAGTATTCGTAAACAAGGGTTATATGCATTCTTTGTCCTAGTTAAAGTACCCCCAATGAAATGAATGGGATCTAAGCAATAGGAACATTGGACAAACCCCAAATTTTCCATAAATGAAGTTTTATCCACCCATCTTCCCCTGCTACCTCTAGCCAGAGAGGAACATTGGGTTCATTCTAGGACATCGTCACGTTCCAGGTAGTGAGGCGAACTGAAATTACCAATTGTGAACAGGAACTGAATGAGTGTCCTAAAATATAACCCAGAATCCTTGGCATTCTATGGCAGATATGCATGCATTTCTCTGGAGTTGTGAACAGAGACCCCTGAAGGGTGTTATGTTTGAAAACCATTGTACATGTTGAACGTCTGGTGGATCCATTTCTACAAATTCAGTAGCTCTCGGTATCTTAGATTTCTCATTCTATGCTCTTCGGCATCTTCGTTCTGTGGGTTGTGGTTCTTGGCCTCACTATCATTGGCAAGAGGTGCATCCACTCCGGTTTCTGGACACTGACTTCTGAGAAGAAACACTTGAGGAGCTCAAACCAGAGGCTGTACGGCCTGTGGAGATAGGTCTGAACCCACCACGGGATATCCCTTGGCTGTACGGGACAGGAGCGCAAGGGTTGCATTGCTCAATGCACAGTGGTTGGTCAGGACAATAAATAGATGGTCCTGGGATGTTCAGGATGAAGGGGGGTGGCTGAATCGTCACAGTTGTGGGAGGGCAGCTGGCATTGCATGGGTCCCATCTGGAAGACATCTTGGCCGAACTGGTGTGTGGATCTAAAGGAACACATCAGGGAGGGGAATACATCCAGTTAAAAATGGTTAATAAAGTGTGATGTTCAACAAGTGTTCTATTCCCCATTTAAGAATCAATGGCACTCAGGAAGTTCACTGGACACAATGGAGGGAGACTTGTTTGTATGGTACCGTAAGAAACTGAATCTTCAAAGGTGATACTCAGTAAACTATGTATGGGAATACAAAGGACTAAGCCAAATTTCAAAGTAGGTGGACTATGGTTTTTGCCCCCCTTGAAACTCTGCCCACTGTCCAGACAATAGTGAATGAAGACACACCACCACCTACTGATAGAAGGTCTTCTTATGTGAAGCTGCAGCAATCTGCATTCTGTGACTTAAGAGTCCACCTAGCCTGTCATGAATAATCCATAGCATTTTAGCTGCTCAGGGATGGATGAAAAATGGATGTAATTGAGAGATATGGCCATTGTGGATTTCTGTATGGAATGAAGACACTTGCTTATTATTATTATTATTATTATTATTATTATTATTATTATTATTATTTCTTGCTCATTTTGTTTTTTCTAGATGGACATGATGGGTCTTTGCCAAGTCATGCTGTCTTTTACAGATTCAGAAAAGCCCTGTTTTAATTATGACTGTTTCCTGGATGTTGGTGTAGATGTAATTTCTGTAGAGTTTTTTTTTAATGTGATGTTGGTGACTGATGTGACTACTGGAATAATTGTGACCTTTTGCTATGCCATAGTTCTTTGACTTCCATGGCCAATGGTGTATATTTTTCTCTCTTTTCCTCTTCCTTTTCTACAACATTTTTGTCATTAGGTATTTCTATGGCAATGAGGTATGTGTATTTTTCTGTTTTGTCATTATTATTATTATTATTATTATTATTATTATTATATACTGCTTCATAGCCCATGTTCTCTGGGCAGTTTACAAATTTTAAAACATTAAAAACAATATGCAATTTAAAAACACAGATGTAAACACACACACATAATAGATAGTAAACACAGTATACTGTAGATGTGTTGTGAGTAAATCAACAGATCTGTCCGTTCCATGGAGAGAAATTAAATCTCTCAGAAATGTGAAATAAATACCAATACTGCAAATGACTTCCCAATCCTGACAAGCAGAAAATAGATCAATGTTTTGGTGTCAAGATATTCTGGCCAATTTTAACATGTGATAATAAGAATAACTTAATAAATGAAAAACTTAAGGAAAGAAAATCAAGATCACATTTTTAAGGAAACAGTGGATCAAGAGTTTTTGCACAAATTAAAGATCTCACAGCAAGACTTACCAGGTTCTGAAATGAGAAGAACTCAACTGAGTGTCTCAACCTTGATAGAATCTGATGGAGATTCTTCATGTCCTCTGGGTTTTTATACACATTCTGTGCCCTGAGAAGATGATGCATAGTCTAATTAAGTGCTTACAAATTGCTCTTTCCTGTAACACCCATATTGTTTCAAGGAGTGACTTAAGCATCACCCTCATTTGTTCATTTTGGTCTTCTTCATATTGCATGACATAGGGTGGAAATTGACATGGCTCCAGTGTCATGAAACAGGTTCAGGGTAAGGTGAACTCAAAATGCCCAGCGTCACTTTGTAGCCCAAGGTGGAGGCTGTGAAGTTACTTCCCTTGCTGTGGCCCTGCTCAAAATCCAAATGTTGCATATGACGGGGGCAGAATGTTCATTTTCATGTTTGCTAGACAAGTCTAAAATTTAACTCCATCAACACAGAGCCATCAGCAGAAGAAGGGATCAATATTTGTTGTTGTCTCTGTTGAACTAGTGGTGGTAGTAATAGAAAGGACCAGGCTTATATTCATTTATTTATATGTATATTTATTACCAATATTTCTAGGCCACCTTTCAGGGCAGAAGTCCACTCTGTTCTCTCACCCACCAGGACAAATAATTACCCCCCTTTCCAAATGGGTCACACATTTAGAGTCATGGGACTTGAGAAGAAGAGATTTAGGGTGGGAGAGAAATTCATTGGCCTCTTCTACACCTAAGGATTATCCCAGGATAATGGAGAGATCATCCCTGCCTGCTCCCAGGATCCCCTGTGTGACATTTGGATGCATAGGGATGATCCCAGAAAAAAAGGCAAGTGTAGAAACGGCCGTAGAGTTCATGAACCTAACATTGCACTTTCAAACCAATATGTCAACCAAACTCAGTCATTCTTCAAAATGTGTATGTCTCTGGATTTTGCAATGGAGTTCTCCATCTCATGGCCAGGCGACACTTGCCTTAACAGATAAGTAGTTCTCCACTGTATTAAAGTAATAATGTTCTGCCCTTAGTTATACCTATTAATTGGTATTTGCTCCTTTATTTCTGGGTCTGCTCAAACCTGGGAACAAACAGACTTCCCAATCAGTTGGCCGGGAGTTATTGGTTGGTTGAAGAACCAAAGAACCATTTCTCTGAATTTCTCCAAAGTTGAAGAGAAAATCTTCAAGAGGTCTTCTGCAGCATAAGAGTGGCAGTAACACACTCATTTCTTGAAGCAAAATAGATTATACCTACCCACCCATGCACATTATGACAATTTTGAGTTTTATAAGATGAAACTGAGTGTATATAGAAGCTGATTAGCTTAAATTTACAAGGTTATGCCCTCTGGCTGGATTAATATTATTATAATCTATATTTAGTTATATTGAATTAAAGATACCTCTTTTAAAAACAACATTTTAATTAAAAACAACAACAGTACAAGTGAACAATTAATATGCATATGTATTAATTGTTCACTTGCACTATATATGATATGTATTTATTTATTTACAATATTTATATACCACTCCCCATTGAAAATTTCAGAGCGGTGTACAAGATAAAATGAAAATAAAAATAGAATAAAACACTTAAAACAGATTTTAAAAGAAGCAAATTCAGTGAGTCCTGGCTGGACATTAAGGAAAGGCTTCCTGGAATAATGATGTTTTCATATATAGTGGGCGTGTATGTGTGTTTTAGAATTATGAGTATTTCTTTTTTTAAAGAAAAAAGAAGTCTTTTTGACTTCTGATCCTGTGGCCAAATGTGGTAGAACAAAGCCTCTACATCTGAACAAGAATCAGGCAGGGCTAAATCTGTAATTATTCCGGCACAATGGAGGTAAAGATCATTTCCAACACTCCTGCCCCTCTGGTGCCATAAGCCCTTGAGTTTGGGTCCAAAGAATATGAGTAGGTGTCCCCCACTACTGTCAGATATTCTCTAGTCTATAAAAATAAACCAAAAGGCTGCCCTAAAAAAACATCCTCAGCATTCCAGAATTGTTTTCATTTTTTTGCTTCATGTAAGATTGCACTTAGCAACTCTCAAAAGAAACAGCCAAACCCAGTTTAGAAACACATCATCTGAACCCATCTCCACCTAAAGGACCCCACCTATGGGATGAAACATAACTGTGGTGATTAGGTAGCTGTGGTATTCTCCTGTGATGTGAAACATTTCTCATCATCATCGTCATCATCATCATCATCATCAACAACATCATCATCATCATCATCATGGCTACCCTTGGTGGGGGACCTCTCAACTGTTATACTTGAGGATGTATAATACACTCTCCCTCTCCTGTAATAGTAGAAACCATTGGGATCATCCCATGACACTGATTAGTGGGACATTCAGGGCAGATCAAAGGAAGGACATATTTGCACAGCGCAAGTTAAACTATGGAATTCGCTACCACAAGATGTAGTGATGGCCACCAATTTGGATGGCTTTAGAAGGGGGTTGGAGAAATACATGGAGAAGGCCATCAATGGCTACTAGTCCTGATGGCTATATGCTACCTCCAGTATAAGAGGCAAAATGCCTATGTACAGCTGTTGCTGGGGAACATGGGTGGGAGGGTGCTGTTGTGCTCATGTCCTCCTTGTGGTTTTTCATTGACAACTGATTGACCACTGTGTGAACAGAAGATGAACCCTTGGTCTGATCCAGCAGGCCCTTCTTATGTTCTTATGATCTTCCAAATTCCTTCCAATAAAATTTCCATAGCATCTATAAATAGGAGTACCCCAAAAACCTGATCCACAACAATTTCAAAAGATAGGACCCCACCTATGGGGTGAAGCATCAGCAATGAGTAAACGGAAATATGAATCGTGAAATCACTCAGTGAAACTACTTGGGCGTTGCACAGGGGAGAGCTGTTGTTCACATTTAATCAGCATCTTATGAAAATAAAATACATCATCCTCTCCAGAACAGTATAAAACCCCAGGAGGTGAAAAGCAACAATACCAGAATACATCAGCGCTGAGAACTCCGACTTGAGTTCTTTTCATTGCAGGCACAGGTAAGTTTGCCTTAGAGAAGCTTTAGCTTGCTCTAAGTCTCTTGACAGTTTTATTTTATGTTCTTGCCTCAAACTTGTTGTTTGCTCAGTCATTTTAAACATTGCACTGACCAACTAGGTAGAATTGCTCAGCACCAAACATGTTACTCTCTTTGCCCACCGACGGAATCGGAGAATGAAAATCCAGAATAAAGACATTTTTTTAATTGTTAGCGTGTATTTCAAAAGGGGGTATTTGTGTTTGGTCAGGTTTATTGGCTGGCTGCTGGCTGCTTTTAGCTTTATCACCCATCTTTGGGTGAAGGTTCAACCACAGAATGTATATTATTTATCCAGCTGCACTTAGAGATATCTCTGTCCACTCAGAGTGTAGGGGCAGTGGTGTACCATTGAGTGGAAGGTGATCACTGATACAAGTGTGTGTGTGTGTGTGTGTGTGTGTGTGTGTGTGTGTGTGTGTATGAGAGAGAGAGAGAGAGAGAGAGAGAGAGAGAGAGAGAGAGAAAGAAGGGTTTATATATTAGAATCATAGAATAGTAGAGTTGGAAGGGGCCTATAAGCCTATAAGCTCTGCCTCTAATGTGGGATAGCCCACGACCTCCCTAAGTAACTGTTTCCATTGTTGTACTGCTATAACAGACAGGAAGTTTTTTCCTGATGTCTAGCCGGAATCTGGCTTCCTGTAACTTGAGCCCATTGTTCTGTGTTCTGCACTCTGGGATGATCGAGAAGAGATCCTGGCCCTCCTCTGTGTGGCAACCTATCAAGTATTTGAAGAGTGCTATCATGTCTCCCCTCAATCTCCTCTTGTCCAGGCTAAACATGCCCAGTTGTTTCAATCTCTCTTCATAGGGCTTTTTTTCAATACCCCTGATCATCCTGGTTGCCCTCCTCTGAACACGCTCCAGCTTGCCTGCATCCTTCTTGAAGTGTAGTGCCCAGAACTTGACGCAGTACTCAAGATGAGGCCTAACTAGGGCCGAATAGAGAGGAACCAGGACCTCACGCGATTTGGAAGCTATCCTTCTATTAATGCAGCCCCAAATAGCATTTGAATAACTGGCCAATCCTTGACAACAGGCCATCTACAAATATGTTTAATGAACTATTACTGTTGAATATTTTACTTTCTCTTAGAAGTGTGCTAAGCATTATTGAACTTGATGGATTTCAGTGTGCCTCCTGGGTCCCATAGGTTCTTAAACCAATGTTGGAAAATAGAATCTGACCCTTGTGGGATTCATATTTTATTGATGCTTACATATGAGGTTTCTTTTCTACCCTGTGTTTCTTTAGGTTCATACTCCAGTTCAGCCAAGATGTCTTGTGGATGGGACCAATGTTATGCCAGTTGTCCTCCCATGACTGTGACGATTCAGCCACCTCCATTCGTCTTGACCATCCCGGGACCATCTCTCTACTGTCCCGATCAACCACTATGCATTGATCAATGCAACCCTTGCGCTGCAATTCCATATCATGGGGGTGCAAGCCGTGGAGGATATAGCTCTGGTGCTGTAACCCCCTCTCTTAGTGCTGCAAGTATTTATTCTCAGAGGGCTCTGTCCAGAAACCAGAGTGGATGCAGCCCTTGTCAACGATTCTAAACCCGGAATCCACCTGTCCACAGAATGAAGAATATGAGTAGCCAAGAAAATTAGAAACCCAGTTATTAAAACCAACTGAAGCTGGAGACCTGGATTTGAGAAATATACATCCCATCCTTGTGTTATTCAGCAGTGATTTCTGAGCCTTCTACCTCCAAAGAATATTTGACAGCCTTGCCAAGAAACACCTGCCGACCCGTGATGCGTTGCTGAAGACCCTGGGTCATGTTCTAGGGAGCACTTTGAGTTAAGGTGGGGCATTGGACAAGCTTGTTTGGTCTCACCATTGCCCTAAATTGGACTGAAAGTGTGCCACAGAATGGACCCTGTGTTTCTCTGTGACTGCAGATAGCAGGGCAAGATGAGTGGATAAGCCTTCTTTATGGTGGACCTCCATCACTATTGACCCTCCCCTTGTAGAAGCTTTGATGACCTTCTGAAAGACCCCTAAATTGAAAAGAAAAACAAAGACACTGTTGTTTTGAGGGAGATTGTTGTGATTCTCCATGTTTTGGCAGAAATGCCAGTTTTCTTATTAGCACTGTACATGTTTAATTAGCCACTTCATGGTTGTGTGCTACCTGAAACTTCAAACTGTGCTAATGTGTATCTATTCTCTTTCAAAATAAAGCCTGTATTGCATCAAAACTCCCAGTCTCCTGATACTCGCAAATCCTCTCATTAGTCTTCATCCAACATGGATTTCCTTTGATTAAATGAAGAAGACACAGCACTAAAGAACAGAAATGTGGCTTTGCTCAATTGGATCATATAGTGTAGTACTGCTGCCCCCGATGTGTTGTCTAGTAGGGCTGCCCCACATGTGTGTTCCAGATGTTTTGGACATCTGATGATTGGTCACAGTAGAAGTGGCTGTTGATTGTTGAAATCCAAAACATCTGGAGGACATCAGTTGGCGGAAAGATGATCTATCATTCTTCAACTACATTTGCATAAGAGTTTACATAGATAAATAGATAGGTAGAAGAGAAAGATAGATTTAACACACACACACACACACACACACACACACACACACACACATTATATACATACATACTGGATTGAGTCACTTACTTTCATCAACAATCTTTCAAAATTATCCTACCACTCCATCAATTGAATGCTGATGCCCTAGACTCTCCATTTGACACTGTGAATGTGTTCATGCCTCAGGCGGAACTCCTGTACACAATTTCCTAGGACTAGTCAAAAGGACTTACTTCTGAGTAAACATGCATAGGTCTACCTTCTCAAGATCAGTTTCCCAAACCATGTTGCCTCAAGAGACATACCCTCAGTGGGCAATACCGTCTGTCCCCATCCCCTAGCAGGACATGGAACATCTCAGTCTTTGATAGGACTTTTTTCATTGGTTGCTCAGTGTTCTCCAGTGGCTGATTTTCATTCCTTGTCTCTTTCCCTTCTCTTGTACAATAAAGGAGAGATGAAAAGAGATCTTAATCACTATGGTTCCCCTAAGGGGACACTTCCTCCCATTTCCCCCTGCCTACATGGAATTAAAAAGGTGCTTCAACAGACCTTTGAACTTCCCTTTGTGTGTCTACTCCTGGTGCATCCTTCCCCACCACTTCCATAGCCCCCTCTTCCTTGCTTGGCCTTCTCAATCCTTACAGTAGAGTTGTTGATGCTGAATGCCAATGCTTCCATAGGGTGGCACCTATGCCATTGCATCATTTCCTCCCTCCAACAATTTTACTTCCTGTGGGGTTTATAATCCCCAAAACAGATACATTACCTGTCACAATTTGACACGGGCAAACTCTATATTCTAGTCAATCTGTGTCAGTTATAAATCAGATTTAAAGCTTTATATATTAGTGTGTAACAGTAATGTAAAGGGATTACTGTGCAGCACACAAATATTCTTCAGAAGTCAGTTCTCTTCCCAGGGTTGGCTATTTCAATAGGCATTGTGAGGTGGCCTCTTCAGGCAGCAGGTGCTGTGAGGGGGGCATGCAGAGAATGGTGGTAGGATCCTAGAGGATAGACCTCTCTGGGTACCACATGGACCTCTTAAGACACCCAGCTACTCTCGGGTTCACTGTGGGATGATGTCCCAGTGCCAGTATTAAAGTAAGGGCCTTGCTAGACCTACCACATAATCTGTCTGGGAGGAGGGGCGCCGGCGCGCTACAGCTAGCACGTGCCGTGGGATCATCCAGGGTTCGCCCCTGCCTGAGCACTGGATCCCCTGTGTGTCACCTAGATGAACAGGTTTGACCCCTGGACGATCCAGGGATAAACCTGAGGTCTAGATATGGCCATACTATATACTGCTTTCATACCACTTTCATAGTGTTATATCTTGCTTGGTGTAGATGTGTCATGGACCCCAACAGTTATCAGTGCACTTCAATATCACTATAAAGCAGCAGCGTGGCTCCTGCCTTTTATTTACTGCTTTCATAGTGGAATATCCTGCTTGGTGTAGATGAGCCCTCTATGTTTCGCCTGTTGGAATTTATTTATTAATTCACATATTACATTTATATCCTGGCCTTCTTCCCCTTTTGCCAGGAACCAAAGGCAGTTTTCATGATCCCCCTCCTTCATTTCATTTTATCCTCACTAAAAGCCTGTGAGGATGATGATAATAATAATAATAATAATAATAATAATAATAATAATAAGCAGAGAGTCAATGACTGATCCAAAGTCACCAAGTGAACTTCATGGCTAGTGGGACTAGAACTTCATGGCTAGTGGGACTAGAACCTCTAACCCATGGGTTCTCAACAAGGGGTGAATTCCCCCTGGGGGGGGGAATTTTAGGGTTCCAGGGGGGGAATTGGGACCACTATTCAGCAAAGTATGATGTCATATAGACTATGTCTTCCTACGCATGTACATCCCAGAAAAGTGTCATGTTGTCTGCAAAAGCCAGGCCTTTGCTCTCTTTTCCCTCCCTCCCTCACAATCCTAGAAGTTTCAAGCTTCCCATTTAAAGGGGCAATGCAAAGCATGGGAGCTGAGATTTTAAAAGGGGCCATGCTTTGCGTTGCCCCTTTAAATGGGACTAATATATATAGAGAAAAAGATTTTCAATATTATATGCATATTATTTGGAATGCACCTTTTGAGTTAGACTATCTTGGGAAGGGGGGAATTATAGTCTGAACAATGGTGAAAGGGGGGAATGGAGCAAAAAAGGCTGAAAACCACTGCTCTAACCACTACACAACACTACCAGTGCCACCAATGATACAGAAATTATCATCTGCTCCTCCCCCTCCTCCTCCTCCTCCTCCTCTTCCTCATCTTAGCCTTAGAACCTGTGTGGGTTATACCATATGGATGTTTGATTTGATAGAACAGGAAGGAAAGGAAAGGAACCTCTCGTGCAAGCACTGAGTCATTACTGACTCTTGGAGGGACACCAGCTTTCGCTGACGTTTTCTTGGCAGGCCTTATAGCGGGGTGGTTTGCCGTTGCCTTCCCTGGCTGTTATTACCTTTCCCCCAACTAACTAGGTACTCATTTTACCAACCTCGGGAGGATGGAAGGCTGAGTTGACCCGAGCCGGCTGCCTGAAACCAGCTTCCGCTGGGATTGAACTCAGGTCGTGGGGAGAGTTTCAGCTGCAGAAACTGCTGCTTTACCGCTCTGCGCCACAAGAGGCTCATTTGCTAGAACAAGGTTGTGCTTATATTTTTCAGTCTTGTCCTTCCCTCTTCGCCTAGGAATAAATTCCACGCTGGGTGAAAATACAGAAGACAAATTTGCTCTAAAAGGAAATTGCCTTTTTTTTTTTTTACGTAATAAAATAAAATGACACGTTTATGATGCTGCAAAGGTCTTTATTTCGAAAGAGAAGTCAAATTTCAGGTAACACATCAGTGCAGAATCAGATACAGTTGTTAATTACAAAAAACAGCCAGCACCATATTCCAGTCTGTTTGCCACAATGGGGAATGAAGATTGCCATGAAAGATCCTTAAGTCACATAGCTGTATATTTACAGTAGGAAATAGACCACAACAGTCATTTTCGGGCTGTGTGCTGAGAAACGTAGAAGCTTCTCAGAGGATTCTCAGTTTCAGATTAAGTTTCATATTAAGTTTCATATTAAGACAGTTTACCCACACTTAGGCCACAGCTAGACCTAAGGTTTATCCTGGGATCATCCAGGGTTCGCCCCTGCCTGAGCACTGGATCTCCTGTGTGTCACCTTGGTGAACAGGTTTGACCCCAGGACAATCCAGGGATAAACCTTATGTCTAGCTATGGCCTTATTCTCTTACAAACTGCAGCTATGAGGAGGGTTGGGTGTTTTCTATGGGACACCTCATTCAACCAAGGTGTCAGAGAGATCCACCAAGCACTATCAGTGCTCAATAGTAACTGAGTGGACACTCTAGAATAATTGCTGATAGACTCATTTTCCTAAGTAGGTATAAAAGAAGGTTCCCACAAGACAGACACTGACCACTGCCTTACAGTTCAAGGGCTGTTGTACATGGGGACCACACAGTTCTAGGATCCATGTCTACAATTCCGAAGGCTCTGAATAGCTTGATTGTGTATTCTACATTCTGGGTCATCTTAATTCTGCAGAAGGTGATTCTGGGACTCAGCATCGTCGCCAAGGGTTGCATCCACTCTGCTTTTTGGGCAGCACCTTTTTAGAAGAAACACTTTCACAGGTGAAACCCGAGGCTCCCCCACCAGTAGAGACACAACTGAATTTGCCACAACTTGGTCCTTCGCTTTGTGGGACCGGAGCACAAGGGTTGCATGGGTCGATGCAGAGGGGTTGGTCGGGACAGCAGACACCTGGCCCTTGGAGGTTCATGGTGAAGGGTGGTGGTTGGATCAGCACCGTCATAGGACGGCAGCTGGTATAGCATTGGCTCCACGACATCTTGGCTGAATCGGTTGAGTGAAGCTAAAGGAACACATCAGGGTGGGTAGGAGGTAGAGTGTAAAAGGTCAATAAGATATCTATCTCACCATGCTTATAAAAGATCTTCCCCATAAGAATGGCAGCTGGTTGGCCACTGTGTGAACAGAGTGCTGGTCTAGATGGACTCTTGGGCCATAGCTAGACCTAAGGTTTATCCCTGGATCGTCCAGGGGTCAAAACTGTTCATCTAGGTGACACACAGGGGATCCAGTGCTCAGGCAGGGGCGAACCCTGGATGATCCCAGGATAAACCTTAGGTCTAGCTGTGGCCTTGGTTTGATCCAGCAGGGCTCTTCTTATGTTCTTAAGGACATCGAATCATAGAATAGTAGAGTTGGAAGGGGCCTAAAAGGCCATCAAGTCCAACCCCCTGCTCAATGCAGGAATCCACCCTAAAGCATGTTATTCATAATGAATATGTGAACAGGTAACCAGCAATTACCTGAGCAAGTTAATTTGAATCTGGGTCCACCTTCAAACTCTACAGTACATCACAGTACAAGCTATCCTCTCTCTCTCTCTCTCTCTCTCTCTCCTCCCTCTCCCACTTTCTACACCTAACGATTATCCCAGGAAAATGGAGGGACCATCCCTGCCTGCTCCCGGGAAACCCCTGTGTGTCATTTTCATGCACAGGGATGATCCCAGGATGATCCCTGGAACAAAGGCAGGTGTAGAAATGGCCTCTCCCTCTCTGTACAAGCACCAGCCCAAAATATCCATCACACCATCTCATATTGCTCACCTCTGCTAATTTCTAACAATTCTTTAAGAACTGATTAAGCACATTAAGCACACTGAAGAAGCACGTAAAAGAAAAGAAAAAAAAACATGACAACGAATGGGAACTTGATTGCACAACAGCTACTATGCTGAAAACACAAACATAAACATATATTTAATCTTTAAAGTATTATATAAACGTTAAAATGTTAATGGAGATTCCATGCCAGCTTAGCAGCTTGGTAGTATGTTATAAACTTGAATCTAAATGTCTTCCAAATGTATGATGTGAACCAACAACGAGAAAAATATGTCAGCCAGATTTCACCACCACCATGTTCCAGAAATGCATCCTTCAAATCTGGCAGAGAAAATTATTGGTGCTGAGCAATTCTGGCTCATTGGTAAGTGAAAATACGAAAATTTGTTAACAAATTAATTAACGTTGACGAAAGAAAATCAAAATCCAATCAGGCGGGTGGTACTGGTGGGATAGCCAAGTTGTTTTGCAGAAGGATCTCAGCAACACTTACCAAGTTCTGTGGTGCAAAGAACTCACGGAGAGTTTCTCAGTTTTGAAGGGATCTGGAAGTGTTGCTCTGAGTTGCTCTGGGGTTTTTATATCATTTCTTAAGCTGCCTGAGAGGAGGATATATATTATATATTTCTTTTCACAAGGTTCTAATTAATTGTTGACAATTTTTTTCTTCGCGGAACTCCCAAGTTGTTTCAAGGGGTAATTTCAATGTTCAAAAGTTAACCTGAGTGTCCTCAACTTCTCATTGGCTCCTCCTCATCTTTCACCCCATAGGTGGTGAACTTCCTCATCTTTCACCCCATAGGTGGTGACCTTCCCTTGGACACTCCTGTGGTTTAAGTGTTCCCAAAATGATTTTAAATGAAGCTGACTCAGAACAACCTCTGGAACTTCACACCCCAATTTACAGGCTGCAAAGTTGTCTATCCACCACATAGCAATGCTTTGCAGAGCAACAAAGTAACGTGAAATTCAACCACTAATTTGGATGGCTTAAAGGGTGGGAGGGTAGAGAAATTCCTGGAAGAGAAGGCTATCAATGGCTACTAGTCCTGATGGCTATATGCTACACCCATTATCAGAGGCAGTAAGCCTGTGTGCACCAGTTGCCGGGGAACATTGATGGGAGTGTGCTGTTGCACTTGTGTCTTGCTAATTGCATCTTGGCAGCTGGTTGGCCACTGCTGAACAGAACACTGGATTGGATGGACCCTTGGTCTGATCCAGTGAAGCTCTTCTGATCAGGGCTGGTGCCAGACTATTTTGCACTCTAGGCAAGGCAAACTACTTGCACACACACACGCACACACACACACACACACACAATTGCCAACTTCAATTTTTGAGAATAATAATAATAATAATAATAATAATAATAATAATAATAATAATAATACATTTATTTCTTACCCGCCTCTACATTCTGATCAAGGCAGGGAACAACAATAAACTACATAAAACTGAATTAAAACATAATATACATTGTTAAAAACATCCTAAAAAACATCCTAAAAACATTCTAAAAACATCCTAAAATTCCACTGGATGGGCCTGCCGGAAGAGATCAGTCTTTATAGCTTTCTTGAATGCAAGTAAACTGTTAAGTCGATGAGTCTCCTCCGGCAGTCCATTCCACAGTCTGGGAGCAGCAGAAGAGAAGGTCGTCTGGGTAACAGTTGTTAATCTAGTTTTTCCAACTGAAGTAGATTTTTCCCAGAGGACCTGAGTGTGTGGGGTGGATTGTACGGGAGAAGGCGATCCCGCAGGTAGGTAATAACCAACACTTTATACTTCGCTCGGAAACTAATTGGCAGCCAGTGATATGGTCACCCCTAGATGTACCAGTGACCAACCTGGCTGCCATATTTTGAACTAGTTGAAGTTTCCGGACAAGGCACAAAGGTAGCCCTATGTAGAGCGCATTGCAGAAGTCCAGCCTTGAAGTTACCAGTGCGTACACTACCGTCTTTAGGTCTACTAACTCTAGGAAGGGGCGCAGATGTTTTGTAGAAAAAATAAAACACACAAAACTTGAAACTGCTAAATTTATTTTGAATTACAAGAATAATAATCAGGCGGGGTCACTGTAATTCGAGTCACGCACAATACCATCTTCTTTTGCAGACTTTGCAGTACTCTCATTTTTCTTGACATCCTCTTTTTCCTCTTTGTGTCTTCCAGAGAAATATCTCCAATTCGTGAAAGTTCTGTCTTAGGGTTTGCATCATTTGTAGTAGGTGCACCATATTCAGCTACCCAAGTGCTAGTTTCAACAAGAGTACAGTCACAATAAACTGGTTATGAACTAACAATGAACAATTATATTTTCCTTTTATTATGTTCCCCCCCTTAAAACAGCTAATTTCTATAAAACTGTGACCCTGAAAGGTCAGTACTGCGCCCCTCTGAGGTCTGTGCCCTAGGTGGCTGTCTAGTTGTCCTAATCGTAGTGCCAGCTCTGCTTCTGATGTTCTGATGCTTATTTTCTTTTATCTGACCCATCCTCAAGGTGATATACAAGGTACCCTCCCACTATTTTATCCTTACAACAACCATGAGAGCTAGGTAAGGATGTGTGGGTTTTGGAAAACCCATTCTGTTCATGTTTCTCAGGTTGCGATGTGCCTTTCATTCCATCAGTGGCTCACTGGTGGAATCAGTTTCTGTCTGCTTGCAGTCTCCCAAATTTGTGCAAATTTGCAGTTGTGATAAAGTGTAAATCCCTCCCAAACATTCATAAATATATAATGCAAGAGAAAGAGACACTGAGGTCTACCCCTAAGGAGGAGGTGATGGAGATACCTGTGTCTGAGACCCTGGAGAGTGTATTGGTATCTTATGGAACCCAATGGAACATATTGTGCATGGCAATAATGTCTACCATGGTTTTGGACATCCCCTTCCCAGAACCACCTCCCCCTCTAGATCAGATCCAGGAGAAGAACAGATCATGTCCAGGACAGTACTGCTCCTACTGCCATACAGCAACAGGTAACCTCTGACAATTGTTGCACCAGTTACAATAACTTACATTTAGGCACTAGGTGGCACCAATAGACTGAATTTATATAGGCTTGATAAGAGGTCCATGCTAATGTACGCTAATCTTGAATTGCAGCACAATGCAAGCTAGGATGTCTTATTGAAGGGAACTTTCACCATGAGCCACAGAATTCAGTAGTGACTAAACCATCCCACGAAGGTCAAGCAAACCAGGATTTTTGTGGCGAAAGTGTCGGACTGGGAGTCGGGAGAACCGGGTTCTAGTCCCCACTCGGCCGTGGAAACCCACTGGGTGACTTTGGGCCAGTCACAGCCTCTCAGCCAAACTCACCTCACAGGGTTGCTGTTGTGAGGATAAAATGGGGAGGAGAATTCGGTACACCGCCTTGGGTTCCTTGGAGGAAAAAAGGTGGGATATAAGTGCAACAATAAATAAATAAATAAATAAATAAATAAATAAATAAATAAATAAATTGTACTTAAAAACAAAACAACAACAAACCTTCTCCCATTGACCATGGCCATTTCTACACCTACTCCCCCCCCGATTTATTTATTTATTTATTTATTTATTTATTTATTTATTTATTTATTTATCTATTTATTGCATTTCTATACTGCCCAATAGCCAGAGCTCTCTGGGCAGTTCACAAAAATTAAAAATATTCAAAGTATAAAACAACAGTATAAAATCATACTGTAAAATACAATATAAAAGCTCAACCAGATAAAAACAACAGCAATGCAAAATTACAAATTTAAAACACCAAGTTAAAATTTATTTATAGACTGTTAAAATGCTGTGAGAATAAAAAGGTCTTCACCTGGCGTCTAAAGGCATATAATGTAGGTGCCAAGCGAACCTCCTTAGGGAGCTCATTCCACAGCCGGGGTGCCACAGCAGAGAAGGCCCTGCTCCTGGTAGCCATCTGTCTCACTTCCTTTGGCAGGGGCTCACGGAGAAGGACCCCTGTGGATGATCTTAAGGTCCGGGCTGGTACATATGGGAGGAGGCGTTCCTTCAGATAGCCTGTCCCCAAGCCGTTTAGGGCTTTAAATGTCAATACCAGCACTTTGAATCAGGCCTGGATCTGGACTGGCAGCCAATGAAGCTGGGAAAGGACTGGCGTGATGTGGTCTCATCGGCCAGTTCCTGTTAGTAACCGTGCTGCCCTGTTTTGTGATGATCATCCTGGGATCATCCCTGTGCATCCAAATGACACACAGGGGAACCCAGGAGCAGGCAGGGACGATCACTCCATTTTCCTGGGATAATCCTTAGGTGTAGAAAGGGCCTAAGATAGACTTGATGCATTTCTCAATTGTGTGCATTTTTCATGTGCGTTTCTGAAAAGTACACATTTTCGAATACTTTGTACAGTGCCGAATGTATTTATTTATTGCATTTTTACACAGCCCAATAGCTGAAGCTCTCGAATGTTAGTCCTATGTAGAGCGGACCCATCAGAATGTATGGGGCTGAAGTTAGTCATGATTAACTGGCATCACATTAATTTCCCTGTGTTGACTTTAATAGCTAACCAAGACAAGAGATTTCTCCCATCTGCTTACAAATGTGTGCAAAACTCCTATTCAATCATTTCTACATTCGGTCAACTTCCTCATTCGCTCATAGAAAGCAGCGATCACAAATGCAAACAGGAATGAGGTACAACACGACCAGCCAGGTGATGTTTGTAGAATCCTAGCTATCCCAGACATAGTTCATTCACCCATCCCTATCAACAAATGCCAAATAATCCATGCCCATGCATGTTTTATTGCTGCTATTAAAACAGAAGCAATTAAATGCACACAATAAAACAACGCTAAAGATCATAATTATGCTAACATTGTCTGGCATTCGCTCAGGCTATCACTAGTTTACAATTAAGCTGGTGTAAACCTGACGTCGGGTGTCTAGTGGATATGCCACCCAAGTGTCCATTGCCCATTTTGGCTACAAAAGAAAATGAAAGGATGAATGAATGGAAGAAATACTGGAATAAGAACACTTTCACAAAACCTTAGAGGGCCTCTTCCATTCAACGTCGATGTTACTGAGAAAGATGGCCCAATGGTCTAATTCAGGGCAAATCCTCCTATGTTTCTTGTTAAATCAGGGCTGCATTTCGAATGATGAGGACTGGAATCTTATTTTATCTTTAAAGGAAGGACCATAGCTCAGTGGTAAAGACCATGCATTGCAGGGAGACAATCCTGGATACATCACCTTCCCATTTTCCTAATTTCTGGTCACCTTGACCATTTTTCTTCCCTGTCCTAGCAGAATTGGGAATGGCCAGCCACTTTAGTTAGTCTAATTAAGTACAAGCAGTAATTTGCCGTGATTCATGAGTGTGCTTTTCCACCATTACGTCGGGCCTCTACAACCTACCCCTGTGAGTAGTGGGTGACTGCAAGCCCGGCATTTACTGAAACCAAGATACACCCTGATTAAACTCCTACATGAATCAGTCAGTTCTCTGCAATGAGGTTACCATATGACACACTCACACAACATCAGTCCACCTTCACTTGTGCCCCATTAACCTCCACCCACACTTTCAACACCTGTGTGGGGAAGCAACCCTTGGCAGTAGAGTTCAAAGGCAATGAATCAGAAGTCCAAGCAATGTCCCTTTGGATCAAGGCAGGGAACAACATTAAATACAACAATACAATACATAAAACTGGTTAAAGAGCATATAAAACTGATACAATATTAAAATAGCAATCACAACATCGTAAAATTCTTAGCATCTGGTTAAGGCTGCTGGAAGAGATTAATCTTTATGGATGCCTTAAACTCAGAGAGAGTATTAAGTTGACGGATCTCGCCCAGCAGGGATTCCACCGTCTGGGGGTGGCAGAGGAAAAGGTGCTCTGGGTAATGGTTGTCAGTTTAATTTGGGATGATTGGAGTAAATTCTTCCCAGAGGACCTGAGTGTGTGGGGTGGATTGTATGGGAGAAGGCGATCCCGCAGGTAACCTGGACCAAAACCATGTAGGGCTTTAAAAGCAATAACCAACACTTTATACGTCACCTGTAAATTAATTGGCACCCAGTGAAGTGATTTTAATGTTGGTGTAATATGGTGGCCCCTAGGTGTGCTGATGACCAACCTGGCTGCCATATTTTGAACTAGTTGAAGTTTCTGAACTAGGTACAAAAGGTAGCCCTATGTACACAGCGCGGGTGTATCCAGCTGTGATCAGATGTTGCTTGGATGCCGCCCAAGAATCAAAGAATGTGCTGTAAGCAGATCAGACATCAAAGTGGTGCAGCATATCAGAAGATATAACAATGGGGAGAAATAGGGTGATGTAGAGGGAGAGGCAAAGATGGCTCTTCAGATAAATGTGTTTCAGAGCACATTGCAAACCAATCACTCTTGAGTTGTATTTGCCAATGCAGCGACCTTTGCATCACTCTGCATTGGCAATATGACTCCCTCCAACACAAATGCTACTTTAAGCACTCCTTTGAAGATATTGCGTGCCCTCTTTCCCCTATGGCACTCTTCAGTTGTGATTTTAAAATTGCCCCCTGGTGCATTTGGCATTTGCAATGCTTGCTTAAAAGAAGAAAGAGAGAGAGAGAAAGAGAAGAGGAGGAGGAGGAGGAGGAGGAGGAGGAGGAGGAAGAAGAAGAAGAAGAAGAAGAAGAAGAAGAAGAAGAAGAAGAAGAAGAAGAAGAAGAAGAAGAAGAAGAAGAAGACCAAAATGTCACCCAAGTGGAATTTGAAGTGAAAAAAGGGAGGATGACATTTATGGAGAAATATATCTGCAATGTCAGGGAAAGTTAAAAAATGAGTGTCTTGAAAATTTGAGGATTTTTTTCAGGCAAATTTGGAGATTCTTCTCCATCATGACTTACAATAGTGCAGTTAGGCAATTGTGGAGCACAGCCTTTATGGGGAAAATGTTGAACAAATCTGTTTCACTTTCTATCACTTTTCGATTTATTTATTTTTGGAAGCATACAGTCATAGAATCATAGAATAGTAGAGTTTGAAGGGGCCTACAAGGCCATCGAGTCCAACCCCCTGCTCAATGCAGGAATCCACCTTAAAGCATCCCTGACAGATGGTAGTTCAGCTGCCTCTTGAAGGCCTCTAGTGTGGGAGAGCCCACAACCTCCCTAGGTCACTGGTTCCATTGTCGTACTGCTCTAACAGTCAGGAAGTTTTTCCTGATGTCCTGCTGGAATCTGGCTTCCTGTAAATTGAGCCCATTAGTCCGTGTCCTGCACTCTGGGATGGTTTTGTCCTATTTTCAAATATACACCTTTTTTTTTGCAAACAATTTCCCTAATGCATGCCAATGTATCCTTTCTTCCTAATGCACACATTTTTTCCTACTCAGTTGCCCCTAATGTTTGCAGACTTTTTATTTAATTAATTAATTTGGGCCAGATCTACACCAAGCAGGATAAAACCCTTTGAAAATGGTTTGAAAACTGTACGTGGGGTATGTCATTGGACCTCCACAGTTGTCAATGCTGCTATAAATTACTCTAAATCAGTAGATCCTGCCTGAAGTTATTTGTATCTCGTTTATGACTTATTTGAGAATTCTGTTAAGATCTGTTAAAAACAGAGTTCTCACCTATCTCTATCTAGGAATAGTCAAATCTGTATTTCTAGCCCATGACACTTTTGCATAGTTTTATTCATGATTCCGTTCCATTTCCACATGAAACTTGGTTTAATCCTCTCAAAATTCATATGCACACTGTATTGCTTATCGAAGGTTCATATCTGTGTTTCTTTCTCAAAATACATATTTTGATATGTTTATATTTCTGACCACTGGAACACGAAAATAAAAACCCGGCGTATAGCTGCATAAAGGCATTTGCAGAGAGAGAATCCCCAAAGAGTTACAAAACTGTCCATGTACCTGGGAACATAACATAACATGAACCTGAGATGATCATGTCAGGATCGCCCAAACATCTCTTTCCATATGGTTAAAAAATGGGGTAATTAAATTTCTGCTAGATAGTGAATGGGAATTTGCCAAGAGACCATGCTTATCACCTCTAGCTAATATAAAATGGGTAGAGATTATGGGATGTTGAAGATACAAGACACCACTTAATTAATTCTTGTGGTAGTATATGTGTCTGCAATCTGACCACTGTTTGAAGCACCGTGACTGAGGCCATAGCTAGACCTACGGTTTGTCTTTTTTCCTAAGTGTAAGCTGCTCTGAGAGCCTTTTTTGGCTGAGGAGCGGGGTATAAGTATGATAAATAAATAAATAAATAAATAAATTTATCCCTGGATCGTCCAGGGGTCAAACCTGTTCATCTAGGGGCCTTGCTAGACCATGCCAGAGAAGCCGGCATGGAGGTGGGGCGATGGCACGCTAACTTTAGCACCGCCGCCCCGCCTCCTAGATGGCCGACGCGCAAGGACTACGGAAGTCCTGCAGCGTCTGCCATTTTGTTGTTGTTAAAGGGGCCACGTGCGGCCCAAAGACTCCGGACAAGGTAAGGTTTTTTTTTACTTAAACCCCCCACCCTTTTTTAAATTAAGCCCCCTGCCCCCTGCCCACTCTTTCCCTGCCCTCCCTCCCCGTCCCTGTCTCCCTCCCTGTCCCCGTCTCCCTTGTCGCCCTCCGCCATCCCTCTCCGTCTCCCTTGTCGCCCTCCACCAACCCCCTCCATCTCCTTTGTCGCCCTCCGCCATCCCCCTCTCCTGCCGGTCTGGCCTTCCCCCCCATGTCCCCCCGGGATCCCCCCCCCCGGCCTGATGGGCACAGCGCTCGTATGAGTGCTGTGCCCAGTCTGTGGCTTTTCCCGGCAGCCAAGATATAGGCAAAGATCTAAGCACAGTTAAGCAGCCAGACACAATACACAGACTAGAAGCAGAATTGAGCAGGAATTGAAGAGTCAAACTACCAAACACTAATCACAAGGCAAAACACTCATTAAATAAGATACAGAACACTCCAGCAGAAAGAGTGGTGTTGGTCAGCACTAGCTACTTTGACACTGAAGGCTTATATAGCCAGAGCTTTCTGAGCCCCACCTAGGGCTCAGCTGCACAGTGTTACAGTATTACAGGCTCCGTGGAAAACATTCTACTCAGGAGGAGGCCCTTGCTCCCATTGAGTCTTCTTTTGTAATTGAGGAGTCCATCTCAGAGGAGCTCTGTTGGCCCTCATCTTGAGGCAATAATGCTTTCTGGTCGCCCAGTGTCTTCCTCAGAGGCTCCTCCTGCAGGGATGTATTAGCAATGATCTCCACTGAGGGCCAAGGCTTCCCCAGGTTTCCTGCCAAGGAAGGCTCCTTGGCATTGTCTGTTTCTGGGCCTTCCAGCTCCTCCTCAGAGAAGAATCCCTCTGTTGGGGGCATGGCATTGGGCACCAAACCCAGCCCTCTAGAGGTCTTAATCTGGACTTCTGAGGATTCCCCCAAAGCCCCCAAACCCATTATAAAAGGTTGAAATGTCTCTCCTAAGGCTTAGTTAGTGGCAATAGGAGCTTGAAGCTACAATATGTTTAGTTTTGATATTTTGGGCTATGCCCCTTTGCCTCCACCTCCCTGGGATGTGCCCCCCCCAAGAAGTTCTCTAAAATGGAAATAAGTTCTACACTCCTGAAAGAATTCCTACTCCCCTGTTTCAAATGGTATTATTTCAACCAGGATTTAGCATGGTGTAGTGGTGATGGTAGAAATCTGTGGGCCTTCATATGTTTTGGGATTACACTCCCTTAGACACACACAATCCCTAAGATATGTCCATGTTGGCTGAGTTAGTTGGGGTTTAGAGTTCAACCTCCAGTAGGCCATAAGAATATTTCATTTTGGGGTATATGAGAAATTCATTTCAGTTTATTTTTAATCAGGATTTATCTAGTTCACACCTTCTGGGCCAAATGGACTCAGGCACAATCTCCAGTTGAAGTCCATACATTTCTGAGCCTCCAGTGTGATTTGGGGACTCCAAAAATGTCTTTGACAGCATGCCAAAATGAAAACTCAATGTAGATTGGTGGTTCCCAAGTCCAGAAATTGGGTAAGTGACCTGTCCTGGATGGGGTTGCACACCCTCTGAAGGAGCAAGTGCTTAGCTTGAGAATACTCCTAGATCCATCCTTGTAACTAGAGGCCCAGGTGGACTCTGTGGCCCAGAATACTTAGGGCCAACTTTGGTTGATCCATCAGCTCTGGCTTTTCCTGGACAGGGATAACCTAGCCAATGTAATGCATGTGCTAGTAACTTCATGGGTAGACTACTGCAATGGACTCTATGTGGGGCTACCCTTGATGATGACTGAGACGTGTCAGCTAGTGCAAACTGCAGCAGCTAAACTGCTGACCAGAACATCATGAAGAGACCATATAGCACCAGTCTTAAAGCAATTGCACTGGCTGCCTATATGCTTCTGGTCAGAATTCAAGGTGTTAGCAAAAACATTTAAAGCCCTAAATGGCTTGGGACCTCGGTACTTGAGGGGGCGGCCTCTCTTCCCTATATGTCTGCCTGAGAGTTGAGATCTGTTGGAGAAGCCCTCCTCCGCATCTCACCAACATAAGACATACTTTATGATGGGTCATGGGAGAGGGCCTTCTCTGTTGTGGCTCCCCAGTTGTGGAATGCCCTCCCCCTAGAGGCACAACGGGCACTGACACTGGCTTTTATCAGAGCTTTGAGGGCTAAAGTTAGACATCGTTTTAAATTGTATTCATTGCTTTTAAAATCTCTACTGTTTTAGCTTGTGAATAGTTTAATGTGTTTTTAGCTGTGTACATTATTTATTGTTTTACACTGTTTGATTTTATTTGTATGCCGCCCAGAAATGCCAATGATATAGCACATGATAGATTTTTTTTTTAAAAAAATAATAAATAAAATAATAATTACTTAAGCCCTCTAGATCAAGTTCTTCCTCCTGGCGGAGCAAAGAACCATTTGCCGTCCTCAACGAGTCAACCGTTCAGGGGTCCTAACAGTGTTACCAGTCTTCTCTTCTAGCTGATGCTCCCGCAGATACACACCCCTGATTGCATGTCCTGATTTCCCAAATATTTGAGTGCTCAACACTTCTTCAAAAGACGCAAAAGAAAGAAAAGAATCCCATCTGCATCCAACTGAGTATCCTAAAGCTACCTGTGCTATTGTTGTGATCATGATCTCTTAATAGTTTTGGAGGAAGAAAGCCATTTAGTGGCATACCACACATCCCTTGTTCCTCTGTTGGGAAAGCCAACGAGCAATGATGAGTAAGAGATAAGTAAATAGAGTAATTTGGGGTGTTGTCCAACTAAGCAAAATTTCATTGGCAATTAATTACAACGGCATTCCGTAAAAGATGTCTCATGCCCTTGGGGCTGAGCGTAGAACGGTATAAAAAGACCAGCAGACTTGGCTTCATCCATCTGCTCCTTTAATCACTTCGACCCCGTTGCTTGGATCCGTCTCTTCAGAGAACCCGGTAAGATCCATTTACTACTGACTCTCCTCTTTCCTTCTGTTCAAGGGATTCCTGCAACGCTTACATGGCAATCCTAGGCAATGTCGACTCAGAGACGTAAGTCACATTGAGTCCGATGGGGGCATACTCAGTGGTAAGACTGCAGCTTTAGTTTGAGAGTTGGCCCTCTATGGTATGTCTAGGGAGCTAGCATCTACTGTGGGGGAAAAGAGTGTTAAAATCTGGCTCCAACCCAACATATTCTCTGAATTAATATACACACACACATAGCACTCTCAAAACACCCGCAGACACAATGCTCCAGACCAGTGCTTTGTTCAGCCCATTGTAGAAGATGCAAAATGGTGGCAGCAATGGACGACATTCAACATTATCTGTTGCTATGCCCTGTATGTACATCCCCTAGACAAAAATTTCTTGATTACATTCTTCGTTAACTTTCTGACCGAACTTCCCTTGAGCAAATCTGTATATTGCTGGCTGGTAATGTATTTATTACTGATCTGGTTGCAAAATTTGCTTTAGCTGCAAGTAAGTTGAGAGCTAAGCGCCAAGGCTCCCAACAAGTTTCATAATGGAAAGCTGGAGATTTCGTTCTGGTATATGTACTGATCTAGTTCCCCACTCACAAGTTCTTAATGTATGTTAATTAGGGTGACCCTATGGAAAGGAGGACAGGGCTCCTGTATCTTTAACAGTGGTATTGAAACGGGAATTTCAGCAGGTGTCATTTGTATATATGGGGAACCTGGTGAAATTTCCTCTTCATCACAACAGTTAAAGCTGCAGGAGCCCTGCCCTCTTTTAAATCTGGTCACTCGAGTATAGCTCCTGCACCTTTAACTGTTGTGATGAAGAGGGAATTTCTCCCGGTTCTCCGTATATACAAATGACACCTGCTGAAATTCGCTTTTCTATGTAACTGTTAAAGATACGGGAGCCCTGTCCTCCTTTTCATATGGTCACCCTATGTTAATGTGATTTTTATCTTTATATTCCATTTGTGTCCATTATTTTCATGTTAATTTATATTATCCATTTTAACTTAACTTATTTATTTTAGCTTATCTCTTTACTTGTTTTTATTATGTCGAATTGTGATGGCTTATCGCTTTTAGCAATAAAGATGTCATTCAGCAGCAGCAGAAGCAAAAAATAAACTTACTGCCACAGATAGTGGTGAGCCCCAGCCCTGAAAAACTGTTGGGGATTTGCTCCATCCCCTGATCCTTCCCCTGTTGGAAAATTGATTCTACTGATTTTTCAATAGGGTGGAGGATTTTAAGGGGCCATTTGTACACAACTCTAGTTCCCTCTGATCTAACATCCAATAACCCCTTTCCCTGCTTGTTATCTGTGGGCAAATTGGGAACACTATAGCATCTAAGTCCTGGGATTTCACTTGATGAGCCCCTTTGCACATGTAATATACTGATATGTTCTTATGTTCTTAGTAGACGTGATGATAAGGTGACCATATGAAAGGGAGGACAGGGCTCCTGTATCTTTAATAGTTGCATAGAAAAGGGAATTTCAGCAGGTGTCATTTGTGTGTACGAAGCACCTGGTGAAATCCCCTCTTCATCACAACAGTTAAAGCTGCACAGCCCTGCCTAGACAAAGAGGCCAAGGCTCCTGCAGCTTTAACTGTTGTAATGGAGGGAATTCCACCCGGTGCTGCATGCATACAAATGACACATACTGAAATTTCCTTTTCAATACAACTATTAAAGTTACAGGAGCCCTGTCCTCCTTTTTATATGGTCGCCCTACCTGATGACGATGACGATGATGATGATGATGATGATATCATAATGATAACCACAACATTAATAATAATAATATTAACAACAACAACTCTTTCAGAACCCTAAAGATGTCTTCCTATGGCTATAATTCCTGCTACGCCGAATGCCCAACATCAACTGTGACAATTCAGCCTCCACCGTTCGTTATAAATATTCCGGGACCATCGCTCTACTGCCCCAGTCAAGCATTTGGCATTGAGCAGTACAACCCATGTGCCAACTACAGTGTGTTAGGCGGGGGCAGATATCCGGCCATTTCCTCTTCGGAGTACTCTGGTTTTGGATCCAGCTACAACCTGCCAGGCCTCTCCAGCCGGCCTTACAGCGCCTATGGTTATAGACGGTACTAGATGTTACGGAAAGAACAACCAACCGAATGGCAAATTATTGGGTCTGATGATGCCAATCCAAAGCTAAAAGCAGGGATCTTGGAAGTGCTGAGCACCCTCCTTCTCTGGCTGAGCTTGCTGACATCATGGGAGCTGTGGGTGCTCAGTTCCTCTGAAAGATCAGGCCCATATGTTTTCTCGACAGCATTCTTTCCCTGACCTATATATCAGTTTCCCACCTCCTCCATATTTTACTTCATTCTTTTTCTCTCTCTCTCTTTCTCTCATACTAGAATAACCCAATCTTTTTTCAGTCATATTGGGATAATTAAACTAGTGATATATGTTTTAAAATAACCTCTGTCGTCAAGTGCTTAATGCAGACAGCTGACCAGAGTTCCCATTCTTTATGATGGAGACATAACCATTCTTCAAGTCCTGAGCTCTTTCCAACTTTGTCTGGACAACTTAGACTTTAGCCTAGGCTTAATCAACATGGAACCCACCAAGATGAACATCAAGCTGACGATCATGCATGGTAGCCCACCATGCCTGGTAAAACCCTTTGTTTTCCCTGCCCTCATGAGACTGTGAAAATAGGGCCTGCCAAGCTTTTGAGAAGGCCATTAAACATGGAAGAAGTAGCTTGATGGTTCCCAGTTTGTGCTGCTCTCTTAGGCTCACTTAGGCCACAGCTAGACCTAAGGTTTATCCTGGGATCATCCAGGGTTCACCCCTGCCTGAGCACTGGATCCCCTGTGTGTCACCTAGATGAACAGGTTTGACCCCTGGACAATCCAGGGATAAACCTTAGGTGTAGCTACGGCCTTACTTCAGAGGAAATCCAACTTAAATCAATGTGATGGAGGGCCATTTCACACCGGAATCATTGCTACGCTGAAGAACTTCAACATCAAGCTTGTCTGAATTAAGTCAAGATCCACCGGCATCAATAGAAGGTGTCTATCACCCACCACCATCTTGGATTCTGAAATTTTCAATGAAGACTGTCCAATGTAACTGGATGGAACTTGTTACCTGAAGCCCGTGGACATGGGAATCAGCCCTGACTTCTATGTAGGTGCACTTAAGACAAGGATCCTCTCTGGATCAAGGATCCTTGCAACTTCATTGTATTGCACGGGACTTAGCACACTGTCTGCAATTCCTGTCAATTAGGCAAAGCCATATTCATATACAGACACATCGTTCCTGATGTATGACTTTGTTCCCAGAGTTGCTTAGTAGAACATTTTCTATTTGTCCCTCCACCCCTGTATATCACTCTGTTTAAAAAGAACAAATGCCCAATTTCTCATTTCAATGCTCTATTCTATTAAAATGTATATTTGCATCATTACTATGTCCCGTAGTTTTTATTTGTAGCCACCTTCATCTATCAGTCGACTGTACAGTTTAATGTACAGGATCACCTAATTTCACATTTTTGAAACAAAACGCAAACCAAAACTCAGTTATCTTTCAAATTCTGCATCTCTCTGAAGTTTGAAATGGAGTTTTCCAATAAAAAAAATATGGTTACAAAAACACATTTATTAGGAAGTGCATACCAAAATGGGTATACTCATGAAAATGTTTTCCCCGCAATATATATATTATTCAGAAAAAATATACTTGCAAAAATGGGCATATTAGGGGAAATTGCACACATAAAAACATGTATTAGGACTGAAATGAAAGCTTTTTGTAAAAATTCTGGATAAACTCTCAAAGTTCTAAATGAACCAAGCCTAAGATTGGAAACATGGAACTTCTGTTATACATACACACACAGATTCAGGATTAACAAAACCAACCATCTAGATAATAGTACTCTAAGAATATGAGAAGAGCCCTACTGGATCAGACCAAGGGTCCATCTAGTCCAGCATTCTGTCCACACAGTGGCCAACCAGCTGTTGACCAGGAACCCACAAGCAGGACATTGTGCAACAGCATCCTCCATCCCATGTTCCCCAGGAACTGGTATATATAGGCTTACTGCCTTTGATACTGGAGGTAGCACATAGCCATGAGGACTAGTAGCCCTTGATAGCCTTTGATATGATAAGAACCAGCATCAGTATTTATGACACTTTAGCTATGTTAAGAGCTTAAGAGAGCAATCCTGTGGCCCATAGACATTGTTGGGGGAGATGGGCTTGTTTGGATTACTAGCTCCAAGGTTGGGGACGGGGTTCAGACCTTGGAGCCAATAAACCGTGCTCCCTGTCCCTGCCCCCTCATATGCAATGTGGAGAGAAATTATACACACTTATTTATAATAGAATAACTGTTTTCAATACAATACTAATACAAGTCTACAACAATCCACTATCATATTAATGTAGCATTTCATTACATATCAGAATAGCATTCAATTGTAACTAACAATCATTTCAAACCAGATTTAAACAGTCATTGCATTGAAATCTGACCCATAGACATCAGACACGATCACCTAATCACAGAAACAGTATATTAAGACCAAATTTGGTCAACAAGGTTCATGTTATTCCTTGTTCCAAAGTATCTTCTTCAAACACGTCGGTCTAGTAATCTGTAAAAGATAACAATTCCAAAGTAAACACATTTGACAAGAGTTATTCCACAGTAACAACTCTAATCAAATGTGTTTACTTTGGAATTGTTATCTTTTACAGATTAGTAAGGCCACAGCTAGACCTAAGGTTTATCCTGGGATCATCCAGGGTTCGCCCCTGCCTGAGCACTGGATCCCCTGTGTGTCACCGAGATGAACAGGTTTGACCCCTGGACGATCCAGGGATAAACCTTAGGTCTAGCTATGACCCCAGTTTTGGGCACCACATTTCAAGAAGAATGCAGACAAGTTGGAGCGTGTTCAGAGGAGGGCAACGAGGATGATCAGTGGTCTGGAAACAAAGCCCTATGAGGAGAGACTGAAAGAACTGGGCATGTTTAGCTTGGAGAAGAGAAGACTGAGGGGAGACATAATAGCACTCTTCAAATACTGGAAAGGCTGTCACACAAAGGCATGGAATAATGGGCTCAAGTTACGGGAAGTTACAGGAAGCTAGATTCCAGCTGGACATCAGGAAAAACTTTCTGACTGTTAGAGCAGTACGACAAGGGAACCAGTTATCTATGGAGGTGGTGGGCTCTCCCACACTAGAGGCCTTCAAGAGGCAGCTGGACAACCACCTGTCAGGGATGCTTTAGGGTGGATTCCTGCACTGAGCAGGGGGTTGGACTCAATGGCCTTATAGGCCCCTTCCAACTCTACTATTATATGATTCTATGAGAATGAGCTTTGAAAGAGAATTTGGAGGATTTCCACAACCTTGAATTTTACTGAATCACACATCCCAACTGCCACATTGACCCAGATAAAATGGTGTTTGGGAGCATGCAATACAGATGGCTACTATATTTTCTCCGACGGTAATCGGCATTCGTTTTGTCTCAGCTCTAGACTTCTGAGGATGCCTTGTGCACCTCGGGTTATTTTGAAATGGGTATTTCCTGTTTTGTCTCATTTTCTTTGCTGCTTGCATGTTAAGGAGTGTAAAGATCATAAAGCACACCAGCTTGCTGCAATGGTGGAATTACATGTTTTGGAAATTGCTTGAAGGTAGATTCCTAGTTCCAACAAGGAAAAGCACTCCAAAGCTCATTTTATGTATTCATTTGTTTATTGCATTTCTATACCACACAATAGTTGAAGCTCTCTTGGCATTTCACAATTGAAACTTTAAAATGCAAGAGAATAATAATAAAAAATACAATAGAAAAGTTTAACTCCAGTTTAAATAAAAAATAAGGACCAAAATAAAATCTAGAAGCAGCACAATAGGCGTTTCCCCATCTGAAGCTTAGATATTCTCTCTCTTAATTTGATTGCTCACCCTCCAAATATTACAGTTTTATAATTAAATGTGCCTGCCTTCCCCAGCCTTCTCTCTTGCCCTCGCTCTGTCATTTGGACGATTGGTTACATAATGGACCAGTGACTCTAACCAGGACATTTTGATCTCTTCCGGCAGGCCTTTCCAGTGGAATTTTAGGATGCTTTTAGTATGCTTTTAGGATGTTTTTAGGTAGGGTGACCATAAGACCCAGAAAATACTGGAGAACAAAGGGAAAACAATGCTGATCCATGAGAACCAGGGCTGGGGTCCGATTTACCAGGACATTTTGATCTCTTCCGGCAGGCCTTTCCAGTGGAATTTTAGGATGCTTTTAGTATGCTTTTAGGATGTTTTTAGGTAGGGTGACCATAAGACCCAGAAAATACTGGAGAACAAAGGGAAAACAATGCTGATCCATGAGAACCAGGGCTGGGGTCCGATTTACCAGGACATTTTGATCTCTTCCGGCAGGCCTTTCCAGTGGAATTTTAGGATGCTTTTAGTATGCTTTTAGGATGTTTTTAGGTAGGGTGACCATAAGACCCAGAAAATACTGGAGAACAAAGGGAAAACAATGCTGATCCATGAGAACCAGGGCTGGGGTCCGATTTACCAGGACATTTTGATCTCTTCCGGCAGGCCTTTCCAGTGGAATTTTAGGATGCTTTTAGTATGCTTTTAGGATGTTTTTAGGTAGGGTGACCATAAGACCCAGAAAATACTGGAGAACAAAGGGAAAACAATGCTGATCCATGAGAACCAGGGCTGGGGTCCGATTTACCAGAGAAATGAGTACCCCAGGTTCCCAGTAAACCCTCGCCAGCTTTTTCTCTGAGCAGTCCCAAATCTCGCAAGGCTTCCAGCTGGGAAGGGAGGGCGCTTTTGCATACCAAAACTACCCAGCTATCGCAGAGGAGGCAAAATATGGTCACACTATTTCAGGATATTTTTTTAACAGGGTTCGCCCCTGCCTGAGCACTGGATCCCCTGTGTGTCACCTAGATGAACAGGTTTGACCCCTGCATGATCCAGGGATAAACCTTAGGTCTAGCTATGGCCTGGGTGCAATACTCAAGATGAGGTCTAAACAGGACCGAATATAGAGGAACAAGTCTGAATCAAGTCTGTATCCAGCTGCAAGCTTCAGTCTCCCCCCACTTTCCACATGGAAATCAGTGTGAATTTTGATGTGTTTCCCCCCCCCCACACAAATGTACACAACAGTTGTGCACATCCATTAAATGTATCCCTTCTTCCACCATTGATTAAAGCCTCTTTGTGTGGATTTTTTTTCAAAGGCACACATGCATTCTTTTCCCATCGATTAAAGTGCAGTTGTGCACATTTCTCCCCCAAAAGTGTGTGTGTGTGTGTGTGTGTGTGTGTGTGTGTGTGTATTTCAAATGCATGCATGCTTTCAAACAATCCTAGTCTTTCTTTTCTTTTTCTTTTGATCCACGATACATTTGCAAACTTGGAAAGGTATAAGTTTCAGCCACAGATTGCATCCTGGTCCATGTTCAGTCTGGAAGGCGTGAACTGGGTAAACCCTGATTAAAAATTAACCAAAACATTACAGCACTCTTACATTATGCCTTGGGCATTCGAAATCTGGATTCGGGCTCGTCTGTTTCCGGGCTCATTTCAGTAAGAAATTGTACGTGTTGTGTAAGTGCCAACTTGATGTCCTATATGGGGGGTGGGGTAGAGGATGAGCTAATAATAGTAAAGAGAATACAAACAACAATTTAAAGCAATTTGAGAGGAGTTCCGCTCATCTAGGCTGGGGCTGGTGTATTATTAACCAAGATTCTTCAGGAAGGCATATAAATATGTCTGCAGTTCCTTGGTTATCCAGTAATTTGGCTCAACTACATCTATATTCCACGTCTCTTCAACCAATAGGTAAGAGGGTTTTTTTTGGGGGGGGGGGTATTGGTTCCTTTGCTTTAAATGACAGCCAGATAAAACTTTGTTAGGGTCACTGGAAGAGAAAGGACACTGTATGAAGCTCTTAACTTTCCACATCTTCATTTCAAAATGTGCATCCCATCTCAGGTCTTGGAGATTCAGGGCTTCATCCCAGGTACCTGTTTCCCTTGAATCATTCCCATAGCATAAAGCTGTCATTGTTGTTGTTGTTGTTAGCTAAATCACACCCAGGCGGCAGTGCTCCTAAGGTCCTTAGCATGCCAGGAAAGAGTTTAAGGGGGAGAAATGTAAAAAAATCATAAAAAATCAATGGATGACCCAATCTGATTCAAATTTGGTGTGCTTAAAGCCCTCCTTAGTATCTATTACTGTGCCAATTTTGATGTCTTTATCTTTAAAACTTATGCAGATGTAAGCATTTGTTTAATTTGTATTTTAAACATATCAAATCCTCCTCCTGCGCCCCCAGTGGCCGCTCGGAGAACAACAAAAGATTCGCTGCTAAAGGGGTAGTAAAATACATCGGTTCTTTTGGCTAAGAAGCACAATTAAAGCAGGATGCCTGGGAGCGCTTCACAGTCAAAGCAGACTATAAGCTGGAAAACTTCGGAGTCCTTTGCACGCAATTCGCCATGATTGCACAGTATAACCCTGGTGTGATGAAGCAAAAAGATGGAGAGATTTGTTCAAATTGGGTCCATGGCAATTCCATATAAAATTCTCTCTCCCACTCTTTCTCTGTGTATGCGTATGCGTATGCAGACACAATATACAGAATACCACCTGGGTTTTTCTGTATATCGGTGGGATATAAATTGAAATAATAATAATAATAATAATAATAATAATAATAATAATAATAGGCTTTTGTTGTAGATCCCTCGTGACCATTTCACCAAGATGGCCTGCTACATACAGAAGACGAGCCACATGTCATGTGTCTCACAGCTGCCACAGTCAGAGGTTCTGATAAAACCATCAGCCGTCAGTGTGGTCATTCCAGGAATAAGTATCGCTGCTTCCAAGGAGCCGGTCACCACTGGTAGCACAACCGTTTGTGCTTCCCTGCCCCTGAAAGCATATGCCATGCCAAGAAGAGCTGTTTACACTCGCCTACCAGCCTCTGGATCTGCAAAGAGTCGAAAGGGAGGGGCCACCCACGGACTGTCTTACACTCTTCAAAGGCATCCCCGGGGCCTCTCATACAGGTATATCAGGTGTTAGGATGGCCAGAACGTAGAGAAAGAACGAGAAACAAAGGACAACAATCTTTATTAGATTGTAAGCCTATGCAGCAGGGTCTTGCTATTTACTGTTTTACTCTGTACAGCACCATGTACATTGATGGTGCTATATAAATAAATTAATAATAATAATAATAATAATAATAATAATAATAATAATAATAATAATAATGCAATTCCTTGTTTTGGAAGACCCAGGCTTCCGTAGTTCCAAATGGAAGTTTGTATTCTACTCAAAGAATTGATGCCTGAATTTGCTTTTTTTTTTCCTTCTCCCGCCATATCTGTTTTCCTCATGTGCCAACTATTTTGTTTGTTTGTTTGTTTTTAGATTGTAAACCTCAGGGCAGGGGATCTCACACAACTGAACTCTGTAAGTTGGGCCACAGCTAGACCTAAGGTTTATCCTGGGATCATCCAGGGTTCGCCCCTGCCTGAGCACTGGATTCCCTGTGTGTCACCTAGATGAACAGGTTTGACCCCTGGACGATCCAGGAATAAACCTTAGGTCTAGTTATGGCCTTGGTTAGAGAGCCCATTTGGCTAATGAACAGAGGAGGAAATGCTTTTAATAAATTAATAGATAGAAATATAAATAAAGTTGGGGGAATGGGCCCTGATCCAATGGATGAGTTCAATCAAGGGCTAAGGACTAATGCAGCAATAGCCTGTATTGTCATCAATGAACTGAAGGTGGGTGGGACGGCTTTGGTACAGTCAGACCATTGACCTGAAGTCAAGGATGGAATCCAGATCTGATAAAGTTGGTATCTATCTCAGCCCTCTGATGCTTAGGAATAGTAATGCAAAAGTTTAATAGTAGTAAGATCTTATTCAGCAGCTTCACCCTCTGCTGGCCATAAACTGCATTTCGTCAACTTCATTCTCCAACTTTTGATAATTTCCTTTACAGGTGTGTCCCTCCCTGCCCCAGCTCCCAAGAATGTAGTCTTCTTTCATGGTAAAGGTCCTACAGATCCATGATCACTTTGGTGATGTTTCTGTCCATTTCTTGGAGCTGCAATATATATATATATATATATATATATATATATATATATATAGAGAGAGAGAGAGAGAGAGAGAGAGAGAGAGAGAGAGAGAGAGATATGAGCACAACTGAATACATCTTTACTTTCATCTTAACAGATACATCTTAACAGTTGTATCTTGCATAGAGGATTGTGAATCTGCAAAACCTGAACTCATTGAGGTTCTGATCCATTCCCATATCTGATTGCTATTTTGGGTTTTTGTGTTGGGTTTTTGTTTGTTTGTTGTTGTTTTGCATGAAAAGCAATGCATAGCTACGCATCGATTGTGAGCATTTTTGAAATGTATACATTTTCTCCCATTAATTAAATGCATTTGTGCACATCTTCAAACATGTGCATTCTCATGTGCAGTTTTCCCCCCAAAAGTACTCATTGGTAATTAACCCCCCCCAAAAAAACCTTCACATTTTTCCTGTGTTTCTCTCTCTCTCTCTCTCTCTCTCTCTCTCTCTCTCTCTCAGTGTGTGTGTGTGTGTGTGTGTGTGTGTGTGTATCTCCGTGTGTGTTCCATGAATTGCATTTGAATGCAAGATCAGGGAGTGTACAGACTTTAACTCCAAATTGTATTTGTGTCTGTGTTCAATTCCAGAAGATGCAAACCCGGTATATTCTGGTCGAAAGAAAACTGAACGTGGGCAGTTCATACTGCAATAATTTGTTGCAGTTTCACTTGCTTATAATAAATGAAAGCATCAGGGCTGGAAACACCGCCCTCCACCACAAGATGGCAGCACGTTTTCACTTTTGAAAGCCAACCCTGTTTTTAAAGTTTCAATTATTTTCTAGAGTGGAATATCCGCCAATCAATTAAATGTGCATTTTTCATGCACTTTTATTTTCTTTCTTCAGTGGGGAGGGGGCTTCCGTGAATCACATACATTGCAAGGTCAGGAAATGTACAGGTTTTGACTCCTGATTGCATTTGGGTCCTTGTTCAGAGCCGGGAGGTGCAAACTGGAGGCATTCTGGACAAGAACAAATGGAAATTAATTCCTCATACCTCTCTAGTCTTGAATTTAAGTTTACACAGTGGCATTATGAGACTTACTACTTCATGCATACGCATGATCCTGATCCTGATTCATTCATGTATAATAAATGGAAACATCCATGATGGAAATATTCTCCCCCTACACACGGTGGCAGTACATCTTCACTTTCTTCTTGCCAACCCAACCCTGTTTCTAAAATCTGGAATATTCTCAAGAGTGGATTATTTTAGGTGGGTGGAGATTTCTCCTTATACTTATCCATTCTGGGTCCATGAGGAATCCATTGCCAATCATCCATTGGGTCAATGAGACCTTTTTTTTGCTCCCAACTTAAGAGAAAGCAACCAAGGTGCTGGTAAGATTGGATTTCCAGTTGATTTTCTCTTCCCTGGATCACTTGCTTAGATCCTCTCGGGTCCTGTTCAGACAACACGCTAAACTATGCTGCTTAATCACAAAATATTTAATGGAATGCATTAACTTTAAGCAGCATGGTTTAGCATGTTGTCTGAATGGGGCCAATGTATCCTTCTCTGACTTACCCCTGGCTTGGGTTCAGTGGCCTGATGCAAATACTTAAAAGGTTGTCACACAAAGGAGGGCCAGGATCTCTTCTCAATCCTCCCAGAGTGCAGGACATGGAATAATGGGCTCAAGTTAAAGGAAGCCAGATTCCAACTGGACATCAGGAAAAACTTCCTGACGGTTAGAGCAGTATGACAATGGAACCAATGACCCAGGGAGGTCGTGGTCTCTCCCACACTAGAGGCCTTCAAGAGGCAGCTGGACAACCCTCTGTCAGGGATGCTTTAAGGTAGATTCCTGCAATGAGCAGGGGTTGGACTCGATGGCCTTACAGCCTCCTTCCAACTCTACAGTTCTATGATTCTATGCATTTCCTTTGCACTCACAAAACAGTCAAGCATGCCCCATTTGCAGCCTTAAATATGAACACGAGCAGCAGAACCCGTTCTCTGGAGAAACGCGCAAATTCATGATTCTGTGCTCGTTTCCCCACCTCACCCCAAATGCGCAAATTTCAGAGCAAAAAAGAGTTTGAAATGACGCCTTTTTTAGAAATGTGCAGTTTCACATTTCCGTCGATGGGGGGAAGCTGAGCAACTCTGAAAAATGCTCAGTTTTTGTGGGCAAATTTCACTTGTAATCAGATTACGTTTAGTTGGGTTCCTGTTCAGTGATGGCAGAGCATAATCTCATAATCCCGCAGAACTCAAAGGAGAGATGAGAATCAAGCTGATTCTCAGAGAATCTGAGTGAAGACAAACAATTCTTGTTTCAGGCAGGAATCTTTCCAGCCTCACCTGAAGATGATGGAGATTGAAACTGGAGGCTTCTGAAAGCAATGCAGGTGCTTTTCTGCTGAGCTACAGCTGACCCCTCATGACCTGCAGATCTCTTAATTATATTGCACTGCCTTTATTTCGACTAAAATTCCACAGCCTTTGCCAGGAGAGAGAATCCAAATACAGGTTAGGAATGCCATCATTCCGGGATATATGCATACGCAAATCAAAATGCCACGCCGTGCAGTTGATGCCACGACATGCATGAGGAAGCCTATTAGTGAAGAAAAACAAACAAGTCACGGCCTGAAGCTTGTAACGCTGATACTAATCACATTTATGGCGATGTTTGAGTTGACAGATTTGGGCAAGGCAAAGTGAGATGCTACGGGACAGCTGATACAGCTTGACGGCAATATCTCGTTGAAAGACATGTTCATTTCAAATACAGGGCATCGTTGTGAAGGGTGCAAGAAATGTTTGCCGTGAACTATCTAAGCTTTGCTCACATTTGTTTGGTTTTGGTACCTGAAAAGCACTATACACAGAGAGGCATTGGGGAACCATCTGAAAAATGCGTTGTTCTGCTGCAGACAAGAACAGAGCTTCTCTCTCCCCCCAATGCTCTAAAAGTCCATTTCTTCTTGCCTGCAACAGCTCAACATTCTTTGCTAAGAGGCTTCTGCTGCATACTAGCTCTCCATGACCATGTCATGTAGTCCCAACGGAGTTCAGGTAGAGCTGACAGGTCAGAGAAACCTCTCCTTAAAGATTGGCGTGCTGCTGGTGGTGCAGGGGACATTTTTAAAGCCAAAATAAGATAAATAGAAATAAATAAATACAAGATTCCTCAACCATCTCCTGCACTTAGGCCACAGCTAGACCTAAGGTTTATCCTGGGATCATCCAGGGTTCACCCCTGCCTGAGCTCTGGATGCCCTGTGTGGCACTTAGATGAACAGGCTTGCCCCCAGGACAATCCTGGGATAAACCTTAGGTCTAGCTATGGCCTTAGAAATGTAAGCAGACATCCTGTCCTTCTTCCCAAGGAGACCTTTATGAATCTGCATATTTTTCTCTCTCTCAATAGGCCTAAAATGGGGATGATTCAGTCTACAAAGGACATTTGCACAAATCTGTCACAAATTAATAATAATAATAATAATAATAATAATAATAATAATAATAATAATAATTTATTTATTACCTGCCTCTCCCTCTGGATTGAGGCAGGGAACAACATAAAAAAGAAAATATTATAAAATACCTAAAACCAATTAAAACATAAAAAACCTAATATGTTCTTAAAATAACAGCCAGATCTTAAAATTCGACTGGGTAGGCCTGCCGGAAGAGATCAGTCTTTATTGCTTTTTTATATTCAGAAGGACTGTTGAATTGGTGGATCTCTCCCAGCAGGCCATTCCACAGTCTGGGAGCGGCAGCGGAGAAGGTCCTCTGGGTATCAGTTATAATTATTATTATTATTATTTATTTATATAGCACCATCAATGTACATGGTGCTGTACAGAGTGAAACAGTAAATAGCAAGGCCCTACCGCATAGGCTTACAATCTAATAAAATCATAATAAAACATTAAGGAGGGGAAGAAAATGCCAACAGGCACAGGGTTCTTGCTGGCTGGAGTAAATGATTCCCAGAGGACCTGAGTGTGTGGGGCGGATTGTACGGGAGAAGGCGATCCCGCAGGTAACCTGGACCCAAACCATGTAGGGCTTTAAAGGTAATAACAAACACTTTATT
This sequence comes from Elgaria multicarinata webbii, assembly GCF_023053635.1. Taxonomy (NCBI): domain Eukaryota; kingdom Metazoa; phylum Chordata; class Lepidosauria; order Squamata; family Anguidae; genus Elgaria; species Elgaria multicarinata. Next base: position 7,352,695 of record NC_086191.1, on the reverse strand, counting down.
CTTTGCCTGGAAACTAATTGTCAGCCAGTGTAATTATTTTAAAATTGGTGTAATAATGTCACCCCTAGATGTAACAAATGACATTTGTGCAAATATCATACATCCTTAACAACAACTTGGCTTTCTGGCATGATAAAAACTATACAATAAAGAGTACAGACATAATCACCCTCAGCCCCTTCCTTGCAGTAAGTTAACCACTGCTCACTGAGATATTTCTCTGATTATTATTTTTTTTACACCTTTCCATAATTCTGGAGCGTAATTTCTTTTTTGTCTCTCTCCCTAATGAATGGTTGAAATTAAATAGATTAAAAAAAAATAGCACAATGCTACTGAAAAACCTCTCTGAATAGGTGTGTGTGTGTGGGGAGGGGTTCAAAACTAATATGGGATGGACCCCAGGGCTGTGGGGTGAGAAGACGACAGAAAACCTTCCTTGATCATCACACCATCCTGTGACACTGAAGATGGTGGTAAGCGCACATAAGCTGCTCTCTAAAATACATTGATATTGAAAGTTTTGTCAACATGTGGAGATGTCATGCCTAGCCCTGCTCCCCCTGGTTTGGAAGAAGATGTTTGAGGTGATCAATCAGAATCAGACCCTGAAGTAGAGGAGTCGGCACCAGAAACAGGCCAGCCTGTACCGGGGGGGGGGGGGGGAGAAAGCTCTCACGGGCTCTTCACCAGCTGGTGGTGAACTCTCTCCAGAGCTTATCCCATCAAGGGAAAACAATACACAGTCAGTAGGAAGCCAATATTCTTCCGAGGGGGAGAGCACGGAGAGGTTAGCTGATCCTAGAGTACGCTGCCGACTAAAACGGGCAGAGCGAAAGGAAGGAGAGAGAAAGTCAGCCCAGCTCACATCCCATCAGAAGCCTCCTCAGAACTAGTCTCTCTGAAGTTAATGTGTCTTGGGAAGAGGCTTTCCATTCTTCTTGAAAGGACAATTGTCTCGCTTAGTTTGCATAGTTTTGCCTAAAAGAAAGTTCCTAGAGATTAGTCTCTTCAGGTGGGAAGAGATGTTTATTGCTTGAATAAAGCTTAGTGGATTTCTTAGCAGGCCTCGTTTTTGTCTACCAAGAAGGCAGGAGGTTTTGAGAAACATGACAGGAGAGTTGTTAATACACTGCCTCCAATATCTGAGGCAGTATGATTGGGCACTCCAGTTGCTGTGGAACCTGGGTGGGAGAGTGATGCTTCTTTCATGTGCGTTTCCCATGAGTGGCTGGCTGGCCATTGCGTGAACAGAATGTTGGATTAGATGGACTCTTGATCTGATCCAGCAGGGCTCTTTTCAGACTTCTACCTTGCATGTTGGATCCAGAAAGTGCAAACTGAGAAAATCCTGAGAAAACCAAATGAAATAAACTGAAACAAAACTCACATATATCCCGAAGCCCAAAGTATGGGAGGATGGAAGTATTTCATACCATTTATTTTGTGTAACTTATACTCATTATGACAAGTCCTAGAAGTATTCATGACGTGAAGGCTCTATTGGGGTGGAATGGATGATTGTGTATGTGTGCGTTTCCTGCTTATGGAAAACAACGTATGGGCACTCCTCCTTGGGCAAATGCCAGAATTGCCGCTTGACTCTTCTGCAAGGCAGGCAAAACCAGGGTAATTACACCCTACAGACAGGGAGTGGTGATGGGTGGAATCCCTGCAGTAGGAATGGTCCTTTGAAGTGCTTTTGCAAGACTGCCTTAATAGTTTGTTATGAAAAAAAGGGGCATTGATGCTTGTCAACAAGTGATCAGCTGAATTCTAATGAGTGCTCCAGTCATGCTGAACGGCGGTACTTCTAACAGATATGAATCATTGCTGTGATTTTTCACCGTTGCCCCAGTAAGTAATCATTTGTAACTTTTGGAGCTGATGGAGAGATTTAATGGAATGTATGGCATAAGGTATACATGGAGTCATAGAATCATAGAATAGTAGAATCGGAAGGGGCCTACAAGGCCAACCCCCTGCTCAATGCAGGAAGCATACCTGAAAGATGGCTGTCCAGATGCCTCTTGAAGGGCTCTAGTGTGGGAGAGACCACAACCTCCCTAGGTCATGGGTTCCATTGTTACGCTGCTCTAACAGTCAGGAAGATTTTCCTGATGTCTAGTCAGAATCTGGCTTTCTGTAACTTGAGCCTGTTATTCTGTTTCCTGCACACTGGGATGATCGAGAAGAGACCCTGGCCCTCCTCTGTGTGACAACCTTTCAAGGACTTGAAGAGTGCTGTCATGTCTCTCCTCAGTCTTCTCTTCTCCAGGCTAAACATGCCCAGTTCTTTCAGTCTCTCCTCATAGGGCTTTGTTTCCAGACCCCTGATCATCCTCATTGCCCTCCTCTGAACCCCCTCCAGCTTGTCTGCATCCTTCTTGAAGTGTGGTGTCCAGAACTGGGTACAGTACTCAAGATAAGACCAGTACCTCACACCATTTGGGAACTATACTTGTATAGTTAGCCAGCTGAAGACCTTTTTATTTTCTCAGTATTTTAACACCTAATTTAACTTAAATTTAAACTTTGCTGTTTTAATCTCATATTTTAACCTATATTAATTTTTGCTGTGTGGTTTTATTCTGGTTGTGCTTTTTATATTGTATTTTGTATTTGTGTTTTAAATTTGTTGGTTGTTTTTATGCTCTTCATGGTTTTAATTTTTGTTAGCCGCCCAGAGAGCTTCGGCTATTGGGCAGCATAAAAATGTAATAAATAAATAAATAAATAAATAAATAAATAAATAAATAATGAAGCCCAAAATAGCATTTGCTTTCCCCCACAACATCACATCTCTCTCTCTCTCTCTCTCTCTCTCTCTCTCTCTCTCTCTCTCTCTCTGTGTGTGTGTGTGTGTCTATCTATCTATCTATCTATCTATCTATCTATCTATCTATCTATCTGTGACATTCTTACTAATGGGTTATTGCTTTTCAATATGAAGAAGGCATTTTCAGCCTCTAGGGATTTTGCTTTTGGTTTTTAATTCTAAATAGTTGTGGCATTTCTGCTGTAAACTTGTATTTTGTAAATAGTGAACTGCTTTGGGGGCATTTGGGCCAAAATGTGGCATAGAAATAAATTCTATCATATAATTTTATTGTCAAAACTATAGGTGGAAGCCATTAGCTTCTTGGAGATTTTCTTTAAGGTTCTTCATGATCTTCTATGGCCCTCTGCTAGGAATCCTCCCCAAAGGAAGTGAGATGGGTGAATACTGAGAAGAGGGCCTTGTTGTGGCACCCAGTTGCGGAATGAACTTCCCAGAGAGGGTCACCAGGGACCCACATTATGCTCTTTTAGCACCGTGAAACCTCCTTGTTTACCTGGCATTTTGGACTTTCAGGTTCTGCTTCAAATCCGTTACTGTATTTTAAATCTTTGCACTGTTGCTATGTTTTTTTTGTTTGTTTGTTTTACTTCTATTTTACACCAGAGCCTCAAACTGTTAACAATTTTATAGCATATCTTATGGAGAGTTTTGCGGTTTTAATTGTTGGTGAACCATCCAGAGATGTAATAAACAAATGAATAAATAAATAAATATAGTTTGATAAATTGCAAAAAAAAAAAAAAAAAAAAACCACAACCCACCAAAAACCAAAACCAAAACAAAATGAGTATGACAAATTACTGGAGGAGAAGGCTATAAAGGGCTTCTAGTTCTCTGGTGGCAATGTGCTACCTCCAGCAACAAAGACAATAAGTCTACATACCCCAGTTGCTGGGGAACATGGGTGGGAGGATGCTGGTTGGCTACTGTGTGAAGATGGTGGGATGGGTTTTATTGTATGCTGTGTTTTGTTCTTATGTTGTATTTTATATTTGCATGTCACTCAGAGATTTTTGGTTTCTGCTTAATCTATGAAAAAATGAGAGCCAAGCCATGGTGCTATGAAACCATCTTTTTCTTTAACCTTTAATGATTTCTTCAATCTGCTCTATGCATTTCAGGAATAAAACACACTTTCCTGTGATTTCACAAATATTAGCACATTATTATTATTATTATTATTATTATTATTATTATTATATTTATTTGTATCCCATCTTTTGCCCAATACTGGGCCTCTAGGCAGCCTTACAAAATTTAAAACATAGACATTTTAAAACCTATGAAAAGAAATATACAGAAATTAAAATATATTAAATATATTACAATTTTTAAACGTCAATCATTTAAAATACATGACCATTTTAAACGATTCTTTGCCAAAGGCCTGCTGGAACAAAGAAGTCTTTGCCTGCTTCCGAAAGCGCATCAAGAGGGAGTGAGTATAGCTTCCCTGGGAAGAGAGTTCTGGAGCACTGGAGCAGCCACCAAGAAGGCCCTGTCCAACGTTCTCACCAGGTATGCCTGTGAAGATGGTGGGACTGAAAAAAGGGCTTCCCCAAAAGAACTCAAAGTACGGGCAGGCTCATAAGGGAGAATATGGTCTTCAGATAACTTGGACCCGAGCCATATGAAACCTAAAAACCAATGAAACCTAAAAACAAAAGAAAGCATTTCTTGGCTAGTTGGGCATTCCCACCGAGTTCTGTAGTATCTCAAAACTCTCCTCCTACTACTTAATTTACAATAATTCATTCTTTAATTAGCCTCCTGGTGCAGTGTCCTCTCTACTCCAGTAGGGGGAGCACACTGACCAGAGGTGGAATCTGATGATGAAGGTCTTGAGAACTGAGTTCTCCTAGTTTCTTACTGCTCCCATTTTCCCAGATAGAAAGGTATGTCACGCATTGATATAAATTCAATGAGAAATGGCACATGGGACACCAGTGCATCAACAGGAGCAGGGTTTGACTCCACCTCAACGATGATACTGCATAACTCATGGAAGTCACTACAATCTGTTGCAATGAATGGCTACCAGAAAGCATTGGGGGCTCGCTGACCATTGGACAGCATGCAGCTGGACATTAAAAACAAGTATACAATATTTATAAAGCATTAAAAGCATAAAAACTGACGGTTTCCAGTTAAAACAACTGTTCTGGGGGCAGTTAAAAAAACTCAAGTTAAATGCCTGGGAGAAGAGAAAAGTCTTGTCCTGGTGCCGAAAAGATAACAATGTTGGCTCTAGGCGAGCCTCGTTGGGGAGATTGTTCCATAATTGGGGGGCCACCACTGAAAAGGCCCTCTCCCTTGTTGCTTTAGGTTTCCCCACCCTGATGACCCATTAATTTTCAGACCCTTAATTAAATTGGATGCCCCCCCCCTCCGCTGCATTAAAATATCCTAAAATGGGACATCTTGAGCAACGCAAAGCTGTAGGAGTGGTTGGGTGATCTCTCCATATAATGCACCACTTTGCATGTGTATAACACTAATGAATGTTTGTGATGCTCCGCAGGCTGCTTTGTTCTAACGAATAAGCAATCCAAACCACTCCCAAACCGGGGTCATTATCCCCTGACATGCAAAGCAGACAAGGGCTGGAGGCAAGGCAGGGTGAAGTCAGCAGTTAAGGGCTTCCGCGTGGAACTTCTAGGCCAACAGAAAGAAAAAGAAAGGAAAGAACGGAGCAGCTGCGCTGGATCAGGCCAAAGGCCTATCTGTTTCTCATGGCGTCCTGTTTCTCAGAGTGGCATGAGAGGCCTCTGGGGAGCCCACAGGCAGGGCAAGAATACAAACGCACACTCTCATTTTTGTTCCACAGCAACCAACGCCTGTTCTTGTCCCATGGACTTGTGCTACAGCATCCAACTGAAAGGACTGGGCCTGTTTAGCCTTGAGAATAGAAGTCTGAGGGGAGACATGAGAGCACTCTTCAAACATGTGAAAGGTTGCCATACAGAGGAGGGCCTGGATCTCTTCTTGACCGTCCCAGAGTGCAGGACATGGAATAGTGGGCTCGAGTTACAGAAATCCAGATTCCAGCTGGACACAAAGAGGCTTTAGTCAATGGTAGAAGAAGGGATACATTTAATGGATGTGCACAACTGTTGTGTACATTTGTGGGGGGGGGACACATCAAAATTCACACTGATTTCCATGTGGAAAGGGGGGAGACTGAAGCTTGCAGCTGGATACAGACTTGATTCAGACTTGTTCCTTTCTATTCGGCCCTGGTTAGGCCTCATCTTGAGTATTGCACCCAGTTTTGGGCACCACACTTCAAGAAGAATGAAGACAAGTTGGAGCATGTTCAGAGGAGGGCAACGAGAATGATCAGTGGTCTGGAAACAAAGCCCTATGAGGAGAGACTGAAAGAACTGGGCATGTTTAGCCTGGGGAAGAGAAGTCTGAGGGGAGACATGATAGCACTCTTCAAATATGTGGAAGGTTGCCATACAGAGGAGGGCCAGGATCTCTTCTTCACCGTCCCAGAGTGCAGGACATGGAATAGTGGGCTCAAGTTACAGAAATCCAGATTCCAGGTGGACATCAAGAAAAACTTCCTGACTGTTAAGAGCACTATGACAATGGAACCAATGGTCCAAGGAGGTGGTGGGCTCTCCCCCACAAAACCCGAGCTCACTGAAGTTTTCTCCCACACCAGAGGACTTCAAGAGGCAGCAGGACAGCCATCTGGCAGGGATGCTTTAAGGTGGATTCCTACACTGAGCAGGGGGGTTGGACTGGATGGCTTTATAGGCCCCTTCCAACTCTATTATTCTATGATTCTACGATTGCATGTAGATACGTCATGCTGGTAGCATTTAACCATTATGATGAGTAGCCATTGACAGCTTTGTCCTCCATGAATTTGCCTGATCTTCCATTTCAAATGCGGGCCACAGCCACCACCAGTAGCAATGAATTCCATTGCTGAATGCAACGTAGTGTGACGAAGTCCTTCTTTTTGTCCAGTGCTGGCCGGTGACTCCAATTTCGGCAGGGCTGTGAACACATTCTGGGTTTTAGTCAGAACCAACCAGAATGCTAAATGAGCTATCCCAGGTGCTGAACCTTTTTTTTCTTTTTTTTTTCTTTTTTGAGAATGGGGTCCATCAGGTATCGGACTCAGTTGGGCACCTGTGACATTCCTAGGGTGGAACGCTTGCCCCAATTGCTACATCTCCTCCATACAATACAATCCCCAATAAAATACAATACATCCATCCAATATATCCAATACAGTACATACATCTCCCCCATACAATACTAGGGGTGTGCACGGACCCCCGGATCGGCCTGCTCCGCTCCGCGCCTCTCCGCCCATAGTCCGCTCCTCTTCGCCGCGGAGCTCTGGCTCTGAATAGTTTTCTTCTCCCACTCCTCCGCACCCTTCCCTCTGGAGGTTTTATGGACTTCTGATTGGAAAAGATAGAATGTACATTCATTCTTTCTTTACATCAAAATCCAAAAGAAAAACCAGTACTTCTTTATAAGAACATCAGAAGATCCCTGCTGGATCGGACCAAGGGTCCATCTAGTCCATCACTAGATTGAAGAAGCTGAGGGACCGCGGACGGACGCAGGTAAGGCCCCCTCCCTCCTCTCCCTTACCTGCAGAGACCAAGGGGTAGGGGGCCTTACGTGCGTCCATCCGCGGTCCCTCGGCTTCTTCAATTGAGCCCGTGGCTCAACCAGGAAGTCTGGGCGACGCTCAGAACTCTTCACGACGCTCCGCCAGCCTCCCAATCCTCTTCGCCTCCACCTTAAGGGTAGGCGAAGCCCCCCGCTCTGCTCCTGCTTCTCCAGTTCGAGGAGAAGCGGAGCACATCCCTATACAACACCCCTCCAAGACAACATTGCTGTCCCTATTTCAATCTGTGCTGAAGCTGCTTCACTTCCTCAAAGCTCCAAGGTGTTATCTTTCATTTGTAAGAAATATGGATAGATGGATCGATAGATATCTTGGAGTCCATGGTAAACATCCAGTATCTGAGTCAGTAAGCCTGTGTGCACCAGTTGCTGGGGAACATGGGTGAGAGGGTGCTGTTGCACCATGTCCTGCTTTGCTGGTCCCTGGTCAACAGCTGGTTGGTCACTGTGTGAACAAAGTGATGGACTAGATGGACCCTTGGTCCAATCCAGTAGGGATCTTCTGATGTTCTTATAGAGAAGTTACCTAGGGAGGTTGTGGGCTCTCCCACACTAGAGGCCTTCAAGAGGCAGCTGGACAAGCATCTGTCAGGGATGCTTTTGGGTGGATTCCTGCATTGAGCAGGGGGTTGGACTCGATGGCCTTATAGGCCCCTTCCAACTCTGCTATTCTATGATTCTATGATTCTTTTGGATTTTGATGTAAAGAAAGAATGAATGTGCATTCTATCTTTTCCAATCAGAAGTCCATAAAACCTCCAGAGGGAAGGGTGTGGAGGAGTGGGAGAAGAAAACTATTTGGTTGTGCCCATTTGGTTTTTTCCTGACAATTTTGGAGGTTTTAGCTCATGCCATGCTGGACTAGATGGACTCTTGTTCTGATTCCACATGTTATTATGCCATAAAGCTATTGCGCTTGGCAATTTTTAATTCACAAAAATCAACCCCGTGCTCCAGGTCTCTTTGGAGGAATGAATAATGGCATTTGATTAGTTTACATGAAGCCTAAACAAAGATCTAGAGTTGGTGTCTCTGCCTCATTACCCCAGGACAGGGACAGGTTTGACAACTGAGTCACAGGGTGAAGCTACTTCTTTTGTACAATTCATATCGGAAGGTGGAAAAGAAAATGAAGCAGTTCTAAGAAAGAAACAGAGACTTTTAATCAGCCTAATTGCAGCAGTTAGAAGTAATTGCAGGAATGACTGAAGCCTACAAGGGTGTTTCTCAGTTGGGATGATGCACACCTACTGTATATGAACCCTTTAATACAGACTAAGAAACAGCATCACAAGAACGCCCAAGAATGAAACTTCAAGAACAGAGGAGAAGAACAGAGACTGGGGCCATAGCTAGACCTAAGGTTTATCCCTGGATCATCCAGGGGTCAAACCTGTTCATCCAGGTGACACACAGGGGATCCAGTGCTCAGGCAGGGACGTACCCTGGATGATCCCAGGAGAAACCTTAGGTCTAGCTGTGGCCTGGGTTTCTGGGGGATTGTGTCAAATGCATTGGCCGGAATGTAGATTATGAGTCCCGCTACCTCGGGATCTATTGTTATTCCTACCCAGATGAGAGCTGCTGTGGTTTGCTTTGGAAACCACAGCAGCCCTGATAATGGTCAAATAATGCCTTACAGTGTCATCCTATACATGTCTACTCAGACAGAACTCCCACTGAGTCCAGTCAGCGTTGCTTCCAGACATTTCTTCATGCATTATACTTTTAATCCACCAATAACAAATGTTCTTTGGGCAGATTGCAAGGAGCTAAAAGAATACAGTACACATAATTAAAAGACTAAACTCAAGTTACAGGAAAAACTTCCTGACTGTTAGAGCAGCATAACAATGGAACCAATTGCCTAGGGAGGTTGTGGGTTCTCCCACCCTAAAGTTGGATTCCTGAATTGAGCAGGAAGTTGGACTTGATGGCCTTATAGGCCCCTTCCGATTCTTCTATTCTGGGATTCTATGATTCTATGTCACTTTCAGCACTGCAAGGTATATATCCTATATATTGCTATAGAATATACATCCCCATTGAATATATTCTTGTGGGGTGTCAGTCAGAGGGGGACAGAGAGCGAAGTTTACTATTTCACAACTACTCTAATCTTCCCTTACTTATACCCTTTAGCCTGGCAAAGATCATAGAATCATAGAATCATAGAATAGCAGAGTTGGAAGGGGCCTACAAGGCCATCGAGTCCAACCCCCTGCTCAATGCAGGAATCCACCCTGAACCATCCCTGACAGAGGGTTGTCCAGCTGCCTCTTGAAGGCCTCTAGTGTGGGAGAGACCACCACCTCCCTAGGTAACTGATTCCATTGTCGTACTGCTCTAACAGTCAGGACGTTTTTCCTGATGTCCAGCTGGAATCTGGCTTCCTTTAACTTGAGCCCGTTATTCCGTGTCCTGCACTCTGGGAGGATCGCAGAGTGCAGGACATCATTTCCATCACTCCTTTACACGAGCACTAAACACGAACTCTTTCTTCAAAACACTCTATACCACCTCAACGTTCCTGTGTGGCTGAGAAAAAAACAACACCCACCTCTAATTATCTGGGCTGGGGTGGGAACCTGTGTGTGTGTGTGTGTGCATGCGTGTGCGTGCATGCACTGAGGGCTGCATTCCCACATGAATAATCTGTTGAGGGGAGGCATTTTGACTAAAGATAGGGCCAAAGCCAGTGGTGTGTAGGAATAGAACCAAAGTTGGGTGGGTCACCCCCTTTTCTCTCTCTTTCTGCCACCCTCTTTACTCTCTCTTCCTGCCACCCCTTTTCTTCTCTTTCTCATCCCCTTTGGCTTCTCACCACTGAGCTGCCAGGAGAGAGGCAGATGGCTCTTGCCAGATATTCTTAACTGATCAAATGCAGAGGACTCTTTGAAATTAGGCTGAGTGATGCATGTAGCCTTAGGGCCATAGGCTGTACACTCATGATCCAGGTCAAGATGATTTTTTTTGAGGGGGGAGGGGCGTCAAAAATATTATTTTCCATCTAGGCATAAAGTTAGAGAAGACCAGGTGGTCTACATTTCAGATGGTCATCAGTTCCATAATCAGATTCCTATAGGAGAACCTCTTCCATCCTCAAATCAAATGGTTTGGTTTCTGGTCATCTGCCACACAATTATGGAGATACACAAAATCCGGCAGGCTCTGCAACACCATCATAGGCTGAAGATGTTTATGCAGACAGCTATTCCTGGGAGAAAAGAAAAGGAAGGAACCACTTCTAAGAAAGAAACAAGGATTTGTAAATAACCATGACTAATGGAGCTAGGAATAGTTGCTGGAAACGACTGAGCCTGTCAATTTGTTTCTCAGATGTGGTGATGGAGGTGAGCCCTAAAACTCACTTTGGCAGTGACAGTTTTAAGAGTGATTTAGTCATTGTGTCATGGAAATCCTGACATCCGAAACTCAGATCAGGAGAGCCTTTGATGAGAGAGATATGAAATTGCTGTGAAATTCTGCTAATTAATATACGGAATGTCACTAATGCTTCCCTCAAAACTCCTTCAGAGGTGTTGCTGGAGTAAAGCCACCATTCCCTGCCCAAACACAACACTCATTTTGCCTGAGGTGAAATTTGTTGTCATTTCCAAAGAAGTCTCCGTAGTGTAATCTGGAATCCTCATAAGCACCACTCGAAGATGATTTACTGGTCTTTTAAAAACTATTTTTGGCTACCCACAAATTTCTTTGGATTTTTTTGTTTTCTCAAAAAAAAAAAGGAAAAAAAAAAGAGAGGAATATTATGTTTAATATTTAAACATCATTTCAAGCACAGCAATTAAGATGTATTTTGTGAACCGCCCAGAGAGCTCCGGCTATTGGGCGGTATAGAAATGTAATAAAGAAATAAAGAAATAAATAAATTTAAAAAATGTATTACACGCTAGAGAGTAATAATCAATGGAGTATGATTTTCAGGTGAGCAATAGTTCTTTGACACTCTAGGTAATAACAACTGGTCACAAAGAAGAATAAGCAATCAGTCAACATTGTCCGGAAGAGACAGTCTTTATATAAAATATAAATTCAAACTCATTTCCATTGTACCAAACTACTCGTGTGTGTCAATTTCCATTTGGGAAGGTTGAATTAAATCAAATTTAAATAAATTAAATAAAGCAACACATGCCTCCTCCCAGGAAAAAAAAATGTTAACATGTTGATATTTATTTATTTATTTATTTATTTATTAAAATGCTTGTGTCCCACCCTATTATCACTGGGATCTCAGGACAATGTACAGATAAATTCAGAAAAAAAATAAAAACTTAAATAATTTACACTGCTAAAAATGTATTAAATCATTAACAAATTAAGACTCATAGAAAATAATAATAAAAGCAATAATTTTAAAAAAAATCAATTAAAACTCTGTGTAACCATGGAGGAATTTAGCCCTGGAAGGCTTTGATAAAAAGTTTGTCTGGTCCTATGAACTAATGTGGAGAACTGGGAAAATCCGGTATTTGTTTTGTCAAAGTGAAACAAAGTGCTGGTCCCCACAAGTGTAGTTGCAACATTTCACTGTACCACAGTGCCATCTAGAGGTCATGTAGCTGAAAAGCAGGAAAAGAAACCCCGTGTAGAGCTCCAACCTTCATTCTGCAACCAATCAGTAAGTAGAAACCTTAAATTAAATAGGCCCACCAATAAATGTTTATTAGCACTGAAATGATCAGTTCACCCCCTTCGTATTTATAACCATGTTCATCATGGGATCATTTTTAATAAGGATAAGAATAAATGCTCCTTTCCTTATAGCCACATAGTCATTAATGACAACCTTAGCAATGTAAGAATCTCTCTCCTAGTGGCCATTAGGGAGCATCTCCCCTATGAGGGAAGGTTACAGCAGCTGGGATTGTTTAGTTTTGAAAAGAGGCAAATGAGGAGAAACCCAATAGAGGTCTGCAAAAATTATGCATGGCATTGAGAAAGTGGATAGGGAGACATTTTTCTCTCCTCTCAAAATACTAGAATCCAGGGTGAACCCATGAATCTGATTGGTGGGAGTTCCAGGACAGGTAAAAGGATGCAGACAAGCTGGAGCGTGTTCAGAGAAGGGCAACCAGGATGATCAGGGGTCTGGAAACAAAGCCCTATGAAGAGAGACTGAAAGAAGTGGGCATGTTTAGCCTGGAGAAGAGAAGATTGAGGGGAGACACGTTAGCACTCTTCAAATCCTTGAAAGGTTGTCCCACAGAGGAGGGCCAGGATCTCTTCTCGATCCTCCCAGAGTGCAGGACACGGAATAACGGGCTCAAGTTAAAGGAAGCCAGATTCCAGCTGGACATCAGGAAAAACGTCCTGACTGTTAGAGCAGTATGACAATGGAATCAGTTACCTAGGGAGGTTGTGGGCTCTCCCACACTAGAGGCCTTCAAGAGGCAGCTGGACAAGCATCTGTCAGGGATGCTTTAGGGTGGATTCCTGCATTGAGCAGGGGGTTGGACTCGATGGCCTTGTAGGCCCCTTCCAACTCTGCTATTCTATGATTCTAAGTACTCCTTCGCACAGCAAATAGTGAAATTAAGGAACTCACTACCAGAAGATGTAGTGATGGCCACCAATTTAAATATTTTGAATAGGGGGTTGGATAAATTCCTGGAGGAGAAGGCTATCAATGGCCACTAGTCCTGGTGGCTGCATACTACCTCCAGTATCAGAGGCAGTATGCCTATATACACCAGGTGCTGGGGAACATGGGTGGGGGGGTGCTGTTGCATGGGTGGGAGGGTGCTGTTGCTTGTGAGTTTCCTGGGGCAGTTGGTTGGCCACTGTGTGAACAGAATGCTGGACTAGATGGACCCTTGATCTGACCAGCATCAGGGCTCTTCTTATGTGCTTATATAATTTCATTTATATGTCCATTCCTATATGAAGAAATTGAATGATCCTGTAGTTAATAGATAACTAGATAAACAAACAAACAAACAAACAAACAGGTATTGTGTACAACACATGCTTTATTGGTGATGCAAATATGGGAATCAGTAACTATCAGGACATCTGATAGATACAAATTGAAAGATTAAGATACGGGAGAGGAAAACACAGAGTTTAACTGGTTCTCTCTGGGAAATGAGAAAGAACAAATGAAAGTGATTTGTTTGATAAAGCCTAAGGAAGCTTGCACTTATGTTTCAGCAGTGTCAAGCTTCCGTTCACAAAAGCTGGAATTGCGTGGGTGTTGGAAGATGAAGGAGGCTGGCATTTCTTAGAAGAAGAAAAAGAAGAAAAGGTTGAGTAAGCTCTGGACTGTATTCAGATAGGTTGGTTCTTCCTGGTTCTTCCTGTCCATTTCTTCTGGGATTAACAGGGCCCACAGTAGGTAGAGCATCCACTGCTGTGTCTCCGGTACGTTGGGATGTCACATGATCCAGAGCCATAGCAGCATGGGTCACTGGAAATGGGTCGGCAGCTGTAACGGCGCCGGTATGCGTAGCGTGGCTGGCAGTAGCTGGGAGCACATGGGTCATAGCAGCTGTCACTGTAGCCATAATCACATGGTCTGTAGCAGCTGCCACCATAACGGGAAAGGTAACTTCTGGCACGTGGCCTGTAGCAGCTCCCACCATAACTAGAAAGGTAACCTTTACCGCATGGGTCATAGCAGCTGCCACTACCAGTAATGTAATTGTAACCACGTGGTGCATAACAGCTGGTGCCACAGCCAGAAAGAGAGTTGTAAGGACGTGGCACATAGCATTGGCCGGAGCTGGAACCACATGGATCATAGCAGGTAACTCCTTTACCAGAAAGAGAACCATAACCACATGGGTCATGGCAGATCTGACTTTTACCAGAAAGAGAACCATAACCACATGGGTCATGGCAGATCTGACTTTTACCAGAAAGAGAACCATAACCACATGGGTCATGGCAGATCTGTCCTTTACCAGAAAGAGAACCATAACCACATGGGTCATGGCAGATCCGTCCTTTACCAGAAAGAGAACCATAACCACATGGGTCATGGCAGATCTGACCTTTACCAGAAAGGGAACCATAACCACATGGGTCATAGCAGATCCGTCCTTTACCAGAAAGAGAACCATAACCACATGGGTCATGGCAGATCTGACCTTTACCAGAAAGGGAACCATAACCACATGGGTCATGGCAGATCTGACTTTGACCAGAAAGGGAACCATAACCACATGGGTCATAGCAGATCTGTCCTTTACCAGAAAGGGAACCATAACCACATGGGTCATAGCAGCTGCCACCATAGCTTGAGAGGTAACCAGGACTGCATGGTGAATAGCAACTGTAACCACATGGTTGGTAGCAACTGGTGCCACATCCAGGAAGACAGCTGTAAGTATATGGTTGGTAGCAGCTGGAACCACAGCTGGAAAGAGAGCTGGAACCCCAAGGGTTGTAGCAGCTGGAACCACAGCTGGAAAGAGAGCTGGAACCCCAAGGGTTGTAGCAGGTAGGAACCCAACCAGAGAAAGAACCCTGGCTGCATGGATCATAGCAGACTGGACCACTGGTGCTCTGTGGGCTATAGATTTGGCTTGTGCCACAAGGTGGATAGCAGCTTAGTAGACTGATGCCCATCATCTTTCTTGGACAGAGGTTCACCTGCAATCCAAGACATTAGAGAAGTCACTGGTGGAAAATGACACTTTTATGAGAGGACAAGTGGAACTAGCAGGATATCATAGAATCATAGAATAGTAGAGTTGGAAGAGGCCTCTAAGGCCATCGAGTCCAACCCCCTGCTCAATGCAGGAATCCACCTTAAAGCATACCTAACAGATGGCTGTCCAGCTGCCTCGTGAATGCCTCTAGTGTGGGAGAGCCCACCACCTTCCAAGGTATCTGGTTCCATTGTCATACTGCTCTAACAGTCAGGAAGTTTTTCCTGATGTTCAGCCGGAATCTGGCTTCCTGTAACTTGAGCCCATTATTCCGTGTCCTGCACTCTGGGAGGATCGAGAAGAGATCCTGGCCCTCCTCTGTGTGACAACCTTTTAAGTATTTGAAGAGTGCTATCATGTCTCCCCTCAATCTTCTCTTCTCCAGGCTAAACATGCCCAGCTGTTCCAATCTCTCTTCATAGGGCTTTGTTTCCAGACCCCTGATCATCCTGGTTGCCCTCTTCTGAACATACTCCAGTTTGTCTGCATCCTTCTTGAAGTGTGGTGCCCAGAACTGGATGCAATACCCAAGATGAGGCCTAACTTATGTCCCTGATATGACTCACTCTCTTCTCTCACAAATTATCATATTTTTTTTCCAGTCAGTACCCCTCCCCCCCGACGTTCGTGACTGTTTCCTGCTTCTTATTTCGTCTTCCTGCTTGAACATATAGGCAAGAGCCAATGTGATCATTTTGTTCTGCAACAGAGCACATCAGTTTGTGCTCTGCACAGCAAACTTGGTTAACAACCCACCACCACCAGTTTTTCCCTCTTTGCTCCAACCCCTTCACTATTTTGCCTACAAATCCAACAGCACGACCCACCCATGTTCAGCATTAGCAGGAATGACAAAATGATAATGATATTGAGGGGAAACATGATAGCACTCTTCAAATACTTAAAAGGTTGTCACACAAAGGAGGGACAGGATCTCTTCTCAATCCTCCCAGAGTGCAGGATACGGAATAACGGGCTCAAGTTAAAGGAAGCCAGATTCCAGCACGAGGGGATCCGCACGTCACTCTCAGAGCGCTTCTACGTGACCCCAGTGCACCCCGAAAACGATAGTCTGACTTCCCTGTAAAAGAAACGAGGAAGAGCCGTCCATGCCTCCGCCGCCGCCGCCGCCAACAAGGAGAGCTCTCTGCCGGCAAGGAGAGCTCGGCAAAAGAAGGCGGGGTGCCGGCGGCGGCGAGGAGAGCTTGGCAAAAGAAGGCGGGGCTTCTCCCCGCCTTCTTTTGCCAAGCTCTCCTCCCCGGCGGCGGCGGCACCCCGCCTTCTTTTGCCGAGCTCTCCTCGCCGGCGGAGAGCTCTCCTCGCCGGCGGCGGCATGGACGGCTCTTCCTCATTTCTTTTACAGGGAAGTCAGACTATCGTTTTCGGGGTGCACTGGGGTTGCATAGAAGCGCTCTGGGAGCGATGTGCGGATCCCCCACTGGACATCAGGAAAAACTTCCTGACTGTTAGAGCAGTGCGACAATGGAATCAGTTACCTAGGGAGGTTGTGGGCTCTGCCACACTAGAGACATTCAAGAGGCAGCTGGACAACCATCTGTCGGGATGCTATGGGTGGATTCCTGCATTGAGCAGGGGGTTGGACTCGATGGCCTTGTAGGCCCCTTCCAACTCTGCTTTTCTATGATTCTATGATCCCTGTCTTAGCAGGAGTGAGCTCCTGCCTATCTCTCCTCTCTCATCTCACACTATCGCCCCGCTCGTGCTCTCCGCTCCTCTGATGCCATGCTTCTCGCCTGCCCAAGGACCTCCACTTCCCTTACTCGGCTCTGTCCTTTTTCTTCTGCTGCCCCTTACGCCTGGAACGCTCTTCCAGAACACTTGAGAACTACAAACTCAATCGCTGCTTTTAAAACTCAGCTAAAAACTTTTCTTTTCCCTATAGCCTTCAAATATTGAGTTTGTTCTGACTCTATACTGTTAGCTTCACCCTACCCGGTGCCTGTTTACACTTCCCTGTGCCTGTTTGCATTCTCCTTCCCTCTTTATTGTTTACTACAACTTATTAGATTGTAAGCCTATGCGGCAGGGTCTTGCTATTTACTGTGTTATCTGTACAGCACCATGTACATTGATGGTGCTATATAAATAAATAATAATAATAATAATAATAATAATAATAATAATATTTCTAGATATCATCACAAAACTCCAAAGACACTTTTGAATTGGTAACGGACAAATTGGTAGCACTAGAAAATGTCACCAGAGATTTCTAACAGTTAGTTATCAGGTGCTAAAGATTAAATAAATGAACAAGTAAGTCACCATGGTCCTTTCCCAAACACACAGAGGACTCCTCTATATACCCAGATAACACCATTGTCATTGAGTGGCCCCCGATATATTAAGTGGTATATCAGTTCCTTCTTTTTGATATGAAAATTTGCAAAAATTGACCTCATTGCGGTTCTACAAATTTATCCCAATTTGTATCCATATCAGATTGCAGCCTCCCATTTGCACAGCACACACACACACACACACACACACACACACACACACACACACACACATTTAGTGCACGTGTCTCCAAAGGTACACATTTTGGAGCACATATTTTTGTTTATCCTTTCTTCCATTGATTGAGGTGTGCTAGTGCACATTTTCCAAAAAGGTACACACTCTTTTTTTTAGCATACTTTTCAAATGTGCACAGTTCATTTGCAAATCCCCCTGAAAGCTCGGACATGTACTGGCTGCAACATCAGATTGCACCCGAGTCTGGGTTCAGGTTTGTGTGGTGTGAACCGGGACAATTATGGTCTGAAACGAAATAAATCTCTCATACATCCTTAGGATAAACAGACATGGATTTGCTATTAAAGTTCAGTCCACCCACCCACACACCCACCCACACCTTCCTCATTATAAGCTGCCTTATAATGAGATCCACCAGCGGTCCGTCTTGCCTACCATTGCAGAGAGAGAGAGAGAGAGAGAGAAAGAGATGCCAGAGCATGACATTATTATTATTATTATTATTATTATTATTATTATTATTATTATTATTATTACATTTCTATCCCACCTTTTTTCCCTCCAAGGAACCCAAGGTGCTGTACCTCCTCCTCCTCCTCCTCCTCCTCCTCCTCCCCATTTTATCCTCACAACAACAACCCTGTGAGGTAGGTTGGGCTGAGAGTCTGTGACTGGCCCAAAGTCACCAAGTGGGTTTCTATGGCCGAGTGGGGACTAGAACCCAGATCCCCCGATTCCCAGTCCAACACCTCAGCCACTACACCACCACATCTTCAACATGCAAAACTTGTAGTCTACCTCAGAAGTTCCCTCCTCATTTCAGCTTAGCTTAGCTTAAATTCCCTCCCCCGATTGAAAATAACACACAAGGAGTCATTTCTTCATCAGTTTCAAAGCATTGACATACCTAGGTATCTGAAGAGTCGCAGAGGAGAGGAATTTTGGGAATCCTGTCCAGCTGAGAGTCCTGGTTTCTTATACACAGCCTGACATAGCCTGAAGACTCTAGTTCACAAAGAAGAGTCTAATTAGATACTAGGCCAATGTATTGGATGACCATACTAATTTCACAAACTGGTTTATTCACTTTGCTTTCTCTTTGGTTATTCATTTACACCCCATGGGCCGTGTCTTTGGTTAACACTCCTAATTTTCAAACCTCTTGGAAGTAAAAGTTATTGCAAGCATGTCCACAATTATTAATTATTTCATTCATCCCAAGACTCGACTCCACCCACCTGGATCACAGCTATTATGGTTTCTTTTTTGCTGCCCTCCTCGATGGCGGCAGAGAGTCCAGAAGGACCACCGTGGAGGTACAGCCAATGAGGGTTTTATAAGCATGCCCTATCCCTTGTTAGGTAAATTGCTATTATGTCGCCACCCACAACCCCATCTATGATGAGCACAGGTTCTAGGGATGTATGAGGGTTTATTTATTGCTCGCAATACGTGTGATCATTCTTCGTTCAAGGCCTTGACATGCCCAACACTTTTCTTTCACATATTGTCAAACATGTGCTCACATTTGGTTTGCTCCTGACTGCCAATTCAGTTTGCACAAATGTCCAAAGGTGCAAACGCCCTGCTTAGACTGAATCAACTCCACTTTAGTGTATGGATTTGTAAAAATTATAAAAATGACATATTTATTCATTACGTTTAAATAAATAAATGGGTTCCTTGGGTTCCCCAAGGGTGCATACATAATTCTCCTCCTCTCCATTTTATCCTCACAACAACAACCCTGTGAGGTAGGTTGGGCTGAGAGTCTGTGACTGGCCCAAAGCTTCCGTGGCTGAGTGGGGACGAGAAACCAGATCTCCCAACTCCCAGTACAACACCCTAACCACTACACCACACTGGCTTGGGAGATTTGCACAAATCTCCTGTTCCATCGTGGTTCAATTTGTCTTGTTTGCGCAAAGCAGGCTGTGATTCCTAATGGGAATGGGAATGCAAGTTGAACGACAAAATGACAGAGAACCCAATGATCTCAAACACTGCTCGTCCCCCCCATCCTTAACAGTTATAAAATGGAAATCAAAATGGTGTATGGATATTTGTATACATAAAACAAATACGTTTTTATGTATACAAATATCCGTACACCATTTTGTGGGGTTAAAAAACCCCCACCATACCCACCCATCAATGGATGCAGAAATGTGTTGCAATGAACTAACCTTTGATAAAATGCAAATGTTACAGAAATTAGCAAACAGAATGGACAAACAAAGAAAAACAGACAGATTTGCCTGTACCTAACTGTTGCTTGGGCTGATTACCATCAGTGAACACAGTGCAGGAGATAACTATTGATAGATGACTGTACCACAAATGGGTTTGTTATTTCCTTGGACAGTATCGAATTCATGGGGACAAGAGTTGTCCATTTATCTCTAGAGCTCAGTGTGTGTGTGTGTGTGTGTGTGTGTGTGTGTGTGTTCTTGCTCATGCACAATATCAAATCACAGCTTGGGAGCTGAAGTTTGGTATTGCATGTATCATGACATCATGCATCACCCCTTCCTGATTGGCTGTTTCCACCTGGCCTTTGTACATAACATTTAGTTGCCATAGCCAATTGGTTTATGGAGGAGAGAGAGAGATGGATCAATAGGTAGAAGTGAATGCAATCTATGTGGCTGTTTCTTTGATCATGATTGGTTGATGGAAAAAGTTCTTTGAAGATGATTGGTTGATGGTTAAAGTGATATCATCACTGTTCCTCCTGAAAGAAATGGGTTAACCCAATAAACTCACCCCCATGCTCAGAAATGCAATAATGTAGATGCAAAATGTGTGGGCTCCAAAGCTTGCAATGTGATCCAACTTCAACAACAAATTTGTAAGATGGTGGGCCAAGCTCACCGCACAGGTGAGCACTACAGATGCACAAGTTCCGACCTATCAGCTGACTATTAAATTTGGCCTCCTCGCTAGACAAAACAGATCAGTGTTTTGACTCACTGGAAGGCAGGTTCATATACTCAATGTCTACGACAACCTGTCCATGACATGGTGTTTGGGGACCCTTTTCCCCATTGATGGTTGGAGGCAGCCAATAATGATTTAGAGCAGGAGCAAAGGTATAGACAACATCATCCCGTGAGTCAGTTGCCCCATTCATTTTGGAAGGGAGATGAAAGGAGTAGACGTGCCGTGAACATATTTGGCGTCAGCCGAACTTTACATGGAATCTGCAGCTTTAGCTAAAGTTAAAAGAAGCTCAGAGATCAGATGTAATTCCTCACCTTTTTCTCCACCTCCTTTATAAGTCTGCCTGGACAATTGCCCTGACGATCGTTTGTAGAAGGATGGAAGATGATTTGTGTAGAGAAATCTTGTAACAGTATCCCGTCGTGTAATTTGACAGGGGTGTTCAAAAAGAATGTAAGCAGCTATTAGTAAAATTACACAGCTCTTTGAGCATCACCAACATTAGCAATGGTTAGAGCTTTGTGACTAAGAGACATTCATGAACTTCATCTGCTAAAGTGTTAATTAGTTGATGCCCCACATGGACAAAATGACAAAACAAATGTCTCGTTCCTTGAGAAACATAATACAGAGATTTGGCTCTTGTTGACTGTATACTCTTGTCAATTTGGAAGGCAGAAACCTTAATTAGATTCAGAATCTCACCCTTGCAATAAAGTCTCTGCCTTAGGACTATGAACCCAGGAACACTGGCTAATTTAAAAAGATTAAATTTAAAAAGGCTGAGCAAAACGTCTACACACTTTTTTGGTCTATTTTTGTTACATTGTACACCCCAATTTCTCGATTCTTTTTGCACTTTATTAACCTAGTGCTTTGTTCTTGTTCTTTAAAAAGAAATGAAAAAAAATTCTTAAGGAACTCTAATAATTTGATTCCCTCAACTGATGGATTGATTTGATAGGTAGCCTACTTTTCTACCCACGAAATAACCCTCAAGGTGTCTCACAATTATCGATGAATGCAACATACTGTAATGAAAACAATACGAAAACACATATATTAAAACACAATTAAAATGCAACAATAAGAAAATGGAACCAGCCACCTAACCCAATAGGCCTGCTTGAGTAAAAAAAAAAAAAAAAAAATGTATTTGCATACTACCAGAAGGACAGTTGGAACAAAGCCAACCTAGTTTTCTTTGGCAGGGAGTTCTACAGCCTGGAAGCAACCAGGGAGAGAAGGCCATCTCTCACTCATCACCAAACCTCTGAAGGTGATGGTACCAAAAGAAGGACTTCTCCAAAGTTCTTAAATCCCAGGTAGGCTCAAGGTGGTCTTTTGGATAGCCTTGCCCCAAGCCCTGTGGGCCTTAATAAGTCATAACTATCAATAATAATAATAAGAAGAATAAGAATATATTTATTTCTTACCCGCCTCTTCCTTATGTCTGGAAACAGACCAGAAGACAAGGAAGTTCTTAAAAATGTAAAAAGATGCATGCTGGATGTCCTTAATTTTGTACACCTCTACCATGTCTTTCTTCTCTTTCTAAGCTAAACAATCCCAGCTGTTGTAAACATTCCTCTTAGAGGACTTGTTCCAGACCCGTGGTCATTCCAGTGCCCCTTTCTGCACACTCGATTCCAAGTGTGGTTGCACCATAACTTTGTATAAGGACAGTATGATATCCTTTCCAAATTAAGCTGAAGATTTAGTTTGCTTTTTTCATAGCAGCTACACACCAAGTTTTCCTCATGCTGTCCACCACAACCACAGGATTTTCCTTTGCCTGTCACTGCAAATCCAGATCCCATCAGATTATACTTGAAGTTGGGATATTTATGTGGCTTTAACAGCTACAAAACTCTTGAAAGTGTGATAAAAAAAAACACATCAGTCATAGATGTGTTTTATTCTGTTGCTGCATCAATTTGCTTTTGGTTTTTTTTTTAAAAAAAAAGTCTGCAAGAAACTTCACATGCACTTTTGTGCACATTTATTGTATGTGTATTCTGAAGCACAGTTCAAGATTGCATGCAGTGTTTATTTATTTATTTATTACATTTTTATACCGCCCAATAGCCGAAGCTCTCTGGGCGGTTCACAAAAATTAAAACCATAATAAAACAACCAAGAGGTTAAAAGCACAAATACAAAAAAAATACAGTCTAAAAAGCACAACCGGGATAAAACCACACAGCAAAATGGATATAAGATGAAAATACAAAAGTTAGAACAGTAAAATTTAAATTTAAGTTGAAATTAAGTGTTAAAATACTGAGAGAATAAAAAGGTCTTCAGCTGGCGACGAAAGGAGTACAGTGTAGGCGCCAGGCGGACCTCTCTGGGGAGCTGATTCCACAGCCCAGGTGCCACAGCAGAGAAAGCCCCTGTTTGGAAGCAGTGGTCCCTACGATGGTCTGGGTTTTTACACACACACACACACACACACACACACACACACCAGAAGTCATCATGCATTTTACTACTTTGTAGTCTTTACAGTCAGTTTTGCAGTCTTCCTAATGACTGACCTTTTTCTTCTGGTAGAGTCAGCAAAAGTTTCTATCCTGAACATTTGCTGAAGTAGATCCCAGCAGCTAACTTCAGCTTATGTATTGCATGGGCAACGCCATTGTGACTTTTTAACCCACCCATTTTAATTTAACATAGGTCAGTATGCCAAAACACAAATTAGTTCAGTTTTTAGCAGTTTTCTCATTGCAATAATAATAAAACATACAAAAATGCACACCTTCGGCAAAAGGACACAGAAAGAATATGTATATTAGTGAAACTCACATTAAAACACATCACATTAGAGATATTGCAAAAATGTATTTATTCAGTAGAAAAGCGTACAACATGTGCTTATTAGGAGAAATGCTGATGCAAATGTATATGAATTTTCAAGCAAGCTACAGGGAAACAACTGGGACAAATGAAAGTTGGGACTAGAAAAATGATAAACTGAGAGAAACTGAATCTAATAGATCTGTCCATCTCTAGATTAGATGAATTTGTGGAGAACTGGTCTGTCAATGGTTATTAACATTGGGACCTCCATGTGTAGACAGTGTATCTGTTATTAGCAGTTGCCTAGGTTCCTTCCTCCAGCAGGAGAAGGCTCTTGCCAGAATGCCTTACTTTTGGACAGTCTTGCTATATCTGGTTAGCCACTGTTGGAACAAGATGCTCAACTTGAAGGAACTTGAGTCTGATTTAACATTACTTTTGTGATGTTCTTAGACGCCTCACAGTTTCCTATGTTATTGACATGGTCACAAGTTAAAAGACCCTGGAGAGACACCACTGGTCAGTGTAGACCAGGAATGAGGTATCTCTTTCAGCCCAACTCAATTTTGGAGAAGTTCTCGGTGGTCCCAATCCAGTGGCAGATAGGGCCAGATGCCAACAGTGGGGCCAAATAGACAAAATACTGGCATATTTT
Source organism: Elgaria multicarinata webbii (assembly GCF_023053635.1). Taxonomy (NCBI): domain Eukaryota; kingdom Metazoa; phylum Chordata; class Lepidosauria; order Squamata; family Anguidae; genus Elgaria; species Elgaria multicarinata. The sequence goes on along the minus strand of NC_086191.1, from coordinate 7,328,616 downwards.
GTCTTTAAACACTTGCTGCTTGTAACTAAGTCTTAAGAGAGGCATGCTAACATTTCAGAAAGTGGAGGAAAACTGCACCAAAGCCAAGAAACCACAAGAGAATTGGTGGTTGGGATGAAGGGGGCATGGCCAGGAGAAAGGGTGTGTGGGCATCTGGAGAACCCTGTAGAGCAACATTGGGATGTAAAGAGGGCCAGATTTGGATCCCATACTTGAAGTGTAGCCAATAATGTCCCAGACTGACAACATTTCCTGACCTTGTGGAACATAGTTTCCTATGTTCCTATGGATTTGGGGTTATAGATGTTTCCCATGGCAATGCAACATGGCTTGCACTGGCTCATTGATTTGAAGCATTTCTCAGAAGAAATGGATTCATGGTCACCCCATGTAGGTCACCAATGCCTTGGAGGCAACTCTCTGTTTTTAACACATTTCTGCTCATTACTCTAATATAGGAACACTCAGAGAACATGTGCAACCCATCATTCCATAAAATTAAAGAGAGTTCAAGGGTGTGACCATGGGCTCAACCTATCCAAAATTACTTTTTTGGTAAATAAGAAGAGAATTAAAGCTTATTGAGAAAATAAGCAGTTTATGGGTGCCAATGTTGGTATTCCCATTCATTAGGTAGCTGCATTTCCTAGGAGCGCCTAAGGGAAATGTATAAAACAGATCAACAACTCTGAAAACCTTCAGAAACATGTCCATGCTTTCTGTCATCCCTGATCCAGGTAAGTTCTGTTTGATTTAATCTGTAGAGATTTATGCTATGTAAAGACATAAGAACCTTCCTTGAGAAATTTCACTTGTCTTCTCAAAACTCTCCTTGGATTCTTTCAGTCTTTGTTGATGTTCCTCTGGGAATCTCAACCAGCCTTCCCCAACCTAGTAACCTCTAGAAGCTCTGGATCAAAAACCCCACAGTCTCTGACCATTGGCCATGTTTGCTAGGCCTGATGGGAATTGTAGTTCAAAACATCTGGAAGGGGTGGCTGCTCTATTCCCCCCTGGAAGTGTCTTCAAATCTATGTCAATTTTCATACACAGGACTCCATATTTTAGTTGGGTATTGACAAAAGAGAGAGGGGGTAAGGAGAGAGAGAGAGAGAGACAGAGAGAGAGAGAGAGAGAGAGAGAGAGAGAGAGAGAGAGAGAGAGAGAGAGAGAGAGAGAGAGAGAGAGATCTACAACTGGGTGTTGATATCCCAAAATAGGTGTAGTATAGATTCATTACCAAAATTGTGGTTCTTGTGTGTTTTGCTAGAACTGTGGTGAGATCTACTGGTAGTCATTATGGTAAGGAATTCGTAGTTGAAGTATGGAATTTAAAACTGGAGAATTCCCTCTTCCTTTCCCCTGAAGGAAGGATCTACTGTATGCAAAGCTACTTGCGGCTAAGTATACATGATCTTATGTCTGCCTACTAAGAAACAAATGCCGCTCAGTTCAACATGGCTTGTCCTGAGACAGGTGTGTATAGGATTTCACAGGTTAACAATATGTGCATCTTTAGAAAGCAAATGCATTTGCAAATTCTGTTTGTCTACATCACTGAGAATTTGCATGCACCTTTTTTTTCTAAAAAAAAAGAAATTGCAGACCAATGAGGAAACAGGATGGAACAGACTTAAGAGTGAATAATATTAATCTGCGTCATGGACTAGAAATAGAGGGCAATATCCAATTTTGCACTGGTACTAATAAATGTTGTTGCGCTACGATAAGCAATCCGTACTCTAATTCCAATAGCATTTGCTGGTGAAATGGATATTCTGTTAACACTAGTGTCAAATTGGATACTGCCCAGGGTGGATACTGCCCATCCCACGTGATGATGATGATGATTGTACATATTTATTTATTTATTTAGCATATTTAATTGTTGTTAGTACTGTTTAAAATAACTCTAAATAGTTATTATTAATAATAATAATTCTTATTATTCTTACTCTGTTTATGAAGATTTCTTAGACATCTTTCTCATAAAAGACTCAAGGTGACTTACAACAGAATTAAAGCTTGCAATGCTTCGAAAAGCTGAAAAATCACCACCAAACACAGCCACCTGTAAAAGAGGGATAAAATATCTGTGACAACCAGAAAAAAATTAATTAAGCCAATGCATGGAAGAGCCCGTCATATGCTATGAAATGCCTGAGCTACGTATCCATGTTTAACTCATCATGCAATGATGTTGTTACTTGCCATTTAGTTATCAAGTAGCAATGGCTATGCCCCTTCCATACCTTTGGCTGCTAAAGACCATCAGTAATCTGGGATGGGCAGAGCATGGCAATGGAAGACTGTCCTTGGCCTCTGTCTGATCTTCTTAGGCCAATGGGGATGGATGCAATTGGGGTGGTTGGTCCTATGCTGGTCTTCTGTCGCTTGGACTTGTAGACACCAATACATGCTCTTTGTTTGAGTACATTCATGCTGACTACACAAGTGATGCGGTGTCTTTCATTCCACTTTATGTTGCTTCTTTCCAGATCCACCTCCACCCCGCCAAGATGATGTTCTCCATGCCTCTGGGGAACCATTTTCCATACAGCGGCAGCTGGGAAAACAGTTGGAACCCGTGTGGGTACAGTTGTAGCCAGCCCTCTGGATGTTCCTATGGCTGTAGTCCTTGCCATTACAGCTGTGGTTCCAGATCCAGCTGTGGCTCCACTGGCTACAGCTCTGGATCCAGATGTTGTCCCACTCGCTACAGTTACAAACCCAGCTGTTGCTCCCCTCGTGGCAGCTGTGAATCCAGATGTTGTTCCCCTTGCTATAATTCTAGGTCTATCTGTTGTTCCCCTTGCTATAATTCTAGGTCTAGCTGCTGCTCCCCTTCTGGCAGCTGTACACCCAGCTGTTGTGCCCCAAGCTACAGCTGTAGGCCCAGCTGTTCCTCCCCTTCCTGCAACTGTGGATCCAGCTGTTCCTCACGCAACACCTCCAGGTTCAGCTGCTGCTCCCCTCGTTACAGCTATGGATCCAGATGTTGCTCCCCTGATTGCAGCTATGGATCTAGATGTTACTCCCCTGATTACAGCTATGGATCCAGATGTTGCTCCCCTGATTGCAGCTATGGATCCAGATGTTACTCCCCTGATCACAGCTATGGATCCAGATGTTGCTCCCCTGACTCCAGCTCTGGCTATAGCTCCCCTTGCTACAGTTCCGGATCCGGCAATCGCACCTGTCACTACAGTTCCCATGGTGATGCTTCCAGAAGCTGCTGCTGCACCAGTTCATCCTGAAGACAGCTGTAGCTGCTGTTGCCCTTGGTAAAGCTGGCTGGGAGCTTCTTTGAAAGAAGAAGGACCAGCAAGATCCAACAAAGCAAATCCCAAGGGATGTTCACCGATGCCTGGACATGGCTTTCAAAGATTCTGGGTTTTCAGATGATTGATTTCCATTGATGTCAATGATCTTTTGGATGCTCAGTACCTCTGAAAGTCAGGCCCAACATGACTAAGTTCCTCAACTCTTTGAAGGAAGATCACTTTCTAATCTGACTCACCCTATGTTCTTCACTGTACTCCTTTAAACGCTTAACCTTGCATTTCAGTTCCTCAGCTTGCTAGAGATGAAAAATGTGTCTTTTGCTTCATTCCTGAGTGGGGTGGGGGAGTCAAAAGGGAAAAAATAAGGTGGGGGGGGGGAAGAACCAAGTATTGTACCGTGGTTTTCAAACTGTGCTCTGAGGCACCCAAGCGGTTTTGTGAAAGTGTATCTAGAGGACCCCAAGAGACAAAAATGGTAATAACATGCAGACATTCATGAAATAGCCAGAAAAGGGGTGTGTGTGGCATGAGCATACCTAAAAGGGCAGGAAAATACTGCAGAACACCCAGAAAATGACCAAGGCCCTGAGATATTAAAATTTTGTAATGCTGCAATCCTATGCATGTTTACCAAGGAGATGAAATTTAATGCAGCAGTACAGTAATGTCGTTCTGGGGTTACTCAGAGAAGGGGAGAAGAAGAATACAGCAAGTTTTTCCCTTCTACTGGAACCAGGCCAAGGAGGGGGGGAAAAGTTATTTTGCCTCAGCCTTATATTTTTACAAAGGACCACTGTATTTAATGGCCCTTAGTAAAAACTTCTTTAGGATATTGCCGCCTCAATTCTACTGTGTCCTTGTGCACAATGGGATAGAATTCTGCCTGTAAGACTTTATCTTATATCAAAAGAACTATAAACTTAGTTTAAAAAAACTAAAAAAGAGGCAGGCAGGGGAGAAATATGTCTGAAAGATCCAAGCTCTCACAGAATGGCTTCAGGCTACAACTCTGCCTGAAAGACAGCTTGCTATTGATATTCCCCTGAAATGATCAACCTCAGAAGGACATTTAAGCCCCACAGACCTGACCAGAATCCCCCTGGTTTCCCAAGTAACCATTCTTTTTCCTCCCAGTGATTGTCTGGGAGTACTGGGGTGAATTAACATTTTGGGAGCGCACAAGGGGATGTTTTAGGAGGAAAATTACATCCCGCATTGCTGGTTGCCATGAGGGTGACTTAGCTCACTGACACTGACACCACAAAACACAAGTGTAGAAAATTAAATGGTTGCACGTGTGTCTGTGGATGCTGGTTGAACATTCTCTTTTTGTCCCTCAATCCACACTCAATTTGGACCTAGGGTTTGATTTTACAAACCAATTGACAGGGTTTCCCAAGGACTGGAACTTTGAAAACCACAGATGGCACTATCGCCACCTATCGTGGGCCTGTTCGCCAGCTAAGGGCTGGTTTACATGTTATCCTGAGTAGCATAGATGCCTCCATGATTGCTCCAGGCCCAAACAGAAATGTCTAGAACTTCATACAAAGTATCTGATGTTGGTGACACATCCCACAATAGGGCAGGCATTTGCCAAAACACACACACGTCATTACACCATTGGCCTAACCAGAGGTGCAGTATGGAAAGTTAATGAAAAGTTGTATATCACTAAGGAGGGGAGGGGAGTCCTGTCTTACTTCATTGGGATTGTCCATCAAGGGATAAGAGCAGGGATCTCAGAAGACAATAGGTCTGTCGAAAGTTTTGCTTTGGAATAAGACAGAGAGGAAGGCTTAGATGGAAGCCAGTGGAAAAGATGACCTGAGAGGGAAGAAGGAATTCAGTACCACAAGATGTAGTGATGACCACTTCCTAAGATGTCCATTGAAGATAAATAAATACATAAAGTATAATGTTTTATGGAGGATATCAGTCCAGCGATTTCTATCAGCCATGGTAGCTAAATGGAGCCTCCATGCTCAGAAGATGAATATCTTTGAAAATGGGGATAGAACAAAGGGAAAGGAAGACAACACATGTTTGCTCTGTTTGTACACTTCCATGGACATCTGATTGGCCACTGTTATGGGAGATGGGAGAAGACTAGATGGACCTTTCTTCTTGCCATGCAAGGCAGTTTTATAAGTTAGGGATGTTGGTATTGGACTGGGGAAGTCGATAGGAAGGAAGAACCTCAGTGCCACAAGGTGTGGTGATGGCTAAATTAAGATGGTGTTTTGAACGGTTCGGACCGATCCATGGAGGAGAGGTCCAGCAACAGCTATTGACTCTAATAGCTAAGAATTGTACCTCTACGTTCAGGGACAGTATACCTGCTCTGACAAGTAGATGTGCCTGGAGGCAAAGAACAGGGGGTGTCTAATCTTTCTCACATTCTCCTAGTGCTTTTCTCCAGGGAGCATGACTGGCTCCTGTAGGAAACAGAGTTCTGGAATAGATCCTTCTTTGGGGTCTGATCCAGCATGGCAAGCCATGTTCTGAAATATTCTTGATCTCATGTGTACACTTGCTTCGTTTGGTATCGTTCCAATCTCTCTTTCTGCTTCTCCTCCTCCTCCTCATTAAAACGTATTCCACACTCAGTCATCTGCCTAGCATTTGTCCTGGATCAGCTGTTCTACACTTACATTTGAAATTGAAATCACTCCAAGTTTTGGGACTCATCCTGCCTAAACACAAGCAGGAATAAATACAGTTGTAATATGTTCCACCAATTCAGAAGGGGGATCTAGGCATGGGATTTGAAATTTATTTATGTATTATTGCATTTATATCCCACCTTTTTTCCTCCAAGGAACCCAAGGCAGCATACATAATCCTCCTCCTTTCCATTTTATCCTCACAACAACAACCCTTTGAAGTAGGTTGGGCTGAGAGTGGCCCAAAGTCACCCAGTGGGTTTCCAGGGCAGAGTGAGGACTAGAACCCGGATCTCCTGACTCCCAGTCCAACACTTTAGCCACTACTCTACACTGCACATAAAACACACATGCAAAAAAGGAAGCTCTATATTAAAACGAAACACTTCAGAGGACTTACATCACAATCTCTGCATGTGTGAGCTCAGATAAGAAGGAAACATTTCTTCACACGGTGCATAGTTAAAACATACAATTTCCTTCCACAAGATGGCCAGAGAACACAGAAAAGCAAAAGAGCTATCCAGGCCCCTTAAAATAAAGACAATAATGTAAGAGAAAAGGGCGAATCGTGTTCACATATACTACAAAGGAGGATAAGTATTATAAAAGCCTTTTAATATGTTAATAAGTTTCGCTAGTGCAGAAAAAAAGTATATTGCCACTGTAAGGCTGTGTAGTCTGACATTTAAGAACACATTAAGAAATACTAGGAACCCATTAAAAAACACTCAAAGTCAAGGATTTTTTAAAAAAGAAATCCTTGACTTTGAGTGTTTTTAATGGGTTCCTAGTATTTGTTAATGTGTTCTTAAAGTGTTCTTATCAATCAATCACTTTATTACAGTCCGAGACCACCACAAATGTGTTCTTAAATGTCAGACTATACAGCCCTACAGTGGCAATATACTTTTTTTTCTGCACTAGTGAAACTTATTAGTGTATTAAAAGGCTTTTATAATACTTATCCACCTTTGTAGTATATGTGAACACGGATAGTGATACGATCCGCCCCTTTCTCTTACTTTATTGGCAGAGAACACAGAAAACAGGAATTGGCTATCCCTCCACTGTGTGAACAGAGTGATGGACCCTTTGTCTGATCCAGTATTAGGAGTCCTTTGATGTTCTTATGAACCCCACCTATGTCTGTTTTTAGAACATAGTCAGTGTTTTCTGGGGTCCCCCCACCACCACAAAAGGTCTTACATTGGGGAGCAGAACCTCTTTCAGTTCAAGAGTCAACTTCCATTCAGAGAAGCTCTTTGGGGCTACATTCCAGGAGTGGGCAGATCCAAAGGTCCAATGACCACATGGGTGGGGCCTAAATACCAAAAATACTATAGCATTTCAGCTTAAAATGTGCCAGTAGGTATGTATTAGGAGAGGTGTTTCAAACTTTTAGAATGGTGGTGGGCATAGGATCTGCACACAAGCAGGACAACAACTCAACTGTAAAAGATTAGGTTAAAGGGTGTGAGGAAGGGAGAAGGGGGTGGGGCCATCTGAGTTACCTTAGGGGTTCCTCAGATAAACAGAACTCCTTCTTCATACAGTGCACAGATAAACTATAGAATTTGCTACCACAAGATGTAGTGATGGCCACCAGTTTGGATGGTGTCAAAAGGGGGTTGGAGAACTTCCTGGAAGAGAAGGCTACCAGTGATTGATAGACCTGTTGGATCTGTGCTACCTCCAGTATCTGAGGCAGTAAGCTTATCTACACCACTTGGTAGGGAACATAGGTGGGAGGGTGCTGTTGCACCGTGTCCTGCTTGTGGGTCGACAGCTGGTTGTCCACTGTGTGAACAGATGGCTGGGCTAGATGGACCCTTGGTCTGATCCAGCATGGTGCTTCTGATGTTCTTATGGGCTGCCTTGGGACTCCTCCAGATGGCTGGATTTGCCCCCCTCCCATGCTTCACCCCTAGTCTAACAATACCACAATTTCATTCTTTGGGGCACCTATGGGAGATTCTTGAAGTTAAAGTGGAGGATACTGAGAATGATTTGCCAGAGGTGCTCCAAAATTCTGCTTCTAGAATGACACCCTCTGCCATTTCCTCTAGAAGATGTAATTTGATATTATTATTATTATTATTATTATTATTATTATTATTATTATTATTATTTGCTCAGTAGTGGGTGGTATTTTTTGGATGACGTGATAATCATTACTGGTAATGTTTCCCCCTCTGATGTTGCTGCACCATCCAAAACTGAGCCAAGCAGTTGACATGCCCGGTCTTATTCTTCCTCAGAATGAGCTACAGCAATATTCCTGCTTCCATGCCTTGGGTGAAGGATCTGAGACGGTTGCATTTCACCCCTGGCGTAGTTTGGCAGGGAACAGAATTGGCTCCAAAATGTCATGTAGAGCAAGACGGGAGGCAAATGTGGGCGTTCTGAGTCAGGTTAAACCTCTGAAGAATGCCAGTGAGGCCAACTTTTTTTTTTGGAAGCCCATCAAAGGCGGCAGGAAGGAGAAGCCATAGTTTTCAGTAAGCTTCCACTAAAGCAGATGTCAGCAGCTTCCTCTGCCCATTGTGAAGCGACTCACAGAATTTCACCGTTGTTATCCTCACAAGGGCATGCAAGAATATCATGTCAGTGCGTTCCTGACCAGAACTTTCTCCGTTCACAACCACACACATGAATGTGAGCTCTGTTCGCAGTCAAAGGGTGGCATTCAACAGGACTGCTCTGTCAGTGCTGGTTCTGTCACGCTTGGGCAATGAGGCTTCATTGCTTCTAAAAATAACCTGAGCGGTGTAGAAATGACCCCTCGTAACTCACCGCCCTAAGCATGGGAAGAGAAATTGAGAGGAGGATTTCATCGAATTTCTCCAGAGCAAGGAGAAATCCTCCAACCATTTCTCACAGGTATCAAATCAATCAAGTTTATTATTACGGCAAACAGCCAGCATGTCGGAACAAATGAACAATAAAATACAGTTAGCAACAACAACAGTAAAACAGAGTTAAAATTGAGAGATTAAAAGTCAAAATATACAGGCACCACAGGAGAAACATGACAAAGCCATCTGTAGAGCATTTCACAATGTTAATTTATCACCTCTCTATGATGGTTTACGGCTGCTGTGCAAAATCTAGCCACTTTAGCTGTGACCTGAGAGTTCAGGTCTGACAAAAGATACTCTAGATAGAATTCACCTGGCCTACCTGAGATTTTTTGTGTGAGTGGGATTATAAGAGAAGATCTAAGGTCTTGATAAAAGTTACGGTGAAGTAGGATGTGATCCACTGTCTCTACTTCTCCCATCTCACACGGGCAAATCCGCTTGCTATAAGGGATCTTTTTGAATCCACCTTACAACAGTGTGGATGGTGAAACATTAAATTTGGCTAGCATCAATGCCTTTCTATTAGGGGTGTGCACGGACCCCCCGCTCCGCTTCACTTGCAGATCCGCCATTTTTCGGAGCGGGTCGCTCCGCCCCGCCCCCGCTCCGCCCACTTCCGCTCCGCTCCGCCCGGAGCTCCGGATCGGATCCGGAGCTCCGTTTTTGCCCCCCCATAGGCTTGCATTGAAAGCTAAAAAAGTAAACAACTTTTTTTCCGTTGAAGTTAGAAACCTCACGTTTGGCACCATGACACCTCATGGGCGTATACACACACACGCCAAGTTTCAAGGCAATCCCATCATCCCCTGATTTTTGGCGAATTTTTGAAAATCGGGCACCCCATTCACACCCCTTGGGATAGCTCCGTCAATTTGCATGTTACAAACCTCAAACTCGGCACCAGGGCAGCTTATCCATGTGTCCACATGCACGCCAAGTTGCAAGCAAATCCCATCATCCCCTGATTTTTGGCGCGGCTCTACCCTCTAACGCACCTCCCATAACCCTAATTCACACCCCTTTAGATAGCTCCGTCAATTTGCACGTTAGAAACCTCAAACTCAGCACCATGATAGCTTATCCACGTGTCCACATGCACGCCAAGTTTCAAGGCAATCCCATCATCCCCTGATTTTTGGGGAATTTATGAAAATCGGGCACCCCATTCACACCCCTTGGGATAGCTCCGTCAATTTGCATGTTAGAAACCTCAAACTCGGCACCAGGAGAGCTTATCCATGTGTCCACATGCACGCCAAGTTGCAAGCAAATCCCATCATCCCCTGATTTTTGGCATGGCTTAACTCACCCCAAATTGTCCCATTCTACAACTACGTCAATTTGCACGTTAGAAACCTCAAACTCAGCACCATGATAGCTTATCCACGTGTCCACATGCACGCCAAGTTTCAAGGCAATCCCATCATCCCCTGATTTTTGGGGAATTTATGAAAATCGGGCACCCCATTCACACCCCTTGGGATAGCTCCGTCAATTTGCATGTTAGAAACCTCAAACTCGGCACCAGGAGAGCTTATCCATGTGTCCACATGCACGCCAAGTTGCAAGCAAATCCCATCATCCCCTGATTTTTGGCGCGGCTTAAACTTTTTAACTCACCCCAAATCAAGTCCCATTCTACAACTACGTCAATTTGCACGTTAGAAACCTATCCTTTGGTCCCATGACAGCTTACCCATGTGTCCCCATGGACACCAAGTTTCAAGGCAATCCCATCATCCCCTGATGTTAGGGGAACTTTTGAAATTTGAACACTCCAGTATGTCAGGGATTTAAAGTTGCAATTGCAGACAGCTCAATGGGGCCAGTTCCAAGGCAATCCCAACATGCCACGAGATAACCCTAAATCTTCTGGCACATTTGAAAAAGGGATTATTGAATTTGATAAAGTCTAAGTGAGCGCAGGAAGGACTTCTCCCCTTAGTCAAAGCAAGACACATACACCATCGCTGCAAGGCGGGAAGGGGAGAATTATTATTATTATTATTATTTATTTATATAGCACCATCAATGGAAAGCAGGCAGGCAGCATGCATTGTAGTGCCGCAAGGATGGCTTGAGCACTAACGCATAGCAAACCAACCCATAAGTGGGCGCAAAGTGAGGCAAAGATGGCTGGTTGTTTCTTTCTAAGCCAGCAGTTACGCCTTGAGGGGCACAGAGGAGGACGATTGGGAGCAAACCAGGCACCAGGCGGGCAGAGAGGCAGGCAGAGTAGGCGAGGAGTCAGTCCTGGCAGATGCCCCACCACAGCAGCACCCCGGGGGAGGCGGGCAGGCAGGCAGGCAGGCTGCGGGCATTTCTGGGGGCACAAGGAAGTGATGGCTGGTTTCTAAGCCAGCATTGCAGTTAGTCACGCATTGCAAACGCAAACCATCCCAGCGAGTCGGTCACCGAGGAGGACAGGCTAGCAGAGGGGCAGGCAGAGTGACATGTCATAGATCTAGTATTGGGGAGGAGTCAGTCCCGGCAGATGCCCCAACACAGTAGCACCCTGGGTGGGCATTGGAAAACGCCATCTTGTGGGTCAATACTTCCCCCACCCCATGTCCTGCAGGGTTGCCTGCCTAACCCTTGTGGGGATGGGAGATGGAGAGCTTAGAGTGGCAGTGCCAGCAGCAGCCTTCGGCTTTCCCCTGGAACCAGTCGCCTTGCCCGCCTCTTTCCCCAGCAAGATCGCCTGGTGCTGCCTATGAAGATGCATCTTCATGCTGCTGGTTCCATAATGCCCTGTCGATGAACCCCTGCTTAGGCTGAGTTTGCAGTGGCGACAGACAGCAAAGCGGGGATCCGCTCCCAACTCAAAGTGGTCCCACACGATGCTTGTCTTTCGTTTCTGTGGTGACACCACCAATTGCCCGCCTGAGCTCTCTGGTGTTGCCACAGAAACAGGGGTGTGGGATGAGACTGGGGAGAGAGCCTCGGCCTGCTGCTGCTCCTCCTCAGCCCCCACATCCTGGAGGCCCACCGCCTCCTCCTCCTCCCCCCCCTCCACTGTGCTGAGGACCTCGTCTAGGTCCATCAGCGGGCTCGTGGGCTGAAAGGAGAATGAAGGAGTTGGGGATACTCCTCCTCCTCTAATGGCACTGCTGCCACGTGCCTCTTGCAAACGGGCACTTTTCCCATTCCCACCCTCAAAAAGAGAACGCCGGGCACAAGTTGCAGAAGAGAGTGGCTCTGCCTGCTGCTTGTCCTGCTTCTGTTTTGGAGCAGTCAGCCAAGGAGTTGCCCGTTTGAGTTTCACAGGAGGAGAGGAAGCCCTGCTGGCAGACTGAGCCTTGCTGCTTTCAGCACGCCTGCTTTCTCTTTTCATGATGACTAACAAAATATTAATACTACTAATACTATGTATAAGGTACTACTAAGAATATGTATAAGAAGAATATAATATGTTTAAATGTAGGGAAATGGGACAAGAACAATAAAATATACTACTACTAATATGTATGAGAATATACTACTAAGAATATCTACAAGAATATAATAATATGTTTTAGAATATTACTAATAAATGTAGGGAAATGGGACAAGAAATGGGACAACCACTACTATAAGAAGAACAAAATATGAATACTACTACTAATATGTATGAGAATGTATACTAATAGACTACTAAGACTATGTCAAAGAATATAATAATAATATGTTTAAGAATAGGGAAATGGTGTGCGTATGCTTTCCCCAAAATGCTCAATCTGTGGCTGCCTGTTGAACTTGACAAAAGCAGCCCACTCCGTCGAAGTTACACAGAGAAGAAAAAGAGAATCCAATTTTTTTGGTATATTTGGTATATAGAAGATAGAAGGAAACACAATCAGGATTTAAGAGAGGGGAGGGGGAAAAAGAACCAACCACTACTATAAGAAGAACAAAATATGAATACTAATATAATATGTATGAGAATATATACTAATGGACTATGTGAAAGAATATAATAAAATATGTTTAAGAATATAAATGTAGGGAAATGGGACAAAAAGTGTGTGTATGCTTTCAAAAGAAAGCTTTCACAAAAGCAGAACAGTCAGGCTTTAATACAGGGAAGGGGGGGGCAACCAACCCAACCACACACTCCAAAATTCAAAAATAAAGTTTATATTAAATCAAAGTAAGGGGAAAACACAGGGCAAACTAAGCTACAAGTCAGAAAGAAGCAAACAAACACACACACGCGCCAAACTAAACCTATATTAAATTAATCTATCTCCAAAGCAGGAGCACTAGCTAAGTAAGTGTTCCCTCCACGAACGCCAACCCACAAAGAGACACAAAACAGAAAGTTCTCAGGGTGGGTCTGCCTTAGTCCCCCCTCCAACGCTGGGATTGGAGGAGGATGCTTTCTGAGGAGATGAATTCTCATCAGGATTGGGAGTTGAATGTGCCTGTCATCGCTTCCAAAAAAATAATAATAATAAAAAAAAAAAACCCAAACCCCGATTTTTAAAAAAATATTGCACGTGAACCACAGCACGCAGAAAGTTGAGAGTGGTCTCAAAATGACCCCCATCCACGACTCTCTGTGCACAAGAATTTTCAGAACGATAGCTTAAACCCCCCCCCCAGTTATCCCCGATTCTTTCCCTCAATGCAATCCTATGGGCGAAAAGCCGAAACGCTGTTTGAGCCCTGCGGTTGACCCGATTTTTAAAAAAATATTGCACGTGAACCACAGCACGCAGAAAGTTGAGAGTGGTCTCAAAATGACCCCCATCCACGACTCTCTGTGCACAAGAATTTTCAGAACGATAGCTTAAACCCCCCCCCAGTTATCCCCGATTCTTTCCCTCAATGCAATCCTATGGGCGAAAAGCCGAAACGCAGTTTGAGCCCTGCGGTTGACCCGATTTTTAAAAAAATATTGCACGTGAACCACAGCACGCAGAGAGGTGAGAGTGGTCTCAAAATGACCCCCATCCACGACTCTCTGTGCACAAGAATTTCCAGAACGATAGCTTCAAAAACAACGTAGTTATGCGCGATTATTTGCCGCAATGCAATCCTATGGCGAAATGTTTTCAAGATGGCGACCGGAGCGCTCCGACTGAACTCGGAGCTCCGAAAAATGGTCGCTTCTCTTCGCCTTGCTTCTAGGGGGTCCGCGGTCCGCTCCTACTCCGCCTCTGGGTAAGGCGGAGCAGGCCAATCCGCTACTGCTTCTACGCTCCTAATCGGAGCGGAGCACATCCCTACTTTCTATGTTTGGGGATGGTCAGATTTATCAAATAGTTAGAAGGTGCAAATGACGTTCTTTTATCCCTAAAACCAGGGCTTCCCACAGGTAGGGTTCACCACTGGCAAGGCTTGTCGCACAACTTCTATCTTTTCCACCTCACTTTTGTTTGTTTTGCACGGCCTCTGGAAGTGGCAACACCCGCAAGTGTCTTGGCATTATTTAGGGTTCAGCACTTTCCCCAGGAATTTCCAAACATTAAATTAGGAGGAGTGATTGTGGGTACATCTTATTTCTAATGCAAACTGAGAGATGGTTGCAGAATGCAAGACAGGACACTCGTACACAGTCCTCAGTAAATGAAGCCCAAGAAACCTGAACCCAACCCATAAGAATTTCTCCGAAATCCCTTCTCCTTTAATTTTCTTTTCGAACGCCATTTCTTTTCTCACAACAGCACCAACAACAATAATTTCTCCCTACTAGGAGTGTAAATAAGGTGGACTGAGCTTTGAGGTAGAACTCACAGAACCTTAATGATAGCCCTCTTCAAATACTTAAACGGTTGTCACACAGAGGAGGGCCAGGATCTCTTCTCGATCCTTCCAGAGTGCAGGACACGGAATAATGGGCTCAAGTGACAGGAAGCCAGATTCCGGCTGGACATCAGGAAAAACTTCCTGACTGTTAGAGCAGTACAACAATGGAACCAGTTACCTTAGGAGGTTGTGGGCTCTCCCACCCTAGAGGCCTTCAAGAGGCAGTTGGACAACCACCTGTCTGGGATGTTTTAAGGTGGATTCCTGCATTGAGCAGGGGTTGGACTTGGTGGCCTTGTAGGCCCCTTCCAACTCTACTGTTCTATGATTCTATGATTAACAAATTCGAGTTTTGCTGATTCCCCCATTCCTAGATCTCAGTCTCATTTTCTTTCGGCCCTCACTTTACCCACATTGACTCCACTTGCTCACATGACCTTTTCCCACCCTGCCAATGGCTTGGGCGAGCGAAGGCTGTTGCGGGCGGTGGAGAGGAGGAAAGGCAACACCATGAAAATGTAACTTATGTAAGGCGTAGGCGGGATCTGTTTATAAAAGTGAGCCCCGCACCTCTTCTGGCCTCTTTCGCTTTCTGGGCCCCACCCTCCCACCCTTTATCTAGTATGGGATTAGCTAGCTGCCGCCCCTTGTAGGGGGGCTGAGTTGGCATTTTCACCCACCACATATTGGGTGTGGTGCACAGGTGTTTCTTCGCCTACTCCATACTGGAATTTAAGTTTAGTCAAGGGTGGATAATTAGGTTGATTTGTCGTTAGGGTTTGTGCGGCAATCTGTGGATCTAAGGCCTTAGCCAGACCTAAGGTTTATCCCGGGATCATCCCAGGGTCATCCCTGTTCATGTAAAATTGTTTTTAACTGTGTATATTTATTGTTTTATACTGTATGTTTTTATCTGTACGCCCCCTTGAGATCTTAGTGATAAAGGGCGGGATATAAATATTATAAATAAATAAATAAATAAATAAATAAATAAATAAATAAAACCTAGGGGATCCCAAGAGCAGGCAGAGACAACCCCGGGATAAATCTTAGGTCTAGCTAAGGTCTCAGTTGAGGTTGGTGAGCACTCATTGGGCACCTTTATGGTGATGGGCAGATCCGAGGCCTGGTACTCAGGGGCGGTGGGGCTCTCGACCCAGGATATGGTCTGCCGTTGTCGACCTCAATGTCTCACTTACTTGGGGCTATGGGGCTCCAATGTTGGAGTGACACGGCTGGGTTTCCCTCCAAGCACAAATGTGCACATAAGAAAGGAGCCCGGTTTCCATCCGACTCCTGGCTTGGCCGAGTGATTCGCCCTTATGCAGGCTAGTAGCCTGGAAATAGGTTGTTTGATTCCCGCACTCTCACATGCAGGGAGGGGTGAGTTTTCCACCTATTAATAAAGGTGTCCTTTATTTCCTCCCTTCTCCCCCTATCCACAATTCTTCCTAATCGTATTGGAGACTTCAACCCGTTGTGATTGTCAATGGCATGAGAACATCCCGTGATGGACATTTTTCGCTATTTGGAAGTCATTGTGCATGAGAAATAAAGGGCGGAAGAGGGCATAGAGGTCAAGGACAGTGAGTGTAAAGAAAAAGGGGGGGAAAGTAGCATTGAGTTGAGAAAGTAGATCGGGGAACAAAACAGCATCCAACAGGACTAAAACTATGAAATTATTTGATAAGGATAGGATCTCTCTCTCTCTCTCTCTCTCTCTCTCTCTCTCTCTCTCTCTCTCTCTCTGTGAACATTTATAATTTGGCTGCATTCAACTTTTGAAATGACTATCAGAATGAAATGACTATCAGAATGAAAGAGCATCCAGCACATCGGAATCATTTCACTTCCCCTTGAGTTCTTGGCTTACGGCCAACCATACATTAAAATAAATAACCCTTCACTTGTAGTAAACACGAGCGTCTATACTCCAGGGGTTGCAAGCACAGCACGGACATGTTTGGACAGCAACTGCAGTGTTAGTGACTTTGAAGATGGAGATAAATAGGTTCAAGCGAGATGCAATCAGGTATTACAGGTACAAGTGGACATGCGTGATTGGGAGGTGTAGGCTTGTAATGGTGTAGGTAGTAGCTGCAAAAGCAGAAGCCCCCCTCTCCCCACTTACCTGGCACCGCCACTGCCGCAGTCTGTGTGGCGGAGGACAGCGAAGCCAGGTAAGGTGGAGGGGGACCTATTTGGCCCCCATTTTGTCCCCCCTTCTCCATTTACCTGCCTCTGCCATCTGCCACGGAGGCAAGTAATTGGGAAGGGGGGCAAAATGGGAGGGGGGAATCTCGCTCCGGCCCTCTGGATCTCGCTCCAGATCCAGTTCCGGAGAGAATCAGGGAAGGGTCGGATTGACCTGAAGTGGTTTGGGCCTGATCCGGATCGGGTCCCAAAGCAGTTCGGGGTGGTAGTGCACAGCTCTATTAAAAAATACTTCTAGGTAGGGATGTCAGAGAAATCCACAAAGGAAACATATGAATTCAGATTTCTATGTATCTGACCCAAGGATTCCACAGCGGATCAACTTTTCCCAAGTTGCATAAATTCCACGGACTTGCAGACTTTTTTTAAAAAAAACTTTGCAGAATTTTATGTAAATTTAGGCATAGAAACACACACACACACCAGCACTGGCCAAAGATGTGCATTTCCCTGATAGGCTAAAGCATGAAAATGTGTATTTTGGGAGATTTATGCATGGGGGGGGGGGGGTGATTTGCACATTTTGTTAGTTGGAAAAAAAATAATCTGATTCCGTCAACGAGCAGCTGACAGCAGAAAAGGCAGCTGGCAATCTTTGAAACACAGAGGAATAGATTTTATAAAAGCCAAACACCCTTACTTCCAGGATCTGTGCTCTCCATCACAGTGGAAAATTAGGCATGCATATTTCAGAAAGCAAAACAATACAGAAGGTGATTTGATGCTCAATAGACATTTTATTGCCTGACACAGAAGTGTGTTACAATGGGAGAAGGGATCGGATATTTTCAGCTGGACAATGCTTAGGTAGAGGAAAGAACTCCAGCATTTCTCTTCCCCGCCTCACCCCTTGTTAGACAGCTGGAGTGTGAAATCAGAAAGGTTTTATGAAAAGTCTTGAAAAGATGTGATGACCACTGAGAGAAAAAGCAGACCGATTGATTGTGTACATCAACGTAGCAGAATGACAGTCCTGGCTCAATATTTCAGAAGGGCTGAGCGCTTGTATCTCATGAAATCTATGAACACCTGCAGATCCTCAGCCTTCCTGAAATGTGGGGCCAGCCATATTGGCCATGGATTTGCTGCTCCATCTTCAGACCCACAGAGCACACGGCTGGGCTGAACCGGGTCCGCCAAAACCCCCCATAGGTCTTCTCGATGGGGAGTTCAATCTAGCGCCGTACCCCAACCTGTAGGCACAGGGATCATAACAGCTCCCTCTGCGGCTGTAGCGGTAACCATAACTGCAAGGTGGGATGGAAGGCGAACCGTAACCAGCACCAGAACTGTAACCGTAGCTGCGAGAACTGCAACCGTAGCCGCCGTAACTACTGTAAGGTTCATAGCAGCCAACACCTTGACCATAGCCATATTGTGGGTAGCAAGGTTGGTAGCATGGCTGGTAACACGGCTGGTAACAAGGTTCGTAGCAGCTTAATTGCCTGTAGAAAGACATCTTTTTGAAGGGGGAGTCGTGTCTGAAATGACAGTGGAGGAAGTCAACACAATTAATTGGTCTACATTCTCCCCATTTACTTTTTAAAAACAACAACAAATACATACTGGATCATTTCCCATTAAAATGTCCATTATAGAACCAATATGGAGATAGAAAAAGCATTTGGTCACAAGTAGCGTGACCAGGAAACAGGGCGTCATTGCTATGCTGATGTAAGGCTGGAGCTACACAGAGCAGAACCAGAATGGTTCCAAATGGAGATAGTCACCTGCTGCAGATTTAGGCCATAGCTAGACCTAAGGCTTATCCCTGGATCGTCCAGGGGTCAAACCTGTTCATCTAGGTGACACACAGGGGATCCAGTGCTCAGGCAGAGGCGAACCTTGGATGATCCCAGGATAAACCTTAGGTCTAGCTGTGGCCTCAGTCTTCATCCCAGCATTGCAGAAATTACCCGTCTGCATTCAAGAGGCAGCTGGACAGCCATCTGTCAGGGATGCTTTAGGGTGGATTCCTGCATTGAGCAGGGGGTTGGACTCGATGGCCTTAGAGGCCCCTTCCAACTCTACTATTCTATGATTCTAAGATTCTAGGCTTTGTCCCATACAGAGGAGAGCCTGCTTTGTCTCAGCTTTGTATGTTCATTTGTTTTGGCTAAATGCCATTCAACCATCATCAGAACCTAAGAAGAGCCCTGATGCTGGATCAGACCAAGGGTCCATCTAGTCCAGCACTCTGTTCACACAGTGGCCAACCAGCCATCGGCCAGGGATGAACAAGCAAGATATGGTGCAACAGCACCCTCCCACCGATGTTCCCCAGCAACTGGTCCACGCAGACTTACTGCCTCAAATACTGAAGATAGCACACAACCATCAGGGCTAGTAGCCATGGATAGCCTTCACCTCCAGGAATTTATCCAACCTCCTTTGAAAGCTATCCAAATTGGTGTCCATCACTATATCCATCATTCTAAACATGGGGTGGGGGATGTTTTCCCTGAGTCCATGCCCCAGTGGTGAGCATGGTCTGATCCAAGGGTGGGTGGTGTTTCTGGAACACTTATCTTTGTTCAGTATGCCATGGTTACTTGAGATGGGGGAAAATTGTCTCCTGGCATTCTCCTTCACCTACTTGTACAAGCTTTCCTCCATCAGCTTTGTACTCGAGGGACAGAAATGGAGAGAGTAGATTGGGGTTAGATCATGTTTTGAGGTTGTGGACCCACTTGATCCTTTCAGAATGTGCTGTGGGCACCACCACAAAATGGCTGCCAGGAGAGTAGACATGCATAGGCCTGTGCTGTCCGCCTGCTATGTTGTGCTCACTTGCCCAGGAGTCAACCTCATTTAATAGTAGGGCTTAAACATTCCTTCTTCGGAATGCATGCTGGATGTTCAGTCTTAAATCACATTCTTTGGAATTAGTTTGTTGAAGTGGTCCCACTTGTTGAGTAATGTGAGCAGGTCACATTAAGTACATCCTCAGAGATGTACTTAACCTCAGAGATGAGGTTAAGTACATCCTCAGAGAGAGAAATACATCCTTCTTCTTCTTTTTCTCTTAGAGGTATGAGGAACATCAAGATTCTTCCCAATCACTTACTATAATCCCAATTAAATAATGCAGAGATACCCAGCTGATCTATTTATGTTCTAGCTATTCAGCGACAATTTCCAGTCCACCTCTTAGATACCTCCCACCTCCCTGTTCCTGACAAAATGGCTGGTTGTTAGCTTGGATTAAAGATTGTGTAAAAGTTTGTGGCATAAGAAGATAGTACAATCCCATGCAGTCTACTTAGAAGTAAGTCCCAATGGGTTCAATGGAGGTTTACTTCCAGGTAAAAGAGTATAGGATTCCAGCCTATCCACATCTACCTGTGAGTAAACCTCATTGAACTCAATTGGACTTACATCTGAGTCTCCACACATATGATTGTAGTGCAGACCCTATGTACACTGAAAGCAAGTGAATCCAAGGGCAACCCATGGGACACAATTCTCTACAGTTTGGATGGAAAGGTGAGAAGGAAGGACGGCTTTCTTTTCCCTAAAGCAACCAGGAATTTAATCTCCAGCAAGTTTGGCCTAAAATGAAATTAGGGCACTTCGAAGGAAGCAAAAAAGCACCTCTCTCCTACAGGGTTCCATACAACGATACGGTGAAATTTGATTTTGCTTCCAGGAAAATTGATCAACTTCTCAGGGTCCTTTTGCTCATCACAAATCCAACCTGGATGCATAAGACTGCAGAAAGACTATCTAGTCCTTGTAAAACAACTTCATCAAATTGGACTTACCGGTTGCAGTGAGAAGACCGAGTTGGAGAGGAGGTTTTGGGGAGAAGGCTATAGTTACCTCTCTTATATGAGTTCCTAGAGAGCCTTAAGGGGGTATGAATATGAAACATGTCTTTGTTCCACAACTCTTAATTAGCTGTGTAACTAAAATGTGCTACGTGTGCCTTCGAATACTATAATTGTTTTCCTCTTCATTTGGAGTTATTGGTTGATCCTCCAAACTCTGCATAATGTAGCATTCTGGTTACACCCCAGGGTAAATTTAATGACAATTCATACAAACTTTTTTTTTTTTTACTGCACCATCAGCAGATACCAAATGACTGTATAGTCACTGAAACTCAGCATTCTCCCCAAGCACCTTCACATGGTACCTTATAAAGATTTACCCACAGAGATTAAAGGCAAGCTGGAATAGTCATTCTCACTATTTTAAATGACGCAGGTAAACTTGGAATCCAGATATTTAAAGGGAATGCAAGTGCTATGCTTGTTAAAGTTGGACTGTTTGCTTGTTTGCTCTGGAAGGTGATTATGCTGTCCGAGGGAGAGCAAAATGCATCCATCTGTGGGGCACTGCAGGTTGGCTCCTCCTCCTCCTAATTTGTCATTTACATTTTGAAGTGGAGAGACATATGCTACATACACTAATCACATAATGTGTCACTGGGCCTTGTTTATTTGATTTGTAACCCAACTTTTCTGCCCAAAAATCGTACTCAAGGCAACTTTGCATACAATGTGTGTTTTACTCTTGGGTAAGTGCATGGACCCAATTTGGGTCATGACCACTAGGATCTGGAGGGGACAGCTAAACCTTATTACCTCCCCATTTCTCTCCATGTCTCTCCAAAGAGAGCCAGTGTGGTGACTAGAGTGTTGGACTGGGGGTCAGGTGATCCAGGTTCTGTTCCCCACTCGGCCATGGAAACCCACTGGGTGACTTTGGGCCAGTCACAGACTCTCAGCCCAACCTACCTCACAGGGTGGTTGTTGTAAGGATAAAATGGAGAGGAGGAGGATTATGTAATGGACAAATGTCCTCCACTACATCTGAGGCAGCAGGGTAGCTTGGGTCTCTGTGTGTGTGCCATGTTTTGTGGCATACACACCTCTGTTGTCCAACAGAAGCGAGTGTGGCGTAGTGGCTAAAGTGTTGGACTAGGAGTCAGGAGATCTGGGTTCTAGTCCCCACTTGGCCATTGAATCCTACTGGGTGACTTTAGGCCAATCACAGACTCTCAGTCCAACCTATCTCACAGGGTTGTTGTTGTGAGGATAAAGTGGAGAGGAGGAGAATTATATACACCACCTTGGGTTCCTTGGAGGAAAAAAAAGCGGGGTATACATGCACTAATAAATAAAATAAATAAATAAATGTCTTCCCCTTGTGGGAAATCAATGGAGGCTTTTTTTCTTTTTTAAAAAAGTCTCCCATGGGGTGGGGTGTGCAGTGGTGATGGGGGGGGATGTGGTCCCAAACCATATTGGGGTCATGCACACTTACACTGTTATCAAAAAATTGGCAAGCCCAAGCTACACACTCCATGATTAGAGCAACGGCATAGTTTCACGCTGAATTCAAATTATCCCTGTCCCAAATGTGAAATGTTCCCTGCTGATCATATCCTAAAGAATCCAAATCCATGAAATTAACAAAACTTAGCATTCATACATCACGTTAGAGTGTTGCCGTGGTTTAAAATCCACACACGTCATCTCAGCAAGCTTTACGACATCTGCAAAAGGAAGCTTCGTATGATCATGGCCAAATTGCAGAAATGGCGAAAGTAAGGCTAAAACATTAGCATTAGACTGTGGATACTAGTATAATGGGAGAAAGAGAAAAATATCTCTCTATCCACATTCTCCATGCCATGCGTCATTTTGCACACTTCTATCATTTCTCCCCTTAGCCTCCTTTTCTCCAAGCTAAACAATCCCAGTTGTTGCAACCTTCCCTCGTAGGGGAGATGCTCCAGCCCCTGACTGATTTCAGTTGCCCTTTTCTGCACTTTTTCCAGCTCCACAATATGTTTTTTTAGGTGAGATGACCAGAACTTCACACTGTATTCTAAGGCCTTAGCTAGACCTACCGGTCTAGTGGGACAGAGGGGTGAAGTGATATTTTTATCACGAGATCTCCCCCTCTGTTCACATGTAGTGCGTGACAACCTCAGAGGGAGAGGCATCATGCCCGCCATTTTGTTTTTCTGTTTTCTTAAAGAAGAAGATGTGCATGAGCACTCGTTGGCAAAATTATTTTTTAAAAATAATAATATGCCCACTCACCCCACCCCACCCCCGATGGGTGCAGTGCTTCTGAGGAGCTCTGCACCCCATGCATGGGTCCTGTCTCCTCGCGAGGAACCAGGACAAACCGTGATGCCCAGCCACACATTCCGTGGTCTTGGGATCAGCCCAGGACCATGGAAAAACCGGGCACAAAGGGTAGGGCAAGATCCCGGGGCAAGGAAGAGATCATCCCTCCCTGATTCCGGGATCCCCTGTGCATCATGTGAATGCACAGGGATGATCCCAGGATTTTGCCCTGTCTAGTGATGGCCTAGGTGTGGTCGCACCATAGATTTGTATAAAGGCAGTAGGGTACTGGCTTTTTATCTCATTTCACTACAATGGAACTGGAAAAAAGCCAGAAAAGCAACTGGTTATTCTGCCAGGGTGTGTCTATGTTCAACTCCCTTTGCCATCTCAAAATTAACATGCTGGAGATAGCACAACACTCATGAAACGGGAGCTGTGAGACGTTCCCAGAACAAAGGAACTCAGAAGGCATACAATCCAGTCATGCCTGTTACGTACAGAACAAGATCTCTTAGTATCATTAGATGAAGAGGATGTTGTTTGGATCTAAGGATCTCTCCATATTAAAATTGCTGTGAGTCATGAAACAGCCCCATGAGGTAGCCTCGTTATCTCTTGTGCAATCCTGGGATGCATCATTTGCAAATGTGAGATGCTTGGCTTGCAATTAAATTCACCCCCTTTGAAGTTCTCATTGTCGTTTGAACTTTTCAGCATCAATGTGTTCTTTTTTAATAATAAAAACGGCACATCAGCCATTTTTCCAGGAATCAAAAATGTGCACAATATTTTAAGGAAGAACATATAAGATCTAATCTAAACTGCAGACAAGTACTTTATTAAAAAAGCAAAACAAAACAAACCTGAAAATAGCCCCAAACCAAATTGACAAAATGTCTGATGAAATGAAAAAAGTCTAGTGGCCTTACTAAAATCAACCAGAGATGATCTCTGCTTCTCATCTATGTGTAGTTTTTTTTCCAACACAGAGGGGCCAACACAATATATGCCCTGCATCTTGATGTACCAGATCTTACAGTAAGGACTTATGAAGGAAAATCAGTTGACTGCAACAAGTACACAAGGTAGTATAAGAAGAGGTGATCCCATAGGTATGTGAGTATTGGTCAATAATAATAATAATCCCCCAAGCCTTAATTTGGGCTACATAGGTAGCCAGTAAAATTCGTTCAATACTGGTTATTAAAGAAGGGGAACAGCTATTGAGACATCTACAAGGGTTGACCATGGACGGACCCATCAATTCTGGTTTCTCTCAGCAACTTTTTTTCCCCCCAATCTTAAATTTGGTCCATCTTGAACTTTCAGAATTTTTCCATCTTCATTTCAATTCATATCCTGAACGATACAGTTTGCATTAAAATTCAAGTCTATTTTTGTGCACATTCCGCCTCTTATGCTCACTTTTTTCCCCCAAACGGTTTTACTAATACGATGCATATTCATACACTATTTCCTCCGTTATACATATTTTTGTATTTATTTTTTTAAAAATATGTTATTGGAAAACGCCATTGCAAAATTCGGAAAAGTGTGAATTTTGAAGGATTGCCGAGTCTCAATTCGCACAGTAGTTCATGGGTGTGGAAGTCAGTGAAGTCACATTGAAATGTGAACTGAATGAATTCCTCTGACCTCTGCTAACCTAGCATAAACCACATTGCAGTCGGTTATGCTTTGAACATAAGAACTTAAGAACATCAGAAGTGCCCTGATGCTGGATCAGACCAAGGGTCCATCTAGTCCAGCACTCTGTTCACACAGTGGCCACCAGCCATCGGCCAGGGATGAACAAGCAGGACATGGTGCAACAGCACCCTCCCACCCACATTTCCAGCAACTGGTGCACACAGGCTTATTGCCTCGAATACTGGAGATAGAACACAACCATCAGGGCTAGTGAACATTGATTGCCTTCGCCTCCAGGAATTTCTCCAACCCCTTTTTGAAGTCATCCAGATTGGTGGCCATCACTACATCTTGTGGCAGTGAGTTCCATAATTTAACTCTGCGCTGTGTGAAGAAGTCCTTCCTTTTATTTGTCCTGGATCTCCCACCAATCAGCTTCATGGGATGACCCAGAGAAGAACGACACTGTCCAAGCCTTCATAAATGCCTCAGGAATTGTGTTTCCCTCAATTGAGTTTCATTTTTTTAAAAAAAACAAATTGGACCTCAACATGCTTTTACGTCCCTGAGGCAGAGGGCTGATTCACACATGCCTTGCCTGACGTCAGCCAGGTCAATTTGGAGACTTTGCATCTCACAGGCCATTAGAAAGAGAACACCACAGATGTGTAGCTCTTCACATCTGGCTTCCCACACCTTTCCCTGCCAGTTAAATGGTAATTGCATACCGGGAAATCCAATAATGTACATAGTATTATTTATGACACCATACAGTAGCATTACATTAATGTAACAATTCCTACTTTATTAATTGAAATAATTATACAATAACTGCACTTCAAAGCTTGAACAAGGCCAGTTTCTTCATTCATGTACCTAGCCTGTGGAATAGAGTCTAGACATGAGGATCTTGATTTAGGACTGAGGAGGTATGTCTTCAAATCCCAACCACCCATATATCTCATTGGGGTAACCTTCTGGATAGCCTCACCTAACTAAGATAGCTGTGAAGATAAATTAGGTAGTCTGTACATGATTCAAACATGGGGTGACCAATGTATCATTTATGGCATATCAATGATATAATTGTGGCCTAGCTTCTGCATGGAAGTATGGCTTGATTGGAGTTTACCTGGAGAAGGACCTTAAATGTGGTGGCTCCCTTTCTATGGGACTCCCTGCCTCTGTAGATCAGGCAGGCAACAACACTGTGCGGCTTCCAGAGTATGGATTTGGGGGAAGTGCACATATGCATGTATACAGAAGTGCACACTTTGAGCATCAATGCAAAGTTCTGGGAATTGCAAAAAAGCAACCCTGAAAACAACAAAACCTAGCAAGCAAACATGTCAACAGTCCCCAAGCCAAAACAACCCAATGACTGCTAAAAAAAGAGAAAGTCTTGTAGCCATACTGAAATCAACCAGAGATGGGATCCTCTTGTTGTCTGGTGTTAGATTCTTCCAACACAGAGGGGCCACCACAATAAAAGCCCTGCTTCTTGGTATTCCAAATCTTTCAGTGAGGACTAATGGAGCAAGATCACCTGACTATAAGTGCACACTTTTGAACATAAAGGCAAAGTTTGGGAAATTGCAAGGGGGAGAGAGAGAGAGAGAGAGAGAGAGAGATCTTTGCAAAAATGATTTGTGGGCAGGAACAAAATTCTAGTGCATCCAGTTTTTAATATCAACAAAGCATAATTCGTCTCAATAGAGAAGTTCACCCGCCCCATTCAGAGTCACTGAGCAACATAGATTTGAATCATGGGATTGGGACAGGCTACACATTTCTGCTTCTATGCAGACCCAGATGTGAATTATTCCATCTGGTGGAGGAGGTGGTTCCACTGTGTGAGCAATTGATGTTGTTGTTGCTTTTGGGGACACTGGCGTTGGCGACGTGAATGATGTTGAGCCCAAGTTTTGAACCTCTGGATGTGAGCAAATCCCTCCCACTAATTCTGTTAATTGGGATTCCGAGAATATGGAGCAATTTGATCCAGCCTCCACAATGTAGTCATAAAGATGTAGATCTGTTGTGTTTTACGATGGTGTAGTCTGCTGTGGGCACAGCCTACTTTGTCGCTGTGCCACAACCTATATTAATAGTGCTACAGCTTTCACCAGGGGTTGGACTCGATGGCCTTATAGGCCCCTTCCAACTCTACTAGTCTATGATTCTATGGGGGAAGGATCTCAGAAAGGTTACTGCAGACCTGGAAAAGTACCGCAAAACAGATGTGTGAATTGACAAATCTCAAGTGACCTAAGTTCCCCAAATTCCATCCTGAGCCCGTATCAGATTGTGGGCTCCCCACATAATCTATGCATATTTTCATGCTCATTCTTCCAAATGTATTCGTAGAATCTGCAGCTAAAGTTACATTTTCTTTCCATCTGCCTGTGCAACCAGTTGCACAACCGATTGAAGAACCGATTATGCAATGGAAAGATCTGGTGGAGATCCGCCAGTGCTATTTCAATTTGCAGAATGGCAGCACTGGGCGCTGCCTTTTGGTTTCATCCTGGAAAGCTGTTTGGTGTAGAGATGAGCCAAAATGTCTCAGAAGGCATTTTTCTTTTCTTTTTTCACCACCCCCAGAAAAAGAAGAAGTCCACTTTGTCTCCTTATTTGGGGGGTGGGGAGGGGAGGGTGACTGCCATTCCCAAATCTCCATCAATGGCCCAGAATGATGCTAGGACTGGGACATCATGGAGGATGCAAAATGGCAGCAGGGCACCAATGCAATGTCTGCTAGGGACGGGCTAACAAGCAATGGTCAAGATCCCCTGTATTCTCTGAACATCAGCTTACCTTGTGCTTAAACCCCTTTCATGGTTGTGTTCACTTCTCACATTGCACAAATGGGGAAATTGGGGAAATTGACCAGTCATCGCACTTGTCATTTGTGAGACAGAGATCAGTAAATAAAGAGACGACACACAGAAAATTGGGTTTAAATAGGGCCACATTTTATTAAAGATCTGCAAAGGGGGAACATAAAGGGGCATCCAGTCTGGCCTGGTTTTCAGACCGTTCTGAGTAGGGCGAGCTATTCATGGCCTGTGGGTTGGTGCTGTACAATTCGCCCTCCCACAGGCCGCCCCTTTTGAGGTAGGGAGACCTTCCGATGTCATCCCCAACCCAGGCCACAAGGATCAAGGTGGGTGAGAAAGGTTGATCTCAGGGGTATCTCCCAGCCCAGTCATGGGGCTCAAATCTGGGAGCCCTCAGGAATTACCAGTCACTGCAACAGTGCCTGTGAATGCTCAGTATTTTAACAACTAATTCTAACTTACATTTAAATTTTCCTGTTTTAATTCTGTATTTTAATCTTATATCAACTTCTGCTGCGTGGTTTTATCCTGGTTGTGCTTTTTATACTGTATTTTGTATTTGTGTTTTTAGATTGTTGGTTAATTTATTATGTTCTTCATGGTTTTAATTTTTGTGAACCGCCCAGAGAGCTTTGGCTATTGGGCAGTATAAAAATGTAATAAATAAATAAATGAAATGAAAATGCTTACCATTACAAAATCCCTCTGGATGCCCGTTCCTTCCTGCCCATCATCAAATGTGACCAAATGAATAAGCAATGCCAAGTCAACCTATTTTTACCACCCAATAGCCAAAGCTCTCTGGGTGGTTTACAAAAATGAAAATCATAGAAACAATTCAAAATATAAGACAGTCTAAAAGCATAATATAAAATACAATATAAAAACACAGCCAGGATAAAATCGAGCAGCAATGCAGAAATTAATACCGATTTAAAATACAAATTTAAAACAGCAACGTTAAAATTAATCTCATCGATTCTTAAATGCTGAGAGAATAAAAAAAGGTCTTCCCTTGGCATCTAAAAGAGTATAGTGTCGGTGTCAGGCTAACCTCTTTAGGTAGCTCATTCCACAGCTGAGGTGCCACAGCAGAGAAGGCCCTCCTCCTGGTTGCCATACAATGGCAGCAGAAAAGCAAAGCAAAATCAAAACCTGGGGGTGGAAGGGGCTGAGAAAGATGCTGAACCTGCATGCTAATGGCAAACCCTGCCGCTGAGACATTGTGGAAAAAACTCTCATCCCCCTGGAGAAATTTGGTGAACGCCACCCTCCACCCTCAGTTTCTTTGCCCACAGTGTGACAGACAATTTCAAGAAACCATCAGTCCACGGGCCCTAGCTCCTAGGTTCTTGTGGAAGGGATTATTACATTTTGCTGTCCAATGGTGACCCAGGAGTGCTTACTGGTTTAATGTCTGAAGAAGAACTTACAGGGAAGAAGGTTGGGTGACTATATTCATTGCCCCAAAAAGATGCAATCTGTTATTTATTTCTTTATTTGAAAATAAGAAACCCTTAATAGCCTTCTCCTCCAGGAATTTATCCAACCCCCTTTTCAAGCCATCCAAATGGGTGGCCATCACTACATGTTGTGGTGGTGAGTTCCATAATTTAACTCTGTGCTGTGTGAAGAAGCCCTTCCTTTTATTTGTCTTGAATCTCCCAGCTTCATGGGACATTTATTTATCTATGACCACACGTTTACTGGATAAAATCTGGTTTTGCTACCTATACCGGTAGTTCTGTTAGAAAGGAAGGAAGGAAGACCAAATGATAGTCTTTCCTTCTCCAGGCTAAATTCTCAGATCTACATAGTTAACCAATTTCATGTTCGGATTACTGTGCATCTCATACCCTCTGGGTCAGATTTGTCGACAAGAGGAGTCAGATAAATCCACGCTGACTACGAGCTACGTCGGTTGTGCTGCCATTTTTGCAAATTAAGTTAATGAACTAAATTAAATTAAGACAAAATACACCGAGAGGTGGGAAAAAGTATATATAGCCAGAATATGTGAACAGTGGGAGGCGTTCCATGATAATTTCATAGTAATTTATGTTGCTACTGGAAATTAGGTTCCTGGAGGTGTGGGAAATCACCTGCCCCCCCAATGCTGATTCAAATGCCTGACGCGGTGGCAAGGGAATACCCACATATGAGTTGGCTTGTGCTGTGCTGTGCTCAGAATTTGTCCACAAAAAATACTGGGCTGAACAGAATACTTGTGTGGAGGGATAGAAGACAGTATGTCCCCTGAAAAACTCTAAATGTACTTTTTTTTATTTGTTCCCCTGACCTGCTATTCCAGGAACTATTTTCCTATTCTTCTTTGTGACATGATTACAGGCAATCAGGGATCACATCATGAATGGCATGATGTTGTGTTGCCACATAGCCAATCAGTATTTCTAGAAGCCATTGGAGCACTAGGACTTGAGTTCTTATGGAAGGGGTTACTACTATGCCAGAAGCAATGCCTTCACTATAAATGTGTTGGCACATACATATCCAATCCTCACATGGTGGTGCACATTAATTCAATGTGTGAAGAACTCAAAGGAAAGAAGTTTGGGGTGACTGCATTTATTGCCAGAACACCCTGCAGCCTTCCTGATTTTTTTATTTACTTGTTTATGACCCCATGTCTATTGGAGAAAAACTAGTTTTTTTAATCACCTGCACAGATTTAAAAAAAGAAGAAGCACGAAACCCAAGCCTATTAAATTTATATTGCTTTCTTTGAAACCTGAGAGAGGGGTGTGACAGAAAGAGAGAGAGAGAGAGAGAGAGAGAGAGAGAGAGAGAGAGAGAGAGAGAGAGAGAGAGAGAGAGCACAATGGCACTAAATTATGCAGCAGAAAACAAAATGAAAACCTTCATGTTCTGACTTAGAGTCATAGATTCACAGAATCAATGCATTGGTGGCCATCTAATTTAATTCCATGCAAGAAACCCAGAGGTAGAACATCCCCAAGTGATGTCTGTCCAACCTATGCTCCAAGACTTCCAGTATGGGACAACCTATAAACACCCCTGTAGGTAATTGGCTCTATTTCCAAACTCTTCTTACCATCAAGACCTTTCTCTTAATGTTTAACCAAAATTTCCCCTCCCATCTCTTAAACCCATTCAATCAATTCCTGCCCTCTGGGGCAGCAGAGAAGGGATGGTTGCCCTCTTCTTTATAAGAGCCCTTTCAGATATATGAAGAGTGCTCATGTCTTCTCTTCACGAGGTCAAGTTCTCACATCTACTCAATTAACCAATTTGAGGTCTGCATTATTACACATCCCATACTGTCTGGGTCAGATGGTTAATGAGAGGGATGAAGGAAACCCCCAGTCCACTGAGTTGCATTTGGCAAATTGAGTTAATGAAATAAATGGAAGCATTCAAAATAAATTAAGGCAGAACACATGGGTGGTACTGGAGGTGAACAAATATACTGGCCAGGACATATGGGCAGTCGGAGGAGTCATTCCTTGCTAATTTCGTATAGATTGCTTTCTGCAAGCATTAGTCACCCTTTTCTACTTGCTACTGGAAATTCGGTTCGAGATGGTTCTGGAAATGCCTTACACCCACACCCAGCAAAGCTTGGGAATAGTAAGGCTAATTGCGGGTGAGGGTGGCATGTCAGGACGTGGTGGCCAGCCATTGGCTGCCTCCATTTTGGTGCCGCTCGCCCTGGGGGGGGGATTTATTGAGTATAAAAGCAGACTTACCCCTCCCAGCTGCCTCTTTTGCTGCACAGCTCCCTCCCTCACCTGTAGACAGTGTGGGTTTGCCGGTGGTCTTTTAGGAGGCCAAGTCGGAATTTTTTGCTCATAATCTAACTTGGTTATGAGTTTTTTTTCACCTCCTTCACACTGTAAGACAGGCAGAGTGTATAATTACGTTGATTTGGTTCTCAATTTGGTCACATTTGTTGGGTAGGCAGATATGAGAGAGCATCTGGTATGATGTGTAATTGGTGAGCATTCACAGGCACCGTGGTGGTGATAGTAATCCCTGAGGGACAACCACTGGGAGCCCTGCAGCACCAGCTGGCGGGATAAGGGTTACCTTTGAGGCCAACCCTCCTCAAACCACTCAGAGCCCTGCGGCCTGACGAGGGTTTAACACTGGAAGGCCTCCCTACCCCAGGAGGGGGAAGCCCATATGGTGGCAAATGAACAAGTGCCACTGGACATGGAGTGATTGCCTCGCCAGATCCCAACAACGGCCTCATAAGTGGCCAATAGATGATGTACTCTTAGGCCTTCCCCCCTTTTGCAGAACTTTTAATAAATGTGGCCCATATTTAACCCTATTCCTTTGTCTCGTCTCGTTATTTCTCACCCTTCACTTCCCAAATACCCCTCCAATGCAAAAAAGCCAATTTGAATATCTAAAGAACTGGCAAGGGAGTCCTCACATCTTAACCGTCTATGCTACATATGACTTGGTTTGTTGTGTGATGTGCTCAGTGTTGGCCCACAAAACTGTTGGGCTGAACAGATTATAAAGGCAGGGGGAGTCAGAGAGAGAGAGAGAGAGAGAGAGAGAATACTCCCTCAAAATCTCCAAGTGTAGTATTTTTATTAGCTGCCCTTACTCTTTACTCCAGACACCATTTCCCCATTTTTGTTTTGGTTGTGACATGATCCCAGGCTTTCAGGGTTCACATCTTGTAGTGATGTCGTGTGGTCATATAGCCAATTGGATTTGGCTGTCTGGCAGCATCAGTGAGGACTTCATTATAAAGATGAAGTCACTGATAGTGACAGCACACATCACAGGCCAGACATGGTGACAACAGGAAACGCCGGCTGGGGACAGTGACGGCGGCGGTGGCAGCAGCGGGACAGAGCAACTGGGGACATTGGTGGCAGCGGTGGCAGCAGGACACAGCAAATGGGGACAGGGGTGGTGGTGATACATGGACGTGGGGACAGGGGGGATTGGAGGCTAAGGGAGGTCCTGGGGGGAATTGGAGGAAGGCGGTGGGAGCGCTGTGGCCCGTCTGCCACTTTTCCTGGCTACTTGTGCGTAAGTGCGGTAGCCGGGAAAAGCAGCAGAATGGTCCACATGCCTGTGGTCCCAGCCTCAGCCCGACATGAGGCTGGGACCATGGGAAAAACTTGGCTAAATGGGGTTTCACTTACCCCATGCCCAGGGAGGTTTCACCCCTGCCTGACCCCGGGCTAAACCTCCATCTAGCAAGGCCTTCAGTGTCATCCTATATCTCTGCATCCTGGGGAAGTGTTCTAATAATTTTGAGACTACCTGAGTGAGTAATAAGGACTGTTCAGGTGACATTCTATTTGATTCAAGCTCACATGAGGATGTTCCCATTTCCTGATTGATGGCCTGCAAAGGGCTGTGCTATGAGAGATAAGGATCCAGAAATCTTTATCAGTGAGGGAGGAGGTTAATTTTAAAACAGGAGGTTTGGTACCGCCAGAGTCCAGCATGTGGAGATGCTGGACTCTGTTCATGACCTAAGTTCATGACCTAAGTTCATGATCTAAATCCTGTTAAGAGGTGACAGGACAGTCACTTCTTGTGTTGAACAAAGGGTTTTTCCCCCCAGAAAACCCAGTGTTACTGTAATCCAGTGAAGCACCTAAGATGCTACCAATTGGGATCAGCTGGCCTGCCAGGGCTCAGTGGTAGAGCATTTGTTTTGTATTGGAAACAGCCCCAGGATCAATCCCTGAAATTTCCATTTAAAAGGATCATTAACCATTTGGGACCCCAAATAAGGGGTATAAGTTACAGCTACCTTGATTTTGATTAAATATCAGTTTAAAAAATTCCTGATGGTAAGATCTGTACAACAGTGGAACAGTCTACCTGTGGAGATTGTGGGTTCTCCGTCTCTGGAGGTTTTAAGAAGAGGTTGGGACAGCCACCTCTCATTGATGGTTGAATTGGTTTTCCTGCACATTGCAGAGGGTTGGACTAGCTGATCCTTGTGGTCCCACCCCAAAACTCTATGTTTCTAACCAGTAGCATTGGAAAAAGCCCTACTCTGAGTAAGACCTTGAAGAGCCAATACCTGTCAAAGTAAAAACAAACAAACTACTGGACTAGATAGAGCAATGACCTGACTCTGTGCAAGGTTGTTCTTTGCACTCCATTAGATATATTATATGGGGGGGGGGGGGTGTTTCCATGTATTTTTACATTGCAGATTGATGCAGAAATTGGCTGAAATGGATGTATGGTTGAATCCATGCAAAACTGACATGGATCAGATATGGACTGATTTGTCCCTTCTTAAGAACATCAGAAGAGCCCTGCTGGATCAGACCAAGGGTCCATCTAGTCCAGCACTCTGTTCACACAGTGGCCAACCAGCTGTCAACCTGGGACCAACAAAGCAGGACATGGTGCAACAGCACCCTCCCACTCATGTTCCCCAGCAACTGGGGCATAAAGGCTTATTGCCTCGGATATGGGAGGTAGCACATAGTCATCAGGGCTAGTAGCCATGGATAGCTTTCTCCTCCAGGGATTTATACAACCCCTCTTTTAAAGCCATTCCAATGGGTGGCCACCACCACATCCTATGGTAGCAAATTCCATATTTGAATTGTATGCGTTGTGAAGAAGTCCTTCCTTTTATCTGTCCTGAATCCTGGGTGCTAGTATCGTGGGAAAATAAGAAAAATGTCTCCCATTCCACATTCTCCACACTGGGCTTAATTTTGTACACTTCTATCATGCCTTCTGTTTTTCCAAGGTAAGCAATCCCAGCTGTTGTAACCTTCCCTCATAGGGGAGATGCTCCAGCCCCTTGATAATTTCAGTTGGGACCAGGAAGAAGTCAACCTCTTCTAGCAGGGCCCACATCAATGGCCCTGCCAGGGGAGATGCCAAGGCACCCCCCCCCCATGGCTTCTGGAGTGGCTCCTCTTCTTTGCCACTGCAACACCTGCCTCTCACTCTGGTTCAAACCATGGTTGTGGTGAGAAGGAAGAGGAGTGAGGACCATGGCCTACTTTCTCACTGGCTTGCCACCTTTCAAGTAAGCAAGTGGTGGCAATGAGGAAGAGGAGCCACAGGAGCTGGTGACAATGCCAGTGAGAAGGTACACTCAAGGAGGGAGAGGGGCCATTGAGGCTCTCTTGCTCAATGGCCCTCAAAAACATGGAGCCTACATTGACGTAGCCTTCATTGGTGCCCTGTAGGTGCGGACTGATCAAAGAACTCCATGGGATGACAACTGAGCCAGCAATGATGGGATCAAGGCAATTGTGAAAACATAATCATCATCTATGAACAATGAAAAGACCTAGCATTAATTATGACCATGCTTTGTAATTTCCCTTCTTTGCTCAATGTGCCCTCAGCCTGAGGCAGTTCTTGCCACAGGGTGCTCCTGGGTTAGAAAAAAAATAAAATAAACACCCTCCTTTGCTTACATCATTGTAAATCTCTGGTTGATAGATTGTTGGGTGATTGGGTCACAAAAAATGTTTTTTCTAAGAGGATTTCCCCGTTCATCGATGTGCCATTTCCCAAACTAGGGGCAATATTAAGTTTTTCTTCCTTTATTTTCATTTCATTTATTTATTTTTAGGGGTGAACTAAAAGGGAAAATGCACTTTTCAAAAAGAGTCTCAATACTGGTGAAACACATGAACTTTAACAGTGATTTGTTTTGATTGATTGATTGATTGATTGATTGATAAGGAGGGGGAGAACAGTGTGATGTGAACATGTAACAAAAGAGAGTGTCCATTGAAAGCGAAGGTAACAAAATGAAGGCAGTGTTCCCCTCCCTCTTAACTGGCTTTGTTTGCCCTCTATGGTGTTCCCGTCCCCCTTCACTGGCTTTGTTTGCCCTCTATGGTGTTCCCCTGCCTCTTAACTGGCTTTGTTTGCCCTCTATGGTGTTCCCCCTCCCTCTTAACTGGCTTTGTTTGCCCTCTATGGTGTTCCCCTCCCCCTTCACTGGCTTTGTTTGCCCTCTATGGTGTTCCCCTCCCTCTTAACTGGCTTTGTTTGCCCTCTATGGTGTTCCCCCTCCCTCTTAACTGGCTTTGTTTGCCCTCTATGGTGTTCTCCTCCCTCTTAACTGGCTTTGTTTGCCCACTCATCCCATGATTAGGATTGGATAATTCTCTCTGTTTCACTTTATTCTGTATTAGAATTATTTAAAACTGAAGATATTTCCTTACTGTATATGTATATAAATGAATGGAAGAAAATTCTTAAAAATCAACTGGTCAGTTCAATAGGGGTAGTTATTTTCACCATGGGGAGTACTTTGTTGTAACTTCATGGTAGGTATCTAAGACAGATGAGGAGCTCATCATATATATATATATATATATATATATATATATATATATAGTGCAGGCAAAAAGGCAAAAGTATATTACATTAGAAAAACAACTAACCAAAATATGCATATTAAGCAAAAAGAAAAAAAATGTACAAAAATGGAAGTATTCAGGGGAAGTGACATATACATATATTTTGTGAACTGCCCAGAGAGCTCCGACTACTGGGCGGTATAGAAATGTAATAAATAAATAAATAAATAAATACGACAAAAAAAATCATGCACATTTCCATGCAAGCTTAAAAAATAAATAAATCTCAAAGTAAATAAATAAATCTCAAAGTTTTGTGAACCGCCCAGAGAGCTCCAGCTATTGGGCGGTATAGAAAAGTAATAAATAAATAAATAAATAAAAGTTCAAGCTGATAGGAACAATGTGAGAAACTGATAGAAACCAAAGTCGAAAGATTTGTCTAGCACAAGCTCTAGTCGGAGGATATTGGGGATTGTAGTAAAATAAGAAAGGGGGTGAAAAGTAGATCCTACAAGTCTGGAATCCACCCAAACTTGTCCCAGGACATATTTGTACTGGGACATTTCTTCTTTTGGTTTTCTTCTTTGCTTTCAAAGCATGTGGCTAACCCCACAATATGGCCAGGTGTAGTCCTCTTCTAAACATCAAATGCTAGAACACCCCTTGAGTTCCTCTCCCACCTATATCACTTTATCTAGATAGCAAATGGTGCTGAATGTGTTTGAGTCACAATCATTCTGTAATAAGTGGGATAGGTCAGCTGTGAGATTAAACATTCCTTAGGTGTGCTTTCCCCCATCTTATAGACACTGTTCTAGCTTGGTTTCTAAATGCATCCTGCTTCAGAAGTGGCAGAAGTGTGGGTTATTACAGGGCATACCATAGATACACAAGGATACACCAGGTAGAGAAATTTAGTGTGGGGTGGGAGAGCTCAAAATGGAGATTCCCCCACCACTGCCTGAAATGTTGGAAGCCTTTTGAATTTGGTGTCGGCTCCCATTGAGATGGTCCTGATTCAAAATGGGGGTTGCAAACCATCTTAGCTGCTCCTCAGACTCCTGGACAGCTTCTACATTACCCAAACCAAACCAATCTTATGTAGGGGTCAGTGGACAATGGATACAGGTACCTAGAATCTGAGTTACTAGAATCTGATGTCGCTGAATGGTGGGAGATTTAGGGCAGATTATATGTTTATTTAATGTATTTTTAATCCAGCCAATACAACCATTCCCTGGGCAGATAGCAAACAGTTAAAAGGACAAAATACAGCACCAATAGTTGACAGAATAAAATGTGATGTGGATATTGCAAAGAATATGATACAATACAATGCAGCTCCAGAACAAAGCCCTTGGAAAAAATTAAGTGTCTGGGAAAAATGAGGTCTTCAACTCATACCAAAATGATAACAAAGTAGGTCCCAGATGAAATTTCTTGGTGAGGCCATTCCATAAATGTGGGGGGCCACAACTGAGAAGCATTACTCTCTTGTAGCCCTCATAGCCACCTGCCTACCTTCCTTTGGTGAGAACATTTCAATGAAGCCTCCAAAGATGACCTAAGGGTCTGAGAAGGTTTGTACAGGAGAGACATCCCTTTAGATCATGGGTGGACAACTTGTGCCCTTTCAGATGTTTTGGTTTATAAATCCCATCAGCCGTAGCTGCATTGTCAATGACAAAGGATTATGGAAGTTGTAAGCCAACACATCTGCAGGGCTACATGTTACCCACCTTTGCTCCAGACACTGTGGTTCCAAGCTGTTTAGGGTTTCAATGGTCAAAACAATCACCTTGTATTGGGATCTGAAATTAACTGAAGCCAAAGCACTGGCATCATATGATCACATCAGCTGGCCCCAGTTACTAAAAGGGAGGACACAGCACGTAGTTAAACTATGGAATTTGCTACCAGAAGAGGTAGTGATGGCCGCCACATTGGACAACTCCATAGGGAGATTAATTCACAGAGGATATGGATATCAGAGACTACTAGCTATGAAGGCTATATATTATGCCCACTAGCTGAAGCAGTGTGCTTCTGAACACCAGTTACTGGGGACCATAATCAAGATGGTGCTCTTCCACTTCTGTCCTGAATGTGGGCTACTCATTGGGGCATCTAGCTGGCCATTGTGGGGACAAGCTGTTGGACTCGATA
Organism: Elgaria multicarinata webbii; assembly: GCF_023053635.1. Classification (NCBI taxonomy): domain Eukaryota; kingdom Metazoa; phylum Chordata; class Lepidosauria; order Squamata; family Anguidae; genus Elgaria; species Elgaria multicarinata. The sequence continues at coordinate 7,290,798 of NC_086191.1, read as the reverse complement.
CGCCCTGATCCTGCATGGCTCTTCTGATGCTCTTCTGAGTTCTCAAATCAACAACAACAGTGCCCTAATTGTTTTAAAAAAACACTCCATCCAATCTCCAGCTGCATCAACACCCAGTGAACCTCACCTTGATAGTTCAGCACCTCCTCCTTCAGAAGGTTAAGATGAAGTGGAGAGATAACCCGACTTTGAAAAGGGTGTGGCCCCGAGGTTTCCTCGGTACAAAGGAGTCCGATGGGATGTGAATCACATGCTACTAAAAGTTGTGCCAGAGCAAAACATGATCCTAAGAAAAGCTGGTTATTAACTCTATTTCTAAACCTCGATATGAAATAATAGCTTCGCCTTCTTAAAATGCTCCTCTGCATTCTGTTGAGCCATGCAGAAGTAGGGCATTCTCTAGATCAGGGGTCTGTAACTGATGTGATCCCCCTAGAGTGGTTTTCTCTGACCCCAGACTTGAGTTAGCATGACATGACGGTTCTCAATAGTTCCTCCCTGGGGTGGGAGGCTTTTGAGTTGGAAGGAAAAAAAGGAAGAACCGCCTCCCCCTTTTTCCATTTTCTTTCCCCTTCAAACTTAATTCTTTATTTTGATTTTCAATTACTACTTAATGAAAAAGAAAGACGGAAACGTAAAAGGAGAGAGAAAGATATCCCATGTCCTTGTAAGATACAGACATAAAATCCCTCTTGGTTCAGAATAAGGCCAATTCTTCTTCCAAATCAGGGATGGGATGTATCAGCAATTTGTTTCAGTTCATTTCTTTTTTCTTTTTACTCATAAGAGTCCAGTTGGGGTTTATTACTTGCCAGACTCCCTGGCCATAGCTAGACCTAAGGTTTATCCCATGATCATCCCAGGTTCGTCTCTGCCTGAGTGCTGGACGACCTGTGTGGCACTTAGATGAACAGGTTTGACCCCAGGACAATCCTGGGATAAACCTTAGGTCTAGCTATGGCCCCTGTTTGTCCATGAGCTGCCATTTTGCATAAGAACACCATCTCAGCTGATAGCACTCTTCTAATACTTAAAAGGTTGTCACACAGAGGAGGGCCAGAATCTCTTCTCGATCCTCCCAGAGTGCAGGACATGGAATAACGGGCTCAAGATAAAGGAAGCCAGATTCCAGCTGGACATCAGGAAAAGCTTCCTGACTGTTAGAGCAGTACATCAATAGAACTAGTTACCTAGGGAGGTTGTGGGCTCTCCCACACTAGAGGCCTTCAAGAGGCAGCTGGACAAGCATCTGTCAGGGATGCTTTAGGGTGGATTCCTGCCTTGAGCAGGGGGTTGGACTCTATGGCCTTGTAGGCCCCTTCCAACTCTGCTATTCTATGATTCTATGATAAACAAGCCCTTCTTGATTGGAGCAGTCATTCATGGGAACGTACGAAGTTGTGCCTTCTACTGAGTCAGATCTTTGGTGCATCGAGCCCACAATTGCTGACACTAACTGGCAGCATTGTCTCTCCAAGGTTTCTGCCAGAAGTTTTCCCTGCTGTACCTGGAGGATTGAACCTGAGGCTTTCTGCATGCAGAGCAGGTTCTCTATCACTGTCCTATGGCCACTCCACCTAGCCCTGTATCCTGTTTCCCACAGCGGTTGACCAGATGCCTTCAGGCAGTCCACAATCCACTCTCCAAGTCAACTTCCTCCCCTCTGGTTCTTTATCACTAGCATCTGGTATTCAGAGATAAACTTCCTCTCAGTATGGAGGTTCCATTAAACTAACATGGCCTTTTAAAGCCACCTAAGCCTGTGGCCAATACCTTTGTTGTAGGTGCATACTTAATTTGCCTGTAATGTGTAAACATGCATATATTTTTTAAAAAATGATATGACAATGTGTGTTTGTGTTTTATCCCTCTCTGGGAATCACTACTAATTGTTATCAACCTTACAATGGGGCATAGTGGTGTTGGTAATGTTACCTTTGCTTCCCCCATGGTCGTATATGACAAATAGATGTCCCTGAGGACATGTAAATTGGGAATCCCTGTTCTGTAGGACTTCATTGTGCTACAAAAACAGTCCTATGCCTCTATCACGCCCTTGTAGAACCCTCCATGAAATATATCTGGCTCCTTCCCTCTCCTAGGGACTGATAAATATGTCATTTTCACTATATGTCAATTTCACTTTTGTGAACCGCTCCGGCTATTGGGCGGTATAGAAATGTAATAAATAAATAAATAAATAAATAAAGCTATTTCATGCAGTGTGTGTGTGTGTGTTGGTAAATTTCCATGCATGCAGAAATTAAGGTGATACAAATTAAAGTGATGAGTGATGATGATAAACCAAACCACACACACATACACTGAAATGAAATGTTCCCAGCATGGAGAGAACCATAATGTACGTGCCTGCCAAAGATGAAGGGAATGGCAGACTTGGAAAAAAGCTACCTACTCAAAGCCCTGGACCTGGATGGACAAATCTCACCATTTTGCTTCCTCCCACTTCCAGGTTCATTTGATCTCAAATTCTTTCTATTTATTTATTTATTACATTTTTATAACGCCCAGTAGCCGAAGCTCTCTGGGTGGTTCACAAAAATTAAAACCATTAAGCACATAATAAAACATCCAACAATCTAAAAACCCAAATACAAAATACAATATAAAAAAGCTCAACCAGGATAAAACCACACAGCAGAGATTGATATGGGATTAAAATGCAGAATTAAAACAGCAAAGTTTAAATTTAGGTGTTAAAATACTGAGAAAATAAAAAAGGTCTTCTGCTGGCGATGAAAAGAATACAGTGTAGGTGCCAGGCGGACCTCTCTGGGGAGCTCATTCCACAGCCAAGGTGCCACAGCGGAGAAAGCCCTCCTCCTAGTAGCCACCTGCCTCACTTCCTTTGGCAAAACTCACGGAGAAGGGCCCATTTGTGCAGAAATCTGTGGATTTTGGTAAGGGATTAGCAATGAACCAAATGGAATTTTCATTCAGTGCTACCCTCTGGACTGCATCCTTCAGTGGCAGAAGCTCGAAGGTCTCCAACACCACCCTCCTGGCCATATTCCCAGCAACTGCTGTACATAGGTATACTTCTTCTGATCCCGGAGATAGCATATAGCGCCTTCTCCAGGAATTTGTCTAACCCCCCTTTGAAAGCCATCTTGTGGTAGCAAATTCCACAGTTTAACTACATACTGTGCGAAGAAGTCTTTCATTTTATCTGTCCTGAATCTCTCACCAGTCCGCTTCATGGGATGAACCCTTTGAATTTCAGAATTCCCAACACACCAGGCATCATTCTGGATATCTCCATCATGTCTCTCTTCACTTGTCTTTTCCCCAAGTTAAACAATCCCAACTCACAAGAGATCCCACGTTAGAGGAACTGTTCCAGAGCTTTGAACATTTTAGTAGCTCTTTCCTGCACTTTTCCTGGGGGGGATCTACACTACTGCTTTAAAGCACTTTAAAAGCAATAGTGTAGATCCCCCCATGCTCTATAAAAGAGAGAGAGAGACCAAAACTGTATTCTGGTGTTCTAAGTATTGGCCACTACTACTTGGAAAAAATATGGTAGACTAAATGGACAGTCTCTTGTTATGTTCTTTGTTCTTGACAATTATTGTGATTTTGGTCCAGAGATGGGATTCTGAGTTAAAATCCTTCATCTGTCACAAGTAGGAATGCTGAAGGGCTTTGTTTACTCTTCATTTTTTATGCAAACCAATCTAATCCACACTTTCTGGAATGATATGGAGAACGGAACATAGTTATCCTAAACAAATTTTGTTTCGATTACCTTTTGTCAAGCATGAATGCCCAAGTTACTGTGAAAGTGGCCAGATTTTGTGTTAGAGCCATCTCACGCCGTAAAGAGGCGAGACAATAATAATATATGCACGTTCTACATCTGTAATGTAATGTGTTAAATTGTATGGTGTTTGATTGGAGTGCTGGAGGTAATCTACACACAGTCTTCGGGGGCCCTGGATTGCGGCTGCAGTGCGCCCCGAAATCAATGCTGTAGACTGTACCTTAACCTTTCCAAGAAGAGGAGGAGGAGGAGGAGGAGGCCCCGCATCGTCTCTCACAGGGACGGGGTGAAGAGTTGCCGGGCCCAGCTGCTTCGCTGGGGAATCGGCTGCGTCCTTGGTGCCGCCCACTTGCCCGCCGGCCTCCTGTTGCTGGCAAAAGAGCCACCCGGGCCCACTCGGGTCGGAGAGCTCGGCGGAAGAAGCAGCCACCGGCTTCTTCCACCGAGCTCTATGACCCAGGTGGCTCTTTCGCCGGCAACAGGAGGCCAGTGGGCAGGTGGGCGGCGCCAAGGACGCAGCCAATTCCCCGGCGAAGCCGCCGGGCCCGGCAACTCTTCAACCCATCCCCACGAGGGGCGATGCGGGGCCGCCTCCTCCTCCTCCTCCTCCGCCTCTTCTTGGAACGGTTAAGGCACTGTCTACAGCATCGATTTCGGGGTGCACTGCAGCCGCACCCCGAAGACTGTGTGTAGATTTGCCCCTGGATGTTATACTGTATATTCATTCATTCTTTATCCCTTAGACTGCACACTTCCCTGAATTTTGCAATGAAGGTCTCCACTCAAAGGTATCATCTCTTGGTATGACTGCATGAGGAGAGCTAATATAAGCATTGCAGAAGTGTCCATGCACAAAAATGTGACATGGAGATGGATGCATAATATGAATTGTGACTCGTGTGGCCCACAGAAGGCTACGGATAACCTAAGGGGACTAATAAACTCTCCCACTGAAATCCCTTCAGATGTTAAGTTCACCCCATTTCAACAGGATGAATGACCAGTCAAAAGTTACACATGACCATCCAGAGGCGGAATTAAATCTCCTAACAAGCTCATTAATACAAACAGAACCAGAGGGTGTTGACAGGGATTGCATGCTGAGTTAACACTGAGATGCCTCTGATAAACTAATAGCCCCAAAGAAGGGAGGAAAAGACAATTAAAGCAATTACAACGTTACATGTCTGTGAGTGAGTGTGCCCTATCTTGGCTGATAATTAATTAGGATTCTAAAATCCCATGCATAAGGGATGCCTCATAATCGGAAGATTGTCCTAGACAGCCTATAAAAGGACAGGTGCTCAACCTTCCTCCAACATCTTCAGTTGATTCCATTCCCTCTGAAACCAAGTAAGTCCTCTTGTGATCCAGGCTGGTCAGTAAGTCTTGAGATGTCTCAGTGATTATTCTTTGCTCCTATTCTTTGTTATGGTGATGGTTGATTCTTGAGGGGACATGCTTGAGTCTTAAGAGTTCCCTTCTTTTAAACGTTCCCTTCTCTGATTCTTAGTTATGTAGATGAACTTGTAGGTCTTAGAATCAGCTTGGAAAATGTGGTTGTTTTATGTTTAGGTAACTTCGTAGTAGAACTAATATTTGGTTCCATTTGGTGGCTTTAAAATACATTCTAAATAGCCTGATAATAAAAAAAAGGGACAGAGATCTTGAAGATTTCACTGAGGCAGGTCATTTGCTAAGTTTTGGATGTCAATTCTAAGCACTGAATGTATAGCTGCAATCAAAGCCCTTTGATGAAGAACAGTCAAAAGAGCCGGGTGTGTTTAGGCATGAGTAAAGAAGCTTAAGGTGATACATGATGGCTGTCTTCAAATGTCTGAAGGACTTCCTTGTAGAAGATAGAGCAGATTTGTTCTCCATTGTTCCAGAGGGTTGAATCCTAGGGGAAATTGATGGAAGCTGTAGGGAAGCAGATTTCAGCTAAATATTAGGAGGAACCTCTTGATGGTAAGAGGTCTTTGGCAGTGGAAGTCACTGCCTCGAGGGGTGGACCAGCTGGTTGCTCATGTGTAAAGGATGCAATAGCTGTAAGATTGCTGCAATGAGCAGGGGATGGGACTGGATGACATCCAAACTCCAAAATTCTATAATTCTGAGCTCTTTTGTGCATTTATTCGAGTCAGTCAGTGGGGTTTACTTCTAAGAAAACATCCATAAGATGGGATAGCAATGCTGCAACCCTAGACACATTAATTCACCAAACTCAATGGAAATCATTTCCAAATAAATTTATATATGACTGGACAGCAACAAAATTCAGACCTAAGCATAATTCGGTGAAAGTAAGTCCTATTGAAATCCATGAAGTGTCCTTCTATCGAAGTTCTATAAAAATCAAAGGGATCTGCTTTCGAGAAAATATGTTTAGCATAAAAGGCCTTATAACCCCACCACCAGCAGCTCTCTCACACACATAACTTGGGAGCAAAATCCTTTGAAAACATCAGGATTTAATTCCCTGGGTTTAGAATCAAGACTTCTGTACAGTTCTGTAGACATCAATGGATAATAAATTGTATTAAATAAGGGGCTATTTTTTATGCAGTTTCAGGAGCCAGAAGGCATTAGAGCTGAAATTTCTCAGAGGGTGTTCTTTTTTCTTCTTCTGAGAATATCTCTGAGAATTTCCCCCCTCATAACTTTGAAAAAAATGAAGGCCACTTTGTAGACTGTTCGCCAGCATGTATCTGTGATGGCTGCCACCCTCTCACCCTTTGCCACAGAACAATGCAAAGTCCAGAACATTCTGGAAGTGGCAAGATGGTGGCCATTCCAACACAGATTCTGCCCTACTGTGTTAAGTCCAACTTCCTCCCTGGACTGTTCTCTCCATCACTGGGTTCCCCCATTGCATCTACTCATTTACCTGTCTATCAAAATGGTGTTTCCACTTTCATGTACAGACCAAATGTATGCTGATGGGTGGAAAATGGCGGGTGGGAAATGGCCTAGGAGATTGAGCCAAGGGGACAAATAGATAAATGAAGTGACACTGTGGGTACAGTCCTATGACCACTTACTTGAGAGTAAGCCTTGTTGAACTAAATGGGCCTTACTTCTTACTAGACATGGATAGTGTTGTGTTGTGAATTGTCCACAACATGATTCCCTTCCAATACGCTAACATCTCAGGAGTATGCTGCTCTGAACCAGATATTCACTCAAGTTGACTCTATGCCATGTTGTGTTGTTTCAGATCCAAACACTCTCGTTTTAACCAAGATGACGCACTTCAGACGCCAGTCCTCCTGTGACCCCTGCACCTACAGAGGCTTCTCCTCTGGTAGCGGCCACGGAGGATATGGGCGCAGAATTCGCTATAGCTCTGGTAGCTCCTGTGGAGGATATGGGCAAGGCATCCGCTACATCCCTTGTGGCTACGGTTATGGGAGTGGCTATGGGAGCGGCTACGGTTATGGTGGCCAAGGTTGTGGCAGCATTTGCTACCAGCCAATAAACTATGGCGGTTATGGTTATGGCCGTGGTTGCTACCAACCATTAAGTTATGGCGGTTATGGTTATGGCCGTGGTTGCTATGGTGGTGGGTACGGTTATGGTGGCCTCTCCGGCCGCCAATCCAGCTGCTACCAGCCTTGCTATAGCTATGGATCCAGGCGTGGCAGCATCTGTTACAACCCCTGCATCTAAGGTTCTAGGCTACCCTATGCCATCATCTGGAAGATTGACTGCAACACCTGCTGCGGACCCTGCTATCACCCCTGAATGGACTTCCTTTGAAACATGAAGAACCATAAACCCAACACAGATGCAACGATCACACAGCCAACCCTGCCAGGCCTAGATTTTAAGAACTGAGAAGCCCTCGTGAATTCCTGAGGGGGCTGGTGGGCACCTTCTTCCCTCAACCCGCACTCCACCTGCAATGAACGGTTGCCTTTCAGAATGGGCATCAACATGTCCATGGGGGCCTAGTGATTTCTGTTGACGGAACTTGACAACGGAAACATCCTTCTGGACTTCACCTGTGTTGTGTTCCTCAGATCAAAGCTGGCAGTTGTGCAGTGACACAGTCTGGCTCCTGCTACCAACCTAATTAAAAAACAAAAAGCTTGCTTTTGCATCATCACCCTGTTCTACTGGTTTTGTGTTATTGTCCGTTTGGTTCTTGCTCTGCTAAAAAAAAAAACTATTAAGAGAGAGTAGATCTTGTGTTCAACCTCAGGTCTCGAGGGGGTGGAATTTCACCCTCTTGGCCTTCTCACACTCCTAGATGATCATGCCCCATTCCTGTGGTCCCACCCCCTTTGCCCAACCACCAATCATTTGGGATGTCCCCGCTCCCATTCTTCATGGTTGAAATACCTCTCCTAAGGCCTAACTGCTGGCCGTGAGAGGCTGAAGCTAAAATATGGTTGTATTCTGTGCATTTTGGCCACATCACCTTTACCTTTAACCCCTCCCACAAGAGCTTCTCCAAAACTGAGTTTGGCACTCAGGTTGAAAGAGATTCAACAGCCCTGTTCTATCAGTATGCCCAGAGCCAATGATCTGTGACAGTAACTTAGTAGTGAAATAGAACCAAGATGAAGGAGTTGAGACTATGCCATGGCACAAAACAAACAGGCTAGGATATGGAACCCACTGGTGTGAGATCACAACATCGCATTTGGTCCAGCGAGTGTTTACCAGAGGAAGACTAACCCCTGCCCCATCCCCAAGAATACCATACCTTGATTTTCTCCTTCAAAAGTAAAAAAAGACTGGCATAGTTGGAGGGGTGGTGTAAAGGAGGGGCCATAGCAGATAGGTCGTGCATGTGCTTTCCATGCTGAAGGTCCAGGCCTGCCCCAGGACCTCTTACTGATGAAGGACGAGATGGTTCCTCTGCCCCATCCCATGTATGGAAGCTGGAATGATTGGCAGTTAGCTTCCTTCAAGAATGGTGATGGAAAAATGTCCTCCACTACATCTGAGGCAGCAGGCTAGCTTGGGTCTCTCTCTCTCTCTCTCTCTCTCTCTCTCTCTCTCTCTCTGTGTGTGTGCATGCCACATTTTGTGGCATCCACACTTCTGTTGTCCAACAGAAGGTAATAGCTGGGGAATTCAGGAGGAAACATCCAAGAAGATGACACCACCACGCCACCACCCAGCATCTGCTGCCTGAAGCCATTGCCTCACTCTGGTTAATGTTAGAACTGACCATGTGAATTTCCCATATTCAGCCCTCAGTAACTCGAGATAAAAGGATCATAGATAGCCATCCTAGAACATAACCTCATTTGATAGTCCCAGTCCATTTTCATCTGTACATTGCTGGAAAGTTATGATAGAGATGAGCAAATCAATTTTCAGTATGGATCAATTTTCAGTATGTATACCCTGTTCTATACAATTTCAGCAAAGGTTTTCAGACACATTTTCCTGTAACATATGCAATTTGAATTCAGTTTTCCCCAACGGATACACAGCATTCCCTAGCATGTGCATTGGGATATGCATTTTTTGAGCCACAACATTTAGCAAATTCTGCTTGAGGAATGACAGGTTACCACACCTTTTAAGTGAAGGGAAAGTGTGGCCAGAGAAAGCCAAGTAATAAGAATTTATTTATTCATGTATTTATTGCATTTATAGCCTGCGTTTTTTCCCCTACAAGGAACTCAAGGCAGCATACATAATCCTCCTCCTCCTCCTCCTCCTCCTCCTCCTCTCCATGTTATCCTCACAACAACAACCCTGTGAGGCAGGTTGGGCTGAGAGTATGTGACTCATGTGGGGAGTATGTGTCTCCCCTCAAGATTGCGGGGAGACATGATAGCACTCTCCTCGAGGATTTGAAAGGTTGTCACACAGAGGAGGGCCAGGCTCTCTTCTGCCAGAGTGCAGGACAGGGAATAATGGGCTAAAGTTACAGGAAGCCAGATTCCGGCTAGGCATCAGGAAAAACTTCCTGACTGTTAGAGCAGTACGACAATGGAACCAGTGACCTAGGGAGGTTGTGGGCTCTCCCACACTAGAGGCCTCCAAGAGACAGCTGGACAACCATCTGTCAGGGATGCTTTAGGGTGGATTCCTGCATTGAGCAGGGGGTTGGACTCAATGGCCTTATAGGCCCCTTCCAACTCTTCTATTCTATGTTTCTATGATACTCTAACTGGGTTTATTTTTTTATTAGGGGGGGGGCACACCAAATTCAGCATGAATTTTCCAGGGTGTGTTCGATAACCCCTGTGGTGGTGAAACAGCTGAAGAATTTTGAAGTGTTCCCAAAAAGGGCCCATGCAATTTTCCAGGGAGTGGGGTTGTTTGTCATATCCCAATCAAGGGACCACACAAAAAGCACTATTGCCATCTATTGGCAAGAAATGGTGATTCAACCCAGGATTTGTGCAATTTCTGTATTCGTTCCAAAAGAATGGGCTTTGCAAAATTGATTTGCTGCTTCGTTTTGCCAATTTTTCAGCAGGTTTACTTGGGAGGAAGTTTCATTGCACTCACTGGGGCTTGTTTCTAAGTTGACATGCATAAACTTGTATTGTTGAACCTGGATTTGCCTACCTCCCAATAATAATAATAATAATAATAATAATAATAATAATAGATGCCTTTAATCTTTTCAGTCTGCTTTCAGATATGGCATCTTTGGGTTTCTGCAAGGTAATTTGTACTCATTTGCAAAATAAAATAAAATAAATGAATAAAATAAAAAAATCAAAGCAACCCATTATGATGTGAGGAAGACAGATTTGATAAAAGCATTGCCACTTTAAATCACCCATATTTCTTAGTCAAGACATGCTTTGGATGTTATCTGCCTCTCACCTACCCCAGGGAGATCCAGGGAAGAAAATCTCAATATATATCTCAAGAGACCATCAGATTCTAATACGAAGTTAAAGCCAAACTATATTATGAAGGAAACACAGAGTGCTCTTCATTATAAGGAGAGAAATACTCTGTGTACGGTCAGATAAAGCCTGAGAAGCTGATTCTTTCCAAAATAATAATAATAATAATAATAATAATAATAATAATAATAATAATAATAGAAAACTTCCTACATATGCTCAGAAAACCCCAAAAGACTCTCTACACATGCTCAGGAATTGTCAGTTGAAAGTGTGCCAAAAATAAATTCAGTTCACCAACAAAAAAACCACTCTCTGTTGTGAGAGGTTCTGAAAATAAACAAATAAACACTGTACATATCCCACAGAAACATTATTAAAAATATCTGAGAAATCAACCTCCTCTACCAGGAAAGAAACACTCCGCACATGCCCAGATAATGCCTTTTTACTGCTAATATATGGGATATGGAACACCTGGAAGGAATTATAATCCATCAAAATGTAAGAAAGGACACATGTTTTTTTTCATTCAGCTAATACTCTTTGGTCAACTGATCTATCTCTCTGTTGAGAAGCCTTAGAGGATCACCTGATCTCTATCTCGATCACATGAGCTATTCAAAGTTTCTTAAACCCTGATGATGAGTCACCTGACTAAACTAGCTTCCAGAAGCTACTGAGGCTATGGTGGAGAGATTTAGAGAGGAGGGAGGCTGCTAGGTTTCGGGCTGTATGAGGAGTAAATTACATTTAAATTGTTTGAGACCTGAGAAGTTTATTGGAGCTGTAATATATGCTCTAGCATGTATTGCCAAGAATGCAGGAAGGAGTCTGGTTCATGGGCCAACCCAATTGAACAGAGCGTAATGACTTGTAAACTGAATTTATGTATGTTCTTTTGTGCAAGGGTTCAATTTTCTTTCTTTGTTTTGCTTAGTGTGCTTTTTCTCGACGGTCAACCATTGTTGGGACACTTTGGTTCCTTCTTGGTATTGCTATTAGATTGATTTTGCAAAACACATTTTGGATCCATTGGGAAACTCATTGAGATTGCAATCCTTTGCACATTTACCTGGAGGTAAGCTGCAGTGAATTCAGTAGGACTTACTTCTATGCCTATAAAATAGCGCTGTGAGGGGTTAGGTTTTATTAGGTTGAATATAGTTCCAAGTATGCTTCCTAGTGATTTTACCATGGTACAACCCAACATAAATACTGGTAGCCTGATAAGTCATCAACATGTGTTTCCATAGTCATCTGATCTAGACGCTTGTTCTTCATTGCTGCCACCCTTACAAAGGAACCTCTAAAAATCCAAATAATGGGGAACCCGAAACATTTGCCCTGCTGTGGGGTCATTCTAGTAGCCCTGGAAATGACATTTGTGCCATGTGTTTTAAGTAATGTCATTTTACTTTTTTTTTTTTTTTTAAAAAAATAATAATCAAAGAAAATGCTGAAGATGCTGTTGATGATGATACAGAATAAATTTTACTTGAGAAAAGAGAAATACTCCAATAAAAGCAGCACACCATCCCAGACACGCACACATGTTAGCCCATTTTTACGTTTTGAAACAGAGAATGGAGGATTACAGAATGAAAACAGAGAAGGGCAACGTTATAATAATTAGAAAGGATTCTTCTCTCTCCTCACTGGTCAGGTGATCACCATGGCAGGCAAAATATAGTGTATTCAGCAACAGAGCTTGATCCATCAGAATAATTTTTTAGGGTCCCCTGACCATTAAGAAAATGCAGATGAAAGTCTCAGCTTTTCTTGAGATAAATGTTTTCTCCAATGTGCCTCAACTGAGTTGATGTCTATGGGGCCTGGAGTGAGGATTGCTAATTCATATGCACATGCATCACTTGATTTCCCAACTCCATGAACTGTGTGTACACTGAAAGTCTTATATTTCAAAGTGTGGATCATCAAATCCATTAAGAGAGCGTTGTGTTTCAGCTAGTGTGTGAGTTCTATCTGTCATAGGCCTTATCTAGACCTAAGGAATATCCCAGGCAAATGGAAGGGTCATCTCTGTCTGCTCCCAGTTCCCCTGTGTGTCATTTGGATGTACAGGGATGATCCCAGGACAATCCCAGGATATAGGCCTGGTCTAGCCATGGCCATAGTCATCATCAATCAAGTTTATTGTACTGGCCAAAGGCCCTGACAAATACGCCAAAAGGGGAGCATCCATGCATATATATACAATAATACAGTAATACAAAGCCTGGAGAGAAAAAGACATGTATCACTTAAAATTTACCATACCTACATATCAAGGTTCAATCATCTGTGGAAAGGGCTGTCTAATATATTTATATATTTATAGGTTAGCTTTCTTCAGTCAAGGCGTAACTTAACAGTTTAGGTATAATCCCTAGGGTGGTTATAGCACCTGATTATATCAAGTGATCCCCTTCGCAATCTACTCCTATTTCCTTCAGGAGCTTTTGATGAATTTTTTGCGCTGCTGTTGCGAAAGTTGCAACTTTGAGTGTATTTGCTTTATTATAGTCTGCTAACTGGTCACAGGTTATATCTCTGGTGAGCCAGCCCACTCTTGGCCTCAAAAGGTCTTTTAAAAAATGCTCCCTGATCCCATTATAAACCGAGCACTGTAACAAGAGGTGTAGTCTATCTTCCACCTCTCCTGAACCACAGAAGCACACCCTATGTGCATACGGGATCCCTTTATATTTCCCTTCCAGGTAAGTTGAGGGTGTTGTTTGAAAGCGAAGGGCAATAAAAGCCCTTCTGAGTACAGGAAATGTTAGATCTTGTAAATATTGAGGTAGATATTGATCTTTCTTAATAAGGCGAAACTATGGTGAGAAAGCCTGCCTCTGGCTAGAAATTACATTTTCATGAGTATCTACCTCAAAGATTCTATTTCTAATAGTCCTTCTGTCATATTGCAACAGATTCTGTTCATCCTTGACATAAAGTCATGCTAAAGCTACCCAGGAATGTGCCCACCCCGCTTTCATGAGCTGTTCGGTAAAGCATAGTCTGGTCAGATTATTTTCCATCAAGGTCATCACTTTTTTTCCCCATAAAGAATTATTGCTTTGTGAATTCTAGCCTGCATAGAGGGCGGCCCTGCTTCCAATCTTAAAAGGGCATGGCCATAGTCCTTGTCCACATACACACATCAGTGGGTGTCGAGGTCACTGCGTGATGCAATTAAATACATGAACAAGCTCATAAAGACATGATTTCCCAATCAGTTTCAAATGATGTTGGTCGGTGGCAGGAAGTCCTGTCCTTAGATCGGTAACATTGTAGGCCTTGAGGGATTAGCAAGGTCCACGTGGGTTGCAATAATAAGAACTGCAGGCCAATGGCCTTCTGGAGAAGCAAGAAGATGACAAGCTGGAACAGTATCTTCTTCCATAGCTGTAGCCTCCGCAGAACAAAGCTGATTAGCTACCATAACCGTTGGCACATGGTGTGTGTGGTTCCAAAGCAACTGGGTTGCAATTGGCAGAAAGGATGGGTCCTGGAATGGTCACAGTGAAGGGCAGAGGCCGTATCAAGACTTCTGATGGGGGTCTGTGAGACACAGAACACAGCTAGACCTAAAGTTTATCCTGGGATTATCCGGGGTTCGCCCCTGCCTGAGCACTGGATCCCCTGTGTGTCACCTAGATGAACAGGTTTGACCCCTGGATGATCCAGGGATAAACCTTAGGTCTAGCTATGGCCACAAGCTACGTTTGCACCACAGAGAGCTGATTTGTGGTTACAAAGAACCATTTTTGGAATGTCAGGATTGGTTCTGTAACAAGAGATTGGAAACTGGAGTCAGCATATTGTTCTACACCCAACAGAGGGATGCAAGTAAAGGATTTTCTGAATAGGAAAGGAGGAACCTTCCCATTAGAGGTGGATGAGAAAAGTCTTTGGTTTGCATTTTAATCCTGTACACATTTACTCCCAGGCAAATGTGTCTAGGACTGGAGTCATAGTGTATAAACCTTAATAAAGATAGGATAGTTAAGCATGCAGTGGCACCCAACACATCCAGGCACAGAGGATCTGATTTAATTTCTAGAGAAAAGGACTGAAGGAGATGGCGCTATGCTAACTACAGTATCAGAGGCAGTAAGCCTCTGGAATGTTGGTCCATTCCAGCAGGGCTCTTCTAATGTCTTTATGGTCTTAGTGAAGGCAAACTTAAAAACAATTAAAAAAATAGGAACAGTATGATCATATAAAATTTCTCAATCCTTCATCTGCAGATACTAGCTCTAAATGAAAGTGTTTCAATCGTATTATCTCAGTAATCCTTGCAACAACTTTGAAAGTAGGCTGGGATCATTATCCCCAGATTGTAGATGGGAAGTGTGTGTGAAGGAGGGAGATTTTGGTATGATTTAGTACTGAGTGGCCTACTGAGTTTTTTTGGTGAGTGAAACCTTGAACCACATAACTCTTTCACAGCTTACAGGTTACACTAGTCCATCTTTCCACTGCAGAAGAGGAATGGGAGTACTCAATTTCCTCTACATCCTGTTCCTCTGCCCCTTCCTTAAAACATTTAGAATTGAGGACGGTGTGGGTCTGATCCACTCAAAGGTTCAAAATATAAAAGCCCTACTAGAAATTTACTTGTCTCTTGAGGGTGTAGTAGCCCTACCCCCCAAGATCATTCCTAGCTCCCTTCCTTTGTCTTACCTGTGATCTGAAGTTTTTGCTCTTCCCAATTAATCCTCTAGGGAAATGTCAGCCTGACACCTGGTGGAGCAACTGCAGGATTTCATCTGCTCTCATCCTATGTTTGGTGAATTAAAGAAGTAACATTCTATACTTCACATGCATGCTATACTTTAGAACTACCATTAGGGGGCAACAAGCGGTAAGAGAAGATGATTGACAAGAGTCATAGGAGTTTAAACTGAATCGCTGTCCAATTTTGCAGGGCTTCTACAAATTGATAATGAAGAGTTGATATTAGCTGATTAAATAAGCAAAGATTTTAGAGGAAAATTACCCTTCACCATTAACTTCTCAATTCTCACATGTACACACCTCCAGGATTATTATTATTATTATTATTATTATTATTATTATTATTATTATTATTATTATTATTATTCAATCAGAGAATACTCTACCTGGAAGCAGGTCTTACTAAGCTCAATGGGGCTTACTTCCAGGTATGTGCACAGAGGATTGGAGCCGTAATAACCTAACTGATGGTATCCTCAGAAAGTTTAAATACACCATGAAGTTCCAAAAAGAACTAGTTGTACCATGAGGGTGTCTCACCATCCCTGAGATCCAGTTAAGAGAATTTCTCCTCCCCCTGGACAAACTTGGTGAAATGTCTTCCCCCAATTTCTGTGTCCACAAATAGTGTGGGGAAATTTGAGAGGCTGTTTTTGCATCACCTCCTTCTCCATCCTGCTGTCCTCACACACACACAAAATAAAAATGCTGTGCTGGATTAGACCAAGGATCCACCCCACACAGCATGCTGCCTCCAACAGAGGACAGCCAGTTGCACAGAACACTTGCAGATGTCTTGGGTTGTTTGCTGCTGGTGTGATGCAATTCTGGCAATGCATATAGGCATAGAAGAACACAGCATCCAGCAACTAGAGCTAAATGTTTTAACTAAGAATGGAGCATCGATTTGGCCTGCAATTGATCCTTCAATTTCTCTAATCGTTTGTTTCCTTTTAAACATAGTCGTCATTGCCACAAACCTTGCCAATGGATCCCATTCATACATTTAATCAGGCCTGGTGCTGCCATAGAGGAAACTCAGGTGGCCGCCTAGAGCACCAAGCAAACGAGGGTGCCGAACAGCGTACCTGGAAGCCGCTCTCCTAGAGCGGCTTCCGGGTGTGCTGTTCCAAGCCGCCGCCCCAGCCTCTGCCCAACCACAGCGTCCTGGCTCCTTCAAAGCCAGGATGCTGGGGTTGGAGGCGGAGGCTTCAGTACGGTGTGCCAGGAAGCCACTTCCAGGCGCGCTGCTTCAAAGCCTCTGCCCCGCCCCCCAACCCCAGCGTCCTGGCTTCAAAGCCGGGAGCGGGAGAGAGCGGGCAGTGAGTGGGCGAGCAAGGGAGGAGCCCTAGCAGTGAGTGAGCGAGTGAGTGGGGGCGGCAGGCGAGCGATGGGGGGAGCCAGAGCGGCAAGTGGGCGGGGGCAGCAGGCGAGCGGGCAGGGGGAGCAGTGAGTGAGCGAGCGAGCGGGTGGGCAGGCGAGTGAGGGGGCGGTGAGTGAGCGAGCGGGGGTGGCGGCTTCAGAACCTGCCTGCCTAGGGCGCAATATAGTCTGGCACCGGCCCTGCATTTAATTATAGGAGGAGTGGAGACATACTGAAATCTATCTAGGATGATTGTCACTTGGGGTTTCAGCCCTTTTGGGGGTTGATGGATTTCTGCTACCCACCCAACTCGATTTAGTTCTGCAAGCTGAGTCACTGGTTTCCCCCAAACTCTGTGTATTTCCTGTGTTCGTGTCCCCCCCTTCTCTCTGTAACTGAAACAAATATTTCTTCCTTTCATCTACCACTGCTTTCATTCCCTCCTTCTCATGGAAGATCAGACCATCCATGGCTAATTGTCACCATGGCTATATATTGCCCCCCCTGTTGGGGGCAGAATACCAGTTGCCAAGGAACACAAGGAGAATGTGCTGTTGCACCCATGTCCTTCTTGTGAGCTTCCCATTGAGGCAGCTGGTTGTCCATTGCATGAACAGAATGGACTAGATGGACCCCTTGGTCTGATCCTGCAGGGCTCTTCTGATGTTCATTCATTTTCTGCTGGTCTTAGAATCATAGAATCATAGAATAGCAGAGTTGGGAGGGGCCTACAAGGCCATAGAGTCCAATCCCCTGCTCAGTGCAGGAATCCACCCTAAAGCATCCCTGACAGATGGCTGTCCAGCTGCCTCTTGAAGGCCTCGAGTGTGGGAGAGCCCACAACCTCACCAGGCAACTGATTCCATTGTCATACTGCTCTAACAGTCAGGATGTTTTTCCTGATGTCCAACTGGAATCTGGCTTCCTTTAACTTAAGCCCATTATTCCGTGTCCTGCACTCCGGGAGGATCGAGAAGAGATCCTGGCCCTCCTCTGATTGACAACCTTTTAAGTATTTGAAGAGTGCTCTCATGTCTCCCCTCAATCTTCTCTTCTCCAGGCTAAACATGCCCAGTTCTTTCAGTCTCTCTTCATCGGGCTTTGTTTCCAGACCCTTGATCATCCTGGTTGCCCTCCTCTGAACACGCTCCAGCTTGTCTGCGTCCTTCTTGCCTGTGTGGAGTTAACAGATTGTAAGACCTCCAGGGCAGAGATCTGTTCTTCTTTTATAATCTAAGCACCCCCTTTTAAATCAAACTTGAGCACAGTGAATAAAACACTGAAATTGCAGCAAGTTATTATCCAGATCTTAGAAGAAGCAAGTGCAGATTGGAGGGAAAATAATGTGTAGGAGAAGCTTTGACTTGGGCTGGTAGTTTTAGACGATTTCTCAGGTATTTAAGACCCATTTTCCCCTCATAAAGATGTCCGTAATGAGCTGCTACTAATAAAAACGTGAATAAATTGCTCCATTGGCTTTGCTGCAATTATGGCTTACCTCATTGTCGTTAACTCCAGACAATCCCACTATAATGTCACACCCTGGAAGCTATTTGCTGAGTGAGGAGGGCTGAGGTAGAGGGTAGTACGGAACGGCCTAAAACCTCCTGGTGGGTTCCATGCCGAAGCAGGTTTTGAATGGGGGACCTCGCAGCCGGTCCTCTTAGCCCATGCGCCACACCCGTTTTCTGCACCAGACTCCTGCACCTCCATTCCAGATGAAACCCACTTCCAGTTTGTTTCTACCATCTCCAGTCCAATCAAAGAACGTGGGATCCGGCAATGCAATTGGTTTGCAGATGGTGTAAAGGAAGTTTCTGAAGAACTGGCTCTCCTCACGTCCATCTCTGTAGCCATCATGGCCCTGAGGAGAATACAAAAATGACAGCAGCAGTATTGATCACACAACCACACTTTATTTATTTATTGTGGTATAAAAATGCAATAAATAAATAAAATAAAGAAGGATAAATAAAATAAAATAAAGAGCTGCATTAGTAGAAGTATAGCTTCCAAATCACGTGAGGTACTGGTTCCTCTCTATTCAGCCCTGGTTAAGCCTCATATAGAGTATTGCATCCAGTTCTGGGCTCCACAATTCAAGAAGGACGCAGACAAGCTGGAGTGTGTTCAGAGGAGGGCAACCAGGATGATCAGGGGTCTGGAAACAAAGCCCTGAGAGGAGCGACTGAAAGAACTGGGCATGTTTAGCCTGGAGAAGAGAAGATGGAGGGGAGACAGGAGAGCACTCTTCAAATACTTGAAAGGTTGTCACACAGAGGAGGGCCAGGATCTCTTCTCGATCCTCCCAGAGTGCAGGACACGGAATAATGGGCTCAAGTGACAGGAAGCCAGATTCCGGCTGGATGTCAGGAAAAACTTACTAACTGTTGGAGCAGTGCGACAATGGAACCAGTTACCTAGGGAGGTTGTGGGTTCTCCCTCACTAGAGGCCTTCAAGAGGCAGCAGGATAACCATCTGTCAGGGATGCTTTAGGGTGGATTCCTGCATTGAGCAGGGGATTGGACTCGATGGCCTTGTAGGCCTCTTCCAACTCTGCTATTCTATGATTCTATGAAGTCCAAGTCCAACAATCCCTGGAGAACCAGAGCTCCACCACCCCATATCTTGGGTCACAGTTTGCAAGTAGATTCAGGACAAACAAAGGAAAAACTTTTTATTTACAAAATAGTACAGAAGATAGCAAAAATGACAGATTAGTCCATCCAGCAAAGGACTTTGAGAGTGCTTCGCTCTGAAAAATGTGAGTCTGAATGCCTGTATATTCAACCATGTCAGTGCTGAATGATGGTTGCTGCCCAGTCTTTCTGAGAGGTTCCTTGTTCTTAACAGCTACATCACAGGTGAATACATATGGCCCTCACCATACTGGGAATAGGACTACTATTACCCACATGTTTAGTTTTTAATTGGTTTTTAATGCTTTATGTGTGTATGTACTGTGTTTTAAAGTTTTAAATTTTGTATTCTTGTTTTTATCTCAATTTTAGAATTTCTGTAAACCGCCCAGAGAGCCCTGGCTATGGGAGCGGTATATAAGTATAATAAATAAATAAATAAATAAATAAAATACTTATTGGATTTGGTTGGTGCAGGTGCGTGAGAAATTGTTTGGTTCATTGTTGATAAAAGTGTACCAAAAGGGGAGGAGGTGGAGGAGAAAAAGTAAGGAAGCAAGAAAGCAAGAAAGCTTCTCATAGAGGGAAGCACTGGGCAGATGTTAATGAAAGGTGTATCTGCTTATTCCATGATGAGTAATTATATATACATCTTTTTGCATATGCTGATCACAGCCTTGTTCCAATCCCTTTGATATTGTTTGTCCTAAAAGAGAGTTGTTCAGCCACACCCTCAAGTTGTTATCTCCACTTTACATGCCTCTTAACTAAAGGATGACAAGATATATTCTGTTGTTCAAACAATCATTTGCAAAGTTAGAACATGAATTTAGGAGGTGGTGCAGGGACAGAGCCCTACAATGGAAATGTAGGTGTCGACATTTCATAACTGTTTCGTTGCTGACACAGAGATGCCATCAAAGCTGGCACAGAATCCCAATACAGCATGGTCTGTAGACTGCAGCAGCTGCTTGAGACTGTTTAGGGTGGTCATTTATGCCTAGCATGATAAAAGTAGAGAACAGAAGACACACATTTGCCTAAATGTCTACATTCTAATTCATATAGAAATAAATGTGACAGTGTAAATAGAAGTACAAATATTTCCCCACAATGAGAAGGAGGGTTAATGTGTGTTGGCCTGGTCTGCCAGCTGTCCACATACTGCTAAATTTGAATGGACAAATTCAAGGTGTCCTGTACTCCCGTCTTATGATGGTTCCAATCTGACCAGAACTGGACACCCCTTAAAATATCATAGGGATCTGGCAACATCTGGCCCTACAGATGGTTTTCCTTACAACTCCCATGATGCCTCACCTATTGGCTGTACTGGACAAGTAGATATTTGGACAGCCGCAAGTTGCTCACTGCATGAGGATATGTGAAAAAGTTAAAACTGGAATTTCAGAATTCCATCTTGAAGATCATTCCTATTCAAATCTGATTGAAAATCCATCTATATGAGAGAGCCACTGTGGTGTAGCGGTTAGCCTGGGAGTCAGGAGAACCGGGTTCTAGACCCCACTCAGCCATGCAAAACCCACTGGGTGACTTTGGGCCATTCACAGATGCTCAGCCCAGCCTACCTCACAGGGTTGTTGTTGCTGCAAGGATAAAATGAAGAGGAGGAAGAGGATTATGTATGCCGCCATGGGTTCCTTGGAGGAAAAAAAAGGTGGGTTATAAATGCAATAAATAAAACATTTCCATGCTTATTTTTTGAATCTTTGCATCAATTCTGCACATCTTTGAAATGTACACAGTCTTCACTCTGATTTCCCCCCACCCCCAAATGTACCCACACTGTTGAACACATTTCTTTCGGCTTTGTGAATCACACTGCAACTTCAGAAATATATGGACTGACTAGAGGCGACATCTTTGGTCTGGAGGGTTTGAACTGGGTAAATGCTGATCAAACAATAAACTGAAACATGCCGCTGAATGTATGGGTCCCTTCTTCTGTAACTCGGTCAGCTAATAGCCATTGGCAGATCCACACCCTACTGATATATCCAGTTTGGAAGGGGGTGGTTGTTGCATCATCAAAGTGTGTAGCCATTTCCACATCTGGTGGTAAGATTCCATGAGTGGATTAGATGTTGTTTGGTTTACATATTTATTTGCAACTATTGTAACCTTCTTATGACTGGCCTTCCTTCTTCTCAAATCAGTTTATTGGTTTCTATCCATCACTCTGCTGCTAAGATCATCTTTTTGGTTCATCATGTTACTCCACTTCCCGAAATCCCTCCGTTGGCTTCCAGTTCATCTCAGAATCCAATATAAGCTTCTCCTGTTGACTTTCAAAGCTTGTCACAGTCTAACTCCTTCCTACCTTTCTTCTCTCATCTCACATTACTGCCCCGTTCGTGCACTTCGCTTGTGGAATGCCATGTTTCTTACCCGCCCAGGGGTCTCTACTTCTCTTGCTCAGCTCTGTCCATTTTCTCTCGTTGCCCCTTATGCCTGGAATTCTCTTCCAGAGCATTTGCGGATCACGAGTTCAATTACAGTTTTTGAAGCTCAGTTGAAAACTTTTCTTTTTTTCTACAGCTTTTAGAACTTGACTTTGTTCTTACTTTTACACTGTTTTTTTTTTTTAAATTGTCCCCTGAGCCTATTTGGTGCATTCTCTTACCTCTCTTATTGTTTTATTATCATTTTATTGGAATGTAAACCTACGTGGCAGGGTGTTTTATTCTTTTACTATGTACAGCACCATGTACATTGATGGTGCTATATAAATACAATTATTATTATTATTATTATTATTATTATTATTATTATTATTATTCAGCCCCCATCTCCTGAGGAGTTCAGAGTGGGGTGTGGAACATGGCTATTTCTGCGTCCACCTCATCCTCGCAGCAACCCTAAGAGATTGCTAGACTGAAAGGAAATGATCAGATCACGGTCACCTAGTGATCGTCTTTGTGGAATGAAGATTGAAACCTTGGCATAAACTGTGTACCAATTGGCTCTCTCTGCTAGGTTTTATTTGCCCTGTGCTGTAGCACACCCAGGGCTCACAGTGTTGAATCCCTGAGAGTTTTTCATCGGGAGGGGGGAATCATCTTCCAAGCAACCCCCACCCCCCGGTCTTACATGTTTTCTCTATGCTTAGCTGCAGTCCTCACAGTAGTAGGGGTGGGGAATGGATTAACCCAGAATCAATATACTGTTGTGTTGTAATGCAACATAAATAGTAAAGGACCTCTGCTTAAGACTGGAAAGAGATATTGTCAAATAGAGACAATATTGGAACTGAAGTCTGACCAATTAAAAGACCATGCCATCTGCTGATGTCTCTCCCATGGCTTTCCTTTGTGATTTTGCCCTGTCCCATTCATCAGCTTATCACTCTCATGGGACAGAGAAGAAGAATTATCTCAGTTTTGGTAGTGGTCCAACCACAAGCCCAGTTCTTTCTCTACTCATTCCTCCAGTTATTGACGCACCATTTCCAGGTCTGTCCAGAAAATCAAATCCAAATACCTTGACACATCTGCTGGACCATTTATTTCCATGGGATAGAATCAAAGCGACCTCCAACATCTTGAGACAGCCTTGACAATTATATATGTATGTCAATAGGTTTACATCAAACCATTTGACACTGATATAGAATCATAGAGTTGAAAGGGGCCTACAAGGCCATCGAGTCCAACCCCCTGCTCAAGGCAGGAATCCACCCTAAAGCATCCCTGACAGATGGTTGTCCAGCTGCCTCTTGAAGGCCTCTAGTGTGGGAGAGCCCACAACCTCCCTGAACTTCTTCACACAGCACATAGTTAAAGTGTGGAATTCACTACCATAAGATGTAGTGATGGTCACCCATTTGGTTGGGTTTAAAAGGGAGTTGGATAAATTCCTGGAGGAGAAGGCTATCAATGGCTATTGGCCCTTATGGTTATGTCTTACCTCTTGTATCTGAGGCAGTAAGCCTATGTGCTTCAGTTGCTGGGGAACATGGGTGGGAGGGTGCTCTTGCACCGTGCCCTACTTTGTTGGTCCCTGGTTGACAGCTGGTTGGCCAGTGTGTGAACAGAGTGCTGGACTAGATGGACCCTCAGTCTGATCCAGCAGGGCTCTTCTTACGTTCTTGTGCATTGGGAGATGTTGCATCTGTTACAACACTGTGTGATATTTCATCACAATACCACAGCAGGTTGCAAGAAACTTGGAAAGATCCAGAGCAAGATGGAAACTCCCAGGTAATAAAGGATCTTCATGGAATGGAGTGAGGTCTATTCTTTCTTCTTCTTTTTAAATGTAATGCCCATTAAGCAAAATGGTATGGTACTGCTCAATCTTGCCCGGTGACATCAAGGTTTTTACAATGCCTGTTGGGTGTAATGCAACAGTCCTCAGTGGCATTAGACCAATTTAACCCTGAATACTGTGGTAAGCAGAAACTTTACAGCAAT
Source organism: Elgaria multicarinata webbii (assembly GCF_023053635.1). NCBI lineage: Eukaryota > Metazoa > Chordata > Lepidosauria > Squamata > Anguidae > Elgaria > Elgaria multicarinata. The sequence continues at coordinate 7,267,005 of NC_086191.1, read as the reverse complement.
TTGCACAGAGAGCAGATTCGAATTGGTATTTAATTATGGGGGGCATCATTATGGAGGTGTCACGTGTGCGGCAGAAACAGTATAAAAAGTTCTCAACTGGAGGACATTTCCAACCACTTCAGCTGATCTTCCAGCAGTTTACTTTTTGCCTTCTAGAAGAGTCAGGTAAGTCCATTTGGACTCACTCGAGCCATTGATTTTCAAACTATTCCTAGATAGCTTTGATTCCTTAACGCTTTTCAAGAGGTCCTAGATATGGAAATCCCCCAAAATGGCTTGTGGGCCATGTTGGATCTTCTCTCAAGATACGTAGCTAGAAAATAATGTTCTAGATCAGGGTTGGAAAGAAAGTAAATCTCCAGATGTTGGGACTTAAACCCAACATTTCTGACTATTTGCCATGTTAACAGGGGGCTCTGGGAGTTGAAGTCCCAAACAATGAAGCTAAGAGGGCATGGGCAGTGTCCTACATGATCTGATAGTGCCCACCCTGGGTAATGCTGACCCAAACCCTTTGCAACATTCAGAGTTTCTGTAGAACATGTACCAAGGTTTCTTAACTCACAGACCAAGGCAGGAAGGATCTCCTAAAGGACAGACAATTTGAACTCAAAATAAATTATGGGGGATGTTACTCTTTGGACAAATATGTTGAGTCACTTCTTTCAAGTTCTCTCTCTCTCTGAAATTTAGGAGTGCTAGAGCTAAGCTGGCATTTTCTGAGAAGATTATTTGTTTCCTGAGTAACAATCAAGAAGTTCTGTTTATTTATCTACACACACACACACACACCTTAAAAACATAAGAAGGTCACTCTGCAGCATTTTCCTCAAATATTCTCCACCATTTTAGGGTGGTAGTGGTCATTTTACCCACAATGCCCCGGAACAACACTATTTCTTGGGCATTGTGGAGGATGCAATATGTTGGCTGGTTTGTTGCTGTCATTTGGTGACATCAGGGGAAAACATGTAAATTGGGTGATTTGGGTTTGCATAAAAATGGTGACCCAACAAAATCCTTGAGCATCCTTAGTTCCAGATCAAATATGGTGTCCATCAAGATGGCGATAGCAGTAGTGGGGAGATGAATGATCTCTGAGTTATGTTTCTATTAAAACCAAATCATGAAACCGTTTGTGCTTTTCCAGGTTCAGCCCCATTTTTCCAAGATGGCCCTTTGTGATTACAACAACTGCAACTCTGCCCTCTGTGGGATCAACACATCTTGCGTCTCCCAAGTCCCACCTTCAGAAGTGGTGATTCAGCCTCCCCCAGTTGCTGTGACTATCCCGGGTCCCATCCTCTCTGCCAGCTATGAGCCAGTGGCTGTGGCCCAAAACAATCCATGCGCTACTGGCTGTGGGCCCTATTCAGGTTACGGAGGATATGGATGTGGTCCTGGCTATGGATGTGGGTATGGCTATGGGAGAAGATATCGTTATGGGTCTTCCTACCCTTGCTCTTACACTGGCTACGGCCGAAGGTATAGCTTTGGCAACTGCGGACCATGTTAAATGGATAGGAATTCCAGAAGAGCCTCAAATAATGGCACAGATCCAGGTCTATCCCTTAACCTCCAGCCAAGAATTTCAGAAATAGTGAGCACTTTTCTACCTCCTGAAATCTCCTTCAGCTTCTGAAACATGCCCCTGCATATACCTCTCCTTTGCTTGTCTTTAAATATGTGCTTATGATATCTATGTTGTACACCATATGTTTTAGGTTTTCTGCAAACCTGTAAAAATGTTACTGCCTGCTAACTTTGCTTCTGGGACAACCTTGTTGAAGACTGTCAAATGTTGTCTCATTACCCATTAAAACGTAACCTTTGCATCTTAATCTCTGTCTTCTGGTGTTCTTCCTGCCTTTGGTTAACTTTAATGCCCTCCAACATTTAACAGATGAAAACATTGACATGCACAGAACATTCTCATCCTTATAACCAAGAATCACAGTTTCTTCAGCCCCATGCTCAGTGTCTGATCTTGCAGCTACACTGCTCTTGTCATCTGCTCATGCACCCTCTACTTAAATACTTCTACTGAAGGAGAGAGCCCACTACTACCTGCGGCAGTATGTTAGAACATAAGAAATTTGGATCAGGCCAAGAGTCCATCGTTCTGTTCACACAGTGGCTACCCAACTGTCCATGGAAAACTCACAAGCAGGACATGAGTGCAACAGCTCCCATGTTCCCCAGCAATTGGTGTACATAGACAGACTGCCTCTGATACTTGAGGTGACATATAGCCATCAGAATTAGTAAAATAGCCTTCATGATTGGTGGCCATCACTTGGTGGCCAAAATTGGTTTCCACCTATTGGATCTAATTCTGACTTCTAGAGCAACATGGTAGGAGGAATGTGTTCCATCTTCTGTATGACAGAAGGATCATTGTGTGAGACCCCCCATTCTCCACTTTAGGTGATCATCCATTAATGTAGTAGCCCAAGGGCTGAATGTTTGTCACAAAAACATAATTCAAACTAATATAAATCAAAAGGGTGAAGTGTCAGTGGCTGAGTTCATGCATTCTAAGACACTTTAGAGTTCATGTACACATATTTACACATGTGCTAGGGAAAAGATGCATCTATTGACTCTGATTTAACTTCTAGAGACCCTTGAAAGGGAGTTGATCCCAGAAGATAACAATGCTAGCACCTCACATGAAGATAATTTTAGCAAGGCATGTCCAGCATGATAGCAGGAATGATTTATCAGGAATAGCGTTAAGGAATCACTCTGGCTGTCCAGATGTTGTTGGGCTACAATATCCATCATCCTTGACCATTGGCTATACTGGTTGGGCCTGAAAAGAGTTGAGATCCAATGCCTTAAAAGCTAGTGGTTCCCTAATCCTGCTTTAGGCATTGTGTGCTGTACGTGTGTCCTAAATATACTTAGAGTGGGACTATAGAGATGAAGAGGTTGAGGGGTGTTATGGTGTCTTAGCATTTGGCTTAATGATTTTGGCGGTTTTGGTAGGGGTGGGTGAATCTGGTGGTCTCACTTTCTTCTGCATTGATTTTTTTATTTAACTCGAGTTCTCATGCTGCCAACTTTGATGACTTTAAAAGAGCATTAGATAAATTCATGGAAGATAAGGCTATCCATGTGAACTAGTCATGGTGGCTAGATGGTAGCTCCAGGATGAGAGGCAATATGCCTTTGAACACCATTGGGGAACAGCTGCAGGAGAGACATTTATTTATTTATTTATTTATTTATTTATGACAAATAAGCCGAAGCTCTCTGGGCGGTTCACAAAAATTAAAACCATTAAGAACGTAATAAAAACATCCAACAATCTTTTGCACTCTTGGTGTGCTTGTGGGCTTCCCATGAGGTAGCTGCTTGTGGTAAACAGATATGCTGTATGTACGGTGGACAAGATATACCTTGGGTCTGTTCCAGCACATCCATTTGTACGTTCTTAACACTAGCCAAGGAGACCGAGGGTGAAATTTCTGTGGGCGTTAGTTGGGCTACAAAATGTGTAGACCACCAACCCAAATGCAGTCCAACTATTGTCATGGTGTCACTATTCGTTAGTTAAAAGTGGATTTTATAGCAGGTGATTTGGGGTTCTAGAAATGGAGATGTGACTATTTTAAAATATGAAGTGGTGTTTTGGTTAGCTGCCTCCAGTTCCCCTTTTTTAAAGAAATAAGGTGGGAGTTAAAGGATTATTGTTCTGCCACATATTTCCCTATTCTGTAGTCTCTGGCAAGGTGGAAAACGACAAGAGAAGGTGTATTAATTCATAGTAGTCTTTCCCCATGTGGTGCCTGTCATATTTATTTATTTATTAAATATATATACCGCCCCATAGCTGAAGCTCTCTGGGTGGTTTAAAAACAGTGAGCATTAAAAAGTGTATAAAAATTAAAACCATCAAAAATATAAAAAACAACAGTAATCATTTAATCAACAACAATTCTCGGGGTCCATTAAAAACAAACAAACTTAGCATATGTTGTTAAATGCTGTTAAATGCCTGGGAGAAGAGAAAAGTCTTCATAGAATCATAGAATAGCAGAGTTGGAAGGGGCCTACAAGGCCATCGAGTCCAACCCCCTGCTCAGTGCAGGAATCCACCCTAAAGCATACTTGACAGATGGTTGTCCAGCTGCCTCTTGAAGGCCTCTAGTGTGGGAGAGCCCACAACCTCCCTAGGTAACTGGTTCCATTGTCGTACTGCTCTAACAGTCAGGAAGTTTTTCCTGATGTCCAACCAGAATCTGGCTTCCTGTAACTTGAGCCCATTATTCCATGTCCTGCACTTTGGGAGGATCAAGAAGAGATCCTGACCCTCTTCTGTGTGACAACCTTTTAAGTGTTTAAGGACTGCTATCATGTCTTGACCTGGTACTGAAAAGATAACAATGTTGGCACCAGGCGAGCCTCGTCAGGGAGATCACTCCATAATTGGGGGGCCACCACTGAAAAGGCCCTTTCCCTTGTTGCCATCCTCCGAGCTTCCCTTGGAGTAGGCACTCAGAGGAGGACCTTAGATTTTGAACGTAGTGTACAGGGAGGTTCATATTGGGAGAGGCGTTCCGTCTGGTATTGTGGTCCCAATTCATGTAAGGCTTTATAGGTTAAAATTAGCACCTTGAATTGGACTTGGAAATGTATAGGCAGCCAATGTAAGCGGGCCAGAATGTTTTGGGCATCAACCCCATCCACCCTAGCTAGCATGGCCAGTGATCAGGAATGCTAGGAGTTGTAGTCCAAAACATCTTGAATGCACCCATTTGGTGGGGAAGGTTGATTCACAGAGACTATTCAGACAAATGCTATTTTGGGCTGCATTAATAGAAGTATAGCTTCCAAATTACGTGAGGTACTGGTTCCTCTCTATTCGGCCCTGGTTAGGCCTCATCTAGAGTATTGCGTCCAGTTCTGGGCTCCACAATTCAAGAAGGACGCAGACAAGCTGGAGCATGTTCAGAGGAGGGCAACCAGGATGATCAGGGGTCTGGAAACAAAGCCCTATGAAGAGAGACTGAAAGAGCCGGGCATGTTTAGCCTGGAGAAGAGAAGATTGAGGGGAGACATGATAGCACTCTTCAAATACTTAAAAGGTTGTCACACAGAGGAGGGCCAGGATCTCTTCTCGATCCTCCCAGAGTGCAGGACACGGAATAACGGGCTCAAGTTAAAGGAAGCCGGATTCCAGCTGGACATCAGGAAAAGCTTCCTGACTGTTAGAGCAGTGCGACAATGGAATCAGTTACCTAGGGAGGTTGTGGGCTCTCCCACACTAGAGGCATTCAAGAGGCAGCTGGACAACCATCTGTCAGGGATGCTTTAGGGTGGATTTATGCCTTGAGCAGTTGGTTGGACTCGATGGCCTCGTAGGCCCCGTCCAACTCTGCTATTCTATGATTCTATGATTCTATGATCTCCTTTACATTTCTCTATGGACCTTCCAGCTCATGTGGTCTTATTTCTTCTGTATGATTGTAACCTGCACTGAAAGACAGTTAAGAAATGTTATAAATAAATAAGAATAGGAATTATGGGCCCGTAACGCTCACCACATATTTAATGGGAGCACTTTGAGGTTCATATTTTCGAGGCCGGAATTACCAGCTTTGATGGCATCACTGAACTGCAATCAAATGTGAAACATTATTCTCCTTGAGCTGTAGAAGTCGATGGATGTGGCTGGCACTGGGAAGAAGTTAAAACGAACAAACACCAACTGCTTCATCAGTGTGTGGTTTTCGGATTGTGACTCAGGTTCCCTTGAAGCTATGGGATGAACTCTTAATGAGATTCCAGCTGCTGTTTTGCACACATGAGGAAGTCTTCGTGCCGCTTGTTCCCACAGTTGTTTACAACGATCTCTTGTAATCCTGGTTTAATAGGCATCGCTACACCCTGTAACAGCCTCCCTTTTGCGAGCTTTTTAATGGCCCTCCCAGCATCCTTTTTGATGGCTTACTTGGGGGCTAGGCCTTGCTTTAGTTCAGCAAGGATAGCTCGTTCAGTGGATTCCAGTGCAAGCCTCTCTGCCTCAGAGATGAAGAATGCCAGGGATTGGGAAAAGAGTGTGGGCCAGATCAGACCACACGCTAAGCCACGGTTAGGCCGCTAATCATTTTGCAGCCAGCAATTAGTGAGCATGTTTAAACTGTGCTTATGTAGCCACCAGGGTTAGAAATGGTTTGCATGACACATGAAGCCATAACGTTCAGCTCAAAAGGCTTCATCATGCTGGTTTAGTATGTTGTTTGAACAGAGCCTCTCTCTCTCTCTCTCTCTCTCTCTCTCTCTCTCTGTGTGTGTGTGTGTGTGTTTTGGGATTAATTTGATCCAACAAGAACTACCAATCTAGTTTTGTCCTCCACATTCATCAATGGCTGTCCTTGGTGGCCCAGCTACGCCCCTATCTGGACAGGGATAACCTAGCTTCAGTTGTCCATACTCTGGAACCTCCAAATTAGATTACTGCAATGCCCTCTACATGGGGCAGCCTTTGAAGACAGCTTGTGGAAAATGCAGCAGCCAGATTGATAGCTGGTGCAGAGAGGTCTGAGCATATAACACCGATTCTGGCCCGCTTACATTGGCTGCCTATACGTTTCCGAGCCCAATTCAAGGTGCTGGTTTTAACCTATAAAGCCCTACATGGCTTGGGACTGCAATACCTGATGGAACGCCTCTCCCGACATGAACCTACCCGTACACTGCACTCAACATCTAAGGTGCTCATCTTGAGTGGCTACTCCGAGGGAAGCTCGGAGGATGGCAACAAGGGAGAGGGCCTTCTCAGTGGTGGCCCCCCAATTATGGAATGATCTCCCCGATGAGGCTCACCTGGCACCAACACTTATCGTTCAGGCACCAGGTCAAGACTTTTCTCTTCTCCCAGGCATTTAACACCATTTAACAACGCTGTTTTAATGGACCCCAGAACTGTTGTTTTTAAATTTTGTATATTTTTTAATGTTTACTGTTTTTAGCTTTTGTGAACCGCCCAGAGAGCTTCGGCTGTGGGGCGGTATATAAATATAATTAAATAAATAAACAAACATGTATCACCAATTCATTATCTGCTGAAATATCATCTGAAGGATCATTTGTAACTTCTCAACATGCTAGAGTTTTTGAGTTGAGGTGTGCACTTTATAATTCCCTCTATTTTGGGTATTAGAATCATAGAATCATAGAATAGTAGAGTTGGAAGGGGCCTATAAGGCCGTGGAGTCCAGTCACCCTAAAGCATACCTGACAGATGTTTGTCCAGCTGCATCTTGACTGCCTCTAGTGTGGGAGAGCCCACAACCTCCCTAGGTAACTGGTTCCATTGTTGTACCGCTCTAACTGTCAGGAAGTTTTTCCTGATGTCCAGCCGGAATCTGGCTTCCTGGCTGTGGGTGTCACGTAGCCAAAATGGCGCTACCCATGCCCATAAGGGAGGCATTAGCAGGCTTGGAGAACCTCAAGGTTTGCAGGTGTATGAACAAACAAATAGTAAACATGATCATGCAGAGGTATGTGACATCATGCAACTGTCATTGAGGCCCAGTGGGAGACCTTAGCATCTGGATAGATTTTGGAAGCATTTAGCTCCAGAAGAGACTGTGAAGAATGAATAGCTGAAGAAACTGCAACAGACTTGAAGATGGTGATATGAAATCTGGTGCTTACGAGCTTGGTGGGACACCAAGAAAATTGTGGGAGTTTGACATTTTGCCCTGAGAAACTCAGAACAACTACAGAGCGTGGAGAAATTCCATCTCTGTGTTTGTGTGTTCTGGATATGGAGAACTTTTGCCAATGTTGACTTCTTTGGTTTTGGTTTTGGTTTTTACCAAAGGCAATATGAACCATTTTTAACCCATTTACACTGGCCAAATTTATTAGGTACAGCTATTCCATCGGGGAGGGTGGGATTGCGCAATGCTCAATAGCTGTTCATTTTGTGCAACAGGAAATTGGAACACGATGGCAAATTGATGAAAGAGTAGAAAGCTGGCGTTCAGAGAATCCTGCTGAGCTTGAACATTGCTTCTTCGCCCATTCTTGGCACAACACTGCGTACTATAAACCATTAAAATAATAATAACAACTCATTTACTTTATACATAATGAGTGTTAATGAGTGTTTGTGGGACACTGTGAAATGGCATTGTTTTTCTTCTTTATTTTCACAATCTTCTCCCTCTGGGTGTTTTGAGGTGTTACCTTTTTCTTGCTTCTATGGCAATAACCACTGACAGCTATCTAAAAGCAAAAGAACATACAGTGAACGTGATAATTTCCCACCAGCTCATTACCACACAGACCAAAATGAATTGCATTATGCTGTTATATAGCAGCACAAGTAGCCTTAGGACAGGGGTGCAAAAATGTCAGGCCTGGGACCAGTTCTGGGCTGCCAAAGGTCTACATTCAGCCTCCTAGAGATCCCCAGAAAGCCATGACCCCTTCTCTAGGCCCAAGACCCCCTTTGTCCTGACTTTTGATTGTACAGTTCCTTGCCCATTCTGAAAAGGAAAAGTGTCTCTCCTAAGACTCCATTACTGGCATGAGCTCAGCTCTTAAAACCACAATCAAGTTCAGAATCAGCCCAGCAAATATTGATTCCTATTCAACCTTCTGGATTTTGGCATCTGGTGGACTCTTACCTTTTCCAACAGGAATTAAGAGCATAAGAACACCAGAAGAGCCTTACTGGATCAGACCAAGGGTCCATCTAGTCCAGCACTCTGTTCACACAGCGGCCAACCAGCAATTGGCCAGGGATCCACATACAAGACATGCTGCAACAGCACCCTCCCACCCATGTTCCCCTGTCCATTTTATCCTAACAATATGAGGTAGGTTAGGGTGAGAGTCAGTGACTGGTGCAATGAGCTTTGTGGCACAGCAGGGTCTAGAACCTGGATCTCATCAATCCTAGTCCAACGCTCTAACCACTACACCATGCTGAATTAAAATGCAAACTAGAACAAAAGAAGGGCCATGCTGGATCAGACTGAGGGTCCCTCTAGTCCAGCACTCTGTTCACACAGTGGCCAACCAGCTGTCAACCAGGCTTACTGCCTCGGATACTGGACGTAGCACAGAACCATCAGGGCTAGTAGCCCTTGACAGCCTTCTCCTCCAGGAATTTATCCGATCCCCTTTTAGACCCATTCAAATTGGTGGCCATCACTACGTCTTACGGTAGAGAAGTCCTGTGTCAAGAAGTGCTTCCTTTCATTTGTCCTGAATCTCTCACCAGTCAGTTTCATGGGATGACCTAGTTCTAGTATTGTGGGAGAGGGAGAAACATGTCTCCCGATCCACATTCTCCACACCATTGTCCACCTCTATCATGTCTCCCCTTAGCCTCCTTTTTTTCCAAGCTAAACAATCCCAGCTGTTTTAACCTTTCCTCATAGGGGAAGTGCTCCAGCTATTGATAACAACATAAGAAGAGTCATGCTGGATCAGAAACACAATCTCAAAATCTGTAGGAAGACTTTTTCTTTTCTTTTTGTACGTCATTTAGCAATCCCTTTAATATAAGTGATAAATAGATAAATAGATGCAGATAGATGGATAGGAAAACCAACCAACCAGACAGGTGTTTCATTGACATCTGAGGGTAAGATTAAATTGAACTAGTGTCCCAAACAGATGGGAATTTCCTCTTTCAGTGCCATTTAGGTTACCTCACGCCCTGTTCAGACATTTTCCTGAATGAGTGAGGACTTAAAATGGGTAGAGCAATGAGATCATCACACAAACTAACCCCACCCCCATGTCACCATGTGCACCGGCTTCACCTCCCTAAGTTCAGACTTTGCTATGTTGAATCAGGAAGGCCTAAAAGCAACCTCTACTGATGTTTGTGGACCCCATCTTATCAGACTTTCCCATAACATGGAGGGTTCCACTCACTCTCAAGCAAATGTGAGTAGACGTTCTTTACAGACCTTGACAATTAGACACAGCAAGGTTTGAACTGAGTGCGGTAGGGCCAGTATGAATGCACCGACCTCAATAGCCATTTTAGCCCTGACACATTCACACAAATGCCTAACACAGTCCTGGTCTTCTTTTTTTGGGGGGGGTTAATGCTGATGCTCTAGCTAATCCCACCCCACCACTGTAGAGAATATGGGCTCTGTCGCAGCTCTCCCACTATCCTACTCCAGCTCCAGGATTTTGAGCTTTTCCCTCTGAGCCTTTTAATATGGTCAGCTATGTCTTCATTTTCTTATGTCTTCCTGCTGCAGCTGTGGATGAAGAAGTGCCCATGGGTTAAGAAGATGTATCAGTCGGGACATCGGTCCCATTTTGGGTCTGGCTCAGCCAGGGAAGACATGATAGCACTCTTGAAATACTTAAAGAGTGGAGGGCCAGGATCTCTTCCTGATCATCCCAAAGGGCAGGACATGGAATAATGGGCTCATGTGACAGGAAGCCAGATTCCAGCTGGACACCAGGAAAAACTTCCTGACTGTTAGAGCAGTACGACAATGGAACCAGTTACCTAGGAAGGTTGTGGGCTCTCCCACATTAGAAGCCTTCAAGAGGCAGCTGGACAGCCATCTGTCAGGGATGCTTTAGGGTGGATTACTGCATTGAACAGGACTCGATGGCCTTATGGGCACCTTCCAGCTCTGCTATTCTATGATTCTATGAAGACTTTTCTCATCTCCCAGGCATTTAACAGCATTTAACAACATATGCTAAGTTTGTTTGTTTTTAATGGACCCTGAGAACTGGAATCTCATTAGCTTTCACTAGCTTTCAAGGCATTGGATCCCAACTCTTCTCAGCCCCAACCAGTATAGCCAATGGTCAAGGATGATGGATATTGTAGCCCAACAACATCTGGAGAACCAGAGAGATTCCTTAACCCTATTCCTGAGAAATCATTCCTGCTATCACGCTGGATATGCCTTGCTAAAATTATCTTCATGTGAGTTGCTAGCATTGTTATCGTCTGGGATCAACTCCCTTTCAAGGGTCTCTAGAAGTTAAATCCTGCATTGAACAGGTGGTTAGACTCAACGGCCTTATGGGCCCCTTCCAACTCTACTATTCTAGGATTCTATGTTTACATTTGGCTTGGCTGAGCACTCTACAGAGACAGACTACCAGTCCTGACACTGCTGTGGCTGGTAGGAGTGGAAGTGTAAACATCTAGAGGACATCATAAGGAATTAAGACCTCTCACATCACCCCAAGCCTACAAATGTAGGAAGAAGAACTCTGTTTCAAAGTAAGGGTCCATCTAGTCCAGCACAACTAAGAGATGAAGGCTTGTGTCAGGGGGTTTCTTCCTCTTTGCTGACAACATATACCTCAACTTTTAATGGGTCTCCCTTTAACTATTCTTGCAATGCAAAGTTACACCCAAAAAAGTTGGGTGTAGGACTCAATCCTTCACAACGACTCTGGTAAATATCTTTAGCATTGTTGTACATGCAAAGGAGGAGGAGGCGGCGGAGAAGAAGAAATCATTAAGGCAAACAGTTCTTTTCCCCTGGAGTTATACACCGCAGCGTTGACAAACGGCAACACCCTTCCAATTATGTTCTCTCATATCCAATCCCTTGATTACTTTGAAATTTAAATCCCTTTTATGATAAACAGCCTTGGAATCTGGGACTCTTTTAAGGCTAAATCGTTTGGTAGACTCCTAAAGCAAGTTATTATTATATTATTTATTTGTTTATTTGTTTAATGCGTTCTTATTCCGCCCAATAGCCGAAACTCACTGGGTGGTTTTGCCTGGCTATTTACTATGTCACCTAGTTGATTGTGGACTATTTTATACCTGGGAGGAAGAACTTTTGGTCTTCTCAGCTTTGGTGGACTCCAAACCCCCATCAGCATGGCCAATGGTCAGGGATGATGGGGAATTGAGTCCAACAATGTCTGGAGGGACATTGGCTTTCCCCCAATAAGTTCCCCCATCTTATTTTACACAATTTTTTTTATTTCTGAATGAAGTTTGCTCAGTTTAACCACTAACAGGTTAACTATGCATACTTTTCCTTGATGAAACCAGGTCTTCCTGGGGTGTTAATAGGAACAGTGGAAGCTGTCTTATACTTAGGGGTGTATGCGAAATTCATTTCAGTTCATATTAAATTAGGTTTTTACCCAGTTTGCACCTTCTGAATCAAACACCTTTGGATGCAAGGTGCAGTCAAAGCCCATACATTTCCAGTATTGCCATGTGGCTGAAACAAAACAATGTGTTTGAGAAGATGTGTTCATTCAGGTTTGGGGGAAGTGCATGAAACAAGTGTGCACAAACATGATTTCATCAGAGGCAGGTGAATGTGTACTTTCTTTAAAAAAAAATGTACAAAATTGATGTGTGTGTTTGAGGAAATGCACACAAATGTATGTACAAAAAGGAGAACAGAGACAAAGCTCACCATCTGATATGGACACGAATGTCAAGATGAAATTTGGAGAGTGTTGGAGAACTTGGTTTTAGCCCATTTGCACATCCCTAGACTGACTGACCTCTCCTCCACCATGAATTTCTCGAAATCACCTTTTAGAGACCATGGCTATCACTGCATCTTCCTGGCAGTGAGTTCTACAGCATAATTACATGTTGTCTGAAGAAGGACTTGCTCTACAAAACCTACTTGCAACAATTTTCATTGGACCACCTCCAAATATGACTATTTTATGAGGGAGGAGGAGGAGCAGGTGAGAAGAAGGAGTAATCTTAGTTTTCATAGAGTCATAGAATAGGAGAGTTGGAAGAGGCCTTTAAGGCCATCGAGTCCAACCCATCGCTCAATGCAGGAATCCACCCTAAAGCATCCCTGACAGATGGTTGTCCAGCTGCCTCTTGAACGCCTCTAGTGTGGGAGAGGCCACAACCTCCCTAGTGTGGGAGAGCTCACAACCTTCCATTGTTGTACTGCTCTAACAGTCAAGAAGTTTTTCCTGATGTCCAGCCGGAACCTGGCTTCCTGTAACTTGAGCCCATTATTCCATGTCCTGCACTCTGGGAGGACCAAGAAGAGATCCTGGCCCTCCTCTGTGTGACAACCTTTTAAGTATTTGAAGAGTGCTATCATGTCTCCCCTCCATCTTCTCTTCTCCTGGTTAAACATGCCCAGTTCTTTCAGTCTCTCTTCATAGGGCTTTGTTTCCAGACCCCTGATCATCCTGGTTGTCCTCCTCTGAACCCGCTCAAGATTCATCTTATTTTATTCATTTATTTATTAATTACATTTATATACTGCCCCACAGCTAAAGCTCTCTGGGCGGTTCACAAAAGTTAAAACAGTAAACATTAAACAGTATACATAATTTAAAAACCATCAGAGACATTAAAAAAAACAGTATAAAAGCATCAGTATCCATTTAAAAATGAGCCTCGTGTGGCACAGAGTGGTAAAGCAGCAGTTTCTACAGCTGAAACTCTCCCCACGGCCTGAGTTCGATCCCAGCGGAAGCTGGTTCTCAGGCAGCCAGCTCGGGTCGACTCAGCCTTCCATTCTCCTGAGGTCGGTAAAATGAGTACCCAGTTAGCTGGGGGAAAGGTAATATTGGCCAGGGAGGGCAACGGCAAACCACCCCGCTATAAGGCCTGCCAGGAAACCGTCAGCGAAAGCTGGCATCCCTCCAAGAGTCAGTAATGACACAGTGCTTGCACGAGAGGTTCCTTTCCTTTCCATCCATTTAAAAACAACAGTTCTAGGGTCTGTTAGAAAGCAAACTTAGCATTGTTAAATGCTGTTAAATGCCTGGGAGAAAAGAAAAATCTTGATCTTAGTTCTTCCTAGTGATGGTTGACTCCATCAGTTTTGCTTTCTCCTGCATTCATTTTTTAAAAAAATCTTTCCATCAGAAATATGAATTAATGTGTGAGTTTGTGTAAGTTCTTATCAAAACTGAAATGAAATAATAATTCTTACCCAACCCTAGCTCTAGCAAAATTTCTTCAATTTCTTAGAAGCTACCAAATTCTGCTCAAATAAGAACTCTAGAGTATCTTGGACTGTGCTCCAGAAAAACTTTTGAAAGGAAGGAGGGCAGATAAATTCAGCAACAGGGGATTGGTAATTAAGAGCAACTTTAAACCATCAAATGTCCAATCCTGTAGCATGCTGAGTATTGCCTTGAGTGCCATTTTTTTAAGTTAAAAAGTTGGGGAACAACTTAAAAATCAATCAATGACTCCAAGTGTTTGTTTAGGATTGCAACCTAAATACGTAAATAAATGAAAAGCAATGGATGCTTTGTGAGTATGTAAGTGGACCATATTTTCCGAGAGTAAATACACAGTGAACTTTGAGAATTTTGGTAAATCCATATGAAAAAAAGAAAAAGAACAAAAAATCCTAACGGAAACAGCAAATTTTGTGAGCACAGCTATACCCAGCATAGAAAAATAATAATGTGTTTCTACCTGACATACAGCTTTTAAAAGTACGGAGCCTCTCAGGGGGAAAGAAGAGGATTCAACCCAGATTTTTTGAGAGATGACCACTCAAAGCCCAGGGCCTGGGTGGACAAATTCATCACTTTCCATTTCTCCCAAATGATTGCACTGCCAATGTATTAAACTTATCAAGTCTCACTCTCCGAGGTGTAATCTCCCTTATTGGTGCGCCTCCATTTCAACCGTGTCTCCTGAACACCATCCAAACTGCATTTTCAACACTGATGAGATGTTCCTCTAATTCTATTCAAAGCAAACTCAACACACAAACATCTTTAACGCTGTCTTTGAAATGCTTGTGTTTGCCCAAACAGGCTCATCGGTTTCTTCCTGGATTTCAGTTTAGGCAACATCTGATGGTAATCCTCCATTAATTCCATATGTGTAACATTGCCTGTGTGTTCTAGGCTTGTTCTAGTAACACCAATAAGCTGTATTGCTGCAGGTGCGGCTTTGGCCACAGTCCTTGGCATTGCCATAACTGTGGTTTCTGCTTTGTGGTGATGCAAGGCTGACCCATCTTCAAACTGCAGGGTGTAACATTCCTGAGCTGTTGCAATGGACCGGAGATAGTCTAATGGGTGCAAAAATGAAAGGGAGGTAAAGAGAATCGGGAACAATTTGGTGCATGATGCTGCATCAGCATTTTCCACCCCCTTTCCAGGACCAAATTAGGAGATGTTGCATAGAAAAGGGGTGGTACACACACCCTCAACAAGACCAGGAGAACAGTATAAAAGGTCTTGCAACCAGGGACACTTCCAACGGCAGCTTCTTCCTTCCTATCGCTTCCTAAGCTCTTCTCCTTGAAGGACCAGGTGAGTCTCATTTGAGTCATTTTTAACTTCTTGCAATGTCCTATTCTGGGTTTGTGCTGCTTGTCCGTTCCCCCTTGAGGTGTATTCTCCATACTAGTTCTATCTTGTGATCTATCTTAGGAAAAACGGAGAAGGTGCCTGCTGGATTGGACCAAAGGTCCATCTAGTCTGGCATCGTTCCTCTCTCAGCAGGCATCAAGATCCCTTTGGAAAGTCTACAAGCAGGGATTGAAAGGGGAAAACAAACTAACATCTTCTCTCACTCCTGCAATTGATAGATTGCAAAGGTAGATTGCTGATGGTTGTGGACATTCAACTGAGCCATGGTGACTAACAATAAAGATAATTGTGAAGAGAGGGAACCATGGGAGTTCAATTTCTCCCATTCTCATAAGGGTGCCTATGCAGAATTACATTGACCATCATTAGACTTACTGCTGAGTAAACATGGCTACGATTGCACTACATGTGGCTTTTGGAATGCAGTGCTCTTTTTTCCTCCTTGGATTGTGGCCATTGTAATTCTGAACCAATTTATCAGGGTGTTTCAAATATTGGAGGGGGTCTTGTGGGCTGTCTGGTCCAACCTTCTGCTCAATGCAGGGAATCTTGAGTGACAGCTTATCCAACAGATGCCTACGGGAAGCCAACCAGTAGCACATGAGTGCAATTGCACCCTTCTTCTAATTTCCCAAGCAACCGATATGAAGAACCACACTGCCTCTGATATTAGAGGTAGCAAATAAGCTTGACTAGTAGCCATTGATAGCTTTCTCCTCCATGACTATGTCTTCCGTAATTGCTTAACTATGCATTGTGTGAAAATGTGTTTCCTTTAACCTGCCCTGAACCTCACATCCTTCAGCATCATGGAGGGGACTTCAGACCCTAGCAATAGGAGAGAGGGAGAAACAAACTCTCACCATCCCCTTTTTCCACACTGTGGATCATTTGGAAGACCTCTATCATGTCCTGCTTTACTCTCTTTTGTTTCCTTTAAGCTGGACAGTTCCAGGTTATTTAGACATTGCCCCATGGGAGGGAGGTGTTAGCTTATGACATCTTTAGCCTGGAGAAGAGAAGACTGAAGGGAGACATGATAGCACTCTTCAAATACTTAAAAGGTTGTCACACAGAGGAGGGCCAGGATCTCTTCTCATTCCTCCCAGAGTGCAGGACACAGAATGGGCTCAAGTTACAGGAAGCTAGATCCTGACTGGACATCAGGAAAAACTTCCTGACTGTTAGAGCAGTACGACAATTGAACCAGTTACCTTGGGAGGTTGTGGGCTCTCGCACTCTAGAGGCCTCCAAGAGGCAGCTGGACAGCCATCTGTCAGGGATGCTTTAGGGTGGATTCCTGCATTGAGCAGGGAGTTGGACTCAATGGCTTTATAGGCCCCTTCCAACTCTACTATTCTATGATTCGATGATCTTCCCTGGTTGTTAATTGGAGTGTGGGAAGGTGGGGAGGCTGCATGCCACCCTAAAGATGATTGTACAATGAAACTTGGGGTACTGTCATGCAAATCTTAACTCCCTTGTAACTCAGGTAACGACAGGAACCCCAAATCCCAATCATGAGAATGTCACTCAAATGTATTTAAGCTGCATTTGAAAACCAATTTGTTCTCTATCGAACTGAATGAGAAACAAAGGGGATCACAGAATTTTTTGGACGTGCAGCACTAGTTAAATGTCCAGTTTTAGAAAGCAAAGAGATGAAGCTACCTTCTCAGATGATGCAGCTCATATTATCTCTTTGGACTCCCAAGCAGAGAAGAGCCCTTGCTGGACAGGTTATATTTGAGATCCTTTGAACTAGGCAGGTGGGGATTACTTCTGGAATCTTCTCATTGCAAAGTGGATGCTCTCATCACTGGGTTCCAGCCCTTCCTTGAAATTGCATTGAAACAAAAACAAAGTGAAGAAGTTCCATCTCTTTCCTCATTTTTCTTTGGTCTGCACAACTCATGTAATTTTTCGTTTGTTTGTTTTCCCTTGGCAGGTTTTATCCCATCGCATCAAGATGTCTTACTGTGCACCCGTCTGCAACCCGTGTGGTGTTGGCTATGGCTATGGTCTTGGGGGCTGCTACGGCGGCGTCGGATCCGGTTCCCTGGTCCCGGTGTGTGGGGGTGGTGCCCTCTCTGGTGTCGGTGTCGGTGCTGGAGTTGGCGGCGCCCTCTCTGGCATTGGCGCTGGGATTGGTTACGGCCCCATCAATTGTACTGGCCAGCTTAGCGGGTCTGAAGTAGTGATCCAGCCCCCTGCCTCTGTGGTGTCCATCCCAGGACCGATTTTGTCTTCTTCTGGAGAATCTGTCGGCGTGGCCCAAGTCAACCCATGCAGTTATGGCTACCCGGCCCTGGGGTCTTCTGGTGGTTATTATGGTGGATCCTCCTATGGGGGGTATGGCAGACTAGGATATGGTGGAGGGTATGGTGGATATGGTGGAGGGTACGGCGGATATTGTGGAGGATATGGAGGAGGCTATGGTGGCTGGAGGAGAAGTTCCCGAAGATGTCTACCTTCCTACAGCTGTGGACCTTGCTAAGTGCTGATTACATGGACTGAGATCACCTGGATACTAAGTCAAGATGCCAACCTGGGACTGTTAGTGTTTGTCGCATGCGGGATTTCGGAAATGCCAAGTGCTCGTATTCCCCCCCCCTTTAACGGGGAGAAATTGGGGGCTAACTGCACTGATCTTTCACAACTGGTTATGTTTCTCCAATTCTGTTACCCTTGAGTTCCTCTTCTTTCCTTCTTTGTTTTTATCATGTCACCACTTTTTATACAATGTTTGTAATGTCATTATGTGATGTTTATTTGGGCAAGTGAGGGCGGGGGAAATATCCCAACTCATTTTTGCCTGTCGGTTATGTATTGTCATCTCATAACATTTCCCCTCCTGCTTCTACACTGTATCCTTCATGCACAATAAAGCTTCATGCTGCATCATCATTACTGTCTCCTCTCTTTTTTCTTTTCTTAAAACAAAACAAAAACTTGGTTCCTGTACAGAATATACCTCAATGTTATCACAGGTGTATTTAAAAAAAAGTACTTCTTCACACCACATAGTTAAAATTGGGAATTTGCTACCACAAGACATGGTGATGGCCACCAATTTAGATGGTTCTAAAGGGATTTAGACAAATTCCTGAAGGAGGAGGAGGAGGAGGAGGAGGTGGAGAAGGAGAAGGAGGAGGTGGTGGTGGTGGTGGTGGTGGTGGTAGAGGTGGAGGAGGAGGAGGAGGAGGAGGAGGAGGAGAAGGTGGTGGTGGTGGAGGAGGAGGAGATTTGGAAGGGGTCTATAAGGCCATCAAGTCCAACCCCCTGCTCAATGCAGGAATCCACCCTAAAGCATCCCTGACAGATGGTTGTCCAGCTGCCTCTTGAAGGCCTCTAGTGTGGGAGAGCCCACCACCTCTCTAGGTCACTGTTTCCATTGTCGTACTGTTCTAAAAACTTCCGGTTGCTGGAGGCCAACCTCCCCCAAACCTACTGCTCCCACCACTTCATTTTTTGGCCAAATTTGCTGTCAAGAGGCATGCCAGCCCCAAAAGGGCTGAATTTACACATTTGTTCTGCTGCTGAATTTTGGCAGCAAACTGTGACTTACGTCCATCAACTCAAAGAAAAATAAGCCCTTTTTGGCTGCTGGGTTGTTGAATTTTGGTGGCAGATTTGGTAGTAGGACGGGGGGGGGGAAAGGACCAGGAGGGACCACATGTGGGCCATCGGCCACATGCTGCCCACCCCTGACTTTCTTATTTGCATAGAGGTTTTCAAGAAAGGTTTGAAAACCTTTCTTTTTGATTAAGGAGAGGTTGGCTGGTTGTTTCTGAAGTAGAGCATGCTTGTGGTAGCCACTACACATTTTATATTTACAGGTTTTATTCTTATATTCTTTTAAATCCAGTTAAGATCTTTTATCAGAATTATTTGCATTTTTGTAAACTGCTGACCTATTTTATTTCATGTACAGCAGTTTGTAACAAAGCGCTATATAAATATTATTATTATTATTATTATTATTATTATTATTATTATTATCTTCTGGAAGAGTGGATGAATACAGAAAAGTGAAGGTGAAACATTAAACTCCTGCTGAAATATTCTCCGAAATCCTCTGGGGATGGATGATCCTTATATGTTACCCTCCTTTGCAAAGGTTTAGGGCCCTCTAAACCAATTCAACCATCCATGAGAGGTGGCTATCTAACCTCTTTTAAAAAACTTCCAGAGATGGAGAACCCACAAACTCTGTAGGTAGACCGTTCCATTCTTATTCAGATATTACTGTCAGGAAGTTTTTCCTTATATGTAACCAGAATGTCGCTGTAACTTATACCCATTATTTTAGGTCCTAATTTCGGTGGCCATGGAAAATAGTTCTTGACCATCTTCCCTGTGGCATCCCTTTATGTACCTGAACACTGCTCACATGTCTCCCCTTCCTTTCTTTTCTTGAGAATGAACATCCCAAGTTCCTTGAACCTGGAATGCACACAGTTTTCTATCTTCTTCTTCTCCATATCCTCCTCCTCCTCCATCATCACCATCAGAAAACTCCACTACACAATTTTTGAGAAGTGTGATTTTTTGGGGGAAGGATAACATTAAGTTGGTGTATTGCTCCAAAAGTGTGAAATAAGGTAGGCTTATTTATCTATTTTATTACATTTATATAATCACACCTTTCCTCCAAGGGGCCAAAGGTAGGATAAAATGAACAGGAGGATAAACCTGTATGCTAACAACAACCATGTGAGGTAGGTTATGCTGAGAGTCAGTGACTGAGCTTCATGGCACAGAAGGGTCTAGAACCTGGATCACTTCAATCCTAGACCAACACTCTAACCACTACACCATGCTGAATTAAAATGCAGACTAAATTTAAGAACATCAGAAGAACCCTGCTGGATCAGACCATGGGTCCATCTAGTCCAGCATTCTGCTCACACAGTGACCAACCAGCCATTAGCCAGGGGCCAACAAGCAGGGCATGGTGCAACAGCACCCTCCCACCAATATCCCCCAACAACTGGTGTACATAGGCAGACTACTTCAGATACTGTAGGTACCAGAGCCATCAGGACTAGCAGCCACTGATAGCCTTCTCCTCCAGGAATTTATCCAACCCCCTTTTAAAGCCACCCAAATGGGTGGCCATCACTACATCTTGTGGAATTAATTCCATAATTTCACTCTACGCTGTGTGAAGAAGTCCTTCCTTTTATTTTCCTGAATCTCCCAACAATCAGCTTCATGGGATGACCCCGTTGGGTTCTAATATTTTGAGAGAGGGAGAAAAATTCTCCTTATTCACATTCTCCATACCTTTTCTCCTTCACCCTTAGATTAGAGGTTGTGTGGCATGACACGCTCCCTTCTTCTTTTGTTTTTATTCCGCAATTCAGTTCATTGTTCTATATCATATTATAGTTACCAGACACATTGCACATCATATTTAACTTCAGTAACATTTATATAATCCAGGTTTATGAGGTGCAACTCCAAAGTACAACAGATATTCTTGAGATCACATTGGGAAAAGGCCTATTGGTGCTAAGCCAGGAGGCCTATATCTGTTCCAAAACTGAATAAATAAAACCCAACTCCATTGAATTGCCTCCATTAAGTTATTCCTTCCCTGCCATAAATAGGCATAAGCTGTGACTTGATCCACTTCGCATTATTTCCTTTTCATTTTGTCTCCACCAATGGAGAGAATGGCACATTTCTAGCCTTTGGCCAATAGCATCCATGCTTCATTTAGTATGTTAATCAATGGAACCAGTTACCTAGGGAGGTTGTGGGCTCTCCCACACTAGAGGCCTTCAAGAGGCAGCTGGACAACCATCTGTCAGGGATGCTTTAGGGTGGAATCCTGCATTGAGCAGGGGGCTGGACTAGATGGCCTTATAGGCCCATTCCAACTCTACTATTCTATGATTCTATGATTTCATTATGTTCTCATGTTCTTACATGCCTGTCTACTGACTTTACCAAAATGACTTCAGGGGATAGCATAACCTATTATCTCTCTAATTTCTTGTCCGATGCTTAGTGTGTGTGTGTGTGTGTGTGTGTGTGTGTGCATGTAACATTTGAACCTGTGTACAAATGTTCCACTGCAACGTTCAAGCTTCCAACATAGGTTGGATAGTTGGCATACATTCTTGCTGATCTAACTGGAATATAATACCACTGATATGATATTTTGCAGATGTTTCGCTTTGATGCCACAGCCAGTGGTGGTGGTGGGAAGAGCTTTAGATTTCTTACATCAGAGGCACACTTTCTTCATCTACAGCCACATCAGGGAATTTGGGTGTGGAGAAGTTGTAGCAGAGATGTGATGATTTGAAGGCTCAGAGAAAGGAGCTACGACTTCCAAAGAAGTCAGAGAGCATGCATCCCTTCCTTGGGGACACTAGAGTAATGCCATCCTGAGATGCTAACCAGGCATCTCTGCTTATTATCAAACCACTAACAGATGATGTTAAAGGATTTGGATGTGGTGATTGAACATGAGTTAGCAGTGTGGTATAGCTGCTAGAAGGGTGAATACAGTTCCGGGCTGCATTGGAAGAAGCATTGTATCAAATACATGTGATGTCCTTATTCCTCTCTACTCATCAATGGTGAGAACACACCAGGAGTATCATGTATGATTCTGTACACCACATCTCCAGAAGGACATCTACAGTTTAGAACAAGTTCAGAGGAGGGCAACAAAGATGATACAGGGAATTGAGGACATGTCCTATGAGGACAGGTTCAAGGAACTTGGGATGTTCAGTCTCAAGAAAAGAAAGGAAGGGGATAGCCACCTCTCATGGATGGTTGAATTGGTTTAGAGGGGCCCGAAACCTTTGCAAAGGAGGGTAACATATAAGGATCATCCATCCCCAGAGGATTCCGGAGAATATTTCAGCAGGAGTTTAATGTTTCACCTTCTCTTTTCTATATTCATCCACTCTTCCCAAAGATGATGATGATGATACTAATAATAATTATTATTATTATTTTAACTATGTGGTGTGAAGAAGTACTTTTTTTTAACTACACCTGTGATAACATTGAGGTATATTCTGTACAGGAACCAAGTTTTTGTTTAGTTTTAAGAAAAGAAAAAAGAGAGGAGACAGTAATGATGATGCAGCATGAAGCTTTATTGTGCATGAAGGATACAGAGTAGAAGCAGGAGGGGAGATGACAATACATAACCGACAGGCAAAAATGAGTGGGGATATTTCCCCCGCCCTCACTTGCCCAAACAAACATCACATAATGACATTACAAACATTGTATAAAAAGTGGTGACATGATAAAAACAAAGAAGGAAAGAAGAGGAACTCAAGGGTAACAGAATTGGAGATACATAACCAGTTGTGAAAGATCAGTGCAGTTAGCCCCCAATTTCTCCCCGTTAAAGGGGGGGGGAATACGAGCACTTGGCATTTCCGAAATCCCGCATGCGACAAACACTAACAGTCCCAGGTTGGCATCTTGACTTAGTATCCAGGTGATCTCAGTCCATGTAATCAGCACTTAGCAAGGTCCACAGCTGTAGGAAGGTAGACATCTTCGGGAACTTCTCCTCCAGCCACCATAGCCTCCTCCATATCCTCCACAATATCCGCCGTACCCTCCACCATATCCACCATACCCTCCACCATATCCTAGTCTGCCATACCCCCCATAGGAGGATCCACCATAATAACCACCAGAAGACCCCAGGGCCGGGTAGCCATAACTGAATGGGTTGACTTGGGCCACGCCAACAGGTTCTCCAGACTGAGACAGAATCGGTCCCGGGATGGACACCACAGAGGCAGGGGGCTGGATCACTACTTCAGACCCGCTAAGCTGGCCAGTACAATTGATGGGGCCGTAACCAATCCCAGCGCCAATGCCAGAAAGGGCGCCGCCAACTCCGGCACCGACACCGACACCAGAGAGGGCACCACCCCCACACACCGGGACCAGGGAACCGGATCCGACGCCGCCGTAGCAGCCCCCAAGACCATAGCCATAGCCAACACCACACGGGTTGCAGACGGGTGCACAGTAAGACATCTTGATGCGATGGGATAAAACCTGCCAAGGGAAAACAAACAAACGAAAAATTACATGAGTTGTGCAAACCAAAGAAAAATGAGGAAAGAGATGGAACTTCTTCACTTTGTTTTTGTTTCAATGCAATTTCAAGGAAGGGCTGGAACCCAGTGATGAGAGCATCCACTTTGCAATGAGAAGATTCCAGAAGTAATCCCCACCTGCCTAGTTCAAAGGATCTCAAATATAACCTGTCCAGCAAGGGCTCTTCTCTGCTTGGGAGTCCAAAGAGATAATATGAGCTGCATCATCTGAGAAGGTAGCTTCATCTCTTTGCTTTCTAAAACTGGACATTTAACTAGTTCTGCATATCCAAAAAATTCTGTGATCCCCTTTTTTCTCATTCAGTTCGATAGAGAACAAATTGGTTTTCAAATGCAGTTTAAATACATTTGAGTGACATTCTCATGATTGGGATTTGGGGTTCCTGTCGTTACCTGAGTTACAAGGGAGTTAAGATTTGCATGAGAGTACCCCAAGTTTCATTGTACAATCATCTTTAGAGTGGCATGCAGCCTTCCCACCTTCCCACACTCCAATTAACAACCAGGGAAGATCATCGAATCATAGAATAGTAGAGTTGGAAGGGGCCTATAAAGCCATTGAGTCCAACTCCCTGCTCAATGCAGGAATCCACCTTAAAGCATCCCTGACAGATGGCTGTCCAGCTGCCTCTTGGAGGCCTCTAGAGTGCGAGAGCCCACAACCTCCCCAGGTAACTGGTTCAATTGTCGTACTGCTCAAACAGTCAGGAAGTTTTTCCTGATGTCCAGCCGGAATCTGGTTTCCTGTAACTTGAGCCCGTTATTCCGTGTCCTGCACTCTGGGAGGAATGAGAAGAGATCCTGGCCCTCCTCTGTGTGACAACCTTTTAAGTATTTGAAGAGTGCTATCATGTCTCCCTTCAGTCTTCTCTTCTCCAGGCTAAAGATGTCATAAGCTAACACCTCCCTCCCATGGGGCAATGTCTAAATAACCTGGAACTGTCCAGCTTAAAGGAAACAAAAGAGAGTAAAGCAGGACATGATAGAGGTCTTCCAAATGATCCACAGTGTGGAAAAAGGGGATGGTGAGAGTTTGTTTCTCCCTCTCTCCTATTGCTAGGGTCTGAAGTCCCCTCCATGATGCTGAAGGATGTGAGGTTCAGGGCAGGTTAAAGGAAACACATTTTCACACAATGCATAGTTAAGCAATTACGGAAGACATAGTCATGGAGGAGAAAGCTATCAATGGCTACTAGTCAAGCTTATTTGCTACCTCTAATATCAGAGGCAGTGTGGTTCTTCATATCGGTTGCTTGGGAAATGAGAAGAAGGGTGCAATTGCACTCATGTGCTACTGGTTGGCTTCCCGTAAGCATCTGTTGGATAAGCTGTCACTCAAGATTCCCTGCATTGAGCAGAAGGTTGGACCAGACAGCCCACAAGACCCCCTCCAATATTTGAAACACCCTGATAAATTGGTTCAGAATTACAATGGCCACAATCCAAGGAGGGAAAAAGAGCACTGCATTCCAAAAGCCACATGTAGTGCAATCGTAGCCATGTTTACTCAGTAGTAAGTCTAATGATGGTCAATGTAATTCTGCATAGGCACCCTTATGAGAATGGGAGAAATTGAACTCCCATGGTTCCCTCTCTTCACAATTATCTTTATTGTTAGTCACCATGGCTCAGCTGAATGTCCACAACCATCAGCAATCTACCTTTGCAATCTACCAATTGCTGGAGTGAGAGAAGATGTTAGTTTGTTTTCCCCTTTCAATCCCTGCTTGTAGACTTTCCAAAGGGATCTTGATGCCTGCTGAGAGATGAACGATGCCAGACCAGATGGACCTTTGGTCCAATCCAGCAGGCATCTTCTCCGTTTTTCCTAAGATAGATCACAAGATAGAACTAGTGTGGAGAATACACCTCAATGGGGAACGGACAAGCAGAACAAACCCAGAATAGGACATTGCAAGAAGTTAAAAATGACTCAAATGAGACTCACCTGGTCCTTCAAGGAGAAGAGCTTAGGAAGCGATAGGAAGGAAGAAGCTGCCGTTGGAAGTGTCCCTGGTTGCAAGACCTTTTATACTGTTCTCCTGGTCTTGTTGAG
Organism: Elgaria multicarinata webbii; assembly: GCF_023053635.1. Classification (NCBI taxonomy): domain Eukaryota; kingdom Metazoa; phylum Chordata; class Lepidosauria; order Squamata; family Anguidae; genus Elgaria; species Elgaria multicarinata. The sequence goes on along the minus strand of NC_086191.1, from coordinate 7,241,517 downwards.
GGTGTGTGTACCACCCCTTTTCTATGCAACATCTCCTAATTTGGTCCTGGAAAGGGGGTGGAAAATGCTGATGCAGCATCATGCACCAAATTGTTCCCGATTCTCTTTACCTCCCTTTCATTTTTGCACCCATTAGACTATCTCCGGTCCATTGCAACAGCTCAGGAATGTTACACCCTGCAGTTTGAAGATGGGTCAGCCTTGCATCACCACAAAGCAGAAACCACAGTTATGGCAATGCCAAGGACTGTGGCCAAAGCCGCACCTGCAGCAATACAGCTTATTGGTGTTACTAGAACAAGCCTAGAACACACAGGCAATGTTACACATATGGAATTAGTGGAGGATTACCATCAGATGTTACCTAAACTGAAATCCAGGAAGAAACCGATGAGCCTGTTTGGGCAAACACAAGCATTTCAAAGACAGCGTTAAAGATGTTTGTTTGTTGAGTTTGCTTTGAATAGAATTAGAGGAACATCTCATCAGTGTTGAAAATGCAGTTTGGATGGTGTTCAGGAGACACGGTTGAAATGGAGGCGCATCAATAAGGGAGATTACACCTCGGAGAGTGAGACTTGATAAGTTTAATACATTGGCAGTGCAATCATTTGGGAGAAATGGAAAGTGATGAATTTGTCCACCCAGGCCCTGGGCTTCGAGTGGTCATCTCTCAAAAAATCTGGGTTGAATCCCTGGGGTTTCCATCTCTCCTTTCCCCCTGAGAGGCTCCGTGCTTTTAAAAGCTGTATGTCAGGTAGGGACACATTATTATTTTTCTATGCTGGGTATAGCTGTGCTCACAAAATTTGCTGTTTTCGTTAGGATTTTTTGTTCTTTTTCTTTTTTTCAAATGGATTTACCAAAATTCTCAAAGTTCACTGTGTATTTACTCTCGGAAAATATGGTCCACTTACATACTCACAAAGCATCCATTGCTTTTCATTTATTTACGTATTTAGGTTGCAATCCTAAACAAACACTTGGAGTCATTGATTGATTTTTAAGTTGTTCCCCAACTTTTTAACTAAAAAAAATGGCACTCAAGGCAATACTCAGCATGCTACGGGATTGGACATTTGATGGTTTAAAGTTGCTCTTAATTACCAATCCCCTGTTACTGAATTTATCTGCCCTCCTTCCTTTCAAAAGTTTTTCTGGAGCACAGTCCAAGATACTCTAGAGTTCTTATTTGAGCAGAATTTGGTAGCTTCTAAGAAATTGAAGAAATTTTGCTAGAGCTAGGGTTGGGTAAGAATTATCATTTCATTTCAGTTTTGATAAGAACTTACACAAACTCACACATTAATTCATATTTCTGATGGAAAGATTTTTATTAAAATGAATGCAGGAGAAAGCAAAACTGATGGAGTCAACCATCACTAGGAAGAACTAAGATCAAGATTTTTCTTTTCTCCCGGGCATTTAACAGCATTTAACAATGCTAAGTTTGTTTTCTAAGGCCATAGCTAGACCTAAAGTTTATCCCTGGATCGTCCAGGGGTCAGACCTGTTCATCTAGGTGACACACAGGGGATCCAGTGCTCAGGCTGGGGCGAACCCTAGATGATCCCAGGATAAACCTTAGGTCTACCTGTGGCCTAAGTTTGTTTTCTAACAGCCCCCAGAACTGTTGTTTATAAATGGATACTGATGCTTTTATACTTTTTTTTTAATGTCTCTGATGGTTTTTAAATTTTGTATACTTTTTAATGTTTACTGTTTTAACTTTTGTGAACCGCCCAGAGAGCTTCAGCTGTGGGGCGGTATATAAATGTAATAAATAAATAAATGAATAAAATAAGATGAATCTTGAGCGTGTTCAGAGGAGGACAACCAGGATAATCAGGGGTCTGGAAACAAAGCCCTACGAAGAGAGACTGAAAGAACTGGGCATGTTTAACCAGGAGAAGAGAAGATGGAGGGGAGACATGATAGCACTCTTCAAATACTTAAGGTTGTCACATAGAGGAGGGCCAGGATCTCTTCTTGATCCTCCCAGAGTGCAGGACATGGAATAATGGGCTCAAGTTACAGGAAGCCAGATTCCAGCTGGACATCAGGAAAAACTTCTTGACTGTTAGAGCAGTACAACAATGGAAGGTTGTGAGCTCTCCCACACTAGGGAGGCTGTGGCCTCTCCCACACTAGAGGCATTCAAGAGGCAGCTGCACAACCATCTGTCAGGGATGCTTTAGGGTGGATTCCTGCATTGAGCGATGGGTTGGACTCGATGGCCTTAAAGGCCTCTTCTAACTCTCCTATTCTATGACTCTATGAAAACTAAGATTACTCCTTCTTCTCACCTGCTCCTCCTCCTCCCTCATAAAATAGTCATATCTGGAGGTGGCCCAATGAAAATTGTTGCAAGTAGGTTTTGTAGAGCAAGTACTTCTTCAGACAACATGTAATTATGCTGTAGAAGTCACTGCCAGGAAGATGCAGTGCTGGCCATGGTCTCTAAAAGGTGATTTCGAGAAATTCATGGTGGAGGAGAGGTCAGTCCGTCTGGGGATGTGCAAATGGGCTAAAACCAAGTTCTCCAACACTCTCCAAATTTCATCTTGACATTCATGTCCATATCAGATGGTGAGCTTTGTCTCTGTTCTCCTTTTTGTACATACGTTTGTGTGCATTTCCTCAAACACACACATCAATTTTGTACATTTTTTTTAAAAAAAAGTACACGTTCACCTGCCTTTGATGAAATCATGTTTGTGCACACTTGTTTCATGCACTTCCCCCAAACCTGAATGAACACATCTTCTCAAACACATTGTTTTGTTTCAGCCACATGGCAATACTGGAAATGTATGGGCTTTGACTGCACCTTGCATCCAAAGGTGTTTGATTCGGAAGGTGCAAACTGGGTAAAATCCTAATTTAAAATGAACTGAAATGAATTTCTCATACACCCCTAAGTATAAGTTCATGGGATGATCCTGTTGGGTTCTAGTATTTTGAGAGAGGGAGAAAAAGTCTCCTTATTAAATTTTTCTTTAAACATATCCAATCCTGCTCCTGCGCCCCCAGTGGCCGCTCGGAAAACAACAAATGATTCGCTCCAAAAGTAGTACCAAAATAGGTTGGTTCTTTTGCCTTTGAAGTGCAATTAAAGCAGGATGCATGGGAGTACTTCACAATAAAAGCAGATTATAAAATGGATTATAAATCCTTTGCACATAATTTGCAGTGATTGCACAGTATAACCCTGGTGTGATAAAGCTCAATGTTAGGCAAATAGGCATTCAAACGTGTCCAGGGAAATACAGCACCCAACATGGCTATTTTTACCCTCATATTACACAAGTGAATTTGAAAGGGAATCTACGGTACAGTCGAGGCATTTCTGATATAAGCAGCTAGAAGAGTTTGTACAACATTCGTATGGGTGGTTTCTCACATTCAGAGAAGTCTGTACATGGACATGCCTGTGAAGGATTGGCAGGGCTTGCTGCCTCTTACGAGTCACTCATGGTTTTCTACGCACACATCCAGCCTCCTGCACCTGCGTGACTGTCAAAGACAGGGTGGACGCCGTTGCCCAAGCTGATGGCATCAACAGTTACTGAATACATAAAAAACTGTAAATTTGCTTCTTGGTATACCAAAATCAAAACAGATCATGAAAGGGCTACTTATTTGTGAGAATTAACCTTTTTTTCCCCCTGTTAGGCATGCTTTTACCCAGCTCAGATATCAAATGATGCCCACTGAGTATCTGGATGGAAGATTTTCTAATAGACCTGTAAAAGATCTTGTACATTATATCCTATACTTTCAATTATATAATTCGCCCAGGGCTAAATTTATTTTCCCTTTCCAGACCACCTTAGAAAGCCAATCAGATGATTTTAAAACCAGATGGCTGTTCGCTGATGTGGACAAATTCATCAGCTATATTTGCGCTAGCTGCAAGAAAAACAAGAACAGCCTTTCTAAACCATACTTTTTATTTATTTATTTATTTAAAGCATTTTTATAGTGCTGCCTCACCATTTCTGGCATCGAGGCACTTTACAATAACATATAAAACAATTCCATTAAAACTAGGGGTGTGCACAGACCCCCCGATCCGATTCTCTTCCAGATCTGCAACTTCCAGATCGGGTCCGCTCCGCTCCGCCTATAGTCTGCTCCGGTTCGCTGCGAAGCTCCGGATCCGGATCGGAGCTCCGCTTTCCCCCCCCCATAGGCTTGCATTGAAATCCAAAAAACCCTACAACTTTTTTTCTGTTAAAGTTAGAAACCTCAAGTTTGGCACCATGACACCTCATGGACGCTTCTCTTCGCCATGCTTCTAAGGGTCCGCGGTCCGCTTCTACTCCGCCTCTGGGCAAGGCGGAGCAGGCCAATTCGCTTCTGATTCTCCAATTCTAATTGGAGCGGAGCACACCCCTAATTAAAACCCTCACCCCACATTAAGACAATTCTATTAAAACCCTCACCCTCAAACCATTAAAAGCCCTCAACCCCAATTTAATCCACCCCCTCCCCAAACTCTTGTGAAAATAAAAACGCCTTTCAAAGGCATTTGAAGCAACTGAGAGTGGGAGCTTGTCTAATCTCCAGTGGCACATTATTCCATAACTGGGGGCCAGCCACTGAAAAACCCCTGGCCCCCGCACATTCCAATTTGTAGTGGGGGGACCATCAGGGCACCCTGCTCCTGAGAGCGTGTCTGCCAATGGTGAGACACAGGAGAAAGGTGAGTGCACAGGTATCCAGGACAAAAGCAATGCAGGGTCCATACCACTGTCAAATCCTGAGGAGGTTAAACAGAAGGAATGTTTAAAATCCTGACCATTTTATGGTATTCTTGTTGTATTGTATGCATTTTTTTTCCTGTTTTATACTTGTGTGCTTTGTGTTTGTATTGTGAAGGCCATTGGCTATAAACAATGACCTGCTTCAGACCACACGCTAAACCATGCTGCTTAACCACAAAATGGTTAACGGAATGCATTGACTTTATTGCATTCCATTAACCATTTTGTGGTTAAGTAGCATGGCTTAGCGTGTGGTCTGAACCAGGCCAATAAAATCTTGAACATCAATTACTGCTCACTGGCAGGTTGCTCCATCAGCCGGAATGAGCATCACCTAAAGTGGGTGGCAGCGAAGGGCAAAAGGAAGGAGAAGAAATAGAAGAAGGGAAAGCAAGGAGAGAATTCCCAGGTATTGGTGGAGGAAAGCAGGAATGGACAGAAAGAATGGCTAGAGAGGAAAATGGCGGGGGAAGGAACTTGGGAAAGACTAACTTGGGAAGCGAGAGCAACATCCATTTAGGAAAAGAATTCATTCACAGCCCACTTAGGATAAGAACATAAGAAGAGCCTTGCTACATCATACCCAGGGTCCGCCTAGTCCAGCACTCTCTTCACACAGTGGCCGACCAGCCAGGATGTCTGTTGCTGTGGGTTTCCAACCTCCTGTTATTAATCCTAACATGTCAGGACTGACGGAGTAGCTCAACTATTGGGATCTGGGGAATGCAGGGGCTCAGGCAGGGTTTATCCCGGAGGCAAAGCAATCCTGAGAAGGAGTTAGCTGCAGCAGCCTTAGTGCAGATGTCTTCTTCAGATATCACTCTGGATGAGGACTGTTGCTCAGGGAAGAGACGGCCGATTCCTTGAATGTCAGTGACTGGTCCGTTCTGGTTTATGGAACGCTTCCCCCTTTTGTATTGTAATTTAAATGGGGCGTCAACAAATGCAATTAGGAGAATAAAATCTACTGTAAAACGTGTATTGTCCGTGGCAAATGGGATGGAAGCAATGGATCCACGAAGCTGTTGATGTTCTCCTTCTTTGAGACCAGTTAACAAGGGGAAGAAGATGTGCCAAGCTACCAGTCTGATACATCCTCTGACCAAGGGATAGTGCTGGACTAGATGGACCCTTGGTGTGTTCCAGCACAGCACTTCTTCTTATGTTCTTATGACAGTTAGCCCTGGTTTGGGTGTGTGTGTGACCAACTGAAGCAGTCCCTGATGGTCTCTACCTGCTCCTGTCTTCTTTGCTTCTTGGTGACATACATTGTGTAAAGCAAAACTGAAATGGAATTTGGAGAAAATTCCTGGGGGCGGGGGGGGGGGAGAGAGAGAGAGAGAGAGAAGAGAGAGAGAGAGAGAGAGAGAGAGAGAGAGAGAGAGAGAGAGAGAGAGAGAGAGAGAGAGTTCAACATAGCAACATGGACTGTCTTGATGGCACTGTATTGGTGCTTCGTCCATCCCAAACTCCACATTTTCACTCCTCCAGGGTTATGCTGGGCAATCCCCACACCAAAGGGCAAGGGAGAGGTTTCTGGCCCTCCCTCCCTGGCTTTCCCCCTTACCCTCTGTAAAATACAAATGCCTCCTCTTCAAAACGGAAACATTTCTCCCCACACCAGAGGCAACATGGGGCAGGGGCATTCTAATGGTCATTAAGCATGCTAGCCCCCTCTCCCCCTCTCCCGTGGCTTCCAACACCCAATAGGAGATTGCCTTCCCCCCTGGAATGCCCCCAGAGTAGCTCTGAGCAAGGACAGACTGACGGAAGAGCCGGGATGACCTCACTCTGGCTGGAAAAGTTGGGGTACGTCCCTGACTTTTCAGCCGTGCCTCTTTTCCTCTTTGTCCCGGTATGGTTCCGAACACGCAAGTGACCCAGCACAGATTCGGAACCACCCCAGGGCAAAGATGATGCCAAGGCAGCCCCCCCCATGTTTCAGGGGGTTCCATGCAACTCTCCTCTGTGCTGACAATGTGCAAGTGGAACTTAAGGCACCTGCACTTACCTGCTCATTCAAAGTAAAGTTACACCCAAGCGGGGCGGATGTCAGGCACAGCCTTTTGCCGTGAGTCCTACAAACATCATTTGCATTGTTGTACATGCAAAAAGAGGGTTGTCATTAAGGCAAACAATTTCTTTCCCTGGAGTCATACACCCTTGTGGACACACCCTTGCACTGAGAAATGACAACGCCCCTCGGATTAAGTGCTCCCACATCCAGTCGCTTGATGGCTTTGCAATTTACAACCCTTTTATCATTAATAGCCTTGGAATCTGAGGTTCATTAAGGCTGCACCATTTGGTTTTCCTTACTGTTTCATTGTCCTAAATAGCTAACCTTATTAGTCGGTCCATCTGGCATGACATGTCATCGTATTCATCGTTTTTTCATGCGTTTTTAAACTCTTGGCATACAAAACAAGTGTTCCGCCTAGGGTTGTATGGATTTCATTAAATTCATTAGTCTGTGTTTCGGGGATTGTCGGGCGTCCTTCATTGTCATCCTGTAATTGATGGAATTAGATTACTCTTAGGGATGTACGATAATTTTGCCATACTTGCACAACTGTGTCTTAGCATGGGTCTGAAATTCTGCTTATAAGCATTAGTGCAAGTGCAAATTTCCGGAAATCTCCCCAAAGAGTAAAATAAAATAAATGAACACATACACACACACACACACACACACACACACATTCGCAAGTACATGAAATTTGCCCAACTTGTCCTGCTTGTTCCTCCCTGGCCGATGGCTGGTTGGCCACTGTGTGAACAGAGTGCTGGACTAGATGGAGCCTTGGTTTGATCCAGCAGGGCACTTATGTTCTTAACTCGGAAAAAGCTGGTATACTGGAGATTCTACCTGCCATATTCATGGAAAGCTGAATGTATTTGGATCCATTGTGGATTAATCCAATATCGCTAGTCACACCAGATATTGCTGGAGTTGCCTGACATCAGGTCCAAATAAAATGCTTAGTGGATATTAATAGGGGTGTGCACTCTACCCCAGAATTATCTGGTATCCATGAACATCCGGGGAACATTCCATCTTCCAGAGAAGAGATTGGCCGCTTCCAAACCCATTGATTAATATCAGAGCAGAGACGTGCCCAATCGGAGCTTCTAAAGTCTCTGGAATTATCCTGCTCTGTGTGTGTGTGTGTGTGTGTCTAAACTGAATATCTCCATATTTGGAAGACACTGAGTGGGGTGAAGGGTAGCTTTGATATGGACTCCTGTGGCTAACCAATTGGGGGTAGTCACAGCACTATCCCTGATCGTGTTCTCCTCCAATCACAGTGTTTTGGGGAGTGGGAAACACTAATTGGCTGCTGATTCTGGTTGGTGTGTGGAGGGAGAGAGGGAGCACATTTCTGCTCAGACTAATAGAAGTCAATCATCCACATTTCCACAGTGTGAAAGTGCTGCTGGGCTGGCATAGTGAGTGAGAAAGCTTCTACACCTGAGTCAGGCACAGGCAGGCTTTTTATTTCAGTGGCTGGTCTTCCAGTATGGGGGGGCAGGGTCTGTCCAATAGATCTGGAGGGCACCAGGTTGGAGAGGGCTAGAGTGGGAATTTTTTTTAAAAAAAAATCCTAAAAAATCAAGGCATGAATGGATCTGTCCCAACTTGGCATGGGTCAAGCTCTCCATAAGAGCTATCAACTTGCCAAATTTTATGTGTCTTTTAAAAATGAGGGAGCTGTACTCATTTCTGTTAATACCAGTTACCCCAATACTGAACGGTATTTCAACGAGGTGGAGAAAGGGGGGCTATTCTGAAATCAGAGAATCACCTCTACAGAACTCCAGATCAATTTTTGAGGCAGGGAAGAGTAGACCCACTTTGCACACCCCTAGTGATTAACGGTGACCTCTAAGGAAGCTTTCAATTCCTATGGTGGGATTTGGGCTGTGAAATGGGCACCCATCTGAGAAAGCAGCCCTCTGAACTAGCAGAATTAGGTTTGCATATTATAATATAGATTACATCTGTCTTGATTATGCCATTTTGGGGACTGGCCACTACTCTCCGGGGGCTCCAGGAGAAAGAGATATTTCCTAGGGATGAGTAGATTTGTCATCTCCATTGCCAGAAAGATTGAGAAGTTGCTTAATAGAAGTGTTACATCTTCATTATGGAGAGCCCAAGTAAACAATCTGATTGCTGCGTACTGGACAGGGGATAGGTGAATTGGTGAGTTCCATAAATTCTTTCTCTTCTGAATATGGACTTCGTGAAAGTTAGTCAATTCCTACCAAAACCAAACAGAAAAAAATCCCCTCATCTGAACTGCACCAGTGTAGTTCAAGAGATACATCTATTTCCAACATTGAGGAGATCAGGATGTACCTGCCTGCCTCCCAGCTCTTGAAGGTGGGGAACCTGTCCAGAAAAAGAAAAAAGAGAACAGCAAATAAGTACACAAGGAGAACATAAGAAGAGCCCTGCTGATTCAGATCAAGGGTCCATCTAGTCCAACGTTCTGTTCGCACAGTGGCCAACCAGCTATCAATGGAAGACTGACAAGAAGAGCATGACTTCAACACCAACATAGGCATACTGTCTCTGATTATGGGAGGTAGCATAGAGGCATCAGGGCCACAGCTAGACCTAAGGTTTATCCTGGGATCATCCAGGGTTCACCCCTGCCTGAGCACTGGATCCCCCATGCGTCACCTAGATGAACAGGTTTGACCCCTGGACGATCCAGGGATAAACCTTAGGTCTAGCTGTGGCCCAGGACTAGTAGCCATTGAGAGCCTTCTCCTGCAAGGAATTTCTCTAACCACCCTTTTAAAGCCATCGAAATTGGTGGGCATAACTACACTAACTCCATAGTTTGACACGGTTGAACACACAGGGATTTAAACCCAGACTTCAAAGAGTGAAGGAATCAAAGCCCTGGGTCTGAAAGGATGAATATGTCTGTTTCTCCCACATTCATTTAAAACGTAATCAAGTTCTTTTTGTCCTGAGTATTGAGGAGTGTTGCGAATTTTGGTAAATTCTTTTCAAAACCAAACTAAAATGAATGTCTTACCTACCCTGAGGTTGTACTCACAGTGTTCTAAAATTAGGGATGCATAAATCCCTGCTTCCCAGTGCTACACTATTTATTTATTTATTTATTTATTTATTTATTTATTTATTACATTTTTATACCGCCCAATAGCCGAAGCTCTCTGGGCGGTTCACAAAAATTAAAACCATAATAAAACAACCAACAGGTTAAAAGCACAAATACAAAATACAGTATAAAAAGCACAACCAGGATAAAACTTTTTCTCATTGAAATTATTTCCTTCATCTTCAACATGTCTACCTCATCACTGTCCAAAATCACCTTTAACAAGCTCTTGGTAGCTACACAGAAATGGATGAAATGCCGCTATATTCCATTTAAACACACACACTTTTAAGCATCCATTGAAATGCCTGCATATTACTTTTGTTTTGCTCTTAGCTGAGGAGGAACTACAAATTCCCCGGGAATTTTTCTTTAGGCAATATTCAGTGATAATCCTGAGGTAATTTCAGCTGCAAAATGTGGCCTGTGTGACTTGGGATTATTCTAGAAATGCCAGCGGATGTTTGTTTTGGACACCATCCTTGGCACTGCCATACATGTGGTTTTTGCTTTCTGCTGATGCAAGGCTGACCCATCTTCAAACTGCAGGGTGTAACGTTCCTGGGCTGATGTGATGGCTTGGAGATAGCCTAATCCTTGCAAAAATAAAAGGGAAGTAATCAGAATCAAGAATAATTTGATGCATCATGCTTTATCAGCATCTTCCACCCCCTTTCCAAGACCTAATTAGGAGATGTTGCATAGAAAAAGGGTGGTACACACGCCCTCAAGAAGACCAGGAGAACAGTATAAAAGAGCTTGCAACCAGAGACACTTCCAACGGCTTCTTCCTTCCTATCGCTTGCTAAGCTCTTCCCTTCGAAGAACCAGGTGAGTCTGATTTGATGTCCTCTCATTTTTCACTTCTCGTAATACTGTGCTTTGGGTTTGGCATTGGGTTTTTACCATGTCTGCATTTCCACCATCTTGTAAGTCTTCTGTCTGTGTGAAGGGGTTTCTTGTGAGCTAGTGAAGTCTAGTAAAGTCTGTCATAAGATGCCTGCTGGATTGGACCAAAGGTCTATCTAGCTTAACGTTGTTTATCCTCCCCTGGGAATCAATGAACTTTTTGGGAGCCTTCAAGTAGGGGTTGGATGCTTCACTAGCAACTGGCATTCAAAGTTAGACTGTCCATGAACATCGATGTCACATTGAGCCATCGTAATAGCCAGTGATGGATGCAAAGACACAGAAGTAGGAACCTGAACGTTCAAGTATTGTTTTGGCTATGAACTCTTTGAAGGTGTCAATCCGATGCATTCTTACTTGGAAGTATGACTCTTGTAATAGTTGGACCTATCCATGAGTAAACATGCTTCCTGGATTGCACCAAACCTCATCCATTCTGGCTTCCTGCCTCCTAAAGGAGCCGACCAGATGCTTCAGAGAAGACTACAAGCAGGATGTTCTTCCTCTGCCCATGTGGGTTCCATTCCTAAGTAACATGGCTGCTTGATCAAGCCAAATCTCCATTTAGTCTAGCATCATTTACCCATAGTAGCCAACAGCAGGTCCAATTGTGAAATCAAATGTATGAGGCTGTCTTATACTGAATCAGACAGTCTACCACAGTAATTTCAACGTTGACCGGCAGTCAATCTTTAAAGTCTCACTTAAGGCAGAATCATTCACAGACAGCCTATTGAAGATCTTTTCAGCTAGAGTTGTTGATGGCTGCATGTGACACCTTTTCTATGAGGAGAGTGTGCTCTACTACTGAATGATAGAACATTCATAGAATCATAGAATAGTAGAGCTCTTCATGATTGACATTTTTGTGAACCGCCCAGAGAGCTTCGGCTATTGGGTGGTATAAAAATGTATTAAATACATAAATAAATAAATAAATAAATAAATAAATAAATAAATAAAATCTAGTCCAACCACCCCTCAATGCAGAAATCCACCCTAAAGCACCCCTGACAGATGGCTGTCCAGCTTCCTCCTGAAGTCTTCTAGTGTGGGGGAGCCCACAACCTGCCTAGGTAACTGGTTCCATTGTTGTACTGCTCTAACAGTCAGGAAGTTTTTCCTGACGTCCAGCTGGAATCTGGCTTCCTTTAACTTGAGCCCGTTATTCCGTGTCCTGCACTCTGGGAGGATCGAGAAGAGATCCTGGCCCTCCTCTGTGTGACAACCTTTTAAGTATTTGAAGAGTGCTATCATTCTTGACATCTGATTACTTTTTAAATGCAATTTCATATTTGCAAGAAATTACACCTCCTTCCTGATTTAACCTTGGTTTGCACTGTTCTTTTATTCATATCTTGGTTTTTTTCTCCCTTCCCAGATTTTTCTCCATCACTGCAAGATGTCTTACTGTGGATCTGTCTGCACTTCCCCTTGTGATGTCGGCTACGGTCTTGGGGGCTATGGTCTTGGGGGCTGCTACGGGGGTGTTGGAGGTGGTGGACTGGTCCCAATATATGGGAGTGGTTCCTTCTCTGGCGTTGGTGCCGGAGTTGGCGGCGCCCTTTCTGGCATTGGCGCTGGGATTGGTTACGGCCCCATCAATTGTACTGGCCAGCTTAGCGGGTCTGAAGTAGTGATACAGCCCCCTGCCTCTGTGGTGTCCATCCCGGGACCGATTCTGTCTCAGTCTGGAGAACCTGTTGGCGTGGCCCAAGTCAACCCATGTAGTTATGGCTACCCAGCCCTGGGGTCTTCTGGTGGTTATTATGGTGGATCCTCCTATGGGGGCTATGGCAGACTAGGATATGGTGGAGGGTATGGTGGATATGGTGGAGGGTATGGTGGATATTGTGGATATGGTGGAGGCTATGGTGGCTGGAGAAGAAATTCCCGAAGACGTCTATCTTCCTACAACTGTGGACCTTGCTAAGTGCTGATTACATGGACACAAATAACCTGGAAACGAAAACAGATACTGACCTGGGACTGTGCATACGGTGTGCTGGATTTTAGAAGGGTCAACCACCCATATGTTCCTGTTTTAACCAATGGGAGAATTCGGTTGCTCAGCATCACTGATCTATCAGGACTGCAAATATTCCTCCAATCCAGTTTACTCTTGATTTGTTCTTCTTTCCTTCAAATGTTTTTAATGCGTGGTTATGTTTTATACACTGTTTTTAATACTACTGTAAAATACTTCATTGAGTGGTTGTGAAAGCCATACTCACTGTCCATTCAAAAAGAAAAAAAACCCTGTCAATTGTACATTGTCATCTCATGTGCATATTGTGGCCATTGTCATGCCACTCTATTTGTTTTCTCCTTCTATTGTTCTCTATCTTTCATTCATAATAAACCTTCATGCTGCATCATCATTATTGTCTCCTATTTTGTGCGATTTCCTTGGAGAATATCCCTGCGTTTTCTATATGTATATTTCTCCGGCTCAGTTTGCTGTGATCGGCTGTGACTTTCAAAGCCTGTAAAGCCAGTGTGATTTAGTGGTTAAGGTGTTGGACTGGGAGTCAGGAGATCCAGGTTCTAGTCCCCACTCAGCCATGGAAAAACACTGTGGGTGATAAGCTGATTAATGGGACAGGGCAAAATCACAAATGACAGCCATGGGAGACAATTGTTGTAGATTGCAAGCTGAATAGGAGCCAACAGTGCGATATGGCTGAAAGAAAGGCAAATGCGATTTTGGGCTGCATTAGTAGAAGTATAGCTTCCAAATCACGTGAGGTACTGGTTCCTCTCTATTTGGCCCTGGTTAGGCCTCGTCTAGAGTATTGCGTCCAGTTCTGGGCTCCACAATTCAAGAAGGACGCAGACAAGCTGGAGTGTGTGCAGAGGAGGGCAACCAGGATTATCAGGGGTCTGGAAACAAAGCCCTATGAAGAGAGACTGAAAGAACTGGGCAAGTTTAGCCTGGAGAAGAGTGCAGGACACGGAATAATGGGCTCAAGTTAAAGGAAGCCAGATTCCAGCTGGACATCAGGAAAAACTTCCTGACTGTTAGAGCAGTGCAACAATGGAATCAGTTACCTAGGGAGGTTGTGGGCTTTCCCACACTAGAGGCCTTCAAGAGGCAGCTGGACAAGCATCTGTCAGGGATGCTTTAGGGTGGATTCCTGCATTGAGCAGGGGATGGACTTGATGGCCTTGTAGGCCCCTTCCAACTCTGCTATTCTATGATTCTATGGCCATAGCTAGACCTAAGGTTTATCCCTGGATCATCCAGGGGTCAAACCTGTTCATCTAGGTGACACACAGGGGATCCAGAGCTCAGGTAGGGGTGAACCCTGGATGATCCCAGGATAAACCTTAGGTCTAGCTGTGGCCCATGATTCTATGATATCAGCAGATGACGTGGTCTTCTAATTGTTCAGACTTTGGTTCCAATATTGTCTCTATTTGACACACTCTCTCTCTCTCTCTCAAGTCTTAAGCAAAGGTCCTTTACTATTTATGATTATTTATTAATTTACACACCACTCAAAATCCAAAATAAATTCTGAAGCAAAGCACATAGGTAGGCCATCACTACATCTTGTGGTAGTGAATTCCACACTTTAACTATGCGCTGTGTGAGGAAGTTCAGATATCAGTGTCAAATGGTTTGATATAAACCTGTTGGCATACAAATATGTTTGTCAAGGCCATCTCAAGATGTCGGAGGTCGCATTGATTCTATCCCATGGAAATAAATGTTCCAGCAGATGTGTCAAGGTATTTGGATTTGATTTTCTGGGCAGGCCTGGAAATGGTGCTTCAATAACTGGAGGAATGAGTTGAGAAAGAACTGGGCTTGTGGTTGGACCACTACCACTACTTCTTCTCTGTCCCATGAGGGTGATAAGCCATGGGAGAGACATCAGCAGATGATGTGGTCTTCTAATTGGTCAGACTTTGGTTCCAATATTGTCTCTATTTAAGAATCTCTTTAAAGTCTTAAGCCGAGGTCCTTTACTATTTATGATTATTTATTTATTCCATATCTAAAATAGCTTCTGGAGAAAAGCACATAGGTATAAACAGTAAAAAAAGAAAGAAGTTTTTAAAAAGTAAATTAAAACCATTCAATTTAAACAAAGCACCAGTAAAAACAGTGACTACTCAGCTGAGGAAGGCATTTCTCAAGATTTTGTAATCCAGTTGTTGGTGGAAAGAAGAACCCAAATTCATTAAAAATGTGTCTCTTCGGCATGTGCATTTTAGAGTAAAATATATAGAAAAACAACACACATTTCCATGCAGTCATTTTGAAAAGAATCTACAAGTTTCTGCATAAACAGGACAGGGAGGACTTAAGGATAAGCATATGGGCATGGACCAGAAATAGACTTTCCATCCTATCTGGACCACTTCATGGTTCCCAAAGCAGTCAAAGAATTATTGTAATGACTGCTATGTCTTTTTCTAGTGCAATATAAGGGAAGGAGGGGTTAGTATGGGATAAAATTGGTAGTATGATTTCCTACACAATGGGGGAAAGGAGCAGAAAAGCAAAATGATCAAGGGGTTTTAGAGTGCCTTTGTGGGAAGCTAAAATGATTGGGGTGAAAATATGATGGAACAGGACGATGTAATGGAGATTGGTCCACTTTCTCCATGTCAAGCATATTATTATTATTATTATTATTATTATTATTATTATTATTATTATTGAGAAATGACTTTTCTCTCTCTCTCCTAATACACTAGAATTGAATGTTCATCTAGTGCATGGATGGAGGACCTATGACCCTAAAGATGTTCTTAGACTCCAGGTCCCATCCATTCAAATCAGCATTGAAAATTGGTCAGGGATGGTGGAAGTCCAAGTCCAACACTCCCTGGAGAACCAGAGCTCCACCACCCCATATCTAGTGACACAGGCCATAGCTAGACCTAAGGTTTATCCCTGGATCGTCCAGGGGTCAAACCTGTTCATCTAGGTGACACACAGGGGATCCAGTGCTCAGGCAGGGGCGAACCCTGGATGATCCCAAGGATAAACCTTAGGTCTAGCTGTGGCCAGAGTTTGCAAGTAGATTCAGGACAAACAAAGGACAAACTTTTTATTTACAAAATAGTGCAGAAGATAGTAAGAATGACAGATTAGTCCATCCAGCAAAGGACTTTGAGAGTGCTTCGCTCTGAAAAATGTGAGTCTGAATGCCTGTATATTTAACCATGTCAGTGCTGAATGATGGTTGCCGCCCAGTCTTTCTGAGAGGTTCCTCGTTCTTAACAGGTACATCACAGGTGAATACAGTATGGCCCTCACCATACTGGGAATAGGACTACTTATTGGATTTGGTTGGTGCAGATGGGTGAGAAAATTGTTTGGTTCATTGTTGATAAAAATGTACCAAAAGGGGTGGCGGAGGAGGAGGAAGGAAGGAAGCAAGCAAGAAAGTACTGGGCAGATGTTAATGAAAGGTGTATCTGCTTATTCCATGATGAGTAATTATATATACATCCTTTTGCATATGTTGATCATGGCCTTGTTCCAATCCCTTTGATACTGTTTGTCCTAAGTTGTTCAGCCACACCCTCAAAAGTTGTTATCTCCACTTTACATGCCTCTTAACTAAAGGATGACAAGATACATTCTGTTGTTCAAGCAATCATTTGCAAAGTTAGAACATGAATTGAGGAGGTGGTGCAGGGACTGAGCCCTACAATGGCAAAGTAGGTGTCGACATTTCATAACTGTTTCGTTGCTGACACAAAGATGCCATCAAAACTGGCACAGACTCTCAAAACAGCATGGCCTGTAGACTGCAGCAGCTGCTTGAGACTTTGGCCTTAGGTAGACCTTAGGTTTATCCAGGGTTCCCTGTTCATGTAAATGACACACAAGATATCCCGGGAGCAGGCAGGGATGACCACAGGATGATCCTGGGATAAACCTTTGGTCTAGCTAAGGCCTTGGTAAGGGTTACCAGGTTTAAACCTTCTTCTCAAGGACTTCCAGGTGAAGGAGTAGAAACTATGGGTGAGTGTGCTCACCCAAAGGTGGGAGATCTGTTCTCTGTTTGGCTTGGCAGCTCCATGGCCACATTCATCCCTGCAGAGGGGGACGTGTCTATCCACTAAAATCCAAGTTCATTAAAGTTCTCCAAAATTCATCTTGAAGCTCATTTCAACTTGAGTCCTTGAACTGTGGGGACAACCTTGACTTTTTTTTAAAAAAAAAGGGGGGGGGGAGAGAAAGAAATTGAAAGCAAAATGAATGGATCAGTCCATTCCTACGAGGACCTACAGGCTGTTTAGGGTGGTCATTTAATCATAGAATAGCAGAGTTGGAAGGGGCCTACAAGGCCATCGAGTCCAACTCCCTGCTCAATGCAGGAATCCACCCTAATGCTTGGCTTTTTTTATGCCTAGCATAGAAAAAGTTGAGAAAAGAAGACACACATTTGCCTAAATCTCTATGTTCTAATTCTTATGTAAACATGCAAATGTAGAAATAAATGTGACTGTGTAAATAGAAGTACAAAACATTTCCCCACAATGAGGAGGAGGGTTGATGGGTGACGTGTGTTGGCCTGGTCTGCCAGCTGTCCACATACTGCTAAATTTGGAGGGACAAATTCAAGGTGTCCTGTATTCCCATCTTACGATGGTACCAACCTGACCAGAACTGGACACCCTTTCAAATATCGTAGGGGTCTGGCAACATCTGGCCCTACAGATGGTTTACCTTACAACTCCCATGGTGCCTCACCTATTGGCTGTACTGGACAAGTAGATGTTTGGACAGCCACAAGTTCAAATCCATATCAGATTGCGAGTTTTGTTTTCCTTTTGTCTGAAAATCCATCTATATGAGAGAGGCAGTGTGGTGTAGCGGTTAGAGTGTTGGACTGGGAGTCGGGTGATCTGGGTTCTATCCCCCACTCAGCCATGCAAAACCGACTGGGTGATTTTGGGCCAGTCACAGACTCTCAGCCCAACCCCACCTCACAGGGTTGTTGTTGTGAGGATAACATGGAGAGGAGGAGGGTTATGTATGCCGCCTTGGGTTCCTTGGAGGAAAAAAGCAGGATATAAATGTAACTTCCTGAGTGTTAGAGCACTACACCACTCTGTAGATTCTGATTTATTCTGCTCAACGTTTCCTCAGAGGGGAAGATCATTACCCAGAAATGGCCAGTGGAATCTTCTGGGAGGGTGTCAAAGAAGGTTGCAGAAATCCTCCCATCCAAGAACTTTTGCTAATCTTATGGAGACATCCTTCATTTCCTGTGAAGTTAATAAGCAAGTCCCAACTCTGAATTTTGCTTTAGGCAAATATATATATATATATATATATATATGGAAGCAGAGGAAACTCAGAAATGCCAACTGTCTGGCTAAAATTCTTTGAACTTAATCCAAACACCCCACTCTTGTTTCACATAAAGAGAGTCTTTCAAATTTGTTACAGGTTTCACAAAATGTCGCCTAGGGTGACCATGTGAAAAGGAGGACATGGCTATATGGTATCTCTGATCCTTCTTAGAGGGATAATTTCAGAAGATGAACTTGGGGGATTACTGTTAGAGGCCATATTGGTTGGCTAGTGGTGAACCTCAATGCTCTCTTTTGTCTCCCATGCTTCTTGGTTGTCCAGAATTGGGGTTGGTTGGTTGGTGATGCTGACATCCAACCCTATCTCCCCTTTCCCATTTAAATCCCATGAAGATGCCCTAGATTTTAAACATCTGACATTGATTATGGACTGGATGAGGATGGACAAATTTAATCTTAATTTAGGCAGTACATAGGTTCTACAATAAAACACACACACACATGCATTTGGAAATACATGGAGAAACTGCCCATAAAATGGGTATGAATATGTCATTCAGGAACATATTATATGGAAGACAGGGCTCCTGTATCTTTGACAGTTGTATTGAAAAGGGAATTTCAGCAAGTGCCATTTGTATATATGGAGAACCTGGTGAAATTCCCTCTTCATCACATCAGTTAAAGCTGCAGGTGCCCTGCCCTCTGGTCACTCTAGTATAGCTCCTGCACCTTTAACCGTTGTGATGAAGAGGGAATTTCACCAGGTTCTCCATATATACAAATGACACCTGCTGAAATTCCCTTTTCTATGCAACTGTTAAAAATACAGGAGCCCTGTCCTCCTTTTCACATGGCCACCTAATGTCGCCCCCCCCCCCCTCATCAAAATGTGCCTGGTTTCCTGGTCCCACTCTGGTAGGAGCTAGTCCAAAATATCTGGATGAGACAAGTTTGGGAAAGGCTGGTAGCAACTCATGTTTCATTTGCACCTTTAGCTGTGATGCTCATTGTTCATAGAATCATAGAATCATAGAATAGCAGAGTTGGAAGGGGCCTACAAGGCCATCTAGTCCAACCCCCTGCTCAATGCAGGAATCCACCCTAAAGGAGTGGATTCTTGCATTGTGTTATGTATTGTGTTCCCTACATCAAGATGTGTTAATCCATATTGATGTAGGGGGAAAAAACCACTGGCCTTTGGGTCCATTGTAGGAAGGAATGGAAGGAAGATACAAATCACCAATTCTTTATTAATGGTTTGAAGTAGCAGATTGCTATTCAACAAACAGGGGCCAGGTAGGCTCAAAGAAGGTGATGAGCAAGGAAGCCTGGAGTTGAATGTCAGGGGTGATGAGCGTCAACCACTGTCAGAGCTCAGCACTTCTGAAACCAAGACCCGAATAAATGCTTAAGCTTCAGCCAATGTTACCGTTTGTCATTTCCTGGTTCTTCCTGGTTCCGTGTGTTGGTTTGATCTAAATCTATCTGAAATATCTGCAGATGCGTTTTGTCATTTGGGGAACTTCCTATGGGCATTCCCCAGCCCAATCAGCCCTTTCCCCTGACCCGGTCCAGAGGAAGCAACAGCACAGGGTGTGTGGCAGCTCACGGAAGGCGTCTCAGAGCTCGCGGAGAGGATGGGTCCCGGGATGGTCACCACGAAGGGGGGAGGCTGGATCACCACTTGGGCTGCTGGGATCTGGCTCGCACAGGAAACAGGAAGCCCAGCGGCTAGACTAAGAGTGCTGGAGGATAGGCCAGATGGAAGCGTGGAAGTGTAGGAAGATGATCCGAGACCAGACCCTGATGCAAAGCCAAGGAATGGGCTGGAGGTTCCAGATGGGGTGTAGCAAGCCATTCCTCAGTGGATGGAGATGGATCTGAAACAAAATATGCATTTCTCTATTTCAAGTATTTGTGAGTGATTTTTTCTGTAGAAGTCCTCCAGATAGGAATGGGTGAGGAACTTGTTCTGTCTGAATGTTTATCCAAATTGAACATAAGAAGTCCCATGCTTGATAAAACCAAGGGTCCATCTAGTCCAGCACTCTGTTCACACACTGGCCAACCAGCTGCCGACCAGGGACCAACAAAGCAGGACATGGTGCAACAGCACCCTCCCACCCATGTTCCCCAGCAACTGGTGCACACAGGCTTACTGCCTTCGATACTGGAGGTAGCACATAACTATCTGGGCTAGTAGCTCTTGACAGGAATTTATCCAACCCCGTTTTAAAGCCATCCAAATGGGTGGCCATCACTACATCTTGTAGTAGTGGATTCCATAATTTAACTCTGTGCTGTGTGAAGTCCTTCCTTTTATTTGTCCTGAATCTACCACCCATCAGCTTCATGGGATGAGCCTGTGGGGTTCTAGTATTTCGAGAGAGAAATGTTTCCCTCTCTGCATTCTTGACATCATGCAGCCCTATGGCAGACTACAACTAGAGTTCATGTGACTGAATGTTCCTCCATACAAAATGATTTCTCTTGCACCTAGAAAAAGAGGTTCACCATCTCTATGATGTGTTCATTTTCTAGGTTCAGGTTTATAACTTAAAAATCATAATAATACAGGCACATTCCACCACATGGGCCCCGACATGCCACCCAAAGTGATACATCCCACAAAACGATGGACCATCCTGGGGAATTCGCCACTTACCAATATATCTGAGGTGTAGAAGAGATCAATGGAGCGCCAGTGACTGAAACATGAGTAAAGGCTCAGAGGATTTATATAGGGGTTTTTTTTTTGTTGATGTGCGTGTCTGTGTGTATCCCTCAGGGCGACACAGGGATTTTAATTAGCTACCGACCAAACGTCTGTGAATTTTTCTTCCACATTTAGTACAATCAGCGCAAAGGAGAGATGGGGATGGAATTTAGATTTCGACAGCTACACACAAAAAATGCATACCTTCCTACACCCTGTTCTCTCTCTCTCTCTCTCTCTCGGAAAACATTCTGCTGAGTTGGCCTGGTCCCATAACAACTTTAGTAGTTGCTCCACTTGAATTCAACCAAGGACTAATTTCCAGGACACAATACCTTAGAAACTCCAGACTGTACAGATGACCTTCTGCCTGGCAGGGGCGACTGTCTGATTGCTTTGGAGGAACTATCTTTCATCTTGGGTGTAAATAATAATAACAGTTATCATGCTTGTTGAAGATCTCTGTGTATTTGTCTGAAATGTACACTGTCAAAGGGGCAAATCCCTAGTCTACAATCATAACAACCCCCCCCCAAAAAAAATCCTAATAAAAGAACAAAATGAAAAATACAGCAATCAAAATATCCAGGTAATATGATACTAAACATTAAAAAGAATTAGAAATGGAATTACAAAGCCTGCAGTAAAATCCGCCAGAGCAATAGATTAAAAATTAAATGCCTGCCAAAAAAAGATCGCTTCCTGTCAGTGATACTGTGAAGATGCCAAGGAGATCTCCCTGAGAAGGGTGTGCCAGAGACAAGGGAGCACTACGGAAAAGGTTATTTCCCTGCTAGCTTTCATTTGCACCATCATATCATTTTCAGCAGTACCCAGAGAAGATCCTTGACGTCTGAGAATCTAAGCAAAAAGGAAGTATGCAAAATTCATTCCTGTTCACAAATCACGCAAATCTGACCTATTTCCCCCCCCCCAGTTTCTCAAACTTGCATTCATGTTCGGATGTGTGCCGTTGTGCAAACGCTCTGGTGCAAATCCCTCCGGCCACACTCTCTGCACTTTCAAGCAGAGGGATGAGCTGCACACCTTTAAAAAATGTGCATTTTTCCCAGTCGAAAAATGTAGCCTTTTCATGGTATATATAAAAAAAGATGTTTGTGTTGGGGAGGCAAATGAAGAAAGGAGACTGTCAACAAACTCTTTAAGGTGGATTCCTGCACTGAGCAGAGGGTTGGACTCGATGGCCTTTTAGGCCCTTTCCAACTCTACTATTCTATGATTCTATGATTCTTTGATTCTATGATTCTACGAACTATCCCTGCTTAGTAACCAGGCAGGTTCATATGTCAGAAGGTTTCAATATGATTTGCAGATTCTCCAAAATGTGCTCAGCATCATGCACACATTTGAAAAATGCACATAAAAAAGCATTCTTTGGGGGGGAAAGTGCCCAATTATATTTTAATCAATGGGAGAAGAATGCATACAGTTTAAAGGTTGGGAGAGCAGATAGAATGTTAGTCAGGAGATCCGGGTTCTAGTTCCCACTGAGCCATGGAAGCTCACTGGGTGGAGGATTATATACGTCGCCTTGAGTTTACTGGAGGGAAAAAGGCAGGATATAAATGCAATAAATAAATAAATGTGTACTTTTTGGAGAAATAAAGCATAAGAATAGCTGTTTTTTTTATAAGATACTGTTGTTTTTATGCTTTTATGTTTTTAAACTTTGTATATTTGTTTTTAATGTTTACTGTTTTTCACTTTTGTAAACTGCCCAGAGAGCTTCAGCTATGGGGTGGTATATAAATGCAATAAATAAATAAATAAATAAAAATACAGAAAGGTTTTCATGTGAAAAAAAAGAGAGAGCAATACTTGCAATCTAATAAGAACTCAAGGCACAACGAGCTTCATAAGAACATGAGAAGAGCCCTGCTGGATCAGACTAAGGGTCCGTCTAGTCCAGCACTCTGTTCACACAGTGGCCGACCAGCACCCTCCTGCCCATATTCCCCAGCACCTAGGGCATCCAGGTTTAGTGCCTCTGATACTGGAATTAGCACATAGCCATCAGGGCTAGTGGCCATGGATAGCCTTCTCCTCTATGAATCTGTCCAACGTCCTTTTGAAGCCATCCAACTTGGTGGCCACCACCGCATCTTATGGTAAATACCATAGTTTAACTACGCACTGTGAAATTTGGAGAGGTCAGCTTTTGCTGATACGCTCACACTTAGGCTCAGTACATATTGGGGGAGCTTTTGCCCATCACTAAATTTTGCAAAGAGCCTTTAGGTCTCCAGTACTCTCTGTTCGACACTGGTCCTGCCCCATCCTACCATCTCAGAATTGGGGAGCAGATAAAAACCACTGCAACATCTGCTCTCATAGTCAGAATCAAATATGCCACCTGTCCCTTTCGAAGGCATCGTGTTTCATCTCTCCTGAAGTTAGCACATACCAGTTATTTTCAGTGAGTTTGGAAGATTACACACTCCGATTGAGGTGGAGCCATTGTGTTAATAATCAGGCTCCATGCCTTGTTGAGATGCAATCTAAAAGACTTTTTTGGAAATACGTCCATTGCATAATTTCCATGCGTAGCACTTGGCTGCATGAAAAGGTTTCGTCAGCAGCACCTTTTGATGACAGCAATCACAACAAAATAAGAACAACCTTGGGTCAGAGCAGATGCTAATGTGTCATTTCCATGGATTGTCTCAAAACACCACAATTATCACCCACACAAGACAGTGTTTTAGGAGGGATAGAAGTGACCAAAAGAGCAGCATCAAGCCTTAACGAAGAACTGCAGGTTGAACTTTAATTAGTGTGCCACTGGAGTTTTGCCCCAAAGAGAAATGCTAAATGTCTTGGGAGTAGTCACCTTTTTTGTGTGTGGGGGGGAAGCATCTGAGGACATTTGAAAGAAGTTAAGTTCCTAAGATCAGCAACATTTCTTAGAGGAATTCTGAGCAATGGTAGAGACCCGTCCCTCTCTCTCTCTCTCTCTCTCTCTCTCTCTCTCTCTCTCTCTGCGTGTGTGTGTTATAGGGTGGTCACATCCCTATATCAGAGGTTTGATGGATGACAAGGATTGAACAGTAGATGCTACACCTTATAATTAGAAATGGCTTAACTGATTTTTCCGAAACTTGGCCACATAGGAACAATAGGTTGGAGGATGGTCCATACCCATTCTAAGGTAGGATGTGAGGGGGATTGGATGCACAAGGGTCTAAACTTTGATGAGTGACTTCCAGGAATTTTACAGCTTGTATCAGTTTTTCTATCTATGTAAAATTGTTCCTAGGCTTCATTTTATGGCGGAATCAACTTTGCTGGGGCTGGAATTTGTCGGCTAATTTCTCCATTTGCATTGGGTCATTTAGGAATTGTGGGGCATGCAAATTGGTGGCCCTCTCTAGATCCATCAGGGATCTTCTGATGGAACAATGTTCCCTCTTTGGGGAGGATATTCCATAAATGGGATGCCATCCCCCAAAGCAGAGGGGTAAAGGGCACACATACACACACCATTATAGGGGGGATAGAATGGAGGATTCAGACGTAAGACAGATCACTCTAAAACATATTTGGAATGTGGGGCGAGTTGAATTTTAGGATACTTTTAGTATGCTTTTAGGATGTTTTTAACAGTGTATACTATGTTTTGAATCAGTATTGTACATATTTTATTCTTGTTGTTCCCCCCTCGATCCAATTGGAGAGGCGGGTAAGAAATATATTAGTATTAGTATTGGTATTAAGTGTATGGTGAAGAGTTTCTGTAGTTGACTCAAGGGAAATTCCAAACTCTGGTTTCTCAATGCAAGCGCTCGGCGTTTACCAAACCTGTTCCCAGAAGCCTTTGATGTGGTCTGCTAAGAAGTCTGCCGGCATTGGAAACTGAGAATTTGAACGTGTGGTAGGAGAATTTCCAGGTGTTTCTGGGTGAGGCGGATTATCTCGGTCCATTTCAATCTCACTTTGGGCCTGGTTATGCCACAGAGATTGTTTTGATCACCTTGGTGGATGATCTGTGCTTGGGAACTGGTCAGGAGATGTTTGTTCCTGTTGGCTTTACTTGACCTCTCACTTGCTTTTTATACATCAACCATTTTTTTCTTATTGGCCATCCATCTGATATGGGACAGGGGCACGGCTATATGGTATCTCTGATCCTTCTTGGAGGGATAATTTCAGAAGATGAACTTGGGGGGATTACTGTTAGAGGCCATATTGGTTGGCTAGTGGTGAACCTCAGTGCTCTCTTTTGTCTCCCATGCTACTTGGTTGTCCAGAATTGGGGTTGGTTGGTTGGTGATGCTGACATCCAACCCTATCTCCCCTTTTCCATTTAAATCCCATGAAGATGCCCTAGATTTTAATCATCTGACATTGATTATGGACTGGATGAGGATGGACAAATTTAATCTTAATTTAGGCAGTACATAGGTTCTACAATAAAACACACACACACATGCATTTGGAAATACATGGGGAAACTGCCCATAAAATGGGTATGAATATGTCATTCAGGAACATATTATATGGAAGACAGAGTTGTGTTGTGGTTAGAGTGGTGAACAGGGACTCCACAGTTGGCCATGAATTTCACGGGGTGGTTTTGGACCAGTCACTGACTCTCAGCCTTACCTACCTCGCAGGGTTGTTTTGTAAGCGATGTCGGGTTTCTTGCAAGAGGAAAAGAAGTGGGATGTAAAATATATAGTAGAAATATTTCTTGCGCAAATGTCTATATTAGGAAAATTGTGTAACAACTGCACCAGTGAGGAGAAACACAGGTACAAATGTGTATGAATTTCCGTGCACACTTTCCGGATGAACAATGAAAAACTGAGATAAACTGAAATTGCCATATTCATCTATTCCTACATTAGACATTGATCCATATCATTATTCAGCCATATTCTTCCATTCCTAAATTAGACACACCACACCTTCCAGATTGCCTCCCTGGGGTTATGGCATGTTGTAATTCATCTCCTTACCATCAGCCATAAACGACCAGTAGATGGAGCATTTTGCTTAGCTTTGAGACTACAGAACTAGGTGGAATGAAAAGAGTTTATAGCCTGGGTCATTCTATTATTATTTTTCTTTTTGTTGTTGTTGCTGATGCAAATAAAGACGTGTGATGAAACCTCAAATGCATTCTCCGAGATTCTTACATGGCGTAACCAAACTCTGTGAAGGGCTGGACTGAGAAACATTTTTCTGTTTTTTTAAAAAATGTGTGTTTCATTTTGTTTTTTAACAAGGAGAATCCTCCCACACACACACACACACACACACACACACACACACACACACACACACTTACACACTCATTTATTTATTTTTGCTTGAGATGAAAAGTTGGTGACAGTTTGCCAAACATGTTTAAGCATGGAGAACATTTCCTCTGTGTGGTGGGTGGGTGGAAAAGCAAAGGACTCCGGTGTATGGCATAGAAGTAAAATCGTCAAAATGAAGGAGGGGAAAAACACTATACAAATCCAATAGAAAAGAAGAGTGTTGGAAAATAGAAAAAAGGTTTTTATTTTTTGTTACATATATCTTCAACCTTTAAAAATTGTATAGTTGTAAAAAGACTTATTGTATAAAAAGCTCGATGTTTCGGATCTCCCAATCCTTCTTCAGGAGCTTCTGAAACAAAATACTCGCATGTGTTAAACATAAGAACATCTACAGCAGAGAAAGAATGGAGGGGGGGACCTGCTGCATTTAGCTGTTTTAGCTCACTGTATTTGGACTTGTGTTTCACGGATGGTATTTTGTTTCAGAAGCTCCTGAAAAAGGATTGGGAGATCCGAAACGTCGAGCTTTTTATACAATAAGTCCTTTTACAACAATATAAGTTTTAAAGATTGAAGATATATGTAGCAAAAAGAATAACCTTTTTCTGTTTTCCAACACTAGAGACTATGGCCACAGCTAGACCTAAGGTTTATCCTGGGATCATCCAGGGTTCACCCCTGCCTGAGCACTGGATCCCCTGTGTGTCACCTAGATGAACAGGTTTGACCCCTGGACGATCCAGGGATAAACCTTAGGTCTAGCTATGGCCTATCTCTTCTTTTCCATTGGATAGAAGTAAAATCCACCAACTTAGTCAAACCACTAGAGGATGCTGACCAGCTGTCAATCTCTGTGTTTTTATTTAACAGCCACAATCCCATCGTTGATCCAAATACTCTCTGTTTTGTACAGCTGTGCAGCATGGCCTCTAGAAATTCACCTCTCTATTTCTGGGGGCGGGGAACTGAGGGGATCATTTCACTGAATTTCTCCAGAGTGGGGTAGAAATTCTTCATCAGTTTCTCAGGTGTGGGATTCACCACTAGCGGCGCATGGCTTCTTTCTGTTTTCCAAGGGCTTTGATGCTTCTAGTTATAATGGTAAAAATAACTTTTCAAAGTAAAGCTGCTTTGCCCCATAGTTTCAACGATGTTTTCTTGGGAAAATGGAACCTGCTCCTTGATTCTAATAATAATAATAATAATAATAATAATAATAATAATAATGAAAAAGTGGGTGTCTGTAACACACACACACACACACCTCTATTTGTCTCACTGTCTCCATTCATTAGGGATGTATGAGAACTTAGTTTCAGTTGAATTTTGATCAAGAATTGAATTTTATGGACCGAACATGGATTGGGACAATCTGCGTTCAAAGTCCATATATTCCTGATATTGCAATGGGATTTGCAGACCTCTCCCCTCCCCATTAAAAAAAAAAGTGTTCAAGAGAATGGATACATTTTGGGGGAAATATACGTGAAAGATGTGCATTTTTGGGGGTGGGGAGAAAAGGTGAACCAATGCACTTTAATCAACAGGAAAACAATGTCTACATTCTAAAGATCTGCCAAATAGATGCATACATTTAGGGTGGGGAATGTGCACGAAAACACACACAGATTTTCCTGCGAACAGAAATAATAAAAAAGCAGAGCTCACACTCTGTTACAACCTTGGGTTGGCTTTGAGATGGAAGTTGGACAACTTCAGCAAGCCTGAGTTTTGGTGATTTGCACATCCTGATCATTCATCAAGGTTTTTTTTAAACATATTGTGTGTTATGCTTTCGATGTCTTTGATCCCTGCTGATTCTGAAAATGAGTAAGTGGATTTGGTGGTTATGCTTAAAATGAGTGCTTAATGTAATGTTGATAGCTGATTAAAAATGACCAATGGATAAATATATACAAAATAAAAGAAGGAAGAACAAGGAATCAGGTGATATGATGCATATGAAGCTTTAATGGAAGGGAAATAGAACGGCACCAAAGAGCAGCTGCTCTTTAGACCAAGAAAGACACATGGAGATGAAAGATATATGCAAAGGACCAGATCCTCCACTCTGAACCTGATACAACAAAGTCCAAAAAGGAAATTTTGTTTCATCCAAGCTTCATCCCCCTCTTTTATATCACTTCCATTTTTTTTACGTCTTCTGTGAACTAGCCCTGAGATAAATTGTTCACATTTCAGTAAGGCAAAGGTACAAAACACATTTACCCAAATGTGCTTTTTCTGCCTTAACGGAGTACCAATGCAGTCCTTTTTTTTCAAACCTTTCAGTGTTGCGATCTGTAACTGTAACCCTCAAGTCCTGGAGGACAAGCCCCTGAGAAACAAGAGCAAAAGTAGTGCAGAGAAGGGTGGGGTGATTAGAGTGAGGGACATCTTTGGCCTGATTTTTAGGGGAAACAGCATGCAGCTAATTGTCCTATAACCTCATCTGTGGGTCTTCTTCATGGCGGCCATTTCCTGGTTCTTCTCATTCCTGTCTGTTTTCAGCAGGGGTATCCATAGATCCTGCTGCCTGCCAGAAGAGACCTACGCCCAGGGAAGCCGTAACAATAGGGGCCCCTCGCATAACCATATCTTCCACCCAGTCCATAACCATATCTTCCTCCCAAGCCATAACTGCTTGAATCGACGGCACACGGTGTGTTGCCTCCCACCGCAACTGGTTCACAGGAAGCAGAGAGGATCGCTCCTGGGATGGTAATGATGGAGGGGGCTGGTATGATTACGATCTCGGATGATGGGGTCTGGTTGATGCAAGAAGGGAGGACTCCACTCAGAGTGCCAAGACTTGAAGATGCTACACCAGGAACATAGCCATAACCACCATAGCCTAGGCCACTGTAACCATGGCCTAGGCCACCATAGCCGAGGCCACCATAGCCACAGCCAAGGCCACCATAACCAAGACCACCATATCCACAGCCAAGGCCACTGTAACCATAGCCACGACTATGCGATGACCCAAATCCAACCACTGGGCTAGAAGCGCATGAGGGGATGGCGCATGATGGACCACAGAAAGGCATTGTCTGTGTGATGGGGGTGAATCTGAAACAGAATATTAGAGAACAGCCATTATGAAGATACACAGAGCTGGGTGGTCCACCAGTCCTTCTAGACCAAGTGTTTCCCACCCTGTCTAGCTGCGGTGACTTTCCAACCATTCAAATGGAGACTTTCCATTCCCACTATCTAGGATCCCTTTTTGATCTGGGACGGGTGACATTGTTGGCTCTGAGGCCACCATACAATACTAGGTGGTGAGGTGAGGGCCACACGCACCTGCCACATGCACACAGAACAAGAACACGCTCCGAAATGCAAGCTTGCACATATGGGATGGGACCACTGTGCTACAGGAACTGCTGACATCAAGGCTGGATTACTGCAATGCGTTCTCTGTAGGGCTGCCCTTAAGGCTGCTCCAGAAGCAGCAGCTTGTTCCAAACCAAGCAACAGCTGGTGTTGGGAGCTTCCCTCCTTTTTATGTGCAGCTATTTGCTACCAGGCAGGTTTAAGGTTTGGTACTACTGTACAACGCCCTAAATAACCTGGGACCAGGATACCTGAGAGAGGTTGATTAGTGACTCTGGATTTTAAAGCATTTGTGATTCCCAAGGAAATCTATGAGGATTATGGTTTTACACTTGAAACATGTGTGTAAGAACAGAAGAAGTGCCATGCTGGATCAGACCAAGGGTCCATCTAGCCCAGCACTCTGTTCAAGAGGCAGCTGGACAACCATCTGTCAGGGATGCTTTAGGGTGGATTCCTGCATTGAGCAGGGGGTTGGACTCAATGGCCTTGTAGGCCCCTTCCAACTCTGCTATTCTATGATTCTATGATTCTAAGTGCACTGACAACTGTTGGGGCCCATTGACACATCTACGCCAAGCAGGATATAGCACTATGAAAGTGATATGAAAGCAGTATATGGTATGTGTCATGGGTCCCAACAGTTGTCAATACACTTCAATACCACTATAAAGCAGCAGTGTGGCTCCAGCCTTTTATATACCGCTTTCATACCACTTTCATAGTGGAATATCTGCTTGGTGTAGGACCAAGGATCGAGGCAGGGTGCAACACAAATTCAAATGCCATAAAATACATATAACTAATGAAAACATTTAAAACTAATA
Organism: Elgaria multicarinata webbii; assembly: GCF_023053635.1. Taxonomy (NCBI): domain Eukaryota; kingdom Metazoa; phylum Chordata; class Lepidosauria; order Squamata; family Anguidae; genus Elgaria; species Elgaria multicarinata. Next base: position 7,211,238 of record NC_086191.1, on the reverse strand, counting down.
CATTATTAAAAAGCAGAATATGATTAAAAAGGCATCTTAAAATTCCACTGGGTAGGCTTGCCGGAAGAGATCAGTCTTTATGGCTTTCTTAAATTCTGGAAGACTGTTAAGTTGACGAATCTCTCCCGGCAGGCCATTCCACAAACTGGGAGCGGCAGAAGAAAAGGTCCTCTGGGTAATTGTTGTCAGCCTTGTTTTTGTTGGCTGGAGTAAATTCTTCCCAGAGGACCTGAGTGTGCGGGGCGGATTGTACAGGAGAAGGCGTTCCCGCAGGTAGCCTGGACCCAAACCATGTAGGGCTTTAAAGGTGATGACCAACACTTTATACATTGCCCAGAAACTAATTGGCAACCAGTGAAGAGATTTTAAAACTGGGGTAATGTGGGACAGCATTGAAAACGGGGCACCACCAGATCTGTGCCCCAGACACTGGGGATATTGGGATTGCAGAACTTCAACTTAACCCAATGGCATTATTTCCTTTTGCTTCATTGAAGTGACCAGCTGCCATTCGTTCCTTTGAGGGAATAATATAAATGCAGGAGCAAAACCAGTGACAGTATAAGCAACACAGATGGCAATATAGTATGTATAGTATGTCCACAGGGGTCCATTGAATATTTCTTTCCGTGTGTACACACAGAGAGAGACATGCGCACACATTTTAATTACAACCATTTCATTAGTTAATAAGAATCAATGGCACCCAACTCTATAGAGGTACACAATAGTCCAATGTAATTGCACCCAACCGTAGAAAAATAGCTACACAAAATATATTGCATTTGAACAAGTCTGAAACGAAGCTGGACTTACTTACTTCTCTAAGCAGCAGAAGGTGAGAGAAGGTGAGAGAGGCAGGTGAACAAAGCTTTTGGAAGATCCTGGATTTGGAGGAGAGTTTTATACCATTTCGGCTGGATGAACAACATCCCTGGCTTTTGTGCCTGAGGTTTTTTTAATTTAACTTTTCATCAAATCATGCCCGGGATCTCCCCAAATTACTTTAATTAGCACAAATGAGTGGGGCCTCAGTCACAACATATCATCAGCCCCAGATAATTTAAACATGGAAACTCTGGGACCCAGGTGTTATTTTCCATCTAGTTTTAGTCCCATTTCAAATTCATCAAGCATCACTAGATAGATAAATCTCTCAATTTCATTTCCCCCCAATCTTAAATTTGGTTTGCCCTAAACCCCTTCTTCTTCTTCTTCTTCTTCTTCTTCTTCTTCTTCTTCTTCTTCTTCTTCTTCTTCTTCTTCTTCTTCTTCTTCTTCTTCTTCTTCTTCTTCTTCTTCTTCTCCTCCTCCTCCTCCTCCTCCTTCTTCATAACATTATTAATTCCCAGTTTAGCACATTTGTTTAAATCCATGCATTTTCATACAAAAGTCTGCCTAATATACACGTTTTTGTCAGCCATATTTTGTCAGCATATTTGAATGTCATTTTCACTAATATACGTGTGTGTGTGTGTGTGTGCGCGCGCGAGTGTGTGTGTGCAGTTGCTCCTAATATCCCCATTTCTGTATGCAATTTTGATTGCAGAACACCACTGAAAAATTCACAGAAGTGTGTATTTTGAAAGATGCATTGATGGATTGATACATTGGAAAGTGCAAATTTAGCAAAGGAAAAAAGGAAAGGAACCTCTCGTGTAAGCACTTGAGTCATTGCTGACTCCTAGAGGGACACCTGCTTTCACTGACGTTTTCTTGGCAGACTTTGTAGAGGGGTGGTTTGCCATTGCCTTCCCCAGTCGCGGTTCCCTTTCCCCCAGCTAGCTGGGTACTCATTTTACTGACCTCAGAAGAATGGAAGGCTGAGTTGACCTGAGCCGGCTGCCTGAGAACCAGCTTCCGTTGGAATCGAACTCAGGCCGTGGGGAGAGTTTCGGCTGCAGTAACTGCCGTTTACCAAAGCAATTCCTCCCCAACCTTGTCCCTAGATAGAAGCACATTTCAACTTCTCATCTTGATTAATGCATGTTGAGGATATATCCAGTGAAGGCCTGGGCCAGATGGTGGAAGGATTTTGCTGGAGTTTCAAGACAGGAAAAATATTGACTACTGGCCTCCAATCCTATCAAGTATACATAGTCAGATTGTCAATCTGTTTAGCTGTGCACTGTCTACTGTGGATGACAATTGCTTTCCAAGGTCTAGGGCTTGCTCTGCATTATTATTATTATTATTATTATTATTATTATTATTATTATTATTATTATTATTATTTGTAAAACAGCCTCTTCAAATTTTCCAGGAGGAGACATTCTCCAACAGTCACCCCCACCCCACCCCAGGAGCAAGGTATATGATCATTTCATTTTATTTTCATTTTGCTACTGCAGCAGATCAGGTGACCATCACAAGGTCCTGGAACAATCATTATTCTGTGGCAATGTGGTGAAGAAGAAAGCAACTGCCACACAGAGAGAGAGAGAGAGTGGGGGGAGGGAGGGAGAGAGATGTAAAATAATCACAGAAAAATCCTCAAAGTGTTCAGGGGCCTATCTAGTTTTCCTCAAATCCTGGAGGTCGCTCTCCTGAATACACTACATCCACATTTGCTTGTTGAACATTTGAGGAAGCAAGTTCATCATTTCTGGAGAAGGAAGAGCTTCTAAGAGACCTGAGATCTGTTGAAGGAGCCCTTCTCTGTGCCCCCACCAATGCGAGATAAACACTATGGTGGGACATTGGAGAGGGCCTTCTCTGTTGTGGCACCCCTGCTGTGGAATGCCCTCCCCCTGGAGGCCCGACTGGTGCCAGCACTGGCTTCACTTCAGCACCAGGTTAAGACATGGCCCTTTGATGGCTAAATCCACCAGCCTGCACACTGTCTTGTTTCAATTGGATTTTACTGTTTTAGAATGTCATATTGGTTTTAACATATGAACGGTTTAATTTCTTATGGAATTGTATATTCATTGTTCTATTTTATTTGCATTTTTTTTATCTGTATGCTACCCTGAGATCCTTGTGATATAATGTGGGATAAAAATGTTTAAATAAATAAATAAATAAATAAATAAATTCATTGTGGAAGTAGACAATAATGGTTTAATTTGTTTTGGGATTGTATATTCATTGTTCTATTTTATTTGCATGGTTTTTAATCTGTATGCTGCCCTGAGAGCCTTGTGATATAGGGTGGGAGAAATTGTTTAACTAACTAACTAACTAAATAAATAAATAAATAAATTCATTGTGAAAGTAGACAAAAACTGCTATTATTTTAGAAGTCCTTCTGTTCTGCATACACCCACCCACTGCATATCTGACCATTCAGCTATGGCTTCGTCCATAATGTCAGAAGCTATCTCCTTCTCCGGAAATAAAATCTCGTGGGAATACAGCCAGTCTATTTCCTCCCATTGGACAAAATCCTGGCTGAAGGCCAAGTACCTCTGCCTTAACCTAGAGATGTTTGGATGGAGGCTTGGCCTTGTAATTTTAACAACAAAGCCCAACATTTTTATTTACTTATGTTTGACCCCTTGAGCCTTTTCATAAATTGTTTCATCTTGGGTGAAATGTGTACTCACCCCCCACTACTTTGGAGAACACTTTTGTTTCTAATTTGTGAAAATTATACTTCAGACACAGGTGGAGAAGGCTCTACTAATACCAGATAAGTTTCTGAGAGGCAATTAAAAAAAAAAATTCAGCCCTGCCTTGTTCCCCAAATGCAAGGTGTGGAGCTTTGATGGTGATTCAGCAGCTGATAGTTGTAGAGAAACCAGCCATGGCCAAAAACACAGCCCCACAGGATGTCTTCCTGTTACCATTAAGTAAACTCCCAACAGATCTAGTTATCATCTATCTATCTATCTGCCATCCCTCCACTCCTGGCATAGCCTGGGTATGGGGGGGCTGTTGCAGGTGGGGCCAAGAGAGAACGCCTCTCCCGACGTGAATATACCCGGTCACTACGTTCAACATCTAAGGTCCTCCTCCGGGTGCCTACTCTGAGAGAGGCTCGGAGTGTGGCAAAGAGGGACAGGGCCTTTTCGGTGGTGGCCCCCAGACTGTGGAATGATCTCCCTGATGAGGCTCACCTGGCACCAACCCTGCTATCTTTCCGGCGCCAGGTTAAGACTTTCCTCTTTGCCCAGGCATATGGCGGCACATCCTAATTACCCACATGTTTAGTTTTTAATCGGTTTTTAATGCTTTATGTGTGTATGTTCTGTGTTTTAGAGTTTTAAATTTTGTATACTTGTTTTTATCTCAATTTTAGAATTTCTGTAAACCGCCCAGAGAGCCCTGGCTATGGGGGCGGTATATAAGTGTAATAAGTTTAATAAATAGATAAATAAATAAGAGAGGAGACACGGAAGCCAGCCATTGGCTGGTCGAAGTTGGGTCACATGGCTAGGAGGAGACTCGAGATGACAAAACTGCAGCTCCCCCTCCCAGCTTCCTCTTTCGCTGTGCGAAAGAGGCTCCCTCCCACCCTGTAGACAGTATGAACTTGCTGGTTGCCAATAGGGGGTCGAGTAGGAATTTTTTGGTCTTGTCCTAATTTGGCCAAGAGTTGTTTTTTTTTTTTTTTGCCTACTCCATACTGTAAGACAGCTTGGGAGTATTAAATACGTTACTTTGGTTCTTGATTCATAATTCGGTCACATTTGATTGAAGGTGGTAGATAAGGACATTCTGAGAGGGGTTCTGGGGTGGTGAGCATTCACAGGCACTGTTGCAGTGAGGGGTAACACCTGAGGCTCCCCGCTTTGAGCCTTGTGGTCTGGCTGGAGAGATAAGGGTTACCTTTGAGGCCGACCCTTCTCTCTCACTCAAAGCCAGGCAGCCCATGCTGGAGTGACACCAGAATGTCTCCCTAGCCCATAAGGGGAATAATAGAATCATGGAATAGTAGAGTTGGAAGGGGCCTACAAGGCCATCGAGTCCAACCCCCTGCTGTATGCAAGAATCCACCCTAAAGCATCCATGATAGATGGTTGTCCAGCTGCCCCTTGAAGGCCTCTAGTGTGGGAGAGCCCACAACCTCCCTAGGTCACTAGTTCCATTGTCGTACTGCTCTAACCGTCAGGAAGTTTTTCCTGATGTCCAGCCAGAATCTGGCTTCCTGTCACTTGAGCCCATTAAGCCCATGGGATGGCGAAGTCCCAGGTGCCAACCCACGGGTGGTGAATGTCTCGCCCAAAATGAGGAACAGTCCTGCTAAGAGGCCTGATTGAGAATGCCTTCTTCGGATAGGATTTCCCCTTTGCAGATTACTTAATAAAATGTGGCCCAGGTTAAAACCCAATACTATGTGTTAGTCATCTCTTTATTTCTTGCCTCCACTCACTGCAACTATGTATCTTAGATCAGCTGTATGGTTAGGGTTAAGATTCGAGTTAGACCCAAGGAAACACTTCAAGGAACAACACAAAAAGGACACAAATTGAGAGTCCTCCCTGTTCCTTGTCCTTAAGTTCTCTGAATTCTATCTCGATGTTCTGACTCATGTCCAAATCAGACTGTGAGCGTTCTTGCTGTTTTTAGATTGCATGAAAATCCATGCCCATTTTTGTGTGGATCTTTCAGATGTGTGCGTCAACACCACATGTTGAAACACACATATCTCCTCCCATTGAATAAAGTATGTTTGGGTGCATATTTTAATAGTATGGCTTTGTTCAACTGCCTATATGTTGCTGAATACATTTTGAGGGACCACAGATCATATCAGAAGCTCAAAAATATGTGGATTTCAACCAGAGTCTATATTCAGGTCCAGGATGTGCAAATGGGGTCAATTGCGGATGGAAAGTGAAATAACAATACGAAACAAGACATTGGATTTAAATAGGGCTACATTTATTTATGAATTTCTGCAGAGGAAGATGGCCTACGCAGACATCCTATCTTGGCCAACGTCTTGGCTATAATTGGGATTGGGTGAGCCATCCATATCCTGACTGGTGACATGTGTCTATCGCCACCTGTCAGGATTCCCGTTTGGGGGTAGGTAGGCCTTCCAATGTCACTCCTCAGGTTGCGAAACTCTGAGTGTGTAAGATTGGCCTAAGAGGTAACCCTTATCCTGTCATCTGGTGCTGCAGGACTCCCAGCTCAGGGCCTCAGGTGATACCAATCAACAGCTGGGGCTGGTTACAGGGAGCACACAACTCCCCTGTTGAAACAGCTCCACTGGCTTCCAGTCTGTTTCCGGGCACAATTCAAAGTGCTGGTTATGACCTATAAAGCCCTATATGGTTCGGGTCCAGGTTATTTGAAGGAACGTATTCTCCCTTATGAGCCTGCCCATGCTTTGAGATCTTCTGGAGAGGCCCTTCTTTCAGTCCCACCTTCTTCACAGGCACGCTTGGTGGGAACATGGGAGAGGGCCTTCTCGGTGGCTGCTCCGGTGCTCTGGAACTCTCTTCCCGGGGAAGCTAGACTGGCTCCCTCCTTGATGGGCTTTCAGAAGTAGACTTAAACTTTTTTGTTCCAGCAGGCCTTTGGAGAATAATCTGGCCCTCCATCTATGTTAATGTCTTATAATTTTGCTGTGTATTTTATGGTTTCCCCCCCCCCCCCCAATGTATGTTTTAAACTTTGTAAGGCTGCCTTGAGGCCCAGCATTGGGCAAAAGGCGGGAAACAAATAAATATAATTATAAAAATAATAACAACAACAGCACAATTTTGCTTAAGAATGCTCACCACCGTTATCCTTGCTCCTGATGCCTGCACGCCTGCCCCCGTCGAAATGTACCAAATTCAACCAATTAGCCTAGTTAATACTCCCCTGCTGTCTTACAGGGTGAAGTAGGTGGGGGGAAAAAACCCTCCCAAATAATTGAAAGCAAAAAATTCCTACTTGGGGCAACTGGCGAACCCACACTGTCTACAGGGAGGGAGGCAGGGAGCCACAAAAGATGAAGAGAAGACTGGCCAGGGAGACCACTCCTTAAATAGGGCTTCCAGTCCCCTCCCCGCAACAGTGGCACCAAAACGGAGGCAGTCAATGGTGAGCCTCCCTTGTCTCTCTCACCTCCCCTGCAATTGCCTCCCCATGCCCAGGCAAGCTGGGCATGGTTGTAAGGCCTTTCGAAGCAAAACCAACCTGAAATGAATTTCATCCCTAATCATCATCAATAGTTTTCTCCAGTAATTATGGATGCATCCTAACGTTTTGTACCATGTCACTAGTATCAATTGTCCACCTTGCTCTCATTCTGCAAGCAAAGATACAGGATTCTCATCTGCTATTGCAAATCCCCATCCACTGAAGCCATAAACTAATTCTGTATGAGTCATGGGATGTATATCATTTGTTTTGGATAGCTATACTTCCTCATAGTTGGCTTAATTGAGCTGTGAACACCAAATGACAGTGTCTGAACAGCTAGGTTGCTTTGGGCCATTCACAACTTCGAGTGTTACCTAGTTTGACTTCCTGGTATTTATCCTGGGAATCGAAAGAAGAAATGGCAAATAGCCAGAGGGAAGGAACACCAAACATCAAAGCACAAAGGAAGGGGTAATGGAACTGTTCTATCCAGTAATTGTGCCTTTGCCATCTGCAGTTCAAGTTTCGTGCAATTAATCAGGTACATCATTGCAGCGTTTCTGCACCCCATAATAATATCATGTGAAAGGGTATGCAGTAAAGGTAGTTTTCATTAATCCCCTAAGCAGCAATATATCTTCTGCTGGTCCTTAATTATAATGAATGCAAAACACAAATGAGTTTCACACATCAGTTTGTGCATTCGTTAGCAAAATACCATGGTAAGGACGAGTAAATCATTTGTTTCAGTTCATTTTTGATCAGTTACCTTTGGGGGTGGGGGGGGGAGCGTACATGGACTTGAACACGATCTGTGGTCAAAGTCTGTACATTTACAAGCTGGCCATCTGATTTGCGAATCAAAAAAATGTGTTAGACAGATTTCACACATTGAAAAAATATGCATGAAAAGTGTCTATTTTAAAAAAAGTGTGCATGTGTTAGACAAATATCTGGTTCTTTCTTCCTAAGGGCGGATCCCATAGAAAGGCACAGATCAAGTTTGGAGGATGCAATAGATTTATTTTAGGCTTTCAGGCTGCAGCTCTGGGTGCGAAAAGCTTAAATGCCATTCGGACCCTGAATACAAGAAGTTACAATTATTTATACAGTTAACATCACATATGCTTCTTTTCCTGCCATTATTCTAAAAATGTATACATGGTATAGTTAGCATTCCATATGCCTCTTTCTCACCATTGTTCTAAAAATGTGTACATTGTACTGGTTCTGACTAAATGTCAGCAGGCATCCGGGTTTGGTTCAAACCGATTCCTCAACTGCTGATTCTGAAAAACAACTTACATAGGACAGGGGGTTTGGGTGAAACCGAGTTCACTCCCAAGTCACACAGCAAGATTTTTCTAAAATGGAGTTACGTTTGCTAACACATGGAAAAAGTACTCTTGGAAAATGCACACAAATCTTTTGTGCATATTTCAAAGATGTGTGCAATTGGTTCCTACATTTGGGGGAAAAAAACATAATTCAAGTTGAGTCGGAACTCATTTCAAGATGGAATTCAGAAAACGTTGGTTGGTGAGCTCAAGTTTTCCTGTTTCCCATTTTGTACAATATTATACCTTGATCAGACCATTATACAATACTTCTTTATTCTATTTGTTCATCTTCTACTATCAGACTAAAAAGCAGGCGAGCAAGAATTCATTAACACAATACAAATGAATTAAAATAGTAAGTGAATTAAAAATAAATAAACAGATAGTGGGGGAAAAGAAATAAATGCACCATTGCATGACATATACATACAGAACATAGTAAACATGTCCAGCACCCAGTATATAGGGATAGACAAATTTATCAGTTTCAGTTTTTCCCAGTTCCTTGTTATTCCACTCTTAAGTTCATTTCATCCCACTTCCTCATCAGCTTGTGATTTTTGTTTTTAAAAAGTCTGCAGAAAAATAAATACTTAATATACAAGTCTTTTTGCACATATTTCATAATTTATACTTTTTTCATGCATTTTGTCTAACGTACTCTTTTGTTTTAAGGACATAAGAATGTAAGAAGAGCCATGCTGAATCAGACCGAGGGTCCATCTAGTCCAGGACTTGGTCCATCCACCCTGTATTGTCTAACTTGATTTATTCATTTTTAGTTATACTATGACTTACTCATTATATAGTTTTAATACAGCTTCTCTCTAGTTTTATTTTAACCATACTACATCCAATCAATCTGTATGACCACCTTCTCCCATATGAAAACCGGATGTCCGCCCAGCCAACGGTTTGGGTGGGAAGTCAGTGGTTGCGAGGGGGTGGGGGAGAATGAAGCCACCCCTCATGGTTCATCTGACCATGTGAGGCAGGGGCAGGGCTGTGGCTATAAAAGGCAGCCCCGTCCGAGGCACCGGTCTCTTTCGATTTTGGCTCCTACCCTCCCACCCTTCTTCTAATATGGGATTAGCCAGTCACTCCCTTTGGATGGGGAGCTGAGTAGGATTTTTTTCTGATTTGGTTTTCGCCTACTTCATATCGTTAAGTCTTACATGAGAGGGTAAGAAATTAGGTTGATTTGAGGCAGGGATGTGCAGGAATTGGATATATTAGATAGGGACGGTGAGCACTCTGGCACATTGTTGGCCTTTAAACTTAGGGAGAAAGGGATGATAGGCAGAGTGTTTATTTATTTATTTATTTATTTATTTATTTATTTATTGTGACCAACTGTCAGGATTTCCCCGGATTTGTCCTGGTTTTTGTTCTTTCCATGGTGTCAGGGGGGATTTTCTATAATTTTCAATAATGTCCTGGAATGACACACCTTCCCCTTTAAGGCTGCCATTAGCATGGCAGGAGGGAATGACATGCTTTCTTGAGGCACATCATTCCCCCAACCCGAGCTCCAATTGAGGTCTTAAAGGGGAAAGTGGGTCATTCGTGGACATTATAGAAAAGGCCCCAATTGGAGTGGATGGTGGTGGTGCAGAATGAAATCCTTTCCCCTCCTCCACTCCAATCGGGTTCTTTAAGGTGGCGGGGGAATAACGTACTTTCTGCAGGACTCAGAAAGCTGCTTCCCCACACACACACTAGGTGTCCTCTTTTTTGGTTTCCCAAATATGGTCACCCTAATTTATTACATTTATACACCGCCCCTTAGCCAAAGCTCTCTGGGCAGTTTACAAAAGTTTAAAAACAGTGAACATTAAAAACAAATATACAAAAATTTAAAAGCATAGAAACAGCTATATAATTTAAAACCATCTATTGTGATGGGGTTGCTACCTATTTAACTGCCCTCTCTGACTTCATGACCCATGACAATGTGAGGGCTGAGCTGAGTGCAGCAGTCCACAGTGAGCTAGGAGTCATGGACCAGGAGCCATGGTATTAGATCTGTAGTGTGGGCTGAAGACAAGTCAGAGCTCCAGTGAAAAGCAGGAAACAGGGTTGAGAAGGATGTCAAGATTGAAGAATGAAGAGCAAGTCCAAATCAGAGGACAACCAGGAGGTGCAAATTGAGGAACAAGCTAAGAAATAGCTGTGAATACAGGAACACTCCTGAGCTCAAACAGCCTCCGTTATTCAAGCAAGGCTCTGTTGGAACAGGAAGTCATTTTATACTCCATCCAATAGTCAAGCTCGGTGGCTGGAATCAGTCCAGGGCATGGAGATACTTCACTGAGAAGGCTCCCCCTGTTGTTCAGTGATTCACCACATGGGGGAGCAGCAGGCTGCCCCCTAGCAGTTCCTCATGGAAGAGACTCTGAGGAGAAGGTAGAAGCTGTTTTCCCTTGCCTTGCCCTCTGCTAGGGATATTTTAGGAATGTGATCTTTGTAATTTTCAATGTGAACTGATCTGAATCCAGGCCAATGTGTGGATTGAAACGTAGATATCCACCCACTGCAGTTATCCCTTAACCACCAGAGAGAGGGGGGAGGAGACCACAAACAAACAAGGCGGAAAAACATATCACTTTGCATTTTTAAAAAATATGTTGAGAGAAAATACATTTAGACATACTGACACCAGATCTATTGGAAGCACACATCAATTCCCCTTTGTTGTATTACTTCTGTAGATCACTCTTGTTGAAGCTTATATTTAGTCCTCAAAAGGTGTCAAGTTACATCACTGACCAGCAACAACCGATACAAAACAGATTATAAACTCCTCTTAGCCGTGTCTCTTTTGAGGTTGTGCGTCTTCTCTCGCAGCCAGATTAAGGGGGGGGGGGGAATCTACACTACTGCTTTTAAAGTGCTTTAAAACGCTTTAAAGCGCTTTGAAAACGTTTTGAAACCTGTATATGCAGTGTGTCCTGGGCCCCAACAGTTGTCAAAACTGTTATAAAGTGCTTTAAAGCAGTAGTGTAGATCCCCCCACAAGCTCCTCTGTTCTCCCTGGCCACAGCTGGACCTAAGGTTTATCCTGGGATCATCCAGGGATTCACCCCTGCCTGAGCACTGGATCCTCTGTGGCCATAGCTAGACCTAAGTTTTATCCTGGATCGTCCAGGGGTCAAACCTGTTCATCTAGGTGACACACAGGGGATCCAGTGCTCAGGCAGGGGCGAACCCTGGATGATCCCAGGATAAACCTTAGGTCTAGCTGTGGCCTGTGTGTCACCTACATGAACAGGTTTGACTCCTGGGCGATCCAGGGATAAACCTTAGGTCTAGCTACAGCCCCTGTCTTCCAGGTCCATTGGGGAAATCAGGTCTGGGGATCGGAGTTCTTTCACCTTGCTCTCACCCTGGTGTGGTTCCTCAAGGTTGGACTTCTTCACAACGTTCTTGCACCTCCACCAAAGACCCAGATCACTTCCTTCCACAGGACTGGGGCAGCGGGATGCCTGGGCCATTCTTTCAATAGTTCATCCAATCTGGGGCTGAGCCAGTTCTTCTAAGTATTCCTTCACCTGCACCCTTGGGCTCTGTTTCTTCCTGCCAGGTTGGTTTCTCCACCCCTTTCTCTCTGCTGGCTCTTATTCCTCTCCCCAAGACAATAACAGCTCCAGGAAGCAAGCTGGGGCTTGAAACACCTCTATCTTTGGGTCTTTCTTCTCTCTCTCTCTCTCTCTGCTTTCCTGCAGTCCATTTCCTCCACAGGGTTTTGTTTCTCTCCCTCCTCCAAATCCCTGATGCCCCATCATCCTTCAGTCTCCATTTGTGTCTCACTTGTTTTCTCTGTCCTCTTTCCATAACTCCCTGTTGGCAAAATTCTGCCTCGTGAAGTAGCATCCAGTCTAGGCTGGTGGCTCCTGTTTCAGTCAGGCTGTGATTCCATCCTGGGGTTTAAGTCAGAACCAACAAGAAGTCTAAAGGAGCTACTGAAGGTATTGAAGCTTATCCCCAAGATGGGTTCAATACATTGGATCACTCCTTTTGGCATGGCCAGCGAGACAAGCTGGACTTTCCCCATTTGAGCAACACATGTCCATGCTATAACGATGAAGACATGTGTGAGGTACGGTTGGGTGAAGGAGTGATATCATCCAGAGGGAACATTTAGGCTGTAGCTAGACCTAAGGTTTATCCCAGGATCATCTCGGGTTCATCCCTGCCTGAGCTCTGGATGCCCTGTGTGACACCAAGGGCCTTGCTAGATGAGGCCTTAGCGCGCTTTGAGACCCAGTTTCCCTGCTGTGCATCCAGATGACGCACAGGGGAATCCGGGCCCAGGCCGCACTGAAGCCTGCCTTAACACGCCATAAGCGAATTCGCTTATGGCGCGCCTTTTCCGCAGCCCCGGCCTCAGGCAAGGTCTAGCAAGGTCTGTGGCTTTTTGCGGCTACTCGCTTACTCGCGAGTAGCTGGGGAAAGCCATGGACTGGGCACAGTGCTCAATGCTGTGCCCATCTGGCCAGGGGGATCCCAGGGAGGGAGAGGGAGGACGGGAGACACGGGACAGCAAGTGAGAGGGAGGACGGGTGACACGGGACAGCAAGGGAGATGGCGGAGGATGACACGGGGGATGGCGGAGGGCGACACGGGGGACGGGGATGGGGAGGGAGGACAGGGAAAGAGTGGGCAGGAGGCATGGGAAGGGATCAGGACCGGATTGGGGGGGGTTAAGTAAAAAAAAATAAAAATTACCTTGTCCAGAGTCTTCGGGGCGCACGTGGCCCCTTTAACAAAATAAAAAAAAATGCCCGACACTGCAGGGCTTCCGTAGTCCCTGCGCGTTGGCCGTCTAGGAGGCGGGGCAGCGCACGCTAAAGTTAGTGCACTGTCACGCCACCTCCCTGCCGGCTTATCCGGCTGGGTCTAGCAAGGCCCTTAGATGAACAGGTTTGACGCCTGGACGATCCTGGGATAAACCTTAGGTCTAGCTATGGCCTTAGTTCAAACATAGTGAACCTTTAGTTCAAATGTGCAGTGCTGGAGTGAGAAAAGGGGGCAAAACCCCTTCTGCCAGGATATTCCTGTGGTTAACACAGGGGAACTTATCCTTGTGTTTCTCAGAAAACTCCTGCTTTCGATGGGAGGCAAATGATGAGGCTTGCTAAGTAATCCACAAAGCTTTTATTAAGCAACAAACGTCTCTTCTACCTGAAGAGACTCTAACCTCTTGGAAACGTCCCCCTAGGCAAAACTATGCAAACTAAGTAAGACAATTGTCCTTTCAAGGAGAACAAGAAGCCCCTTCCCAAAGGCCCTAACTTCAAAGAGCCTGGTGTGGAGGCTGGTTCTGGCATAATCAAACCGACTTTCTCATGCCTTCCTTCCACCCTGTTCGTTTGAGCTTCCAGTGGACCCTAGTATTAGCTAGCTTGTTGGGTGCTCACCTCTGGAAGAAACCTCACTTCCCACTGTGTAGGACTTGGTCTTGATGAGATAAGCTCTGGAGAGGGCTGACTGCCAGCTGGGGATTCACCCATGAGAGCTTCCTCCCCCACTGGTATGGGCTGGCTGGTGTCTGGCGCTGCGTCTTCTAGTTCTGAATCTGACTCTGATTGATTATCTGAAACATCTTCTCCCAAAACATGGGCAGTAGGGTTAGACATGACACTTATCTCCTGGGGTGACATCATGGTGAAATACAGTGGTGGGGGTATTTTGGTTCAGGCATATTTGGAATGGGGTAGCATTTCATCTGGCCTGCATTTTTAAGAAACCCACCTACTACTTCTGACCTGGATGAAAATGTGTAGCAGAGGGAAAGGCTGTAACATAATGGTAGAACACCTGTGTTGCATGCCAAAAGTCTCGAATTCAGTCCCTGGGTTTTCCCCCAGGTACTTCTGGCAAAACTCCTGCCTAAATCCTGGCTAACTGTTGCTGCCAGTCTGTGATGGCAATACTAGGGAATATGGACTAGTTTAGTGAAAAGGAATTCCTGATGATCCTAGCGCTGTTATCCTCTGGACTGTAAACTTCTTTGAATATTGTGATGGAGTTCTCAGCTGAAAAGTGCTTTCAGAAATACATATTCTCTCTCTCTCTCTCTCTCTCTCTCTCTCTCTCTCTCTCTCTCTCTCTCTCCCTCCCCCTGCCCCTCCCTCTCTGCGTATTTAAAGAGTCTGGCCTCATTCAGTACTTCCTAGGATATTTTTATTTTAATGTATATTAAGGCAAGGTGCACATGTGTAAAATATGTGTGGAAATGCAGATTTTAGGAGAACTGGTGTACCAAAACAAATGTGTATTTTCAGATGGCCATGTGTAATTAAATTATTGCAGACAGGTCCAGAAAGTGGATATGTGTGAATGTGGCACATAGCAGAAATGCACTGGTTCATTCATCCTAGTACTCTTGCTATTCTCTTGTAATGTAGGCGGGTAGAGCTCAATGGTAGAGCATCTGCTGTCCATGAAGAAGATCTAAGGTGGACCTTGGAAATGATCCTGCCTGAAATCCTGGAGAGCTGGTGCTAGTCAGCATCCACTGTACTTGGCCAGATGTATGAATAAAACCTTCAAAATAATTAAATATAGATATAGATATACAGATGCAGCATAAGAATGAGGAAGGAAACACATGGATGAAAATAGCTGGGATTTTTTAGCTTGGAAGAAAGGAGGCTAAAGGGAGACATGATAGAGGTGGATGAAATTAATCATTGCCGAGGGAATGTGGATAGGGAGACTATTTTTTCTTCCTCTCCCATAATACTAGAACCCAATGGGGTCATCTCACAAAGCTGATGGGTGGGAGATTCAGGGCAGATAAAAGGAAGGACTTCAACACAGAGAACGTAATTAGATTCCGGAATTCACTACCAGAAGTTGTGGTGATGGGCACCAATTTGGATGGCTTTAAATGGAGGCTGGAAACATTCCTGGAGGAGAAGGCTATCAGTGGCTAATAGTTGTAATGGCTAGGTGTTACCTCCAATAGCATAGGCAGTAAGAGTGTGTGTGCCAGTTGCTGGGGAACATGGGTGGGAGGGTGCAGTTGCACCATGTCTTGCTTTGTTCATCCCTAGTCAACAGCTGATTGGCCACTGGGTGAAGAGAGTGCAGGACTAGATGGGTCCATGGCCTGTTCCACCATGGCTCTTCGTATGTTCTTATGACTTCAGTGTTCACTTTAGGTGAAATTCAGTGGCAACCTAAGGAAGAATGGGACTCTCATTGGCTGGATTCCCAGAATTCCTTGGATGTTTAATGGAGGAGGGTCCCCTACCCCACCCCTATTCACTTGGAGTTCCTAATACCTTCCACCTAAGCTACAGCAGCATGTAACAATTCAAACACCTCATTGAAAATTGCCTTGGTGATGTGTGAGTTAAAAGCCATTGTATGGAATCCATTAATCAAAGGTAATTCTGCACTATAATGGTTACACAGAAACAGTCTATAGGAATATCAATACAGGATACCTTTAATATGATGCAAAGTAATTTTTATTAATGAAAAGCAATTCCCATTCAGCAATTTTAGACAGGAGAAAGCACAAGGAACACATATGAATGAACAGCTTCTGGATTAGATACCTTGGAGGGGGGGGTATTTTATATTAATAGAGCATTATTTCCTCTGCTATTTACCCAGATTGGCTTACTACACATTTACTGAATAAAGTTTGTCTCATCACAAATTTATGGTCCAAGGTTTCTAGTTCCTGGCATTTACAGGTGAGCAAAAGAATGAAGAACAACCAGAAAAGGATGTAAATACAGAAATATAGGAGGAAGATATAGATGTGGGCCTAATCTCGAGGGGTTCTGAGCACTCCCCCTGCCCTCCTTAACTTCAGAAGCCATAGGGGTGCTTGGCATATGCAAACCCAGGCCCCTAATATTCTCTCATGCATCTCTGGGTTGTAGTTTTCGGCGGCTGACAGTCCATGTGAATTTAGCAGGGGGAATAGCAAATGCTGCCTCTGCGCCCAAGACGACGGGCACCAAGTCCTCCCAAAAGGCTAGACCCAAGAGCACCGCCACTAGACCCAAGGAAGCCAGAGCCAGAGTATCTCCCTCCGAATCCTCCAAGAGCACAGGGGGTGTTGCCTCCGACGGAAACAGGCTCACAGCTGGCGGAGAGGATGGGTCCTGGGATGGTCACGATGGAGGCAGGTGGCTGGATCACGAGCTCTGCTGGTGGGATCTGGTTGATGCAGGAGGGGTTGACTCCAGAGAGCACACCGAGATTAGCTGAAGGCACACCGGAGCCTACCAGAGCACCGGAGCCAAAGCCGTAGCCATGGCCAGCTCCAAAGCCAAAGCCAAGGCCGCTTCCAAAGCCACCAAAGCCATGACCTGCTGATCCGAAACCAACGACTGGGCTGGAAGCACAGGATGGGACAGCACAGGCAGGTCCACAATAAGCCATTGCTGAGTGATGGAGGTGAGTCTAAAGGAACACAGAAGGGGAAAACACTTAGTAAAAGGAAGAAGCTGTGTTAGAGCTCACAAGCATAGTTAATGTCCAGACATATGTTCTAAAGGTGTAACTTCTTCAATCCTTTGCTACAAATCCACAGGATGAGTTCCTCTGTCTGTCACACCCATAAAATGCAAAGTTCCCCCCTCCCCAGCATATCACCTATGCAGTCAATGTTTTCGAAAGAATTCAAGTTTGGGGAGCATTATTAAACATGAACTTGGTATATGAGGAGATAGGAGGGCAAGTATCTGAGAGGCAAGGATTGACTTTATAGTTCAGGTATTTGGAATGTGTAGACCTCTAGAAGTTGCAATTCCCTTCAACCCTCACCAACATGAATAATAGTTAGGAATGGTCACACACTGTCCATCCCTACCGTAGATGGTCTGATACACCAAAAATGTCCTTATGTTTTTTTGGGTTATATTTGCAATAACTAATTAGGTATTTCCTTAGAGGCCTATATGTGCCTTCCCTCTTATTCCATGTCTCCTTCTTATCCACTTCTTATCCCCTTTCTCTCCCTTCTCAGTCTTCTCTGCTGCCACCTCACAATATCTTTGTCCATTCTTTCTTCTGCATTTTAGACATTTGGATGGGTTTGGACAAAATAGAGTAAAGCCTTCCCGTGGGTCAGTTGTTGACCCAATTGGCAACGGCTTCAAATGAATTGTGGCACAATGCTGTGCATGTGTAGACAGAAGAAACGTCCTACAACTCTCCCAATTCCCCAGCCATTCCCACTGTAGGACATGTTTCTGTCTCAACCTGCAGAGCACTATGTGCCTTTACAAACAGAGGAAAAGAAGAAGCACCTAACCGCTCATTGTTTGGGATGATGCCATGTGGCTGCAGAAGAACACAGCACAACGACAACTCCAGATTCTAAACAGGTAAGGACTTAATGGCACACCTTGACTGGCATCATCAACCCAGTTGTCTTATACAATACATACAGTCAGCCAATGGCCAAGAAATCTCTGGATTCCCAGATTCATTGTTGTTATTATAATAGCAAACTCCTGCCGCATAGGCTTACATTCTAATAGAATCATAATAAAACAATAAGAAGGGGAAAAGAAGGCACCAAACAGGCACAGGGTAGAGTAAAACTAACAGTATAAAAGTCAGATCAAAATCAAGTTTTAAAAGCTTTAGAAAAAAGAAAAGTTTTAGCTGAGCTTTAAAAACTGTGATTGAACTTGTAGTTCGCAAATATTCTGGAAGAGCGTTCCAGGCATAAGGGGCAGCGGAAGAAAATGGATGAAGCAGAGCAAGAGAAGTAGAGAACCTTGGGCAGGTGAGAAACATGGCATCAGAGGAGCGAAGAGCACGAGCGGGGCAATAGTGTGAGATGAGAGAGGAAGGATAGGAAGGAGCTAGACCGTGAAAAGCTTTGAAGGTCGACAGGAGAAGTTTATATTGGATTCTGAGGTGAATTGGAAGCCAATGAAGAGATTTCAGAAGTGGAGTAACATGGTCAGAGCGGCGAGCCAAGAAGATGATCTTAGCAGCAGAGTGGTGAACAGAAACCCACGAACTGATGTGAGAAGAAGGAAGGCCAGTGAGAAGAAGGTTGCAGTAGTCCAACCGAGAAATAACCAATGCATGAACAAGAGTCTTGGCAGAAGAGACAGACAGAGATTCAATGCATATCTTGCAGCAGAGGAAAGTGACTCTCATGGTTAAGGATTGCATTGACAAAAGAGAGAGAGAGAGAGATCAGTGAAACCAATACAGCCTGGATAAGCCAGCAAAATATAAACTCAATGCCTCTTCCAGAGTCTACTGTACCTGCTTTTCCCAAGAAGGTGAGAGGAGATACTGGTGTCAGGTGAAGCTGTTGGAGAAGGGATCCGTTTTGTGCGTTTATATACTCTCAGAATCTCCACCAACACTATGATGGGACACTTCAAAGCCTTAATTAGCTGCTTGCAAATTGTCACAACAGCATTACTCACCAAATTACTTTTAATAGCCGTGAAGTTTTAGGGCATTTCTTATCTTTTAATAAAGCTACTGTCAGCTTCTCTCAAAGCCACAATATTTGACATTCCACTATGCTGATCTCACCCAACCCCAACCCCCGGGAATCTTCTACAAGCTACTTTTTGGATCAAAGAAATATGGTAGTCAAATATAGTGTCACGATGTTCACACACTTCGTTTCTTCTCCTCCTCCTTCTTCCTCTTCTTGTTTTAGTTTTTCTTCCAATGGTACATAGTTAGAAGAATTCTGCTAATACGAGTTAAAGAAACAATGCCTCCCTTATCTAGTAATGCTTCAGGTCTTCTTTTGCTCCATAGATTGAAATGAACCAATTTGATTACCACCATCCTGACCAAGGTGCTGATCGGAACATAGGTGTCCTGTGGATTGTGCATTGCTCAAAACGTTTTTCTTCAGTTTATAGCTAAAGGAAGAATACCAAAACGCATGTATACACACACACACAAACGTGAGCAATTGGCATAGCATTTTCGTTTTCCCTTCTGGGAATCTTCTACCACCACCGTTTTGGATCAAATAATTGAAGTACTTTGGCCACATAATGAGAAGACGGGACACCCAGGAGAAGATGCTGATGCTATGGAAAGTGGAAGGCAAAAGGAAGAGGGGCCGACCAAGGGCAAGATGGATGGATGATATTCTGGAGGTGACAGACTTGACCTTGGGGGAGCTAGGGGTGGCGACAGCCAACAGAAAGCTCTGGCGTGGGCTAGTCCATGAAGTCATGAAGAGTCGGAAGCGACTGAACGAATAAACAACAACAACAACAATTTGTTAAGTACAACCAGTCCCTGATCTCTTCTTGATCATCCCAGAGTGCAGGACATGGAATAATGGGCTCAAGTTACAGGATGCCAGATTCTGGCTGGACATCAGGAAAAGCTTCCTGACTGTTAAAGCAGTATGACAATGGAACCAGTTACCTAGGGAGGTTTTGGGCTCTCCCACGCTAGAGGCCTTCAAGAGGGATGCTTTAAGGGGACCCCTACATTGAGCAGGGGGTTGGACTCAATGGCCTTATAGGACCCTTCCAACTCTACTATTCTATGATTGTGTAGAAGCCACAGCTCACAGAATTCTTACCACCACCACCACCTGCTTCTGATTATTATTATGATTATTATGATTATTATGATTATTATGATTATTATTATTTCAGTTTTCCTTCCAATCCTACATAGTTAGAGGAATTCTTCTAATGTGAATCACACAAATTCTTTTCATTTTTGTTTTTTTTTTAACTTGCAATGCATGAGGATTCTGTGTCACCCACATTTTGAGATGAACAAATTTGATCTCTACCATCCTAACCAATCTGCAGATCAGATCACAGATTTCGTGTGTTATTGCTCATTTCTCAAAGTTCACAGCAAAGAGAAGACTACTAAACTGCATTATATATATATATATATATATATATATATATATATATATATATATATGCAAGTTTGAGGGTAACTGGATATAAAAAGCATATAGTGTTATACTAAGAAATTATGTCCAAAATAACATATTTAAATCCAACATATGCATGTGTTTAAATATCTCTCTATCGCTATCAGTGACAAGATGATATGGAAGGGACTTATGAATCAATATTGTGAATCTGACATAGATCAGAATAGGACCAACGAGTCCTATTTATTTGTACTGTCATTCCCTTGATTTCCCGTTGACTTTTTCTCTGCAGCTGAAATTATGTTCTATGCTTTTTCACAATGTTTTATTGCTCACATTCTTGAATGTTTGCTGCCTTATTATTGTATTGGTTTTATATGTATGTTGTGAGCTTCCTTGGGAGAGTTTTCATGCATCTGAGGAATAAATTTAATACTAACACACACTAACAATTATAATTATAATCTGCATTTTCTTCCCCAAGCCTGTTAGTCCAATTCTTCCATAAATTCATCAATTTCTTTCATAGAACCATAGAATTGTAGAGTTGGAAGGGGCCTATAAGGCCATCGAGTCCAACGCCCTGCTCAGTGCAGGAATCCACCCTAAACCATCCCTGACAGATGTTTGTCCAGCTGCCTCTTGAAGGCATCTGATGCAGGAGAGCCCACCACCTCCCCAGGTCACTGGTTCCATTGCCATACTGCTCTAACAGTCAGGAAGTTTTTCCTGATGTCCAGCTGGAATCTGGCTTCCTGTAACTTGAGCCCATTAGTCTGTGTCCTGCACTCTGGGAGGATGGAGAAGAGATCCTGGCCCTCCTCTGTGTGACAACCTTTTAAGTATTTGAAGAGTGCTATCATGTCTCCCCTCAATCTTCTCTTCTCCAGGCTAAACATGCCCAGTTGTTTCAGTCTTTCTTCATTGCTTTTGACGTCTTCGTGGTCCGCTCTACAATTCATTTATAAGTAACTAGCAAAAAATATATATGACAGGTGTAGAGGAGCAGTCTGGTGAGGAGGTTAGTGAGTTTTGGCCCATCTGCTAGGCTTTAAGTGGCACTTCCATAGAAGGACGCAGTTCTGAGAAACATTGCTAGATGGCACCAGATGGCAAAAACTATTTCTCGGAATTAGGAACTTCCATAGAAGGCTGCAGTTCCGAGGAACATCTGTAGATGGTGCCAGAGGGCAAAAACTATAGCTGGCTTGGAGGAGCAGTCTGGGGAGAGAGAGAGAGAGACAGAGACAGAGACAGAGACTAGGGGGGAAATGTCTTAATTTCCAAAGTTCTATACTAATTGTTTGTGCCTCTCTCTCTCTCTCTCTCTCTCTCTCTCTCTCTCTCTCTCTCTCTCTCTCTCTCTCTCTCTCTCTCTCTGGGCCTGTTCAGACAACATGCTAAGCCATGGTTAAGCCACTAACCCCTTTTGTGGTAAATAGTTTGTTTGTATTGTGGTTATGTAGCCAACATGGTTAGGAATGGTTCACACCACACACTAAGTCATGGTTCACATGACATGCTAAGCCATAATGTTTAGCTCAAAATGCTTAACCACATGGCTTAGTGTGTTGTCTGAACAGGGTCCATCTCTCTTACACACACATTCACACCCACACACCCACACACCCACACACAGAAAGAGAGAGGGGGGAAGGAGGGAGATGTGGGAGAATGAAGCAATACAAGACCAGGAGAGACTTGGGGCAGCTTTCCTTTGCCATCCTCCCCATTTGGATTAGGGACTGAGAGAACAAGGGTGGGTGAAAGAAGGATATATTGCAGTCAAGCACAAATTGTGAAATTACATAACATCATCACTGATCATGGGGCACATCATTTAAGGCATCGGCTTCAATGAGAGAGCTTTAATTCTGGTCTGACATTAGCAGGTTTTTGATCATTGAATTCATACAAATATGACTCTAAAACACACAATTTTATACGTATTTTGGTCCTCCTCTTTTAGCTCCGACCAACATTTTATGCAAATGCATGTTCCGAAGGAGAAGTGCACAAGAACGTAAGAAGGGCCCTGCTGGATTAGACCAAGGGTCCATCTAGTCCAACCCTCTGTTCATGCAGTGGCCAACCATTTGTTGAGCAGGGACCATTAAAGCAGGACATGGTACAATAGCACCTTCCCACCCATATTCCCCAGCAACTGGTACACATGGGTTTACTGCCTCGAATACTGTAGGTAGCACACAACCATCAGGGCTAGTAGCCATTGCTAGCCTTCTCCTCCAGGAATTATTTTATTTATATTATAAATATGGAATGATCTCCCCGACGAGGCTCGCCTGGTGCCAACATTGTTATCTTTTCAGTGCCAGGTCAGGACTTTTCTCTTCTCCCAGGCATTTAACAGCATTTAACAACATATGCTAAGTTTGTTTGTTTTTTAATGGACCCCAGAACTGTTGTTGTTTAAATACTGTTGTTTTATACTGCTGTTTTTTATATTTTTGATGGTTTTTCATTTTGCATACTTTTTAATGTTCACTGTTTTTAACTTTTGTAAACCGCCCAGAGAGCTTCATCTATGGGGCATTATATAAATTTAATAAATAAATAAATATTATTTCTGATGGTTCATAACACACCCGTTCCTTTCAAAAATCTGGACCAAATGAAATCCTCAAGGGTCCCACAAGTATTTTTCTAATTCATATAGGAATATAATTCACATAATTCATATGTGCTCCAAGTATAGTATTTATGCTTGGGGGGGAAATGGCAAAAGTGCTGTTGTGTGGGTGTTTCTCACCATGTGGTGCTACATTTTGAGATTCAACTGCCTTCATAATGAAGAGGATGTGATGGTGATGGAGTGGCTTCTTTGAACTGCCCCACTCCTATGAGGGTGATCTGCTTGGTGCGTACTATTGCTTTCATCCCAAATGCATGTGGTTGATAAATATCCAGAGGGGGTGGGAGGGTAGGAGGTTATCTTATGGGAACAACATTGTTGTGGCTTTATAAAGAGCTGACAGGAGCTGCATTCAAAGGAAACGAAAAGCTCCAAAATTGCTCTTCAAGGCATCAAGATAATTTGTTGAGTGATGCTGATCGGGCAGTTCACACATAGCTAATTAAAACATCCAGCGGATTGTGCTAGATCAAAACCACAGCCGTTGAGGCAGAGAGTATATAAGCCCACACCATGGATCACTTCTCCACCAGCATCATCTGACACCTGTCTCTCTTCTCAACTTCTTTGGAAACACAGGTAAGGCAGATCCTGGAAGGGGTCACAAATGCTTCTTTTGCTCCTTCGTTCATGTTTTATTGCTCTTACATGTCTCTCTGTCTCTCTCTCCTTTTCCTAATAATCATATTACATTCCTCTACTGCCACCGAAGGCATCTCCTTCAGATAAAAGTGGAGTTGGAGGGCCCCTTCCTTTCTTCATATAAAAAAAGGGTTAATGTCATTTGAAACCTATGCAAAGTGGGTCTATGCTTGACCCACGGGAAGGCTTTCTCTAAACTGTAGAAAAGGGAATGAACAAAGGTGATGGGACGAAAAGTTGAGAATGGAGAGGTGGAGAAGGAGGAGGTACAAGAGGAAGGGCGCCTTCCACCAACCCCAAGTGATGTCCAGATTTTTACTGCAGACAGAATTCCTAAGAATTCAAGCACATTGTTAGTGTGTCCAAAAAGGACACAGACAAGCTGGAGCGTGTTCAGAGGAGGGCGATGAGGTTGATCGGGGTCTGGAATGAAAGTCCCATGAGGAGAGACTGAAAGAACTGGGCATGTTTAATCTGGAGAAGAGAAGATTGAGGGGAGACAGGATAGCAGTCTTCAAATACTTGAAAGGTTGTCACACAGAGGAGGGCCAGGATCTCTTCTCGATCCTCCCAGAGTGCAGGACACAGAATAATCGGCTCAAGTTAAAGGAAGCCAGATTCCGGCTGGACATCAGGAAAAACTTCCTGACTGTTAGAGCAGTACGACAAGGGAACCAGTGACCTAGGGAGGTGGTGGGCTCTCCCACACTAGAGGCCTTCCAGAGGCAGCTGGACAACCATTTGTCAGGGATGCTTTAGGGTGGATTCCTGCACTGAGCAGGGAGTTGGACTCGATGGCCTTATAGGCCCCTTCCAACTCTGCTATTCTATGGTTCTATGACTATGTCTCACCACCTCTGCCAGGGCTGGGAAATGTGTGTCCCTCCAGCTGTTCCTGGACTGCAAGTCCCATTATCCCTCACCATTGGCTATGCAGGCTGGGGCTAATGGGCACTGGTGTTCAACGACATCTTGAGGGCCACACATTCTCTTCCCAGGATGGTCATGCTTCTTCTGAATGCTCTCCAAAACATCTGTTGCAATCTGTATTCAATGATGCAGATATTTGAAATTAGAGAAATGGGGCATTATCTATGCTGGCCATCTGCTTCTGCTATTGGATGCCCCTAATGAAAGTGACCTCTAATGGTAAGGTAATGGCAAAAGAGGCTGTTATGAGTTCATCCCCAAAACAGATTGTGTGAACTTACACTTTTGGGGTACCACTACAGGCCACTCATGCTAGAAGTGTGCCAATAGCGTAAGCAGAATGCTGGCACTGGATATTGCCAATGAAGTATGCTCTGGAATTTAAATGGTAATATAAAACATGCTCGAAATGTGAAATCTGAACCACACCCATTGTCCAGCAAACCTGACTGCTGGCCAAGGCTGGGCAGGGGACATTTGACTCTTGTGGAAACTTAAATGTTGAATCACAGGACATGAAAGAACTGCACAATAGAGACGCAGCACAGCACAAGACAATCTATGTACAGGATTGATTGTTTGACTGTGGAAACTGGCAGCGCCCTCATGAAGAGATGCCCTGTCCCTTGATAGGGTACAACACACTATAGGCTTTATCGCATCTATGAATCACAACACTTCTTCTGCACGATGCTGCTCCTGATCAATCATATTATCTTTCAGACTCACCTCCATCACTCAGCAATGGCTTATTGTGGACCTGCCTGTGCTGTCCCATCCTGCGCTTCCAGCCCAGTCGTTGGTTTCGGATCAGCAGGTCATGGCTTTGGTGGCTTTGGAAGCGGCCTTGGCTTTGGCTTTGGAGCTGGCCATGGCTACGGCTTTGGCTCCGGTGCTCTGGTAGGCTCCGGTGTGCCTTCAGCTAATCTCGGTGTGCTCTCTGGAGTCAACCCCTCCTGCATCAACCAGATCCCCCCAGCAGAGCTCGTGATCCAGCCACCTGCCTCCGTCGTGACCATCCCAGGACCCATCCTCTCCGCCAGCTGTGAGCCTGTTTCCGTCGGAGGCAACACCCCCTGTGCTCTTGGAGGATTCGGAGGGAGATACTCTGGCTCTGGCTTCCTTGGGTCTAGTGGTGGTGCTCTTGGGTCTAATCTTCTGGGAGGACTTGGTGCCCGTCGTCTTGGGCGCAGAGGTAGCATTTGCTATTCCCCCTGCTAAATTCACATGGACTGTCAGCCGCCGAAAACTACAACCCAGAGATTCATGAGAGAATATTCGGGGCCTGGGTTTGCATATGCCAAGCACCCTTATGGCTACTGAAGTCATGGGAGTCCTTAGCATCCCTCGAGATCGGGCCCACCTCTATGTCTGTCCTAGATATGTTTTGAATCCAAACCTTTTCTTCTATATTCCGGAATTTTTGCCCCCTTCGGATTTTCCCTCAGTCATGTACAGTTCCTTTGCTCACCTGTAGCAGAGCAAAGGTGCCAGGGACTAGAAAAGTTGTCCTGTAAATTTGTGATAAGTCAAACTTGAAAATCAGGGTAAATAGCAGAGGGAAGACTGTTGTATTAATATAAATTCCCTTTCTCCCCCCCTTAAGAATATCTAATCAGAAAGCTGTTTTCCCCCACACATATTCATTGTGCTTCTCTACTCCAAAACTGCTTCTTGAGATGTGATTTTCATCCCTAATAAAACTTATGCTGCATCATACCACAGGAATACTGTTTTGCTTTGACACACACTCTGTTTATTCATATTCGTGCTGTGCTGAAAATTTCTCCTACGGAAATTGCGACCATTCTCATTCAATTTGGAAGGGGGGGGGGAATTGCCTTCAAAAGGACGTTCAAAGGAGAAGAAATTTTAGAGACATTCTCATGGGTTCGGCTCAGGGTTCTTGGGATTGCTTTACTCATGATATGACTGAGGTGTGTGTACGTGTTGACTTTCGTCATACAACCGTTTCTCTGTCAGCCTGTAGCCTCCTTGGCTTCCCACACTTCCTTCACAGGGTAAGACATCCCAGACTTTTATTCCTCCCATAGGGTATTTTCAGATCAGGAAGTGTAGGCAGCCTGGGAGACTATGGATCAGTCTGTAATCAAAAGAAGAATAGAGACAATTCCCTCAGCCACCTCACAGGGATGAGTTGAGGTCAAAAACACCACCACCACCCATTCAAAAGAAATTATAAGTTGCCCTGAGAATGAGGCAGAAAAATGGAAGACTCTTTCATGGGGAAAGAAAACTTACAGGAAAGTCCTGAGTTTTTTCTTTCCTTACCTTCTAGAAATAAAAGGAAACTTCTCAGAATTTTCTCCACTTTTTTTTCATCATTATCTTTTGGGGATGGCTGTATCCCCTCCCCTCAGTGCCCTGCCATCTACGAGGAATTGTGGAGGGTGCAAAATGGGGGCCGGACTGCCAACACAGTTGATGCCAGAGAATGTCTCCACCCCTAGAGAAATCCAGTAAAACAGTTCCCCCAATTTCTCTACTCAAAAATAGGGTGGAGAAATTTTGAGGGGTCACCTGTACACAGCTCTAGTTTTTATATAATATGTATTCTTGTGCAGAATTACACAATGTCTGACACATCCATGCAAGACACAGTGCATTCCCCCAACACCACCCTAAATATCCAGATGACAATTCATTTGCGGGGAGCTTTCTACAAACTGAACTTGGTATACAAGGAGAGAGGAGGGCAAGTATCTGAGATACAAGGACTGCCTGCAGAGATCAGGGGTGTGGAATGTGTGGACCTTCAGATGTTTTTGGACTACAACTCCCATTTGCCCTCCTAGCCAACATAGTCAACAGTGATGGATGGTCACACACTGGCCATCCTCAACGTAGATGACCTGGTACACTCACAGTGGCATTTGTATGGGTTGTATTTGTAGTAACCAACTGGACATCACTCTACAGAGCCTGTGTGGGGTGGTTTCCTTCAATTTCAATTTCCTCTCCTGTTCCACCTTTCATTGCCTTTCTCTCTCTTTTCAAACTGTCCTCTCTCAATCTCCTTTCCCCCCCATTCTCTCGTCTACATTTAAGATCGTCCTGTGGGTTAGGTTAAAGATTTCCTGCAGCTGAGTTGTGGACCTCATTGGCAATGATTTCAAGGGACAAAGACCTTTGGAAATGAAAATAAAGAAGCACCCAAGTCCCTTTTGTTTGAGGTGATGCCGCAGGTACCAGTGGAGAAACAGATCCCAATGTCAGGTCCAGGTTCTAAACAGGTAGAGAACCAGCCCATGTAGCTGCTGATTGAAGCAACCAACTCACTGGATGATGGCACTCACAAAATAGAACAACTCAGATGTTTTATGAAGCAATACAGGACAAGGACAATGTGGGGCATGATTGCAGGCTAAAATAACTGCATTCCCCCCTACGGAACTGGGCAGCTTGTGTAAAATCTGTTTTCCACACATTCTCAGGACGGGTTGAAAACATATCCATGAGTGAGAGGGATGTGGGACTGATTTTGAGAGAAGCTGAGGACCCGCTGGTAGGATGGGATATTGAGACCACCCTTGTCAGGGAGGCCATGAAGTCCGAAGATGGAGCTCCAGAGATGGCCTCAGCATGGACGTTGAAGTCACCCAGAACCACTGCCTTGCATTCCTCCAACACCCCGTTTAAGTCGACCTCCCAATGTCTCTAT
Source organism: Elgaria multicarinata webbii (assembly GCF_023053635.1). NCBI lineage: Eukaryota > Metazoa > Chordata > Lepidosauria > Squamata > Anguidae > Elgaria > Elgaria multicarinata. Next base: position 7,183,093 of record NC_086191.1, on the reverse strand, counting down.
AGCCCAACACCAGGAGCAGCTCCTCAAAGCCTACTCCATAGTGGAGTGTTTTCTCCCAGCTTCATGCGAGTAGCCCATTTAGCAACATCATTTTGTGATATCTACCTAAGAGGTGTGTATTGAAGTTATTGTCAGATTCCCTTTTAGCTTGAGGGTGAAATGCCATCCAAGTGACACTCAGCGCTGAAGCCAAAATGGCGGGGCAACATCTGGTGCCTAAAAACAAAAAAAAACCCAAAAACCCCAGATAAAGGCTCTTCCTGGAAATACAGCTGTATTAGGGGAGGCGTTTCAACCTTTTAGCCTGTGGGAAAACCACAATAGTGAAGATCCCATTTTGTACTTCCACATCATAATTGGTGGTGTGAAAACCAACTGTTTCGTAAAGCAAGAGAAGAGACCAGGGCTCTGATGCAGAAAAAAGTTTTAATAAGAGTGAAAAGAGAGATGCATTTGGGCAGAGATGTTTTCAGCAAGCTCTTTTGCGTGGGAAAAGCCAAAAGGAAGACATGCAAATGAACAGCTTCTGTATTGCTTATTTTGAGGGGGAAAGAGAGACACTATATTAATAGAAATTTCTTCCCCCTGCTGTTTGACCCCATTTAGTCCTTTGACTTGCTACACATCTCATGGACAACATTTCTTGCCTCTATCATGGTCATTCTGTGACGTGGGCTCAATAGAAGCAGGCATAGATAAATACAAATCAGACAAGCAGATAAATAGCGTGATATATGGGGATGGGTTTAGAATGAAAACAGATTGAGGAAAGATATTTATGGGCCTGATTTCCAGGAATGATGAATAGTCCTACAGCAGGCAAACTGGTGCACAGGCCTGGGTGTTTTGCCGTGAATCCTTGGAACATTCTGATTGGTCGTTGAGAGTCCATCTGAATTTAGCAGGGTGGAGAGCAGATACCACGTCTTCCTCCCAAGAACCCAAAACTGCGCCGGCCAAAAATATTAGAACCAAGAAGGCCATCTTGGCCGCTAAGGGCACATGGGGTGTTGCCGCCAACAGATACAGGGTCACAGCTTGCAGAGAGGATGGGTCCTGGGATGGTCACGATGCAGGCAGGTGGCTGGATCACGATCTCTGCTGGTGGGATCTGGTTGATGCAGGAAGGGTTGACTCCGGAGAGCACACCGAGACTGGCAGAAGGCACACCGGGACCGACCAGAGCACCAGAGCCATAGCCAATGCCACCAAAAGGGCCATAGCCAATCCCTGCTGCTCCAAGACCTGCTGATCCGAAACCAACGACTGGGCTTGAAGCACAGGATGGGACGGCACAAGATGGTCCACAGAAAGCCATGGTTGAGTGATGGAGGTGAGTCTGAAAGAAAACATGAGTGAGTGGGAGCAGCATCATGCAAAAATAGTGTTGTGTTGAGGAGCAATGCTCGAATCTGTGTACCTACTAGAACACAATATACAAGTAAAGACAATCTCTTCTTCAGTTCCATCCTCCCCAGTCCAAGGTTCAAACCCACATAGAGCTTTTCTTCGACTGAGCTGCACATGTTTTTTGTAGCCAATTCATGTTTTCTCTTCAACAGTTCGATATCGAATGAATCAAATTGCCAGAAAAAGTTTCCCAGAGACTGGGTGAGTTTGAAATGTCTCCTTTGGGGGTCATTTGAAAGGACCATGTAAACTCGGGAGAATATTCCCTGTGCTATATTGGATACTGCTGACCCACCTATGCTAGTGATGTACTGCTAGCTTAGGCAACCTCAAGTGGTACATTAATACTGCAAGCTGACATGGCAGCATTTTGAAGGAAGTGTCTTCGCTCCAGCTTATGTAACTGATGTGCCACCAAACATCACCTTCATTAGTGGTACATCAATGGCATAAAGCCAGCAGCAGAAATGAATCCTTCCCAATCTTTTCAATGATATTTGTATCGTTGAATGAAGAAAGCAACACAAGGTTCAATCCCATGCATAACTCATCTGGCACTGTGTTGTACATCTATTCAGACCATCTCAATTCATGCCCTGGCTGGCTATCAACACTCAGTTGTCAAAAAAATTAAAACAGCTTCCGTCCAAACTTTGCGATCAATCAGTTTACTGGACACTGAATGTGTTTTGAATTTCATATTTTGGCCAGAATTTAAATTCCTTTATACATTTAGGCATGTCCTTCATGTACAGCATTCAACAATGCCGGTCCACTTACACTACTGATACACTAGTGGTTTTTTTTTCTATAGACAATGCCGTTTGTGGCAATAGAGCGATTAAATATGATTATTAGGGATTGAAAGTGGAGGAAGTTAGATTTTGGTGGCGAGAGAGAAAGAGAGAGAGAGAATGGATAATGGAGGACCATATAACTCTTCCAGAATCTGCCTTACCTGGTTGTCCAGAGAAGCTGTGAGGAAACACAGGTGTCAGGTGAAGATGCTGAAGAAGTGATCCATGGTGTCCGTTTATATACCTTCAGAATCCCCATCTACGCTTACGATGCAGCATTTTCTGCCAAACATTTTAATTAGCTAGTCAGAAATTGTTTCCTCAGCATCCCAGAATAAATTGCTTTAATAACCATGAGCACTTGGGGGATTTTTATTTCCTTTCAAGACATCTCCTGCGAGCTTCTCCGAAAACCACGATATTGTGCATTCCAACATGATGATCTCTCCCCATCCATCCTCAACCTGGATTTTTTTTTTAACCACAGATCAAAGAAAGAAGGATATCCTGCAAAGCACCTTCATGTGGGGGAAACTGTTTACAAAAGCATCTTCGTGCTCCTTCCTCCTTCCTGTTATTATTTCAACTGTGGCCTTTTCTACACCTAAGGATTATCCCAGGGAAATGGAGGGATCATTTGGATGCACAGGGATGATCCCAGGATGGGGGGGGGGAGAGAGAGAAGGGTAGAAATGGCTTGTATCTCAAAATGTATAGTAGGTGGGGGGTATCTTGACCATTGAACCATACCTAGTTGGAGTAACTTGCCCAGCATGAATTAGAAGATTTCTTGAGGGACCCTTGAGGATTTCCTTAGGTCCAGATTTTGAAATGAATCTGTGTGTTCTGTCTCATCTTGACCACTGTGTGGATCAGAATGCACTTCCACAACATATAAATCTCAGCTAAAAGTGGAATAGCTGTGTGTGTGTGTGTGTGTGTGTGTGTGTGTGTGTGTGTATTTTCGGGTAATGTTTATATAAATTTAATAAAAGCCTGCCTGTTTAAGAGAAGAGTTCGGGCTCTCTCATGTTTGCTCCAGAACCATAAAACTAAAATATTAGAAGCTATTGCAGATGCCTTCACTGATGTGACATGCCATCAGTGACAATGTTCAGAAACTTCAGAACTATCCTACTTCTTGGTTTGCTGTGGTTTCCCACCCGTGTTCCCCATCATCTAGGGTTTACAGGCTTATAGCCTGTAATATTGGAGATGTTACATAGACATCAGGACTAGTAGCCATTGATAGCCTTCTCCTCCAGGCACCTGGTAATGGGCGGAAAACAGATTCTACACAATTTGTATACATCTGTTGGCGAGAACACAGCGCCGTTAGCCAGCCAATATGCCCTGCATTGTTCTTGTCCTGTATTGCTTTATGAAGCATCTCAGGCCTTAGCTAGACCAGGCTATATCCCGGTTTGACCCTGCTCCACACAATTACTCGCGAGGAGCTGGGAGCCGCACACAGGCCACAGTGCTCCTCAGGAGTGCGGTGCCCATTGGGGTTAGGGTGGTGGTGGGGAACAGGGAAAACAATTTTTTAAAAAACAAAACCAAAACCATTACCTTCAGTGCACGATTGTTTGTGCACTGCTGGTCCTTTAAGGAAAAAAATGGCAGGTGTGATGCCTCTCTTCCTGAGGTCATCACACCTTACGTGTAAACAGAGGCGGGATCTCATGTTAATCACAACGCGAGATCTTCACTCCTCCGTCCCAGACTTCCAGGTAGGTCTAGCTAAGGCCTCAGTTGTTCGATTTTGTGAGAGTTGGCTGCTTTAATCAACAGCTGCATCCATTGGTTAACCTGTAAAGCTAGATGCTTCATTGGGAAATAGAGAACAAAGGCAACATGGGGCATCTTTACTGAACAAGGTAACATGTGGATGCATGAAGAGTATGTTCTAGGCAAGCCCAATTTGTATAAAGATGTCCTTTATTATTCATCCTTCAAGACCAATATTAGGGCTGTGCTCTGCTTCTCTTTGGTTCTTAGAAGCAATAGCAGAGTGGGGTGCTTCGCCTCCATTAAAAGCAGAGCAGAAGCACGTCGTGTGGCTAGCGAAGCATAGCAAAGAGAAGCGACTGCAAGCGGATCGATCCGCCCGCCATTTTGGATAATTTTTCCCATAGGATTGCATTGCGGAAAAGATTAGCGTATAACTTTTTTGTTTTGAAACCCACATCCCTGAAACTTACTGTGCTTAGAGAGTCATGGGTGGGAGTCATTTGTGGAGATCTTCAGATCTTTTTGTCATGTGGTTTGCTTGCTATTAATTTGTTTAGAATGGCTAAAAGCGGGAGAGGAGAACATTTTTTTGAAGCAATGAAAGGCAGATTCAACTCCCAGTCATGATCACCTGATGAAGCATCCTCTGAAATGGGGAGGGGGATTTTCATATATTCCCCCAAAATCAGTGGAGGCTCTGATTTCCTTCCAACTGGGCATGAATGTGGATACATGGAAAAGCTCTCAGGCTGGTGATTTTGAGGTTTCTAACATGAAAACTAATGGAGTTCTCGAGAGGGGCATGAATTGGGGTTAGGGGGTGATGCTTAAAATGAAAAAAATCACAAAAAATCAGGGAATGCTTGGATTTGCTTGGAGCTTGGAATGAATGTGGATACATCACTAAGCTCTCATGGTGCCAATTTTGAGGTTTGTAACATTAACAGTAAAAAAGTTATAGGCATTTGAATTTCAATCTGGATGCTCAAACATTTTTCTTCATATATCATGCTTTCCTGTGACAGTTGACATTAGGGCTGTGCACCACTTCAGATCCGAATCCCGAATCCAAAGCAAATTGGGGTGATTCGGACCTTCCTAAAACTGATCCGAAGTGAATCTGGAGGTCCACATCAACCCAAAGTGATTGGGCTCAATTCAGAAGGTCTGAATTGGGATCCGAAGTGAATCGGGGGGTCCGTGCACAGCCCTGGTTGACATACCTACACAAAGTAAGATATAATGCTATGGAAGTGGTATGGAAGCAGTATATGGCACGTGTCATGGGCCCCAATAGATCTTGCCAGTGTTGCTGTGAGTTTATGATAATTGCTGCTGCTTCTGCTTCTTTGCTGCTTCTTCTTCTTCTTCTTCTTCTTCTTCTTCTTCTTCTTCTTCTTCTTCTTCTTCTTCTTCCTCTCTCTCTCTCTCTCTCTCACGCACACACATACACACACACATAGAGAGAGAACTGCATGTACTCTGGGTGTGACTGTAACAAAGTAACAAGAGAGCAAATATTCCTAAATCATGAGGGATTGAACATTACTAAAAATCTGCAATGTAAGTGCAGCTACAAGAACGTAAGTGGGAGAAATCCAGAGCGACTAAATAAATAACTAAATGAAAAGAAAAATAGGAGACATCAGTCTATTTATGGTCTACAGCAGTTTCTAAGGCATTATTACATAAGCCTGTTCCATGCATTTTTCTTTATTTTTAAACACACACACAAACATACACACACAATTCTGAACATATTTGTTTAACAAACACAGCTTTCATATGAATTTACCCTGCAACTTGCATTATGTAAACATTTTAACCTATGGTGTATATGTGTGCATGTGCGTGCATACATGTGCAATCTATTTTGTATGCATTTGGTGCTCTTCTTTGAGCTGTGAACTGCACTGTAAGAGTTTGAGAAATATGAAATGTCTATTTTCTCAACTGCACATGGGTCAAGACGGTGCACGGCAAATCTGCTCATTTCAAAACACGGACCACATCCTCAAGCATCCCTAGAAAAAGCAAACAGTATTTGTGTAATTCACACTAAAATACTTTAACTACATCTCATTGGGACGAAAATGGAAAAAATAAAAAGGAGGAGGACCAGGTGGAAAGGAAAGGTGTGTCCCTGCTTCTGGGAACTGTTGCTTACAGATTTGGTGCTGTCCTTCATTTCCCAGTTGTGTTGAACCCAACTGTAGCTGGTAGAAAGTTCCCAGGAAAGGAAAACATTCAAACAAACAGATCAGACGGTTGTAATATAATATTGCGGTTTGGCGAGAAGCTGACTGTAGCTATAATAAAAAGAAGGTAATAATGCCAACTCTTAATAGTTATTAAGGTAATTTGTAGAGACAAGAAACCCACCCACCCCATCTAGTATTACATTTTCAGATAATAATGAGGAGGAGGACAAAGAGGAGGACAAATAGCCTTATGTAAACTGTTTCATCTGCGTGAAGATGCTTTGCAGGACATCCTTCTTTCTTTGATCTCTGGTTAAAAAGTTGTGGGTGGGTGGAGACAATCATGTTGGAATGCACAATATTGTGGTTTTCGGAGAAGCTGACAGGAGATGTCTTGAAAGGAAATAAAAATCCCCCAAGTGCTCATGGTTATTAAAGCAATTTGTTCTGGGATGCTGATGAAACCATTTCCGGCTAGCTACTGTAATTAAAATGTTTGGCAGAAAACGCTGCATCGTAAGCATAGATGGGGATTCTGAAGGTATATAAATGGACACCATAGATAACTTCTTTAGCATCTTCACCTGACACCTGCTTCCTGAAAGCTTCTCTGGACAACCAGGTAAGGCAGATTCCGGAAGAGGTACATGGTCCTCCATTATCCATGCTCTCTCTCTCTCTCTCTCTCTCTCTCTCTCTCCATCAAAATCTTCCTCCACTTTCAATCCCTAATAATCATATTTAATCAATTTATTGCCACAAACGGCATCATCTATAGAAAAAAAAACCACTAGTGTATCAGTAGTGTAATGATGAACATGAAGGACATGCCTAAATGTATAAAGGAATTTAAATTCTGGCCAAAATATGAAATTCAAAACACATTCAGGCTCCAGTAAACTTATATGCTCAAAAACTTTGAATGGAAGCCATTTTGATTCTTTTGACAACTGAGAGTTGTTAGCCAGGGCATGAATTGAGATGGTCTGAATAGATCCACAACACAGTGCCAGAAGAGTGAGGCATGGGATCGAACCTTATCTTGCATTCTTCATTCAATCAATATGTTTACTGCTCAATCCACAGATCATTGCAACACATACAAACTTGACATTTTGCTATACTATACAAGATATGGTTAAAAATTACAGAGCTATCAAAAACGTAACATGCATTACTAAAAGGATAGTAAGTTAGGAGCACAGCGGACACACAGAAACCTTTAATTGCTTCTCAATGACATTTCATTTATATCTCTGAATCTTTATAACAACACACACCAATAGTATCTAAAAAGTTTGCTCTAAATCTATTAGCTTTCACTGCAAATAGTGCAACCCTTTGTATCACATATGGGTTGATTGAATATAATAAATAACTCAGTTTTTCCTTAGCACCCCAGTATTTCACTTTCTTTTTAAAAAAAGGCTCTAAATAACTTTTCCTTATATCTATATATATGAAAAAGGAAAGGAACCTCTCGTGCAAGCACTGAGTCATTACTGACTCTTGGAGGGATGCCAGCTTTCGCTGACATTTTCTTGGCAGGACTTATAGCGGGGTGGTTTGCCGTTGCCTTCCCCGGCCGTGATTCCCTTTCCCCCAGCTAACTGGGTACTCATTTTACCGACCTCGGGAGGATGGAAGGCTGAGTCGACCCGAGCCGGCTGCCTGAAACCAGCTTCCTCTGGGATCGAACTCAGGCCGTGGGGAGAGTTTCAGCTGCAGAAACTGCTGCTTTACTGCTCTGCGCCACACGAGGGGCAGTCAAATACATAGTGTGTTATGTCCTTTGGAACTGGCTCTCCACAAACACATAACCTGTCTTCTACTGGTATGCCGTGGAATCTCCCCCCATTTCATCACAGTATCAATTTGTTCAAACCTTAAACGTGTAAGGACTTTCCGGTGTTCCATTTTCATGGGTACTGATAGGTATTTCTCAAGTTGGTGTAGGTATTTTGTGCTAGCTAGCCATTTTGCTGTTCTTAAGGATGTGAGCGCTGTTATATCAGTTTGCGCTCCTACATCCAATATTCTTTGTTTAAAAATATTTCTGCTAGCTGTCAGTGTTGGATTGAGTGCCTGGTGAGAAAATCCAAAGTTTGGAAGGAGTTTGAAAAGTTTCTGCAGCCAAAAGTTCCCTTGCACAGATATCATTGAGGAAGGGTTCAAATCTGCTGGTGACTTTATGCGATTAAAATGGCCTACCAGAGGAGACATGAGCCTTGTGTGGCGCAGAGCGGTAAAGCAGCAGTTTCTGCAGCTGAAACTCTCCCCACGGCCTGAGTTCAAGCCCAGCAGAAGCTGGTTTCAGGCAGCCGGCTTGGGTCGACTCAGACTTCCATCCTCCTGAGGTCGGTAAAATGAGTACCCAGCTAGCTGGGGGAAAGGTAATAATGGCCTCCTTCAACTTAACAGTCTTTTAGCATTTAAGAAAGCTATAAGGACTGATCTATTCCGAAAGGCCTATCCAGTGGAATTTTATGATGTTTTTTGGATGTTTTAATAATGTATACTATGTTTTTTATTTATTTATTTATTGCATTTTTACCAACCAACAGCCAAAGCTGTTGGACGGTACAAAAATGCAATAAATAAACAAATTAAAACTTTTAATCAGCTTTATGTATTTTATATTTATTCTTGTTCCCCGCCTTGATCAAAATGGAGAGGTGGGTAAGAAACATATTATTATTATTATTATTATTATTATTATTATTATTATTATTATTATTATTATTAATGTACCACTAATGAAATGATGTTTAGTGGCACATCAGTTGTATCAGCTGGAACAAAAGGCTTCCTTGGAGACCCTGCCATGTCAGCTTGCAGTGTTAATGTACCCCTAGAGGTTGCTTAAGCTAGCAGTACATCACTAACATAAGTGTGTTGGCAGCATTCGATATAGCACAAGGAATATTATCCTTAGTTTACATGGTCCTTTCAAATGAACCCCAAAGGAGACATTTGAAACTCACCCAGTCTCTGGGAAAATTTTTGTGGCAGTTTGATTCATTCAACATCTCAATGTTGAAGAGAAAACATCAATTGATGGCACAAAAAAAATGTGCAGCTCTGTACAAGAACTGCTCTACATGGGTTTGAACCTTGGACTATGGAGGATGGAACTAAAGAAGAGATTGTCTTTACTTGTATATTGTGTTCTAGTACGTACACAGATTCGAGCATTGCTCCTCAACACACCACCATTTCTGCATGATGCTCCTCTCACTCACTCATGTTTTCTTTCAGACTCACCTCCATCACTCAACCATGGCTTTCTGTGGACCATCTTGTGCCGTCCCATCCTGTGCTTCAAGCCCAGTCGTTGGGTTTGGATCAGCAGGTCTTGGAGCAGCAGGGATTGGCTCTGGCCCTTTTGGTGGCATTGGCTATGGCTCCGGTGCTCTGGTCGGTCCCGGTGTGCCTTCTGCCAGTCTCGGTGTGCTCTCTGGAGTCAACCCTTCCTGCATCAACCAGATCCCACCAGCAGAGGTCACGATTCAGCCACCTTCCGTCGTTGTGACCATCCCAGGACCCATCCTGTCTGCAAGCTGTGACCCTGTATCTGTTGGAGGAAACACCCCGTGTGCCCTTGGAGGTTTTGGACAACGTGGCCTCCTTGGTCAAAGCCTCCAAGGTGGTCTCCTTGGTTCTAATGTTTCAGGGTTGCCCTTTGGTCAGGGCCGTTATGGGTTCGTGGGGCGAAGAGGCAGCATCTGCTATACCCCCTGCTAAATTCACAAGGACTCTCGATGACCAAACAGAATGATTCAAGGATTCACGGCAAAATCCCCAGGCCTGTGCACCTCCTTGGCTGCTGCTGAAGTCAAAGACGCCCATAGCTATCTTTCCTGAATCTGTTTCCATTCTAAATCCATCTCTCTGTATCACACTATATATCTGCTTGTCTGATTTTTATTTATGTATGTCTAGTTCATTTGAGCACACATCACAGGATAATGATGACAGGGACAAGAAATATTGTCCATGAGATGTATGGCAAGTTAAATGGCTAAATTGGGTCAAAAGTTAGGGAAGAAAGGGGAGGAAAGTTCTATTAATATAGAATCTCTCTTTTCCCCTCAAAATAAGCAATACAGAAGCTGTTCATTTGCATGTGTTCTTTTTTGGCTTTTCCCACAGAAATGAGCTTGTTCAAAACATCTTTGCCCAAATGCATCTCTTTTCACTCCTATTAAAACTTATTCTGCATCACAGCCCTGGTCTCTTGTCTTGCTTTACGAAACAGTTGGTTTTCATGCCACCAATTATGATGTGGAAGTAGAAAATGGGATCCTCACTATTGTGTAGTTTTCCCACAGGCTAAAAGGTTGAAATACCTCCCCTAATACAGATGTATTTCCAGGAAATACATCTGGGTTTGTTTTTGTTTTGGGTTTTTTGGGGTTTTAGGCACCAGATTTTGCCCTGCCATTTTGGCTTCAGTACTGTGTACCACTGGAATGGCATTTTGCCCTCAAGCTTAATGGGAATCTGACAATATCTGCAAATCACACCTCTTATGCAGTTGTCACAAAATGATGTTGTTAAATGAGCTACTCACATGAAGTTGGGAGAAACCACTCCACTATGGAGCAAGCCTTGAGACAGATTGGGAAGCTTCTGGTGTACTAACCAACATCCTCTCTGACCGAGCTGGCAAAGGTGTTCCTGAATGGGGTGTTGGAGGAATGCAGGACCATGGTTCTGGTTGACTTCAACTTCCATGCTGAGGCCATATCTGTAGCTCCATCTTCATGGCCTCCATGGCAACCATGGGGCTGTCTCAGTTTCCCATCCTATGTACAGGGCTGATTTCAGAAAGTAACATTATTGATTATTCCTCGCCCCCCTTGCAAGTGAGCTATGGGGTTCTGCAGGGTTTGATATTGTCCCCCCAATGCTGTTTAATATCTTTATGAAGCCTTTGTGAGTGCTCATTAGGGGATCTGGAGTATGCTAATGACATACAACTCTGTCTCCCTATGACGTCTGAATCAGGTGAGGCTGTGGAAGTCCTGGATGAGTGCCTAGACTCAGTAATGGGCTGGATGAGGGCCAATAAATTGAATCTGAGTCCTGGCAAGAAGGAAGCCCTGTGGGTGAGGATTCCAAGTTCAGAAGATAGACACATTACCTGTTCTGGATGAATTAATGAATTTTATTTACGGTCACAAGACCAGCAAAACAACACGACAATATGAGCACATATAATATCCCCAAACCGACAGAATAAAATGGGACTATGAATAAAACAATATATGGTAACAATTAATTAGTTAAAATATGTCCCACATATTTTAAGAGATTAAAACATTATCACCATCAGATGATATCATCTCACGCCGACAAGCAATTGCCGCAGCACAAAATTGAGCCACCTTGGAGGTTATCTGAGAGTTCTGATCAGCCAAAAGATAGTCTGTATAGAACACATCAGATCTCCCAGGTATTCCTTGTAAAATAGGAGTGATGAAAGTATGCCGAAAATCACAATAAAAGGAGCAGTACAACAATACTGAATGTGGTTGCCCTCTACATAAAAGGTCAGCTTCATGGTTTGGGGGGTTCTCTTCGATCCATCATTGCTGGTGGAGACCCAAGCGGCCATCTCAACTCAGAGTTTGCCAACTAGTTTGGCAACTATGGCCTTCCCTGCACAGGGATAGCTTGGTCACAGTGGTACAAGCATTAGTAACCTCAAGACTGGATTATTGCAATGTGCCCTGTGTTGGGCTGCCCTTAAAGCCGCTCCAGAAGCTGTGCTTCCAGCCCAGAGGTTGGTTTTGGATCAGGAGGTCTTGGCTATGGTGCTTTTGGCTACGGCTCCAGCATTGTCTCCAGTTAGCAAAATTAACAAAACATATCAGACTCCTTTGGATTACAGCACCTACTTCAAGCAGCTTTGGACCAGGATTCCTGAGACAGCGCCTTCTCCATCACTAACCTGCTTGGCCACTGAGGACATGTTCCTGGTGGTCCAATTGGAGAAGAGCCTTCAGTGTGGTGGCCCCCTTCCTGTGTAACTCCCTGCCTTTGGAGGTCAGGCAGGCGCCAACATTGCAATGTTTCCTAAAAACGTTATTGTTCCAACAAGCTTTCCCAGAATGACCAGCTGTGCTTCAATCTGTACCTGCTCTTTTAAAATGTAATTGTAACGATGTTTTTATTCCGTTATCCCATTTGTTCACTGCTCTGAAATTGATGGATAGGGAGCAATAAATAAATTAATTCAGTGGGGCTGTAAATCAGCTCTGGGTTTTAATCAGAACCTGGCAGAACTCTGAAGGCGGTACCCAAGTTGCTGAACCCGATCCCCCCAAATGGCCAATGCCTTGGGTAGCTTGTTTAGGGTTCGGGCTGGTTCGGGCTAAACCCCAGAATGGATTCATGGTACTACCAACATTGAAACCCCCAGACTCCATTGCCAGTTTCCAGTGGGATCATCCCACACGCAAAATTAAATTGGACTGAGATTCAGGGCAGAACTGCTTCACACAACGTAGAGTTCATTTGTGTCTTTTGCTACCAAAATGGATAACAACGACCACCAATTTGGATGGCTTTGGATGGGGACTAGACAAATTCATAGGGGATTGGACTATCAATGGCTACTAAGCTAGAGGCTACATGCCATGTCTGGTATTAGAGTATGCCTATGTTGCTGGTACATATCATACTTGTACAGGCCGCTGTTTGACCATTATGTGAACGAAATGCTAAACTAGATGGACCCTGCCCTGATCCGGGATTCTTCTTCTTCTTCTTCTTCTTCTTCTTCTTCTTCTTCTTCTTCTTCTTCTTCTTCTTCTTCTTCTTCTTCTTCTTCTTCTTCTTCTTCTTCTTCTTCTTCTTCTTCTTCTCATCCAGCATGTTTTGATCCATCAATGATCTTCTAATAATCTTATGAGTTGTATCTGCAACCACTGGATATATCTTCTTCTTCTTCTTCTTCTTCTTCTTCTTCTTCTTCTTCTTCTTCTTCTTCTTCTTCTTCTTCTTCTTCTTCTTCTTCTCCTCCTCCTCCTCCTCCTCCTCCTCTTCCTCTTCCTCTTCCTCCTCCTCCTCCTCCTCCTCCTCCTCCTCCTCCTTCTTCTTCTTCTTTCCTCCTCCTCCTTCTTCGGTCTTCTTTCCCTCCTCCTCCTCCTCCTCCTCCTCCTCCTCCTCCTTCTTCTATTTATTTGTATCCCACATTTTGCCCAATACCGGGCATCAAGGCAGCCTTACAAAATTTAAAACATATACATTTTAAACCTAGGAAAAGAAATGTACAAAAAAGAAAACGTAACTGGAGGACCAGATTATTCTCCAAAGGCCTGCTGGAACAAACAAGTTTTTGCTTGCTTCCGAAAGCCCATCAAGGAGGGAGGAAGTCTAGCTTCCCTGGGAAGAGAGTTCCAAAGCACTGGAGCAGCCACCGAGAAGGCCCTCTCCCATGTTCCCACCAGGCACGCCTGTGAAGGTGGTGGGACTGAAAGAAGGGCTTCTCCAGAAGATCTCAAAGTACAGGCAAGCTCATAAGGGAGAATACAGTCTTTCAGATAACCTGGATCTAAGCCCTATATATTTGTAAGCAAATAAACCAACTAACATACACAATACATACAAAAAACAGCACCACACCCTACACCATACCAGAGCCAAACCACCCTCCTCATTTAATGCTACCTTCAAAAGAAAACACCGTGCTGTATCCACCCACCATTTTTAGTTTCTTGGAATATGTCAAGGGCTATCATTGAAGAGGCGTTCTTGGAAAGAAAGAAAATAGGCGTGGTGATGTAGAGAGGCACTAAGTTTACATCATGCGGCCTCAGGTAATATTTAAAGAAAAAAATCAAGGAAGGGCAGGCAGCCTGGAAATTCAAGGGTGTCCATATTGGGGAATTCAATGTTCCAGGGCATGCAAGAAACCCAATCAAAACGATTCAGGAGATCTGGGTTCCAGTCTCCCGTTCAGCCATGAAGCTCATGCTGGATGAATTTGAACCAGTCAGTGATGCTTACCCTAATCTACCTAACAAGCTTGTTAGAATAAAGGCTTGTCTACACCTGTACTGGGAGGGAGGGGGGAATTTAAGTCTGACCTGCTCCCATGATCCTTCCCCAGTGTCTACATGGCTGTGCGATGTCCCAGAAGGGGAGAGGGACATCATGGCAGCATTTTATTTTATTTTTATTTATTTATTACAAAAAAGTAAGGGAGCCGAGCCCCCACCAAACTTCACACCAACCTGCCCCCCTTACCATCCAAGGGATGGTGAAATTGACATGTTCCACTTTTAGATAATGGCAATTCTGCTGCATTTAAACTATATTGTCTGGAATCTGAACAACTGAAGAGTTTTGTTGTTTATTCGTTCAGTCACTTCCGACTCTTCATGACTTCATGGACCAGCCCACGCCAGAGCTTTCTGTTGGCCGTCACCACCCCTAGCTCCCCCAAGGTCAAGTCTGTCGCCTCCAGAATATCATCCATCCATCTTGCCCTCGGTCGGCCCCTCTTCCTTTTGCCTTCCACTTTCCCTAGCATCAGCCTCTTCTCCAGGGTATCCTGTCTTCTCATTATGTGGCCAAAGTACTTCAGTTTTGCCTTTAATACCCTTCCCTCAAGTGTGCAGTCTGGCTTGATTTCCTGGAGTATGGACTGGTTGGATCTTCTTGCAGTCCAAGGCACTCTCAGAATTTCCCTCCAACACCACAGTTCAAAAGCATCTCTCTTCCTTCGCTCAGCTTTCCTTATGGTCCAGCTCTCGCAGCCATAGGTTACTACGGGGAATACCATTGCTTTAACTATGCGGACCTTTGTTGTCAGTGTGGTATCTCTGTTCATAACTATTTTATCAAGATTTGTCATTGCTCTCCTCCCAAGAAGTAAACGTCTTCTGATTTACTGGCTGCAGTCCGCGTCTGCAGTAATCTTTGCGCCCAGAAATACAAAGTCTGTCACTGCCTCCACGTTTTCTCCCTCTATTTGCCAGTTTTCAATCGAGCTGGTTGCCATAATCTTGGCTTTTTTGAGGTTTAACTGCAACCCAGCTAAGCCAAAATAGCTACATGGATGACAACTAGTCGGTTGTCATTTGGTTTGTGCTTTTATATTCTATTTTATATCATGCTTTTATACGGTTGTTTTTGTACTTTGAATGGTTTTAATTTTTGTGAACAACCCAGAGAACTTCAGCTATTGGGCAGTATAAAAATGCAATAAATAAATAAATACTAAATTGCTGCCCATCCCACCCGCATGGGCACGGAGCTACCCCATACAGTTCTGTGCTTGTTTGAGGACCCAGGAGGCCACACCACACCAGCAGTAGTCATTGGGGTAGTCTTGGGAGCACAGAATAACCAGGACATCCTCCGTTTCTTGGGGAAAGTCTGTGGTCATCCCTAGTTGAACCCATGATCCCCTGTGCATGATTGGGATACACAGCAACAACCTAGAGATGACCGCTGGATAACTGCCTAGTGTAGACATGTCCTAAGATGGAGAGGAGGGCTGGACATTAACAGAGGAGGACACAACAATTTGAATCCTGCCCAGGAGGGTCATGTACGCTGCCTTGACTGGGTTCCTCACCAGAGGAAAAGAGAGGGAATGTCATTGTCATGAAAATGATAACAACAACGGTCAAAGGACATTCTGAACTACAATTGGTTGTATGAAAATAGTCAGTGTCCTGAAGCAAAACAGGAGAGTAAGGATAATGATGCAGAGTAACATTTATTTGGAATGAAAAGAAAAGGTATTGGGGTAACAATTTTGGACAGAACAAAGGAGAAGAAATACATATGAATGAATGGTCCCCTATTACATATCTTGACAATGAAAAAAAAATTGATAGAGCATTCTTCTCCAGACTATTTCCCCTGATTTATGGATATGACACGACACAACTTTCATAGACAACTTTTCCCATTCCTGTGCTCTTTGCTATGCTACACATGTACAAAAAAGCTATACATGAAGAAGTATAAGAACAGATAAGTGTAGAGGCATGCATTGAAATTCGAAACACATCCATGAAAGATATATAAAGGCCTGATTATCAGGGATTCTGAGCACTCTATTAGCTCTCATTGACTTCAGCAGCCAGGGGTCAACCTATCAAAATCCAGGCTTGAATGTTCTATCACAAATATTTTGGTTCGGTTTTTTTGGTCATCGACTATTCATGTGAATTTATCAGGGGGTATAGCAGATGCTGCCTCTTTGGCCCACAAACCCATAACGGCCCCAACCAAAGGGAAACCCTGAAACATTAGAACCAAGGAGAGGAGTTTGGAGACCACCTTGGAGGTTTTGGCCAAGGACACCATCTTGGCCTCTAAGGGTTCATGGGGTGTTGCCTCCAACAGATACTGGGTCACAGCTTGCAGAGAGGATGGGTCCTGGGAAGGTCACGATGGAGGGAGGTGGCTGCATCACGATCTCTGCTGGTGGGATCTGGTTGATGCCTGAAGGGTTGACTCCAGAGAGCACACCAAGACTGGCAGAAGGCACACCGGGGCCGACCAGAGCACCGGAGCCATAGCTAATGCCACCAAAGGGGCCAGAGCCAATCCCTGCTGCTCCAAGACCTGCTGATCCAAAACCAACGACTGGGCTGGAAGCACAGGATGGGACGGCACAAGATGGTCCACAGAAAGCCATGGTTGAGTGATGGAGGTGAGTCTGAAGGAACATAGCAGGGGTGGGGGGGAACCTTAGCAAATTAGAAATGGAGCTACAGCCACCAACTGTCATGAATTTTGAGTACGAGCTGGAGAAATCCAGAAATCGTGACATTGCTCATTCAGCTAGACTCCACCATGCAAGGCACAGTGCAACCCTCTCCCAATACCATCTCTTATAGTAAATGCGCATGCAGAAATTTCAGTTTAACTTCGTATACAAGGAGACGGCATCTCTGATGTCATTCCAATGGTTTAAACATGACTGAACGACTTCTCCAAATAAAAAGGAAAGAAGCACCAAACTCCCTCTTGTTTGAAGAGTTACCACCTGTGGCAGGGGAGGAACAGTATGCAATGGGCACTCCAAACTCCCAATTCTATACATCTTGGAAGATAGGCCATGGCTAGACCAGCAGTCAGAGGGCGATGATCGCATGATTGTATAATTGCAAGATCATTGCCTTCATTTACATGCAGCACGCAACATCACAGCCGCCATTTTGTTTTTGTTTTTAAAGGAGATGGAGTGCAAGAGCACTTGACTGCAAATGGTGAGTGCTGTTGTTTGTTTGTTTGTTTTAAAAAACAACCCTCTCCCTTCACCCCACCCCCAATGGATACAGAGCTCCTGAGGAGCTCTGTGCCCCGTGTCTGGCTCCTGGCAGCTTGTGGTTACTCGCAAGGAGCCAGGACAAACCACGCTACCCACCCCCATGTTCTGCAGTCTTGGGATCATCCCAGGACTGTGGAAAAACTGTGAATAAAGGGTAGGGTGATATCCCGGGGAAAGGAAGGGATCATCTCTCTTTGCTCCACGATGCTCTGCTGCCCCCCTGATCCTCTTCACCTTTGCATTAAGGGGAGGCGAAGCATCCTGATTCACTTCTGCTTCTCTGATCCGAAGAGAAGCGGAGCACAGCCCTACTTTTTACTGTGGTTAAAGCTACGGTTTAAGATGTCTTCTGAACACAGCCTGGCTTCCTGGCTTAACCACCATGGTTAAAGCCATGGATTAAGGTGTGTTCTGAATGGCCCCACTGTCTTCAGCAGCCAGGGTTCAACCTATCAAAATCTAGGCCTGAATGTTTCATCATAAATAACTTGGTTGTTCTTTTTGATTATCAGATGGTCTTGGGCTTTTTGGAAGGGCAAAAAGAGTATGGCTGAAAATACTAGATGATTTTAGCTTAAAACTCTCACAGCTAGTGGCAAAGCAATGGGAGAGGCATTTCAACCATTTGGAATGGAGAAATAATTCCTCCCATTCATTTGGAAATAGCTGCCTAGCAGAGAGAGCAAAGGATACCTTAGGGGGTTAAGGTGAGCTATGCATGACTCTCAATTCCACCACCCCCTCCCCGATCATGTGCATGGAACTCTGTATCCCCTTGTTTACTCATACTATCTCCTTTGAACTAGGGACATTCATCATCATCATCATCATGGTAATAATAATGGTGTTCTAGGACTGAGATTGAATCCCTTTCATTTTGGATGCTTTTCATCATAGAATGACAATGGCCTGTAGGTCGGAAAATTAGAACATCTAGGAGAACAATTCCATAACATAACTTGGTCAGATATTATCCCCCCCCCCCCATTTACAGAGAGTTTAAACAAACAACACCCTAACTTGATAAGATATTATTTCCCCCCGTTGCACCACACCGACCCATTCAAAAATCTCATTCGACCATTGGTGTGTATTGTGGATTTTGACAAATCCTGTTCTAGCCTGAAGAAAAAACACGATTTCAGATCATCTCTTGGGTGGCAGCATCCAGGTGGTGGGCAAGGCAGAAGCTAAAAATGATCAGGCAAATTCTGGTGCCTCCATATTAAACCATCCGAACTGCTTCCCATTAAGGCTTTTACTGCAAATATGGAAGCATTTGGAAAGACATTTCACCCTTTTAGAGCAGGGAACCCACGTTGGGCTTCCACATCTCAAAATGGACAGTTTTGTAAAGCAAGACAAGAAACCAGGGCTCTGATGCAGAATAGGTTTTAATAGGAGTGAAAAGGAAGGTATTTCGACAAACAAATTGTCAACAAGCTATTTTGCCTGGAAAAAAACCAAATACAACACATGCGAATGAACAGCTCCTGTATTACATATTTTGAGGGGAGGAAAGAGAGATTCTATATTAAGAAAGCTTTCGTCCCTCTGCTGTTTGACCCCATTTAGCCATTTGACTTGCCACATATGTCATGGACAAAGTTTCTCGTCCCTGTCATCCTTGTTCTGGTTTATGTGCTCAGAAGAAACATATATACATAAATAAAAATCAGACAAGCAGATAAACAGTGTGATAGAGAAGGTTTAGAATGAAAACAGATTCAGGAAAGGCAGCTGTGGCCCTGACTTCCAGCAATGCTGAACAGTTCTACAGCTTTCTTTGACTTCAGCAGAAGCCATGGAGGTGATAGGCCTGGGTGTTTTGCCATAAATCCTTGGATCATTCTGTTAGGTTGTTGAGAGTCCATGTGAATTTAGCAGGGGGTATAGCAGATGCTGCCTCTTCGGC
Organism: Elgaria multicarinata webbii; assembly: GCF_023053635.1. Lineage (NCBI taxonomy): Eukaryota > Metazoa > Chordata > Lepidosauria > Squamata > Anguidae > Elgaria > Elgaria multicarinata. The sequence goes on along the minus strand of NC_086191.1, from coordinate 7,163,734 downwards.
CCACGAGCCCATAACGCCCCTGACCCAACTGTGAAACATTAGAACCAAGGAAGCCAGCTTGGAGACCACCTTGGAGGTTTTGACCGAGGAGACCAGCTTGGCCATAACCTCCAAGGGCACATGGGGTGTTGCCTCCAACAGATACAGGCTCACAGCTTGCAGACAGGATGGGTCCTGGGATGGTCACGACGACGGAAGGTGGCTGGATCACGAGCTCTGCTGGTGGGATCTGGTTGATGCAGGAAGGGTTGACTCCGGAGAGCACACCGAGACTGGCAGAAGGCACACCGGGACCGACCAGAGCACCGGAGCCATAGCCAATGCCACCAAAGGAGCCAGAGCCAATCCCTGCTGCTCCAAGACCTGCTGATCCAAACCCAACAACTGGGCTGGAAGCACAGGATGGGACGGCACAGGATGGTCCACAGTAAGCCATGGTTGAGTGATGGAGGTGAGTCTGAAAATAAAGAGAAGACAGCAGTAGTAGTATCATGCAGTAATAGTGATGCAGAGAACTGCTACAATCTTTGTATCTGCCAGAACACAATATACAGGAAAAGGAAATACCGTAGTTTCGTTAATCCCTGCATCCAGAGTTCATAGTTCTATCCCATGTTGAGCTTGTATTGCCTTGAGTTCCATATATATATATATATATATATATATATATATATATATATATATATATATGTTCTGTGTTTCCACTCTTAGTTGTCAAATTATACTTTACCGGAAATCAGGTTGTTGGATATTGGGTGTTTTCTTTTTTTCCCTTCTTTTTTGTGGGGGACATGTTTGAACAACCCTGTATAAATTCAGAAGTATGTTTCATGTGCCACTAATTTGAACAACCTAGATAGGTGTGGTATGTGTGTACCCCATGTCACCAGTCCGTGCCATTGGTTCAAAATGAGAGTGGTCTTATGCTAGTTGTACATCATAAACATAATGAAAAAGGCGATGGGGGATATGTCCCATTTTTTCCAACTTTGCAGACCTGTATCATTAAATCCAGGAGGCAACACATTCTTTTTTAAAAAATAATAATCTTAAAACATTGGCTTCAGATTGTGTTTAAGAACATAAGAAGGGCCATGCTGGATCAGTCCGAGATTCCATCTAGTTCAGCACTCTGTTCACACAGCAGCTGACCAGCTGTCAACCAGGGACCCACAAGCAGGACATGGGTGCAACAGCACCCTCCTGCCCATGTTCCCCAGCGACTGGTACACAAATGCTTACTGCCTCTGATACTGGAGGTAGCACATAAGCATCAGGGCTATCAGGACGGCACAGGATGGTCCACGGTAAGCCATGGTTGAGTGATGGAGGTGAGTCTGAAGGAACACAACAGAGGCGGGGGGGGGGGGGAAACTTAGGAAAACATAAGCTGTTCTAGAGCCCCCAACACTGCTGGATTTTGAATATGTGTTGAGTGGTGAGACAATGTTATTGGACATGGCTCAATGACCCATCCCGAGACTCAACCACGCAAGGCACAGTGCAACCCACCATATCATAGGGTAAATGAACATGCAGAAATTTCAGTTTAACCTGTTGTACAAGGAGACAGGTGGGACACCTTCTCAGACAGAAGACAAGGTTGCATAGATTCTATTGACTCTAACACCAATAAGTCCTAGGCAGCAAATTTGACAATGATGGTCATGTACTGCCAATCTTTAGAATGTATGGCTTGAGGCTCCAACAGTGGATTTATGTTGTTACTGGTTGTATGTGTTGTAACCAACTTGACATACCTCTGCAGGACCAGTGGGTGGGTGAGACTTAGTTGTAGTTCTGGTTCTCCTCTTCACATCACCTCTCCCCCTGTTCTCAAGTAGAAGCTCACCTCTCTAAATGCCACCCTCCATTCTCTCTTTTACAGTTTAGACAGTGCTGAGGTTTAGAATAGGATAGGAAGGGCTAAAAATTCTAATGAGTCAGCCGTGAACCCAATTTCCAAGGGTTTAAACATGACTGAAAGACTTTGCGAATAATAAAGAAGCCCCAATCTCACTCTTGTTTGAAGAGTTGCCGTCTGGACAGTGGGGGAACATAATATGATGGGCGCTCTAAACTCCCAATTCTATACAGGCAGGCGTCAGGCAGGTTGCCTTGCAGAAAACATACAACCAGGCAGGGACCAACAATTTTCAGAATTTCCAGATTCACTGTGAATCTTGCAACAGAGAAACATTATCTCTGGTCGCTATGATTTCAGGAAGTGGAGGGAGAGAGGGGGAGAGAGAGAGAGAGAGAGAGAGAGAGAGAGAGAGAGAGAGAGAGAGAGAGAGAGAGAGAGAGAGAGAGAGAGAGAGAGAGAGAGAGAGAGAATCATACAATGCTATAAAGCCTGGATGAATGAGCACAATATGACTCCATGACAGCTACCACAGTCAGCCTTACCTGCTTTTCCAGAGAAGGTCCTGGTGTCAGGTGAAGCTGCTGGAGAAGTGATCCATGGTGTGGCCTTATATACCCTAAGCACCTTGCTCCGTCCTTCTTTCTGATGCAGCGTTTTCTGTTCAAAGGCTTAATTATTAGCCAGCAAAATGTCTCAGCAGCTTCGCTTACTAAATTACTTTAATAGCCATGAGGATTTAGGGCAATTTGTTGTCCCATCAATCTACTGTCAGCATCTCTCAAAACCACAGGAATGTGCTTTCAAGCAGGCTAATCATTGCCCACTCCCCTGAATCTTCTATCAGCGACATTTTGGATCAAGCCAATGGGGAAATCAAGCATAGTGCCCCCATGTGGAAGCAACAGCACACAAATCCCATGCCTTCTCCAGCTGCACTTCATCGTTATCATCCTCCTCATGTTTCACCTTTCCTTCCACTGTTTCACAGTTAAAATATGTCTTCTAATGTGCGTTAAACAAATTCTTCCCCCCTTCTTCAGGGATGCTTGAGGATTTTGGTTGGTCCATGTTTTGAAATAACCCAGCTTGATCTGTTCGCATTCACACCAATGCACAGTTGAGTACAGAGACATTTCTCAAAATGCAGTTCCCAGATGAAATTTGGGTGTATATATATATATATATATATATATATATATATATATATATATTGCTTTTGAACTGTGGTGTTGGAGGAAAATTCTGAGAGTGCCTTGGACTGCAAGAAGATCAAACCAGCCTGGAATGCTCTTCCAGAACACTTGAGAACTACCAACTCAATCACAGCTTTTAAAACTCAGCTAAAAACTTTTCTTTTCCCTATAGCTTTTAAATATTGAGTTTGTTCTGACTCTATACTGTTAGCCTCACCCTACCCGGTGCCTGTTTACCCTACCCTGTGCCTGTTTGCATTCTCTTTCCCTCCTTACTGTTGACGACAACTTTATTAGATTGTAAGCCTATGCGGCAGGGTCTTGCTATATACTGTGTAATCTGTACAGCACCATGTACATTGATGGTGCTATATAAATAAATAAATAATAATAATAATAATAATAATAATAATAATAATAATAATAATAATAAAAATCAAGCCAGACTGCTCACTTGAGGGAAGGGTATTAAAGGCAAAACTGAAGTACTTTGGCCACATAATGAGAAGACAGGAGACCCTGGAGAAGAGGCTGATGCTAGGGAAAGTGGAAGGCAAAAGGAAGAGGGCAAGACCAAGGGCAAGATGGATGGATGATATTCTGGAGGTGACAGACTTGACCTTGGGGAAGCTGGGGGTGGTGACAGCCGACAGAAAGCTCTGGCGTGGGCTGGTTCATGAAGTCACGAAGAGTCGGAAGCGACTGAATGAATATACAACAATATATATATATATATATATATATATATATATATATATATTTGATGGATTGGAATGAAGGGGGCACATGACTTCATACATGAGAACAAAAGACCATCCAGACACCCACACTTTGCCTTAGTCTATTCTTTATGTTCTTAAAGACCATAAGGACAAAAAACTAGTTTTATTCCCCCAAATGATTGCATACACATTACTCTCCATGCTCCCACACTGTTCCTTGGTCAGTAAAGATGCCCCATTTTCTCCTGCCCCCATGTGGTTTTATGAAGCATCTCACCTTACTGCTTCAAGGGGTCCCTCTTTCTGTTTAACTCACCCATGTGACTACTGGTGTAGGCAACAAACTGGCATGTGTCAACTCATAGGACAATTCCTCCCTTCTTCGTGTCAGGATTTGGGTCTGAAATTCTAAGGAAATGTGTAGGTTCATTGGCGAGTTTTGAAAGCTATCGTGATTTATGAAATTGCACATCATCACTGATCATGTGTCGTGTCTATAATGGCATCAGCCATTGCTTCCAATTGTCGTTCCCCACCTGGACATGTCCTCCTCAGAGGAAGAGCTAGAGGCCCCAGAAACACAGGGCACTCCAGTCCAGGGACTGCCATCATCACCACAGAGGCTTGGGTCCTGTGGGTCTGGTGACATTCCCTGGTCTTGGGTGACCTGAGTTTCTGGGGCCTTTAGATCTTCTGAGGAGGAGGACCCTTTCAGGTGGACCCTGATACCAATGTTCTGACTTTGTGATCCTTGACCCAACATGAGAAAACATAAACTCTGGTCTTAAACTGGTAGATTTTTGTTTGTTTTTAATAACTGAAATCATACAAATGTTACCCTTAAAAAAGTCACTCATTTTTATATAAATTTTGGTCCTCCAATTTTGGCTGTATTTTGGTTAATACCTGATTCAAAGGTGTAGTTCATTTAAAAACCTGTACAAAATGAAATCCAAATTTGCTGAATTTATATTGAAAGACTCAAACTATTTATGTTTTGAAAGAGAAGAGATGTCTCTTCTTCTTCTTCTTCTTCTTCTTCTTCTTCTTCTTCTTCTTCTTCTTCTTCTTCTTCTTCTTCTTTGTGTAGTATTACATTTTAGTGTACAACAGAAATTGTAAAGAGGAGAGTGTGCTGTTCTTGAAATATTCCAGAGACATATGTCTGATGCGAATAGCTACCTTTTTTCTTTGATCCAAAATGTCCCTGGCAGAAGATTTCCAGTTGACATTGAAACATTAACATGTAAGACAATGGTGTGGTTTTCTGAGAAGCTGACAGTAGGTGAATTAAAATGAAAAGTGGATCCAAGACTTCATGGTCATTAAGGTAATTTGTTGAATGATGCTGATGAGACCAGGTAACTAATTAAAACATCAGGCAGGAAACGCTGCACCCTAAGCAGAGGTGAGGACGGTGAGAGTATATAAACACACACCATGGCTCACTTCTTCACCACCTTCACCTGACACCTGTTCCTCTTTGCACCATCTCCAGAAAGCAGGTAAGGGAAATGCTGAAGAAGTCTCAAATGTATATTGTGCTCTGTTTTCCATTCTCTCTCTCTCTCTCTCTCTCTCTCTCTCTCTTTCCCCCCCAGAAATGCCTTATCATCATACTACATTCCTCTACTACCACAAATGCAGAAACTATTGAGTTGGGGATTCTTCTTTTCATAATCAAGGGCTTTTAAGTCATTTTAAACCAATGACAACTCTGTCCACACTTGACTTAAAGGAAGCAATGAGAGAGACAGAAGGAGAACATAACAAAAGGAAGTCCACCCCAACTGATACCCAGCTAGATAGAATGCAAAAGAATGTATCAACAGTGTTGATGTATCTCACCATCTCTAGAAAGGATGGGAAATGTTTCACTCTCCAGTTCTTGAGGGAGTGGAACTCCCATCATCCCCACAGTATTGGCTATGCAGGCTGGGTTTGGTTTGTATTTGTCGTTACGGACCACACAATCTCCTTCTCTAACCTATGCAGTCACCAGGATCATCATTTACATAGAGTTCTACTACCGCAGGTGGTATTTGAGGGAACCACTGTGCTTTATATGCCTGCACCTGGAAAAAGTGATGAAAATGGCAATTAAAATAATTAAGAGGCTGGAGCATCTCTCCTATGAGGGAAGGTTACAAGAGCTGTGATTGTTTAGCTTGGAACAAAGGAAGGCAAGGGGAGAAATGATAGATGTATCTTCCTCTCCCCTAACTTCCTGACTGTTAGAGCAGTACGACAATGGAACCAGTGACCTAGGGAGGTGGTGGGCTCTCCCACACTCGAGGCCTTCAAGAGGCAGCTGGACAAGCATCTGTCAGGGATGCTTTAGGGTGGATTCCTGCATTGAGCAGGGGGTTGGACTCAATGACTTTATAGGCACCTTCCAACTCTATTATTCTATGATTCTATGATTCTATGATAATACAAGGACCCAAAGGGGTCATGTCATGAAGCTGATTGGTGGGAGATTCAGGACAAATCAAAGAAATTACTTCTTCACACAGCACATAGTTGAACTATGGAATTCACTGCCACAAGTTGTGGTGATGTCCACGTATTTGGATTATTATTATTATTATTATTATTATTTATTTATATAGCACCATCAATGTACATGGTGGATGGCTTTAAAAGGGCATTGGATAAATTCCTGGAGAAGGCTATCCATGGCTACTAGCCCTGATGCTTATGTGCTACCTCCAGTATCAGAGGCAGTAAGCATTTGTGTACCAGTCGCTGGGGAACATGGGCAGGAGGGTGCTGTTGCACCCATGTCCTGCTTGTGGGTCCCTGGTTGACAGCTGGTCAGCTGCTGTGTGAACAGAGTGCTGAACTAGATGGAATCTCGGACTGATCCAGCATGGCACTTCTTATGTTCTTAAACACAATCTGAAGCCAATGTTTTAAGATTATTATTTTTTAAAAAAGAATGTGTTGCCTCCTGGATTTAATGATACAGGTCTGCAAAGTTGGAAAAAATGGGACATATCCCCCATCGCCTTTTTCATTATGTTTATGATGTACAACTAGCATAAGACCACTCTCATTTTGAACCAATGGCACAGACTGGTGACATGGGGTACACACATACCACACCTATCTAGGTTGTTCAAATTAGTGGCACATGAAACATACTTCTGAATTTATACAGGGTTGTTCAAACATGTCCCCCACAAAAAAGAAGGGAAAAAGGGGGGGAAAGAAAAAAACACAATATCCAACAACCTGATTTCCGGTAAAGTACAATTTGACAACTAAGAGTGGAAACACAGAATATATATATATATATATATATATATATATATATATATATATATGGAACTCAAGGCAATACAAGCTCAACATGGGATAGAACTATGAACTCTGGATGCAGGGATTAACGAAACTACGGTATTTCCTTTTCCTGTATATTGTGTTCTGGCAGATACAAAGATTGTAGCACTTCTCTGCATCACTATTACTGCATGATACTACTACTGCTGTCTTCTCTTTATTTTCAGACTCACCTCCATCACACAACCATGCCTTACTGTGGACCATCCTGTGCCGTCCCTTCCTGTGCTTCTAGCCCAGTTGTTGGGTTTGGATCAGCAGGTCTTGGAGCAGCAGGGATTGGCTCTGGCCCCTTTGGTGGCATTGGCTATGGCTCCGGTGCTCTGGTCGGCCCCGGTGTGCCTTCTGCCAGTCTCGGTGTGCTCTCTGGAGTCAACCCTTCCTGCATCAACCAGATCCCACCAGCAGAGGTCGTGATCCAGCCACCTTCCGTCGTCGTGACCTTTCCAGGACCCATCCTGTCTGCAAGCTGTGAGCCTGTATCTGTTGGAGGAAACACCCCATGTGCCCTTGGAGGTTATGGCCAAGCTGGTCTCCTTGGTCAAAACCTCCAAGGTGGTCTCCAAGCTGGCTTCCTTGGTTCTAATGTTTCACAGTTGGGTCGGGGCCTTTATGGGCTCGTGGGCCGAAGAGGCAGCATCTGCTATACCCCCTGCTAAATTCACATGGACTCTCAACAACCAAACGGAATGATCCAAGGGTTCACGGCAAAACACCCAGGCCTGTGCACCTCCACGGCTGTTGTTGAAGTCAAAGAGGCCCACAGCTATCTTTCCTGAATCAGTTTTCATTCTAAATCCATCCCTCTATATCACAGTATTTATCTGTTTGCCTGATTTTTATTCATGTATGTATATTTCTTTTGAGCGCACATCACAGCATAATGATGACAGGTACAAGAAACGTTGTTCATGAAATGTGTGGCAGGTCAAATCGAAGACGGGAAAAAGCTCTGTTAATATCGAATCCCCCACCCAGAAGTTATTCATATACACATGTATTCTTTTTGGCTTTTTCCATGCAAAATATTTTTGTTCAAAATGTGTTTGTCCAAATACCTTCCTTTTCACTTTTATTAAAACTCATTCTGCATCAGAGCCCTGGTCTCTTGTCTTGCTTTACAAAACTGTTGCCTTTCATACCAAGCAATTGTTATGTGGAAGTTCAAAGTGGGTCCCCTGCTCGAAAAGATTTAAATGTCTGTCCTAATACTTGCATATTTGCAGTAAAAGCCTTAACCAAAAACAGCCTGGGTGGTTTAATATGGAGGCACCAGAATTGGCCTGACCACTTTTGACATCTGCCCTGCCCTGATCTTAGAAGCTGCACACAAGAGCTTCTCCGAAATGGTCTTTGGTCTTCAGGTAAGAATGTGATCTGTCAATATTCACAATACACACCTTCCCATGTTGCATAGCAACTGGTGTAGGGCATGTCATGTACCCTCCATTTTAGTAGCCATTGATAATTTGACCGTCTATGAATTTCTCTAATCCTCATAGAATCATAGAATAGCAGAGTTGGAAGGGGCCTACAAGGCCATCAAGTCCAACCCCCTGCTCAGTGCAGGAATCCACCTTAAAGCAACCCTGACAGAGGGTTGTCCACCTGCCTCTTGAAGGCCTCTAGTGTGGGAGAGCCCACAACCTCCCTAGGTAACTGATTCCATTGTCGAACTGCTCTAACAGTCAGGAAGTTTTTCCTGATGTCCAGCTGGAATCTGGCTTCCTTTAACTTGAGCCCGTTATTCCGTATCCTGCACTCTGGGAGGATCGAGAAGAGATCCTGGCCCTCCTCAGTGTGACAACCTTTTAAGTATTTGAAGAGTGCTATCATGTCTCCCCTCCATCTTCTCTTCTCCAGGCTAAACAGCCCAGTTCTTTCAGTCTCTCTTCATAGAGCTTTGTTTCCAGACCCCTGATCATCCTGGTTGCCCTCCTCTGAACACGCTCCAGGAGGGAAGGAATTTACAAGCTTTTTCACAGGTATGGAATATGGCTGTGCTCAGTGAAATGAAGTAATGTGGTAGGGGATGAAACAGACAATGATATTTACAAGTAGGAAATGTGCTTCTGTGGGGCTATATAGCAGACTCACAATAGCACACACTTGTGCAAGTCCAGATATATATGACCTCATTTTCACAAATTTAAAGACACACACACACCCAACAATTGGTACAAATTACCATTTGGGCAAATCATAAGATGCAACCCCCCACTCCCCCCGCAATTGAAAACAGAAAAAAAAATCTGCTATAGTCCAACACTACTAATCAGAATGGAAAAACTATGAAAACTCATCAGGGTTAAGCAGAATGGAATTCCTAGCATTGCATATAAGAACATAAAAACATATGAAGTGCCATCTTGGATTAGACCAAAGGTCCATCTAGTCCAGCACTCTGTTCACACAGTGGACAAACAGCTGTTGACCCAGGACCCACAAGTAGGTCATGGTGCAACAGCACCCTCCCGCCCATGTTCCCCAGCAACTGGTGCACAGAGGCTTACTGCCTCGAATACTGGAGGTAGCACACAGCCATCCGGGCTAGTAAACCTGGATAGCCTTCTCCTCCAGGAATTTATCCAACATCCTTTTAAAGCCATCCAAATTGCTGACCATCACTTTTTGTGAACCTCCCAGGGAGCTTTGGCTATGGGGTGGTATAAAAATGCAATCAATCAATCAATCAATCAATCAATCATAAATATTCAGCCTTAAGTCCAACTTCCATCTTGGTTATGATCCTGGAGGTCTTGAAATCATATATATATATATATATATATATATATATATATATATATATATCTGAAAACTTTTCTGCAATGTTTGGAGATACCTTAATGTCAGGATCTGTCCTGCAGCAGCACCTGATGGCCAGAGTGCACCTTGCCAGCTGCAGAGCCTGGCCCATATCAGCAGCACTCCCAAATGAGCTGATGCAGACCAGGTGGGAGCAGCCAAGAAAGGGCTATAGGCGTTTCCACTCCAGCCTTTGCCACAGCAACACGGTCTCCTGTGCCTGCGATTCCAGACCATGCCTGACCTGCTGCTTCACCTGACCATGCCTTTTGCCTCTGGCCCTGCTTGAACCCTGTTGCTCCTGAACTCTGAATCCTGCCTGTCTCTGGACCAAGCCTTTCACCTCGGGCCCTGCTTGGACTCTGTTTGCCTTTGGACTCTGAACCCTGCCTGCTTCTGGACTTTGCCCTTTGCCTCTGGCCCTATCATAGAATCATAGAATCCTAGAATAGCAGAGTTGGAAGGGGCCTACAAGCCCATTGAGTCCAACCCCCTGCTCAATGCAGGAATCCACCCTAAAGCATCCCTGACAGATGGTTGTCCAGCTGCCTCTTGAAGGCCTCTAGTGTGGGAGAGCCCACCACCTCCCTAGGTAACTGGTTCCATTGTCGTATTACTCTAACAGTCAGGAAGTTTTTCCTGATGTCCAGCTGGAATCTGGCTTTCTGTAACTTGAGCCCGTTCTTCCGTGTCCTGCACTCTGGGAGGTTCGAGAAGAGATCCTGGTCCTCCTCTGTGTGACAACTTTTTAAGTACTTGAAAAGTGCTCTCATGGCTCCCCTCAATCTTCTCTTCTCCAGGCTAAACATGCCCAGTTCCTTCAGTCTCTCTTCACAGGGCTTTGTTTCCAGACCCCTGATCATCCTGGTTGTCATCCTGTGAACACGCTCCTGACTCTGTTGCCAGTTCTCTTGCTGCCTACACCCCAGACCCTGACACTTAAAGATCAGAGAGTTTTGATACAAACATTAGTCTGGGATAATGGAGGTAGGTTGGTTCACATAAAGATGCAGACCAAATGAAATGTCCCAGCTTTTCTCAAGACAATATCCTTTCAAGCATGTCTGAGCTGAACTCCACCCCCACTGCCATATTGCTACACAATGTCACATCCCAGCCAGTGCTGTGAAGAGGTCCAGTAGGAGACATTGACCATAATAGTTTGATGGGGAAGAGATTCAACCTCCTTGTCACTCCATTCAGGACTAGCATCAAGAATAGGGAGAAGTGGGCACCTATAGGGCATCCAGTTAGAAGAGTCCCTGTCATTGCTCCTCCGCTTCGTCATTGAAGCCTGCTTGTTCATCGCCCTCTTGCGTAGGCATAGAAAATTGCAGTACTGACAAAAAGAAGCAATAGATGTTATGGGCTCCAAGATCTCATGGAGTCTGATGAAGAACAGTGTGAATGGATGGGGGAGGAACCTGTTGTGCCCTACTTTGGGGAGGATTCTTCCTCAGAGGAAGGGAATGAGGGCCAGTTAGCTGTGCTGCAGCCGGAACCAGGGAGACGGCTGGAAGACGCAACAGCTGAGCTGTCGGAGTTACAGGCAGCAGAGGTGCAACCTGAGATGTCCAGCCACATCCCTGGAATGCCACAGCTATCAAAGACAGAGCTGGAGAGCATAAATCCAATACAGCGGAGGAGGAGTCGGAGGCTGGAACAGAAGTTGGGAACGACTAGGGCGCGCAGAGAGCGGAAGTTAAATAGCTCATGGGGTGTTAATGAGGCAGCTGGGCTAGATTAATGGCTGACCATAAATAGGGAAGGGAAGGAACCTCTCGTGCAAGCACTGAATCATTACTGACTCTTGGAGGGATGCCAGCTTCCGCTGACATTTTCTTGGCAGGCCTTATAGCGGGTTGGTTTGCCGTTGCCTTCCCCGGCCATTATTACCTTTCCCCCAGCTAACTGGGTACTCATTTTACCGACCTCGGGAGGATGGAAGGCTGAGTCGACCCGAGCCGGCTGCCTGAGAACCAGCTTCCTCTGGGATCGAACTCCGGCTGTGGGGAGAGTTTCAGCTGCAGAAACTGCTGCTTTACCGCTCTGCGCCACACGAGGATCAATATGGCCATAAATAAGCCTCAAGGAAGCTTCACATTGCTGAAAGACAAACTGTTTGGCTCTTTGGCTCCCTGGCCGTCTGCTCAGCAATTCAGACTTCTAGACCCCTGGCATTCTTCTGGATGACTCCCTTCGACAACCTGGACCAATTCAGCATTTGGCTTTTTGACTTCCCAGCTCCTGACCATTGGCTTGACTCGACAACGGGATTTGGCTTTGCAACCTTTTGGCTCCTGACCCTCGGAATTGATTTGATGATGTTTTGGACTCTGTTTGGGCATTGACACTTGGTGGAACATTACAGAACCCAAAGGTGAAGGAGACAGAGATATGGAAGAACCTTCCTAGGTGAGGACAAATCAGTTGGCTCAAACTCCAAACATAAGCTCACGTTCTGCGGGACCACAGCAACTCACACAGGGCGAGGAGGTGGGTGTGACAGACAGATGGATCAGACTTAAGGTCAAGAAGGAGGAGCAGAGTAAGGAAACAAATCATTCTACAAGGTTGGCCCACCCCAGGAGATCTCTAAGAGAAGAACCTCCCCAAGCGTCGCACTGAGAAAGTCTTTCAGGGTCTGCGCTGCAGACTGCCTCCATATTTGCAACAACTTTTTCTCCTACGGTTGTACATCCCTCAAAGGAATCTTTAGGAAAGCTATTTAGTGTTGTGCCAGATTAATCAGGGCTCTTAGCATTAGGTTGCTTTGCAGTGACCAGGTCTGCAACCGAATTCCTTGTTAGATGGATTGATTTGCATAATAAAGTCTATTGATTTGGAGATTGACTTCTTTGTTTGAATTTAAATATACTGGGAGGGCTTGGGACATGAGAGCAGGTGACAATAGCAGTGAGAAACAAAACTCATAGAATCATAGAATAGCAGAGTTGGAAAGGGCCTACAAGGCCATCAAGTCCAACCCCCTGCTCAATGCAGGAATCCACCCTAAAGGGTGGATTTGAGGGAGCAAGAGCATTGTCCTGTCCACAATCCAATCCTGGCACTGATACTGATTCCAGCAGTACTACAACGCCATGAAATATTCTCTGTATAAAATGGTCAGATCAGTAGTAACTCCAGTGGTGAACAAGATGTTTTTTCTGAGCAAAAAACAATGTCGCAAGGAAAACACTGAACTGGAAAGAAAGAGGTGGGAAATCTTCTAATCGTTCCACTATCAATAATTTGGTACAAGTGAGTGAAATGCTTAAGAAGTCTTTAATATACTATGGCCATAGCTAGACCTAAGGTTTATCCCTGGATCGTCCAGGGGTCAAACCTGTTCATCTAGGTGACACATAAGGGATCCAGTGCTCAGGCAGGGGCAAACCCTGGATGATCCCAGGATAAACCTAGCTGTGGCCTATGTACCAAAAATGATCTGTATACCTGTCGTCTTAGCCACTACTCTGTTGCTGCTGCTGCTGCTGCTGCTGCTGCTTCTTCTTCTTCTTCTTCTTCTTCTTCTTCTTCTTCTTCTTCTTCTTCTTCTTCTTCTTCTTTTTTAAAGGCTAAACAGGAGCCTACTACAAAACCGATCTGTATACCTCAAATAAATCCTAACTGTGTAATAATATATATATATATATATATATATATATATATATATATATATATACCCTCAAATAAAAATTCAAAACCAAAACAAACTAAATGCGTTTCGACCCAATTTGGGTCTTCCTCAGTGGTATAATGGAATTTACATACATATACAATACAGAAAGATATTTTGAAATCATCTTAGCCTGCAAGTAAAAAAACCCTTAGTATTAGCCATATTAGGTACAGGTTTACAGAAAAATAGTTCAAAAATCTTTATTCCTTCTTAATTTGTGTTTCTATTTACCACTACCCTGTTGCTGCTTCTTCTTCTTCTTCTTCTTCTTCTTCTTCTTCTTCTTCTTCTTCTTCTTCTTCTTCTTCTTCTTCTTCTTCTTCTTTTTAAAGAAGGCTAAACGGGAGCCTACTACATTCATAGAATCATAGAAACATAGAATAGCAGAGTTGGAAGGGGCCTACAAGGCCATCGAGTCCAACCCCCTGCTCAATGCAGGAATCCACCCTAAAGCATCCCTGACAGATGGTTGTCCAGCTGCCTCTTGAAGGCCTCTAGTGTGGGAGACCCCACAACCTCCCTAGGTAACTGGTTCCATTGTCGTACTGCTCTAACAGTCAGGAAGTTTTTTCCTGATGTCCAGCTGGAATCTGGCTTCCTTTAACTTAAGCCCGTTATTCCTTGTCCTGCACTCTGGGAGGATCGAGAAGAGATCCTGGCCCTCCTCTGTGTGACAACCTTTTAAGTATTTGAAGAGTGCTCTCATGTCTCCCCTCAATCTTCTCTTCTCCAGGCTAAACATGCCCAGTTCTTTCAGTCTCTCCTCATAGGGCTTTGTTTCCAGACCCCTGATCATCCTGGTTGCCCTCCTCTGAACACACTCCAGCTTGTCTGCGTCCTTCTTGAATTGTGGAGCCCAGAACTGGACGCAATACTCTAGATGAGGCCTAACCAGGGCCAAATAGAGAGGAACCAGTATCTCACACGATTTGGAAGCTATACTTCTATTAATGCAGCCCAAAATAGCATTTGCCTTTCTTGCAGCCATATCGCACTGTTGGCTCATATTCAGCTTGTGATCTACAACAATTCCAAGCTCCTTTTCGTTTGTAGTATTGCTGAGCCAAGTATCCCCCATCTTGTAACTGTGCATTTGGTTTCTATTTCCTAAATAACATTCAAGTTATACTACTACGGGAGCCTACTACGTTATATAACTAGGTTAAATAAAAGCTACCAGTTTGTCAAAAGAACTTGAATGTAGTAGGCTCCCGTTTCTTTCCCACCCCTTTCTTTTCAGTTCACTGTTTTAGCTATAAGGGGTCAGGACAGATCTCTTACTTTTGCTAGGAAAACACTACCAGCATACTATACACTGAACAGCCATTTAGATGTGAGCTGGGCATCCCAAGTGGGGAATCAGTAACCAGAATTCCAAGATTCTTTGAAATTGAGATGGTAGAAGAACTGTTGGTTGAACCTCTATAGGGGTCCACAGGATGGGATGTGGAACACATTTAAACCTCAGGGCCAAATTCCATTTTGGTTATGAACTTGGAGTAGAGGAAAGGGATAAAGGCAAAACAAGTATGGCTGAAAATACCGGAAGTGTTTAGTTTAAAGCTCTCATTGCCAGTAACTAACTCAGCCAAAGCAGGGGCGTTGCAATCTTTTCAAATGGGAAAATAACGGCCTTAGCTAGACCTAAGGTTTATCCTGGGATGGTCCCGGGGTCATTCCTGTTCATATAAATGACACACAGGATATCCCGGGAGCAGGCAGGGATGATCCCAGGATAAACCTTAGGTCTAGCTAAGGCCAACGTCTCCCATTCACCTGGAAATTGCTTTCTAGCAGAGATAGCAAATGATACCTTAAGGGGTAAGGGGTGACCAGTGTGTGGCTCTCAATTCCAACCCCTCCCCAGTCTTCTGCATGGAACTCTGAATCCTCACATTTTCTCAGGCTCTCTTTTTTGTACATAACAAACAGATGTTCTAGGACTGAGATTGAATCCCTTTTATTTTGGGTGCTCTGCATCATAGAAAGACTTCCTGCAGATAGGGAAAAAGAGCACATTTGGGAGAATGAGTCCAGACCAGACCTTGGCTACATCTTCTGTTGTTGTGGTGTAGGTGATAGTTTCTACTTCCAGGGAGTTTAAGCAAACAACTGATTTCCTGCAGTTGCACACTTCAAAAACCTCACTCGACCATTAGAGGTGGGCACTGTGGATATTGACAAATCCTGGTCTGGTCTGAAGACCAAAGACCATTTCTGAGAAGTTCTGGGTTGCAGCATACAAGTTGTGGACAGGACTGAAGCCAAGAGAGCTCAGACAAATTCTGGTGGATTCGTATTAAACTGCCCAGACAGCTTTTGATTAAGGCTATTGCTGCAAATTTCAGTGGCTTAAGGGAAACATTTCTCCCTTGTAGACTGTGATTAAAATGCACAAAAGCAGGGAACCCAATTAGTATTTACACATTACACTTGGTCGTGTGAAAGTCAACTATTTCATAAAGCAAGACAAGAGACCAGAGCTCAGATGCAGAATAAGTTTTAATAGAAGTGAAAAGGAGGTATTTGGACAAATTCTCAACAAGCTATTTTGCCTGGAAAAACCCAAACAGAACACCTGCGAATGAACAGCTTCTGTATTATACATTTTGAGGGGGGAAAGAGAGATTCTATATTAAGAGAGCTTTTCTTCCCTCTTCTATTTGACCGCATTTAGCCATTTGACTTGCAACATATGTCATGGACACCTTTTCTTGTCCCGCACATCATTATTCTGTGATGTGCACTCAAAAGAAACATACATATGTAAATAAAAAAATCAGACAAACAGATAAATACTGTGATACAGAGGGATGGAATTAGAGAGAAAACAGATTCAGGAAAGATAGCTGTGGGTGTCTTTGACTTCAGCAGCAGCCATGGAGGTGCTGTTTTTCCATCATCCTTGGAACATTCCATTTAGTCATCGAGTGTCCTTGTGAATTTAGCAGGGGGTATAGCAGATGCTGCCTCTTCGCCCCACCAACCCATAACGGCCCTGACCCAACCGTGAAACATTAGAACCAAGGAGACCACCTTGGAGGCTTTGACCAAGGAGGCCACGTTGTCCAAAACCTCCAAGGGCACAGGGGGTGTTGCCTCCAACAGATACAGGCTCACAGCTTGCAGACAGGATGGGTCCTGGGATGGTCACGATGACGGGAGGTGGCTGGAACACGACCTCTGATGGTGGGATCTGGTTGATGCAAGAAGGGTTGACTCCAGGGAGCAAACCGAGACTGGCAGAAGGCACACCGGGGCCGACCAGAGCACCGGAGCCATAGCCAATGCCACCAAAGGAGCCATAGCCAATCCCTGCTGCTCCAAGACCTGCTGATCCAAACCCAACGACTGGGCTGGAAGCACAGGAAGGGACGGCACAGGATGGTCCACAGTAAGGCATGGTTGTGTGATGGAGGTGAGTCTGAAAATAAAGAGAAGACAGCAGTAGAAGAACCATGAAGAAATAGTGATGCAGAGAAGTACTAGAGTAATTGTACCTGCAAGATCACAACATAAAGGTAAAGGAAGTATCTTCATCAATTCCAGCATATGTAGTAGAACTTCGCTTATACTTAACTGCACATTTACTGTGCGGTCAATTAATGTTCTGTGTTCCGACATGTAGTTAATGATTGGAAATGTCTTGTATCCATGCTTTGCAAGGAATCAGGTTGTTGGAGAGTGGGTTTCATTCTTTCTTTTTTGGGGGTTGGGGGGGTTATATCACCATATAAATGCAGAAGTATATTTCATGTGCAGTAGGCAAAACTGTTGGTCCACTTCTGCTAAAGAGGTACAGTTTATTTGTTTACCTGCCAGGTGCAGACACATAAAGCAGGGTGCCTCTCCCAAACACCACCTGCCATAGTAAAGCTGTATGGAAATGGCTACCCTAGATTGCAAATATCAGAGAAGGAGATGATGGAGTCCCGATGGAGGTGAGTCTGAAGGAACATAGCAGGGGGGGAAAGCTTAGATAAATAGTTCTGCTACAGCGACCAATGCTGGTGGATTTTGAGTTCCCATTGAGTGGTGAGACAACGTTTGGAGAAATCTAGAACATTGCTCATTCCCCCATCCCTAGACTCAGCCACGCAAGGCACAGTGCAACCCCTCCCAATGCCACCTCTTAGAGAGTCTTAGTTTTTTCTCCGATTCTCCTGCTTCCATTCTCTATCTCTCTGTTCTCAACCAGACACTCTCCTCCCTCAATGCCTCCCTCCATTCTCTCTTCTACAGTTTAGACAGTTAGCTTCATCTCACCAGGTTTATACTGTGAAATCACTGTGAATTACGTGCAAAGCACTCCGACGTTTCCCAGCTTATAATCTGCTTTGACTGTGAAGCACTCTTATGCGTCCTGCTTTAATTGTGCGTCTTAGCCAAGAGAACCAACCTATTTTACTACCTCTTTAAGAGCTAATCTTTTGTTGTTCTCCGAGCGGCCACTGGGGGCGCAGGAGGATAATTTGATATGTTTAAAGTACAAATTAAACAAATGCTTACGTCTGCATAAGTATTAAAGATGAAGACATCAAAATTGGCATAGTAATAGATATTAAGGAGGGCTTTAAGCATACCAAATGTGAATCAGATTGGGTCATCCATTGTTTTTCTATGATATTTTACATTTCTCCCCCTTAAACCCTTTCCTGGTATGCGAATGATCTTAGGAGCGCCACTGCCTGGGGTGTGATTTAGCTAGCTTTACACTATGAAATAGAGCTTTACACTACATAGCTTTACACTATGAAAATAATTTGAGGAAATGGGTACATGGGATGAAGCCCAGTGATGGGAGGGGGCTAAATAATCCTGTGAGTCAGCTGTGGGCCCAACTTCCAGTGATTTGAACATGACTGAGAGGATTTTGCAAATAAAAAGAAAGAAGCACTGAAACCCCTCTTTGTTTGAAGAATCACCATTTGTGGCAATGGAGGAACATAATATGACAGGCACTCTAAACTCCCAATTTTATACAGGTAGGGGGACTTAGTGTCAGCCACGTTGCCTTTTACAAAACATAGAACCAGCCAAGGGCCAACAAATTTCAGAATTTCCAGATTCACTGTGAATCTTGCAACAGAGAAACATTATCTCTGGTGGCTACAATTTCAGGAAGTGGAGAGAGAGAGAGAGAGAGAGATACAATGCTATAAAGCCTGGATGAATGAGCACAATGTGCCTTCACAACAGCTTCTATAGTCAGGCTTACCTGCTTTTCCGGAGAAGGTGAGAGAAGGTCCTGGCGTCAGGTGAAGCTGCTGGAGAAATGATCCATGTTGTCTGCTTTATATACTCTCAGCATCTTGCTCCGTCCTTCTTTCTGATGCAGCGATTTCTGTTCAAAGGCTTAATTATTAGCCCACAAAATGTCTCAGCAGCTTCGCTTACTAAATTACTTTAATAGCCATGAGGATTTAGGGCAATTTGTCATTCCATCAATCTACTGTCAGCATGTCTCAAAACCACAGGAATGTGCTTTCAAACACGCTGATCTTTGTCCACTCCCCCAAATCTTCTGTCATGTCCAGCCGTGCTCCCCCTGATTTGGAAGAAGGTGTTTCAGGTGTCACTCTTTCTCCTACAGCTGGTCATGATCTCCCTCCAGAGCTTCCTGTTCAAAGGCTTTCCGTTCTGCTTGAAACGACAATTGTCTCGCTTAGTTTGCATAGTTTTGCCTAGAGAGAAGTTTCCAAGAGAGTAGACCCTCTTCAGGTGGGAAGAGATGTTTATTGCTTAAATAAAGCTTTGTGGATTACTTAGCAGGCCTCGATTTTTGTCTCCTAAGGAGTGTTTTAAGAAACACAATGTCTCCTATCAGCAACATTTTGGATCAAGTCAATGGAGAAGTCAAGTAGAGTGCCCCCATGTGGAAGCAACAGTACACAATTGCCATGCCTTCTCCTCCTCTTCTTAATCATTGTCATCATCCTCGTGTTTCACCTTTCCTTCCACTGGTTCACAGTTAAAATATGTCTTCCAATAAGAGTTAAACAAATTCTGCCCCTGTGCCCCAGGGTGTCAGGCTTCGCCGGCTGACCAATGTTGACATACTAGGAATGGCCACAAATCTCCTGCAGATAACCCGTAATAAAATCGTCAAGGCCAGGGAACAAGGGGTGTGTGAAAGATGAGACCCAACAGGGCTTGGGAGGTGACCGGTTCTTCCAAGCCAATTCACTGAGGCAGAGAAGAGTCATTGTGGAGTGTAGGTGGATAAATAACGAGACAGACAACATAGCTGGGTTTAAACAGGGCCACTTATTTATTTAGCGATCTGCAAGAGGGGGTTGCAACCTATCGGGCATCCATTTTAGCCTGTTTCAGGCCACTACAATTGGGTGAGTCATTCCTGACCTGTGTAGAGGCGCTACGCCATGCGTCTCCCCACGGGCCTCCCCTGTCGGGGTAGGGGAGCCTTCCTTTGTCACCCCCAACTCAGACCACTCGGTTCAGAGTGGATGAGTAGGGTTGGCCCCAAAGGTAGGTCTTATCTCCCTAGCTAGGCCGCTGGGCTCCAAACTGGAAGCCTCGGACCTATCAATCGCTTTAAATAGCGCCCGTAAATGCTCACCAATTCAGAATCCCTATGGATGCCCGTACCTAGCGCCAAATAAATGTGACCAAATTAGAAAATCAAACTATTTAAACTCCAAGCTGTCTTACAGTGTGAAGTAGGCGAAAAAACTCATGTACAATTCAGTATATGAATAAAAAATGCCTACTTGGCCCCCAACAAGGCAACCAGCAAGCCCACACTGTTTACAGGGAAGGAGGGAGGGAGCCGTGCAGCAAAAGAGGAGGTGGGAGGGGTAAGGCTAACCAATATAGCCACCGCACACCCTCCCACCTAGGCCCGGGTGTGTCCATCCAATGGGAGATGGGCACGTCTCGTGCTCATCCCACCCCCACCCACATAAGCTTCCCCGTGCCCAGGCTTTGCCGGGCACAGCAGAAACCCCCCTTTTCCAGTCCAGGGTCCAAAATCCAGGGAAGTCTAGGTGTCCAGGTGGGCAAGGTTCAGGGTCTCGGAACAGTCAGAGGTGAGCCGGTGTCTTAATCTGAAGTTGCTCTTCAGTGCCGAACTGTGAAATTCCAGCAGCTTTATCTTCAGTGCCCTGAACCAGCTGCTGATTATTAGTCTCCAGGCAAGCTTTCTTCCTTAAAAGGGCTGAAACTCATCTCTGTTGCTTTTCTACCTTAAGCCTCCTTTGCTCAATGGAACTTGGTCCTCTGAATTAGGCAGAGGGGCTGTGGCAGGGCGTTGGCCATTATCTGGGGGTGAGAGCTCTGGAGCTATTTCTGTGCAATAATAATAATAATAATAATAATAATAATAATAATAATAATATTTCTTACCCGCCTCTACAGTTTGATTGAGGCTGGGAACAGCAATAAATGAAAAAATACACAAAACTCAATTGAAACATAACATACATTGTTAAAAACATCCTAAAAACATTCTAAAAACATCTTAAAATTCCACTGGATAGGCCTGCCGGAAGAGATCAGTCTTTATAGCTTTCTTGAATGCTAATAGACTGTTAAGTTGACGAGTCTCCTCCGACAGGCCATTCCACAGTCTGGAAGCAGCAGAAGAGAAGGTCCTCTGGGTAACAGTCGTTAATCTAGTTTTAATCTAGCTCAAGTAGATTCTTCCCAGAGGACCTGAGTGTGCCGGGCAGATTGTACAGGAGAAGGCAATCCCGCAGGTAGCCTGGACTCAAATCATGTAGGCCTTTGAAGGTGATAACCAACACTTTATACTTTGCTCGGAAATTAATTGGCAGCCAGTGAAGAGATTTTAAGACTGGTGTGATGTGGTTCCCCTAGGTGTAGCAGTGACCAGCCTGGCTGCCATATTTTGAACTAGTTGAAGTGTCCGGACTAGGCACAAAGGTAGCCGTAGAGTGCGTTGCAGAAGTCGAGCCTCGAAGTTACCAGCGTGTGCACGACCGTCTTTAGGTCTTCAAACTCTAGGAAGAGGTGCAGCTGGCATGTCAGCCAAAGCTGATAGTAGGCACTCCTGGATGTCACATCTATCTGGGCTGTCATTTGGAGCTAGGACCCTCACCCAGACC
Organism: Elgaria multicarinata webbii; assembly: GCF_023053635.1. Lineage (NCBI taxonomy): Eukaryota > Metazoa > Chordata > Lepidosauria > Squamata > Anguidae > Elgaria > Elgaria multicarinata. Next base: position 7,142,033 of record NC_086191.1, on the reverse strand, counting down.
TGCAACCTCACCTTCCTCTTCATCGGAAGTATCCGAGGGAGGCCTGACACAGGGATGCTTGAGGATTTCGGTTGGTCCATGTTTTGAAATAACCTGGATTGAGCTGCCTCTTTCAGACCAATGTGCAGTTCAGTACATAGACATCACCCATTTCTCAAAACCTTACAATGCAGTTCCCAGATTTTTTTTAAAAAAAGAGTACCAAAAATGCGTATAAAATCTGTATTTAATCTGTATTTTTGGAGATGTGTGTGTATGTATTTGTGTATGTGTAATGAACCGCAGAGCAAACTATTCAATGCAAGTTGGAGTGTAAATTCACATTTCACTAAATTAATATATTGAGAATTATGTATTTAAATCCAAACTGTGTTTGTGTGTATAATAGATACAATATATATATATATATATATATATATATATATATATATATGTGTGTGTGTGTGTGTGTGTGTGTGTGTGTGTGTGTGTGTGTGTGGAATGAAAGTGGTGTATAAATTAATACACAAGAAAGTAACATAGGCCAGATATATAGCTTGGGTAAAGTAGGGTGACCCTATGAAAAGGAGGACAGGGCTCCTATATCTTCAACAGTTGTATTGAAAAGGGAATTTCAGCAGGTGTCATTTGTATATATGGGGAACCTGGTGAAATTCCCTTTTCATCACAACAGTTAAAGCTGTATAGTTAAAGCTACACTCTAGTATAGCTCCTGCATCTTTAACTGTTGTGATGAAGAGGGAATTTCACCAGGTTCTCCATATATACAAATGACACCTGCTGAAATCCCCTTTTCTATGCAACTGTTAAAGATACAGGAGCCCGGTCCTCCTTTTCATAGGGTCACCCTAGGTAAGTCTTTACAATGCCATTATGGTAACACAATATTCCTCTTTTATACCTTGTAGGACACTCAATGCCATTTGTTGTGTGATTTTGGATAATGTGTAACCAATAGAAGGAAATGATGCTATGAAAGAGGTATATGGAATGTGTCATGTGCCCCAACATTTATCAGGGCACTTCAATAGCTCTATAACAGCGTAGTGTAAATCTGGTCATGGACAAGAAATAGTCTGATCAGTGATACAGGTTTGCTCTTGCCTTTCTATGAACAATTTTTACTTGACTGTTCTGCTCTATAGCTACACTTACATTGTAGGCTTTTTGTAATGTTTCATCACTCATGTTTCTTCAATGCTTGCTGCCTTATAACGATATCACACAGATTCACAGGGAGAGAGAAAGAGCAAGAGAGTGGTTAAATGAATGAGAGAGAACCATTTTTCTTAAACCAACAGCAACAACCTCACAGGAAAATGTAATGTATGAGGGAAAGATTTTAAACATTTCAGATGATTTGAATGCCCAGAAGAATTCACTACAATAAAAATAGCAAGAATCTACAAGAGGAAGGGAAAATCTCTCATTTCATCTCTTTCATTTGTTTAAGGTTTTTAAATGGACTGGTTCATTTAAACTCCTGGACCAAATGAACTCCAAATTTGTCGAATTGGAAGACTTAGGCCTTAGCTAGACCTAAGTTTATCCCAGGATCATCCCGGGGTCGTCCCTGCCTGCTCCCGGGATATCAAGTGTGTCATTTACATGAACAGGGATGATCCCGGGATCAACCTTAGGTCTAGCTAAGCAGGGTGACCATTTGAAAAGGAGGACAGGACTCTTGTATCTTTAACAGTTGTATTGAAAAGGGAATTTCAGCTGGTGTCATTTGTATATATGGAGAACCTGGTGAAATTCCCTCTTCATCACAACCGTTAAAGCTGCCCTCTTTTAAATATGGTCACCCTAGTATAGCTCCTGCACCTTTAACTGTTGTGATGAAGAGGAAATTTCACCAGGTTCCCCATATATACAAATGACACCTACTGAAATCAGCTTTTCTATGCAACTGTTAAACATACAGGAGCCCTGTCCTCCTTTTCATATGGTCACCCTAAGCTAAGGCCTTAGTCCAACTATTTATTTTTAGGGAAAAAAGGACAGGTTATCTTCTTCTTCTTCTTCTTCTTCTTCTTCTTCTTCTTCTTCTTCTTCTTCTTCTTCTTCTTCTTCTTCTTCTATTACATTACAGTGTAGAAACAATTTTTTAAAGAGGGAGATGTGTTGTTGTTGAAATGTGCCACAGACATACGTCTAATGGGACTAGCTTCCTTATTTCTTTGATCCAAAATGTACCTGGCAGAAGATTTCCGGTTGAAATCGAAAGATCAGCATGTAGGACAATGGTGTGGTTTTCTGAGAAGCTGACAGTAGGCGAATTGAAATGAAAAATGGCTCCAAGACTTCGTGGTCATTAAGGTAATTTGTTGAATGATGCTGATGAGACCAGGTAACTAATTAAATCATCAAGCAGGGAAACGCTGCACCGTAAGCAGAGATGAGGATGGTAAGAGTATATAAGCACACATCATGGCTCACTTCTTCACCATCTTCACCTGGCACCTGTACCTCCTTGCACCTTCTCCAAAACCAGGTAAGGCAATTGCCGAAGAGGTCTCAAATGTATATTGTGCTCCATTTTCCATGATCTCGCTCTCTTATTCTCCCTCTCTGTCTCTTTCTTTCTCTTTCTCCCCCTCCCAACAAATCCCTTATCATCATACTGCATTCCTCTACTACCACAAATGCAGAAACTGTTGAGTCAGGGGGTTCTTCTTTTCATAAACAAGGACTTTTAAGTCATTTTAAACCAATGCCAACCCCATCCATGCTTGTCTCGTAGAAAGCAGTGAGAGAGACAGGAGGAGAACATAGCAAAGGAGATAAGTGGTAGAGAAGGAGAAGTACCAAAGAGAAGGAAGTCCACCCCAACTGACACCCAGCTAGATAGAATGCAAAAGAATGGCCTTGTAGGCCCCTTCCAACTCTGCTATTCTATTTTTTTTCTATGATTCGATGGGGATGTTTTAGGGTGGATTCCTGCATTGAGCAGGGGGTTGGACTCGATGGCCTTGTAGGCCCCTTCCAACTCTGCTATTCTATGATTCTATGAATGTAACAACAGTGTTGGTGTGTGTGACCATCTCAGCAAAGGATGGGAGGGTGGCTATTTGCTTTTGAATAACATCTTAGGGACTCCATCATCTCCTTCTCTGATATTTGCAATCTAGGATAGCCATTTCCATACAGCTTTACTATGGCAGGTGGTGTTTGGGAGAGGCACCCTGCTTTATGTGTCTGCACCTGGCAGGTAAACAAATAAACTGTACCTCTTTAGCAGAAGTGGACCAACAGTTTTGCCTACTGCACATGAAATATACTTCTGCATTTATATGGTGATATAACCCACCCACCCCCCAAAAAAGAAAGAAAGAAACCCACTCTCCAACAACCTGATTCCTTGCAAAGCATGGATACAAGACATTTCCAATCATTAACTACATGTCGGAACGCAGAACATTAATTGACCGCACAGTAAATGTGCAGTTAAGTGTAAGCGAAGTTCTACTACATATGCTGGAATTGATGAAGATACTTCCTTTACCTTTATGTTGTGATCTTGCAGGTACAATTACTCTAGTACTTCTCTGCATCACTATTTCTTCATGGTTCTTCTACTGCTGTCTTCTCTTTATTTTCAGACTCACCTCCATCACTCAACCATGGCTTACTGTGGACCTTCCTGTGCCGTCCCATCTTGTGCTTCCAGCCCAGTCGTTGGTTTTGGATCAGCAGGTCTTGGAGCAGCAGGGATTGGCTATGGCTCCTTTGGTGGCATTGGCTATGGCTCCGGTGCTCTGGTCGGCCCCGGTGTGCCTTCTGCCAGTCTCGGTGTGCTCTCCGGAGTCAACCCTTCTTGCATCAACCAGATCCCACCAGCAGAGGTCGTGCTCCAGCCACCTCCCGTCATCGTGACCATCCCAGGACCCATCCTGTCTGCAAGCTGTGAGCCTGTATCTGTTGGAGGCAACACCCCCTGTGCCCTTGGAGGTTTTGGACAACGTGGCCTCCTTGGTCAAAGCCTCCAAGGTGGTCTCCTTGGTTCTAATGTTTCAGGGTTGGTTCAGGCCCGTTATGGGTTGGTGGGGCGAAGAGGCAGGATACTCCCTGCTGAATTCACAAGGATTCTCGATGACTAAATGGAATGTTCCAAGGATGATGGAAAAACAGCCAGGCCTGTGCACCTCCATGGCTGCTGCTGAAGTCAAAGCTCCCCACAGCTATCTTTCCTGAATCTGTTTTCTCTCTAATTCCATCCCTCTGTATCACGGTATTTATCTGTTTGTCTGATTTTTATTTATGTAAGTATGTTTCTTCTGAGCACACATCAGAGCATAATCATGACAGGGACAAGAAAAGCTGTCCATGACATGTGTGGCAAGTCAGATGACTAAACTGGGCCAAATAGAAGGGGGAAGAAAAGCTCTCTTAATATAGAATCTCTCTTCTCCCCCTCAAAATGTGTAATACAGAAGCTCTTCATTCGCATGTGTTCTGTTTGGGTTTTTCCAGGCAAAATAGCTTGTTGAGAATTTGTTTGTCCAAATACCTTCCTTTTCAATCCTATTAAAGCTTATTCTGCATCTGAACCCTGGTCTCTTGTCTTGCTTTACGAAACAGTTGGCTTTCACACAACCAAGTGTGATGTGTAACTACAAAGTGGCTTCCCTGCTTTTGTGCATTTCAATCACAGTCTACAAGGTAGAAATGCCTCCCGTAATCCATTGATATTTGCAGTAAAAGCCTTAATCCAAAGCAGTTTGGGTGGTTTAATATGGAGGCCCTGACCTCTTTTGGCTTCAGTCCTGCCCACAACTCAGATGCTGAAACCCAGAGCTTCTCTGAAATGGTCTTTGGTCTTTGGACCAGAACAGGATTTGTCAATATCCACAGTGCCCATCTCTAATGGTAGACTGAGGTTTTTTATGGAATCATAGAATAGTAGAGTTGGAAGGGGCCTATAAGGCCATCAAGTCCAACCCCCTGTTCAATCCACCCTAAAGCACACCTTACATATGCTTGTCCTGCTGCCTCTTGAAGGCCTCTAGTGTGGGAGAGCCCACAACCTCCCTAGGTAACTGGTTCCATTGTTGTACTGCTCTAACAGTCAGGAAGTTTTTCCTGATGTCCAGCTGGAATCTGGCTTCCTGTCACTTGAGCCCGTTATTCCATGTCCTGCACTCTGGGAGGATTGAGAAGAGATCCCGGCCCTCCTCTGTGTGACAACCTTTTAAGTATTTGAAGAATGCTATGTCTCCCCTCAAACTTTTCTTCTCCAAGCTAAACATGCCCAGTTGTTTCAGTCTCTTTTGAATGGACCTATCTGGTGCTACTGGGAGAAATCAGGTGTTGTTTGAAGTCCCTGGAAATAGAAAACCAACACCAACACGGTGTTGGGAACATCTGGCCAAGTTTGGTATGGGTTTGTTCTCCCAAATGTGCTAATTTTCCTACCTGCAGGCAGTTGTCATTCTTTGATGAAGAGCATCTAAAATGAAAGGGATTCAATGTCAGTCCTAGAACACCTATTTATTATATGGAATGGCCCGAGTACAAAGGAGAGAGCATGAGAAAAAGACAGGATGTAGAGTTCCATGCAAGTGATTGGGGAAGGGTTGGAATTGAGAACCACACACTGATCACCCCCGCCCCTTAAGGTATCCTTTGCTATCTCTGCTTGGAAGCTCTTCTTCCATTTCAATTCCAAACAATCTTGGAACTCTGGTTACTGATTCTCCGCGGGGGATACCCAGATCACATCTAAATGGCTCTGCCGGCAGCGTTTTCCTAGCAACCTTCTTTCTTTCTCAGCAAAACAATCTTGATCACCATGGTTGTTACTACTGATCTGAACTTTTTATACACAGAATGTTTCATTGAGTTGTAGTCAATCTCCAAGTAATTAGGCTTTATCATACAAATCAGTCCATCTAACAGGGAGTCAGGTTGCTGACGTGGTCACCATGTGGCAACCAAATGCTAATATCCCTGATAAAGCTGGCTTACCTAACGATGCCTTTAATGTATGCACAATGGCAGGAGAGAAAGTTGTTGCAAATACAGAGCCAGTCTGCAGCACAGAACATAAAAGACTTTTTCAGTCCCACCCTCCGTCACTTAGGCCGTAGCTAGACCTAAGGTTTATCCCAGGATCATCCCAGGTTCATCCCTGCCTGAGCACTGGATGCCCTATGTGGCACTTAGATGAACAGGTTTGACCCCAGGACAATCCTGGGATAAACCTTAGGTCTAGCTATGGTCCAAGAGTCCTCCTGAGGTGGACCAACCTTTTAGAAAGTTTTACTTCCCCACACTGCTTCTTCCTCTTGACCCTACATCTGATCTGTCTGTTTCTCATGCCCACCTCTTCCCCCTTTGTGAGTTGCTGTGGTCCTACAAAAGGTGAGGTTATGGTTGGAGCCTGAGACAGCTGATTAGTCTTCAGCTACGAAGCTTCTTTCGTATCTCTGTCTCCTTCATCCCTCGGTTCCTCCCCCACTCTTTTGCACTGATCTTTCTCTCTGACTAGAAGTGATCCAGTAGGCTGTAACATCAACTGCTTCTCTTTGTCAGTACTGCAATTTTCTATGTCTACGCAAGAGGGCGATGAACAAGCAGGCTTCAGTGATGAAGTGGAGGAGCAATGACAGGGACTTTTCTGACTGGATGCCCTATAGGTGCCCATCTCTCCCTATTCTTGATGCTAGTCTTGACAAGGAGGTTGAATCTCTTCCCCAGCAAACTACTGTGGTCAATATCTCCTACTGGACCTCCTCCCAGCACTGGCTGGGATGTGACATTGTGTAGCAATATAGCAGAGGTGTTCAGCTCAGATGTGCTTGAAAGCTTGGGTCATTCATTCGGTCTGGATCTCTCTGTGAACCAACCTAGCCTTGTTTCCCCAGACTAATGCTTGAATCAAAGCTCTCCAATCAATAAGACATCTTCAAATTTGTCAGGAAAGTTCTCAGCTCAAAAATGACTGTTTTCGAAGAGGCAAACACATGAGGCTTAAAGGGAAACAAAAAGTGCTCCAGAATGAGCCACAATGCTCAATTCCAACATGGAAATCTAAGCTTCCTGTACTAAGTCCACACCCATTTCACTTTCACTTTGATACCTACAAATTGTCTCATCACCCTCAAGGCCATAGAACTAAGCAATAGAACAGACTTTTCAAACCAGTTCATGTGCCTTTCAGTTCAAGCCCCATACCTAGGGTGACCATATGAAAAGGAGGACAGGGCTCCTGTATCTTTAACAGTTGCATAGAAAAGGGAATTTCAGCAGGTGTCATTTGCATATATGGGGAACCTGGTGAAATTTCCTCTTCATCACAACAGTTAAAGGTGCAGGAGCTATACTAGGGTGACCAGATTTAAAAGAGGGCAGGGCACCTGCAGCTTTAACGGTTGTGATGATGAAGAAGAAATTTCACCAGGTTCTCCATATATACAAATGACACCTGCTGAAATTCCCTTTTCAATACAACTCTTAAAGATACAAGAGCCCTGTCCTCCTTTTCATATGGTCACCCTACCATACCTCACATATGTCTTCATTGTTCTGGCTATTCATTGCTTAAATAGAGGAAAGTCAGCTATTCTCTGGCCATGCCCAGAGCCAAAGGTGGCTCTTCAGATCTGTTGCTATCTTCAGTTTCACTCTTCAGTTTATAACTGAAGACCAAGTGTGTGAAGACATGCTTCTTTATAACTAGGGTGACCCTATGAAAAGGAGCACAGGGCTCCTGTATCTTTAACAGTTGCATAGAAAAGGGAATTTCAGCAGTTGTCCTTTGTATATATGGAGAACCTGGTGAAATTCCCTCTTCATCACAACAGTTAAAGCTGCAGGAGCTATATTAGAGTGACCAGATTTAAAAGAGGGCAGGGCCCACATTTAAAGATGCAGGAGCCCTGTCCTCCTTTTCATATGGTCAAGCTATTTATAACGACATGCAAACACTCAGAGTGTTTCCTACTAAATGATTTATTTAGGGTGACCATATGAAAAGGAAGACAGGGCTCCTGTATCTTTAACAGTAGTATTGAAATGGAATTTCAGGAGGTGTCATTTGTATATATGGAGAACCTGGTGAAATTTCTTCTTCATCATCACAACAGTTAAAGCTGCAGGTGCCCTGCCCTCTTTTAAATCTGGTCACTCTAGTATAACTCCTGCAGCTTTAACTGCTGTCATGAAGAGGGGATTTCACCAGGTTCTCCATATATACAAAAGACACCTGCTGAAATTCCCTTTTCTATGCAACTGTTAAAGATACAGGAGCCCTGTCCTCCTTTTCATAGGGTCACCATAATTTATTTATTTATTTTGAATTGCACAGACAACCGCAGCTATACTTTACTGGTGGTGCTTCCTGAGAATCTGGACCAATCTGCACAGAAAGTATGTCCTCTACCACTGAGCTACAACCAGTTCTGGAGGAACTTGAACCCACCTTACCAGAACTTTGCCACGTGTTCTTGTTTTCAGGCTCATCATTTGAGCATTTCAGCGCCTTTTGGGGATGAGCATGGAGGCATCAAACAGGTTCAATCCTATTGGTTCACTGCCTTGACGACTTTCTCTTTGTGGGGGAACCATATAGTGGAAGAACAATGCAGAGATTCCATGATGGAAGTAGAGTCCCTCACCAAGGTGGTGGAGTGCCATTGGCAGCAGAAAATACATTGGAGCCCTTACCTGTGCTCATGTTTCTGGCTTTTCAGTTGGGCTATGTAGGGAATATAGTTTCTTTCACACAGAAACGTTATATGGCTTGAGAAATGAAAAGATGGAAGTTTCCTCTGCAGGTCAATTGACTACAAGAGACCTACTGGAACTGAGAGAACAGTTACATGTTGCTTGCTGGGCAGTCCTACCTGGCTGGTCCTTCCTGCATCACCACCTTATTTCCCCCCTTTCTTCCCCCACAACAGCCAGGTGTTGGCATTGATGAAGGGTGTGTGTGTGTGTGTGTGTTTGCTTGCTGAGACCATTTCCAACACAGCCTGAAGAGCAACAACAGAATGGACACAGTTCTGGTCCATCAACGAAGGCCCTTGCACAAATTGATGGGAACACAGTTTGAGATCCTAAGCACTGCCTTGCTAGATTGAACAAATTTGGGTGTGCTTTCAGGATGTGCTTTCTGATGCCTCCAATTCATGCATCAACCAGGACTAAAGTTCAACTAGCAAGGGAAGCCAGCATACCTTTTCCAAAACTCAGCTAACTCAGAGTTACCCACCCTTTTAGGACTCTTCGGAAGATTTGAAATTCTGAGACAGGGCTTTTCAGCTGAAATGTGGCATTTCCTGTTGAAGGGTGTCTGGAATGTGGAGGGCAGAGGAACGAAAGACAGTCTACTTATTAACTGACGTCCTCTGTGGTCAGACACAGCTGTTGCTGTACATGCCAACAGGATTGGTACCAACCTATCCCTTCAAGGGAGCTGCTGAAAGCTCTTGTCGGCAGACTGGGAAGGGGTGGGTCCATTGAGAGCTGTGTCCATGCCACTCCAAGCCAACAAAATCCTCCAAAGATGGAGAATACCCAACAGAGGTTCTGCCCTGGGAAAGTTGTTCTACATGTAACTACAGGGGTGCAAATTGGGGGAAAGTGGACAGCACTCTTTTTTCTTTTTACTGTTTTCTTGAATCCTTTCTTTTGCTCCTTTGCCCAATGGGCCTTTCTAATCTGTTGGTTTCATTAAAAGTCTGTTTTGTTACCAATTGAGTTTGTGCCATCTAATTTGGAGGTGTCTGACCAGAGCTTAGAATGCGGATTAGTCCCCAAGTGGCTGGACCACTAGGGAATGCTACCATGAAGTAAGATCTACCAAATAGAAGGGTAGTGAAGGGGAAGGACATCCCCACTAACCCCAAAGAAGAAATGTTGATGGGTTGTGTGAAAACTGGCTGTGTGCTAAAGAAAGACAACACACAAGTGCTATGATGCAATGGAAGCTTTAATAGAGGATGGTTGGGAGAAAGCAATAGGGACACATGTGAGCGAACAGCTTCCTGTTACATATCTTGAGGAAGGAACAGAGATGTCATATTGATAGAACATGCCTCCCTCTGCCTTTTAACCTGATTTAGTCTTTGGACGTGAGACATGTTTCACTAGTTTCTAGCGCCTGTTCATGTTGCTCTATTAGGTGTGTCTTTCAAAGATGTGCATGGACAGATAAAGACCAGACAAGCATCAAAAGAGTGTGATATAGCGAGATAAATGCAGATTTAACACAGATCCCAAAAACTGACAGGAGTAGAGCTTATTTATAAGACAGGTCTATTGTCTTAGAGGAGGGGCACAGACTCCCTTTAGTCAAGTTTGGTGAAAATTAAATCATCAGAAATGACTTCAATGTTGACAACTACTTTAGGCCTGCTACGTATCCATGAGGACCCATCACGACGCGGCACAATAACAGGGACATCGTACATGTCAACACCAATGGTAGGGCCTTCTGTTCCAAACCTGATTGTGTAGGCATCTCGATAGGAACTCATGGCCGAGTAATGGAAGTGACTCTGAAAGAACACAGGAGAACAAGAAGGACTTTAGGAAAACTGTGATACAACCAACCAGAGTGGTGAATGTCCAAATAGAGGCTCAATTGCTTGTTACAATTCATTCATTCACTCACTTCATCCATTGATTACATCTTTATACCATCCCATAGTCAAAGCTCTCTGGGCAGTTTACAAAAATGCAGTTCCACAGGATTGATGCATCAGTTTTGACCACGGTTCAAAAAGCAAAGTGCATCCCCCCCAATATATAGATATAGATATAGATATAGATAATCTGCTGCAGTTAATATTCAGGCATTCTTAAAAATGGACATGGGGGACAAGTATCTGGACTTCAAGGAGGCAACAAGCAGATCAAGATTGGGGCACTTGTGGCCTTCTAGCTGTCATTGTACTGGGACCCCCAATCAGCCTTTGTCCACAACAGATGACACTGAGGATAAGTCATACATTGCCCATCTCTAGAAGGGATGGTCTGATGCACCCACAGAACTCTTACGTTCTCATGGAACTTAACTGCAGCAACCAACAAGAGCTACCCTCTTAGGACCTGCGGTTGTGTACGTCTTCCAGGTCTCCTCCCCTTCCACATCTTCTCCATGTTCTCTTCTCAGCTATCTGCTGACCTCTCTCAATTTCTTTGTTTTTCATCCCTTCTACATTTTAGATGGTTGTGCATGTTTGGGCAGGATCATGTTGGATAGAACCATCTGGTGGACTCAGTTTGACATGATATAAACTGAACGACATCCATTGTCAATGAAAAGAAAGGAGCAGGCCACGCCCTTTGTTTTGATGCAATGTTCTCTGCGTCAGTGAAAGAACACAGGATGATGACAAGTTTCGGTTGCTTCTCTTCACCATGCTTCGCTAGCCACCTGATCCACTTCTCCTCCACCGGTAATGGAGGCAAAGCCCCCGCTTCGCTATTGCTTCTCCGAACTGAAGAGAAGCGGATCACAGCCCTAGTTTTGATGCAAAGCTCTCTGCATCAGTGAAAGAACACAGGATGATGACAACTTCGAATTAACCCCTACAGTGCTAAGCTGTTGTTGTTGTTCTTGTTGCTAGCTAAATCACACCCCGGATGGCAGCGCTCCTAAGACCCTTTGCATATCAATAAAAAGGGCTTAAGGGGAATTTTTTTAAAAAAAACATTACAAAATCAATGGATGACCCAATCCAATTCAAATTTGGTATGCTTAAAGCTGTCCTTGATATCTATAACTGTGCCATTGTGCCCATTTTGATATCTTTATCTTTAAAACTTACGCAGACGTAAGCATTTGTTTAATTTGAAGCTTAAGAGTATCAAATCGTGCTCCTGTGCCCCCAGTGGCCGCTTGGAAAACAACAACTGATTCGCTCCAAAACTAGTAGCAAAATAGGTCGGGTCTTTTGGCTTTATAGCACAATTAAAGCAGGGTGCATGGGAGGACTTCACAGTGAAAGCAGATTATCAACTGGAAAACTTCAGAGTCCTTTGCACGCAATTCACAGTGATTGCACAGTATAACGCTGGGGTGATAAAGCTATTATACAACAATAAACCATCTAAGAGGGATCTCTGAAGATACATAGCAAAAACCAACAAGGAGAGAGAGAGAGAGAGAGGGGGGGGAGGGAGAGAGAGAGAGAGAGAGAGAGAGAGAGAGAGAGAGAGAGAGAGAGAGAGAGAGAGAGAGAGAGATTTAAAAGCAGCCCAGTCATTGTAAATAATCACAGTGTGCAGGTATTGCAATGCACATCTTACCTGATCCTATCCAAGAGAAGCTGAGATGAGGTCCAGGTGTCCGTTGAAGCTGCTGGAGGAATGACCCATGGTTTGTGCTTATATACTTTCCATAGTCATGATGCAGCATTTTCTGCTCCAAGTCTTAGTCAGCAATCATTTGAAACACTCACCAAATTACTCTCATTTGAAACTCTCACCAAATTACTTTAATAGCCATAACAAGGTGGGACAATTGTTCTTGTAAATTAGCTACTGTAAGCATTTTACAAGCTGCAATATGGTACATTCCAATGTCCTCATCTTGCTTTTCCTGGGAATATTCTACCAGCTATGTTTCAGATCAAGTACATATGAGCATCATGTTCAGAATCCCCTTGTGGAAGCAACAGTATATGGAAGCCATAGAACCTTCCATCCTTCGCTGTTGTTGTTGTTGCTGCTGCTGCTGTCGTCGTCATCATCATCATCACCACTCTTTCTCACTCATGGTGGCTTTTCTAGAGAGGTCAAGAAATCTTTATGTAGGGTGACCATATGAAAAGGAGGACAGGGCTCCTGTATCTTTAACAGTTGTATTGAAAAGGAAATTTCAGCAGGTGTCATTTGAATATATGGGGAACCTGGTGAAATTTCCTGTTCATCACACCAGCCAAAGCTGCAGGTGCCCTGCCCTCTTTTAAATCTGGTCACTCTAGTATAGCTCCTGCACCTTTAACTGTTGTGATCAAGACAGAATTTCATCAGGTTCTCCATATATACAAATGACACCTGCTGAAATTCCCTTGTCTATGCAACTGTTAAAGGTACAGGAGCCCTGTCCTCCTTTTCATATGGTCACCCTACTTTATGACTCTTTAGAATTGAGGTCCTTGGCTTTCTTTCATGGATGCTTTTCAATATAAAATCTCTCTCTAGTTTCTCAATAGATGTTGCCAGCACAGAATTTGTCAACTGTGGTGTCTTCTGCTTTTCCCACCTAAAATGGCTTATTGAGAATGTTTTTTAAAAACTTTTAATTCCTAAAACTTTTATATGCATATGGTGTTCATACAAAATTTGGTTCCTGCCTCTGTGCAGGCATAGAGCCTTTTCAGTGGTGCCCCCCCAAATATGGAATTTATTTATTTATTGCTTTTACATACCGCCCCATAGCCGAAGCTCTCTGGGTGGTTTAAAACATTTAAAACAGTAAACATTAAAACAAATATACAAAATTCTAAAACATAAAAAGCATAAAAACACAGTATTCTTATAAATGATCTCCCCGATGAGGCTCGCCTGGCACCAACATTGTTACCTTTTCAGTGTCAGGTTAAGACTTTTCTCTTCTCCCAGGCAAACAACATATGCTGAGTTTTTTAACTGACCCCAGAATCATTGTTTTAAATAATATTGCTGTTTTTATGCTTTTAAATTTGTGTATATTTGTTTTTAATGTACACTGTTTTTAACTTTTGTAAACAGCCCAGAGAGATTCAGCTATGGGGTAGTATATAAATGCAAGAAATAAAACCTAAATGGTGGAATTGCCTTTCTAAGTGCATACAGTAGGTGCTGTAATCTAAAGGAGTTTGCAATTTTTGCTATTTTGCTAACTGGCGACAATGCTGGCGCCACTGGAAGAAAAGAACATTGCAAAGACCTCCGATTCCGGGTGCGGAGCTTGGCAGCCATGAAGCTGGTAAGAGTTTCTTAGAGTTCTCACTGGCCATGCCGGAAAAGTCAATTATCTCTTTTAAAAGGGCATAAATCTTAAATGAGTATGTTGGAAAAAGACTATGAATACTAACTATTGGTGTTGTTGACATTTGCGAAGCTGGAAATGAGATAAGAAGTGTTGAAATCGGTCTTGGCTGTGGGACAGCGTCTCATGCACTGGAAAGTGAAAGTAACTGTCTGTGTGCTGGGACTGTGAAAGCTGTTTGTTATAGAGATTACACAGCGAACGTTGATTTATGGTGAATCTCACTCTTTACTGGAGAAGAATAAGTTTGTTAATAAAAGTACCCGGGTAGGATTGATAGACTGTGTCGACTACTGAGAGATGGGGGGGAGAGTAGATTGCAGCATTTGGAGCACTTGCAGCATTTGGAGCGGAGACGACTGTTTGATACTGTCGGGACTGTGTTTATGGTTGTTTCGATCTCCCCCAGTGAATGCTGTCTTGATATATGGTGAAATTCCCCCCCCCCGAGAAGAGAGGAGAGAAGAAAAAGTTATTAAGTATTGAAAAGCACAGAGAGATAAAAATAGCCTGAGCAAGAAGGGGAGCCGGGATTTAAGAAGGAGATTTATGCCCTATGTCGAATATAAAAAGAAAGTTTAAAAAGGAAATTGCAAAAGTTACGTGGTCAAGGAAACGACCCAGTAACCACAACCTCCCCCATTTGGAAAAAATGGCTTCGGAAGAAGAGCAGGGAGATACAGACACAGCAGCAGAAGCTACAAAAATGGTGGAAGGTGGAAAATCAGCTGGCAGCCAGCCAGCCACCTTAGCTGAAATTAAGAGTGTTATTGCAGAAAACAACGTAATCATTTTTTAAAAAATGGACCAGCAAACGGAAAAATTGGATAAGCGGATGGTTGTGTTGGCGGAGAAGATAGCACAGAATGTTAAGAGTATAAAGGATTTGGAGGCAGGAGCAGACCTGATCGAGAAGAGACAGGAGGCTTTTGAAAAATCGTCTAATGTGCAATTCCAGGACCACGAATTAAGGCTGATAGCCTTAGAAGATCAAAATCGTCGTTCATCACTTTGTATAAAACATTTAATTCAAGTACAAGGAGAAAATCTGCGAGGTATAATTCTGCAGTGGTTTAAAGAGATGATGCCTGATTTGGAATTAGAGGACTGTGAATTGGACCGAGTCCACAGAGTGGGTGGGCAAAATTACAAAGGGGCTACTAGAGATATTTTGGTGAAATTTGGCAATTATTATAAAAAAGAGCAAGTTATGAAGAAACTGAGATCCATGGCCCTGCTACAATATAAAGGCAAATCAGTGCAAATTTATAATGATCTTTGTCAGCACACATTGAATTGGAGACACAGTGTCAAGCCAATAACTGAAATATTAGTGAAAAAAAACATTAGATATGCTTGGGGTTATCCTGTTTTTTTAAGATTTACATATGGTAGGGGAGAGCACAGAGTAACTTCTTTGGATCAGGGTAAGGAGTTGCTGAAGAGCTTGGGTCTGTATGCGGAAGCAAGTGTGACTGAAACAGGCGGGGGGAGATGAGGCTGGGGCATCTGGGGTGTAATAGAATTGTTAACTGTATTATGAGATAATTGTAGATTGAAATGTTAAACATAGAGACCTTGCCAGCCAGGCGCAGCACTGCCTCCCCCCTCCCCCTAAAGTAGATGGCTGGAGTGTTAGACTTACAGGGAATTGGGGGGGGGGGGAAGAGGTGGGGGAGGGGTGGGGGGAAGGGGGGATGGTATGGGTTAGAATAAGGGGATTGAGGGTTTTGTTATGGTGTTTGTGTTTTTATGTATGTGAATTTGAGTTACAGAGCACAAGGGATCGGAAGAGACATCAAAAGGGTGAATATGGATTAAAAAAAAGTATCAACACTCAATGTTAAAGGTTTGGGGGCAGTCGTGAAAAGGAGGAGAATAGAACAAATGTTTAATAAGGAAGGATCTGACATTATCATGATGCAAGAAACACGTCAAGGGTTCGAGAATGCAAATATGATAAGGACAAAGTGGTTAGCTTATTATGAGAAGTCATTGGGGACTTCAAAAAAAATGGAGTGGCCACTTTGATTTAAAAAAAAAGTGGATTTATATTAGAAACCATAAAAAGGATGATAGTGGTAGATATGATAAAAGGTAAAATTGAAGGAAAGGTATATACATTAATTAATGTTTATGCCCCAAATGAGAGACATAGAGAGTTTTTTATAAAATTATTTAAAGAAATAGAAGAGTTCAAGGAGGGGTATGTTATCTTAGCTGGGGATTTTAATATGGTTATGGATAATAGATCCCGAGGTGGGGGGTGCACTTATATGTTAAGAATGCTTATATTGTATGATAGGATAGGTTATAGATAATATTTACTCATATATATGTACTCAACATTTACTCAAAATGTATGTAGTATGTTGTGTTGTTGTTTCTTTTTTGTAAGATGCTTATTTTGTGTTTTAAAATAAAAATTTTTTTTTAAAAAGACCCCCGATTCCAAATCAATGGCGTTAGCTAGACCTACCTGTTAGCCCGCTACGGAGGAGGGAAGATCTCACATTGTCTTTAACGTGAGATCCCTCCTCTGTTTTCATGAGATGAGCTCAGAAGGAGAGTCATCTTGCCCGCCATTTTTTTATTAAAGGGCCAGCAGCGCACAAACACTCATGCGCAAAAGTTAAGTATTTTTTTTAAGTTAAATTATTTTCCCAGGCGCAGCTCCCAGCTCCTCATGAGGAATTGCATGGAGCCGGGTCATCCCAAGGTGCCTGGCCACATGTTCCGCGGTCTCAGGCTTAGCCTGAGACTGTGGAAAAACTGGGGCCAAGGGGGAGGGTGAGATCCCGGGGCAAGGGAGGGATCATCCCTCCCTGATCCCAGGACACCCTGTGCATCATGTGGATGCATCGGGATGATCCTGGGGATCACCCCAGGATAAAGCCCCATCTACCTATGGCCAATGACTGGACAAGGGAGGAATAGTAGAATCAGTTTCTCACATGGCTCAACATCATTCCTCATCATGGAGCACATCAGTTAAAGGATCACCCAATGTCCAGGCTTTGTGGTTCCGGAGCCAACCTTTTTCAAAAACTTTAACTCTGAAGTTAACCTGGCAGTGATTTTCTCATTATTGAAATTCCATTCATTTTCCTCCAAAACGTGCATTGTATATGCATTTGATCCTCCAGCAACCCATGTTGTGTGCCATGTTCCCATGCGCGGAGAAGGAACAGCCATCGCAAACACGAGGGCAGATCATGGACGCCTGAACAACAAACTGACATCCAGAGAATATTGGAGAGATCAAATACTGTTCCTTTGTCCATTCCCTACTTAAGGTGCAGACTGTTCTGCTAGACCTTCTAATTAGCTTCTGCAAATTGTCCGATCAACATCACTCACCAAATTTCTTTAATTGCCACAAAACATTGCAGCATTGTTTTTGTCCTTTTAGAAAAATGACTGTCTGCATTTCCAAAAACCACAGCATTGTACCATCCAAGATGATGTTATTTCCCTCTCTCACTCCTTGCCCAGCAACCTTTAAAATTAAACACAATGTGAGATAAACACAATGTGAGATCTTCCCTCCTCTGTCCCGAGCTAACAGGTAGGTCCAGCTAATGCCATTGATTTGGAATCGGGGGTCTTTGCAATGTTCTTTTCTTCCAGTGACTCCAGGACTGTCTCCAATTAGCAAAACAGCAAAACAGGCAAATTCCTTTAGATTACAGCACCTACTCTATGCAATTAGCCTTGGGACAGGCAATTCTACCATTTAGGTTTTATTTCTTGCATTTATATACTACCCCATAGCTGAATCTCTCTGGGCTGTTTACAAAAGTTAAAAACAGTGTACATTAAAAACAAATATACACAAATTTAAAAGCATAAAAACAGCAATATTATTTAAAACAATGATTCTGGGGTCAGTTAAAAAACTCAGCATATGTTGTTTGCCTGGGAGAAGAGAAAAGTCTTAACCTGACACTGAAAAGGTAACAATGTTGGTGCCAGGCGAGCCTCATCGGGGAGATCATTTAGAAGAATACTCTGGTTTTATGCTTTTTATGTTTTTAAATTTTGTATATTTGTTTTAATGTTTACTGTTTTAAATGTTTTAAACCACCCAGAGAGCTTCAGCTATGGGGCGGTATATAAATGCAGTAAATAAATAAATTCCATATTTGGGGGGCCACCACTGAAAAGGCCCTATGCCTGCACAGAGGCAGGATCAAATTTTGTATGAACACCATATGCATATAAAAGTTTTAGGAATTAAAAGTTTTTTTTAAAAAAAAAACATTCTCAATAAGCCATTTTAGGTGGGAAAAGCAGAAGACACCACAGTTGACAAATTCTGTGCTGGCAACATCTATTGAGAAACTAGAGAGAGAATTTATATTGAAAAGCATCCATGAAAGAAAGCCAAGGACCTCAATTCTAAAGAGTCATAAAGTAGGGTGACCATATGAAAAGGAGGACAGGGCTCCTGTACCTTTAACAGTTGCATAGACAAGGGAATTTCAGCAGGTGTCATTTGTATATATGGAGAACCTGATGAAATTCTGTCTTGATCACAACAGTTAAAGGTGCAGGAGCTATACTAGAGTGACCAGATTTAAAAGAGGGCAGGGCACCTGCAGCTTTGGCTGGTGTGATGAACAGGAAATTTCACCAGGTTCCCCATATATTCAAATGACACCTGCTGAAATGTCCTTTTCAATACAACTGTTAAAGATACAGGAGCCCTGTCCTCCTTTTCATATGGTCACCCTACATAAAGATTTCTTGACCTCTCTAGAAAAGCCACCATGAGTGAGAAAGAGTGGTGATGATGATGATGACGACGACAGCAGCAACAACAACAACAACAGCGAAGGATGGAAGGTTCTATGGCTTCCATATACTGCTGCTTCCACAAGGGGATTCTGAACATGATGCTCATATGTACTTGATCTGAAACATAGCTGGTAGAATATTCCCAGGAAAAGCAAGATGGGGATGTTGGAATGTCCCATATTGCGGTTTGTAAAAAGCTTACAGTAGCTAAGTTACAAGAACAATTGTCCCACCTTGTCATGGCTATTAAAGTAATTTGGTGAATGTTTCAAATGAGAGAACCTGCACATAGCTGACTAAGACTTGGAGGAGAAAATGCTGCATCGTGACTATCGAGAGTATATAGGCACACACCACGGGTCATTCGTCCACCAGCTTCAACGGACACCTGGACCTCGTCTCAGCTTCTCTTGGATAGGATCAGGTAAGATGTGCATTGCAACACCTGCACACTGTGATTATTTACAAGGACTGGGCTGCTTTTAAATCTCTCTCTCTCTCTCTCTCTCTCTCCTGTTTTCTCTGCTTGTTGGTTTTTGCTATGTATCTTAGAGCTGATACAAATCATCGTCTCTAGAGAGGATGTGACTCTCTTGGAAGATTTGTCGCAAATCAGCAAATTCAGAGATCCCTCTTGGGTGGATTATTGCTGTATAACAGCTTTATCACCCCAACGTTATACTGAGCAATCACTGCGAATTGCGTGCACAGGACTCTGAAGTTTTCCAGTTTATAATCTGCTTTCACTGTGAAGTCCTCCCATGCACCCTGCTTTAATTGTGCTATAAAGCCAAAAGACCCGACCTATTTTGCTACTAGTTTTGGAGCGAATCAGTTGTTGTTTTCCAAGCGGCCACTGGGGGCACAGGTGCACGATTTGATACTCTTAAGCTTCAAATTAAACAAATGCTTACGTCTGCGAAAGTTTTAAAGATAAAGATATCAAAATGGGCACAATGGCACAGTTATAGATATCAAGCACAGCTTTAAGCATACCAAATTTGAATCGGATTGGGTCATCCGTTGATTTTGTAATGATTTTTTTTTAAATTTTCCCCTTAAGCCCTTTTCATTGATATGCAAAGCATCTTAAGGGCACTGCCGCCTGGGGTGTGATTTAGCTAGCAACAAGAACAACAAGAACAGCTTAGCACTGTAGGGGTTAATTTGAGGGAAACAGGTATGTGGGGATGAAGCTATAAGTCAATGGGCCTGATGCTCCCGGTCAGGCTGTAGTGCTCTTTCCCCGACCTGTAAACAATACAAAGTTGTCATCATCCTGTGTTCTTTCACTGATGCAGAGAGCTTTGCATCAAAACTAGGGCTGTGATCCGCTTCTCTTCAGTTCGGAGAAGCAATAGCGAAGCGGGGGCTTTGCCTCCGTTACCGGTGGAGGAGAAGTGGATCAGGTGGCTAGCGAAGCATGGTGAAGAGAAGCAACCGAAACTTGTCATAATCCTGTGTTCTTTCACTGACGCAGAGAACATTGCATCAAAACAAAGGGCGTGGCCTGCTCCGTTCTTTTCATTGACAATGGACGTCGTTCAGTTTATATCATGTCAAACTGAGTCCACCAGATGGTTCTATCCAACATGATCCTGTCCAAACATGCACAACCATCTAAAATGTAGAAGGGATGAAAAACAAAGAAATTGAGAGAGGTCAGCAGATAGCTGAGAAGAGGACATGGAGAAGATGTGGAAGGGGAGGAGACCTGGAAGGACGTACACAACCGCAGGTCCTAAGAGGGTAGCTCTTGTTGGTTGCTGCAGTTAAGTTCCATGAGAACGTAAGAGTTCTGTGGGTGCATCAGACCATCCCTTCTAGAGATGGGCAATGTATGACTTACCCTCAGTGTCATCTGTTGTGGACAAAGGCTGATAGGGGGTCCCAGTACAATGACAGCTAGAAGGCCACAAGTGCCCCAACCTTGATCTGTTTGTTGCCTCCTTGAAGTCCAGATACTTGTCCCCCATGTCCATTTTTAAGAATGCCTGAATATTAACTGCAGCAGATTATCTATATCTATATCTATATCTATATCTATATCTATATATTGGGGGGGGGATGCACTTTGCTTTACACGGACAGGACTGAAATGGGGAATCCTTGAATCACACCATTAAGATCCCAGTACGTCCCAAAACAACACCAGTGTCAGAGCCAATGCTGGAACCGTGGTCAAAACTGAGGCATCAATCCTGTGGAACTGCATTTTTGTAAACTGCCCAGAGAGCTTTGTCTATGGGATGGTATAAAGATGTAATCAATGGATGAAATGAGTGAGTGAATGAATGAATTGTAACTAGCAATTGAGCCTCTATTTGGACATTCACCACTCTGGTTGGTTGTATCACAGTTTTCCTAAAGTCCTTCTTGTTCTCCTGTGTTCTTTCAGAGTCACTTCCATTACTCGGACATGAGTTCCTATCGAGGTGTCTATAATTCCAGGTTTGGAACAGAAGGCCCTACCGTTGGTGTTGACATGTACGATGTCCCTGTTATTGTGCCGCGTCGTGATGGGTCCTCATGGTTACATAGCTGGCCTAAAGTAGTTGTCGACATTGAAGTCACTATTGATAATATCTTTACCATCAAGTATGGCAATGGGGAGTAACAGGAAGCTGTTCGCTCACATGTGTCCCTATTGCTTTCTCCCAACCATCCTCTATTAAAGCTTCCATTGCATCATAGCACTTGTGTGTTGTCTTTCTTTAGCACACAGCCAGTTTTCACACAACCCATCAACATTTTTTTCGTTGGGTTGAGTGGGGATGTCCTTCCCCTTCACTACCCTTCTATTTGGTGGATCTTACTTCATGGTAGCATTCCCTAGTGGTCCAGCCACTTGGGGACTAATCCGCATTCTAAGCTCTTGTCAGACACCTCCAAATTAGACGGCACAAACTCAATTGGTAACAAAACAGACTTTTAATGAAACCAACAGATTAGAAAGGCCCATTGGGCAAAGGAGCAAAAGAAAGGATTCAAGAAAACAGTAAAAAGAAAAAAGAGTGCTGTCCACTTTCCCCCAATTTGCACCCCTGTAGTTACATGTAGAACAACTTTCCCAGGGCAGAACCTCTGTTGGGTATTCTCCATCTTTGGAGGATTTTGTTGGCTTGGAGTGGCATGGACACAGCTCTCAATGGACCCACCCCTTCCCAGTCTGCCGACAAGAGCTTTCAGCGGCTCCCTTGAAGGGATAGGTTGGTAACAATCCTGTTGGCATGTACAGCAACAGCTGTGCCTGACCGCAAAGGACCTCAGATAATAGGTAGACTGTCTTTCGTTCCTCTGCCCTCCACATTCCAGACACTTTTCAAGAGGAAATGCCACATTTCAGCTGAAAAGCCCTGTCTCAGAATTTCAAATCTTCCAAAGAGTCCTAAAAGGGTGGGTAACCCCTGAGTTAGCTGATTTTTGGAAAAGGCATGCTGGACTTCCCTTGCTAGTTGAACTTTAGTCCTGATTGATGCATGAATTGGAGACATCAGAAAGCACATCCTGTAAGCACACCCAAATTTGTCCAATCTAGCAAGGCAATGCTTAGGATCTCAAACTGTGTACCCATCGATTTGTGCATGGACGTTTATTGATGTACCAGAACTGTGTGCATTCTGTTGTTGTGCTTCAGGCTGTGTTGGAGGTGGTCTCAGAAAGTAAAAAGCCAAGCCCCTTCATCAGTGCCAACATCTGGCTGTTGTGGAGGAAGAAAGGGGAAAATGTGGGTGATCCAGGAAGGTCCAGCCAGGTGTGACAACCTAGCAAGCAACATGTAACTCTTCTCTCAATTCCAGTAGGTCTTTTGGGGTCAATTGATCAGCAGAGGAAACTTCCATCTTTTCATTTCTCAAGTCATATAACTTTTCTGTGTGAAAGAAACTATACTCCCTACATAGCCCAACTGAAAAGCCAGAAACATGAGCACAGGTAAGGGCCCCCACTGCATTATGTGCTTCCAATGGCACTCCACCACCTTGGTGAGAGACTTTAATTCCACCATGGGGGTCTCTGCATTGTCCGTTCACTCAAAGAGAAAGTCATCAAGGGAATGAACCAAGTTGATTGAACCTGTTTGAGGTCTCCATGCTCATCCCCCAAAGGTGCTGAAATGCTCAAATCCTGAGCTTGAAATCAGGCAGTGCCGGGGACTCTTGTGTGGGGTGCCTTAGCCCTGAGTGTGGGTTGTCCTGTAGATGCAAATGTCCCCTACTCTTCATATGCCAACCCTGCCTGGAGTGACAAAGGAGACCACCACCCTTCCCAGGACATCAGTGTGGTCACTGAAGAAATCCCCGCTGGAATTTGTCCCAGCACCTGTTGGGATGTCAATGATGCAATACAGTAGTACGTGTAATTCAGTTCAGTTCAGAATGATGCCATCTTGATTTAGGGATGCAGTGGAATTTCATCTGCCATTTTTATGTTTGTGTGAACCAAGCAAGTTCTATTTTCCTGGACTAGTTTGTGAATCAGAACTCATCTATCCTTCAAACATGGTTGGATTTTGCAGAACAGTTCTAGGTTCAAAGGATTTTTCTATAAATATCTGTTGCTCAAGCAAGAAACTTGTGAGCCGAAAAAAAAAAAAAAACATGCGTCCTACAATGTATGAAGCACTGTTCCAATATAGAAACACAATCAACACCCTTTCCACTCTCAATTAGTTACCTACAAATCATCTTATTGATCTCTGGTTATGATGTAGCATTTTACCCATAGGATTGCATTGTGGAAAAGATTAGCATATAACTATTTTGTTTTTCAAGCTACCTCCTTGAAACTGAATGTGCTTAGAGAGTCGTGGGTGGGGGTCATTTGTGCCTATTTCCAGCAGTTTTCGGGCTGAACAAGCCATGGGCAAATTCTTTTTGTATGCGCCACTCACCAAATTACTTTAATAGGTATGCAATGTTGAGACATATTTTTTTTCCCCTTTTAATACAGCCGCTGCCAGGTTCTCACAAACCCCGCACATTAGAACATGCTGTTCTGTCCTGCGCCCCACCCTGGACATCTTCTAACAGCTACATTTTGGGCCAAGGATATTGGGAAGTCAAATACCACCCCCACATAGAAGCAACAGTTCATGCAAGACACACCACCACTTCCTTCGTCTTTATTCTTATTCTTAGCTCATTCCCTCCTCTGTCAGAGTAGTTAGTATGGGGAGAGCACATGTACGGGAATATGGAAGGAGAACAGACAAAAACTTTGGGATGCACGCCAATGCATGTACACAGTGTGAGTGGGGTAGAGCAAAGAACTGTGCTCCAAGCTCTTTGCTAGTCCTGGGCTGAAACCTGCCTCCTATTTTGGGGGACTTTCTCTCTCTATGAGGAATAGACACTGTTTTTTTTTCCTGCCCCTTTCCCAGGGAGGGAGGATTTGGAGAATTTTCTCCTTGGGGAGGGGGACAGGATTTCCATATACCTTTTCTTAAGTGTAGCCAATGGCTGATGGGGTTTCTTTCTATTTAATTTTTCAAAAATAAAATAAAAGACCACCCCCTTCCTCCAGAGAAGCCCAGCAGTTCTTAGTGAATGCCTATTGGAGGCCATGTGACCTCACCTTCTCCAATAATGGTTAACGGTTCAAGTGCCCGCTTGCATGTCCCGGTTGGGGCATCCGATTCGTAGAGCTGGGAGCCCTCTGGATGAAAATCGTGCCTGCTTATATATTCTGTAAATTAAGGCTGAAGATGGCCCTCATTTATGAATGCCTTGTCATGGTTTTAATTTTTATTATGGTTTTATTATGAAAGAAGAGCCCTCAACTACTGGATACATATTTTTTTAAAAAAAGGTATGTGACACCTATAGTGGCATTACTATCATTATATGGAAATTTAAAGTGTAACAAAGAGACTAAAGAATTGATAACAAATTTGTTGACAGCAGCAAGGTTAATTATATCTAGGAACTGGAAGGTTCAAGGAGATTATCATATTGAAGAGTGGTATAAGGAAGTTTGGGATATAGCTATTAATGATAAACTGTCATGTAATATAAAGCTAAGAAAAGGTATAACAAATGTAAACGAATTTGAAGGAATTTGGAAACAGTTCCTAGAATATGTATTCTCTAAGGGGAGTGGAAAACTATCACCAGAAGAAACAATGAGATTTTGGAAGCAGGAATAGATCCCGAAGAGTGGAGGGGAGCACTTATGTTATGTTATGTGATTAGGTAAAAATGATTATTATAAATGTGGAATTGTAAGCAATTTATGTGTTGATTTATGTGTTTTAATCAGTATTATGTTGTTGTATTTTTAAAAATAAAATCTAAAAAAAAAAAAAAAGGTATGTGAAAAACTTGTTCCCCTCCCCAAGGAGAAGATTCTTGCTGTCAAGGGGGGGAATGCAAATATTTAGCAAGGCTGAATACAAAAGCAGTATTTTTGGGAAAGTCCCGTGGGAAAATGCATATATTATGTTATTCTGTGTATTAATTATTTTTTAAAAAAATCACACACGGGAAAATTGTGTATGAACTGCATACATTAAGGGAACTTGCATATGTTGGGCATAATTCAGAAAAGAATTGAGAATAAAACTGCCAAATTCATACTCCCCTTGTACAAATTAATGGTACAATCACACCATTAAATCATGTGAGTTTAGAGATAAGCAGCAGCTAGGGTGGTCATTAAACAAACCAAGGTCAATAAGCCAAAGATATCTGTCTGAAGCCAAGGCGAACAGAACCAGATCAAGGGTTGAAGAATGGCCAAAGTCATTCCAGGTTCAAGAATAGTCCGAGCCGAGTCCAGGAGCTGGCAGGAATGCTACTGCAAGAGATGAGCAGAAACGACAATCTCTTCCAACAACTAAACTGAGTTTGAGCCTCATCTGAAATTGCAAGGCTGGTGGGGAAGTGAGAGCAGATGGGTTCAGCTGCAGCTATCTTCTGCTTGCCCGTGTGCTGGGCTCCTCCCGAAACACTCTCCAGCTCAGCTGTTCTGTTTCCTCCTTCATCCCAAATGGAGGCACACCACACACTTACCATACTGTGCATTAGGTCACTGTCCCAATAAAGGATACTGTAGAATTGAGGGTGGGGTGTGCGTGCAGAAACTAAGATGATCTCGGGCTGAAGCAACACCCCTATGAAGAAACGTTACAATGCCTGGGACTTCTCAGCTTAGAGAAAAGGGGATTGAGGAAAAACAGCAACAATGATTGTCGAGGGACATTCATTACATGGCAACTCCATAGTGGGATATAGAGAGACAGCTTGAGAATAAGTTATACAATCAGGCAAGGAGCAACAACTCTCCAAATGTCCAGGTTCACTGCAAATCTAGCAACATAGAAATATTTCTCGTGACTTTCGTTTATATCAGCAAGATGTCACACACACACACACACACACACACACACAGAGAGAGAGAGAGAGAGAGAGAGAGAGAGAGAGAGAGAGAGAGATGTTATTGAAAGCAACAAGGCATAGATCATAGAATCATAGAATAGCAGAGTTGGAAGGGGCCTACAAGGCCATCGAGTCCAACCCCCTGCTCAGTGCAGGAATCCACCCTAAAGCATCCCTGACGGATGGCTGTCCAGCTGCCTCTTGAAGGCCTCTAGTGTGGGAGATCCCACAACCTCCGTAGGTAACTGGTTCCATTGTCATACTGCTCTAACAGTCAGGAAGTTTTTCCTGATGTCCAGCTGGAAACTGCTTCCTGTAACTTGAGCCCGTTATTCCGTGTCCTGCACTCTGGGAGGATCGAGAAGAGATCCTGGCCCTCCACTGTGTGACAACCTTTTAAGTATTTGAAGAGTGCTATCAGGTCTCCCCTCAATCTTCTCTTCTCCAGGCTAAACATGCCCAGTTCTTTCAGAATTGTCTGCTTTTCCAAAGAAGCTCAGAAGAGGTCCAGGAGTCAGGCGAAGCTGCTAGAGAAATGTGGTGTGCTTATATACTCTCAGCAACTCCGTCCATCATAATGATGCAAGCGTTTTCTGTTCAAAGTCTTAATTACCAGCCTGCAAACCATTTCAGCAGCATCATTCATAAAATTACTTTAATGCTATGTTAATAGCGATGAGGATGCAGGGCAATTTGCAGATGAATAAAGCTTCTGTCAGCTTCTCACAAAGTATTGAACTTTCCAACACTATGAATTCTTAAAAAAAAAAAAAATCCCCCTGGGGATCTTCTACCAGCTAATATTAATAATATCAACAGCAGCACTGTTGCACGTTTCCTTCCACTGGTTCATATTTAAAATAAGTCTTCCGATGTGAATTGAAACAAACACGGTTGATTTGTTTTCTGGAGATTTTTCATTTGGCCCATGTTTTAAAACAAAGGGAATTGCGCTGGCCTTCCCAAAGTTTTGCTTTATTCTATTTGTCTGTGCTATAGCTACAGTTACGTTGTAGGCTTTTTGTAATGTTTTATCACTCGTGTCTCTTGAATGCATGGAACAGATCTACACTAAGGCCATAGCTAGACCTAAGGTTTATCCTGGGATCATCCAGGGTTCACCCCTGCCTGAGCACTGGATCCCCTGTGTGTCACCTAGATGAACAGGTTTGACCCCTGGATGATCCAGGGATAAACCTTAGGTCTAGCTATGGCCTAAGAGCTCCATCACACCGGAGGTTAACACACTCCCTACCTTCTCTTTTCCACCAGATCTAGCAGGATATAACACCTTGAAAACAGTTCAAAAATGGTTTATGTAATGTGTCCTGGGCCTGAACACTTGTCAAAACCATTATAAACCATTATGAAGCAGTAGTGAAAAAGCTCCATCAGATGAGTGTTTTATTGCACAGTCATTACTGGGCACTCACAAATTTTCACAGGGGCATCTCAAGACATCATGCCTCCTGCCCTTTCTAGCCTTCTTCACGCCACAAATAAAAAAACCAAAAACCAATAAGTCCAACTTATTTTTAAAGACGGAAGTTGCTGCTATCTCCTGCTGTGTGCAGGAGAAGCAGTGGGATCAAAACAGTCCTCTGAATGGGCCATGATCACGTTGTTTACTTCCTCTTTCAAAAGAGGAAGTAATGAAGGACAAATGCACAGGCAGAGAAGCAATGGTAAGGAAACACAATTTCCCCCCATGTGATGATTCTCTAGATCCTGCCTTGCTGCCTTATTACTATATAACATGCACTCAAGCACACACACACACATACACACACACACAAACAGAGAGAGAGAGAGAGAGAGAGAGAGAGAGGCCTTAGCTAGACCTAAGGTAGGGTGACCATATGAAAAGGAGGACAGGGCTCCTGAATCTTTAACAGTTGCATAGAAAAGGGAATTTCAGTAGGTGTCATTTGTATATATGGGAAACCTGGTGAAATTCCATCTTCATCACAGCAGTTAAAGGTGCAGGAGCTATACTAGAGTGACCAGATTTAAAAGAGGGCAGGGCACCTGCAGCTTTAACGGTTGTGATGAAGAGGAAATTTCACCAGGTTCTCCATATATACAAATGCCACCTGCTGAAATTTCCTTTGCAATACAACTGTTAAAGATACAAGAGCCCTGTCCTCCTTTTCATATGGTCACCCTACCCAAGGTTTATTCTGGCCTGCTCCCGGGATATCCTGTGTGTCATTTACATGAACAGCGATGATCCCGGGATAAACCTTAGGTCTAGCTAAGGCCACAGAGTAAGTGTGTGTGAGAACCATTTATCTTAAACCAACAGCAACAATGTCACAGTGAAACCTAATATATGAGGGAAAGAGTCTAAACATTTCAGATCATCTGAATGCCCAGCAGAATTCAAGAGAATAAAAATAAACCAGAATCTGCAAGAGGAAGAGTGCGGGGGGAAGGTACTTGCTATACCCCTCCTGATTTACCTGGAGATGACCTGAAATTAATTCTATAGCATCTCCACGGGGAAAAACAAAAAAAACTTCTGGCTGAGATCTTTGAGAATAGACTGACCAACAATCTAGCTAGGTACAAGCCCTTCATTCACACTGTGCTTGTGTACACATTACTCGCCTTGGTCCGTAAAGATGGCCCATGTTTTCTGGCTCTTGTTTGGTTTATGAAGCATTTAGCCTTACTGCTTCAATGGAATTCTTCTCACTGTTTAACTCACCCATGCAGCTACTGATGTCAGCTACAAACTGGCATGGGTCAGCTTATAGGAGGATTGCTCTAGCAATTCAGTAAGGTTTGTGTGCTTCTGAAGGCAAAACAGAAGCAGGAGAATGTGGGGAAATTTGGCTGGTCCAAGGCACGCCCCCCTCTTTGGGTCTTAAAATCCAAGGAAAAGTCGGCGTGCGTGGAGTGTAAGTGGAAAGCAATCATGATTTGTGAAATTGCACAATTTTATTTATTTATTTATTTATTTATTACATTTTTATACCGCCCAATCGCCGACGCTCTCTGGGCGGTTCACAAAAATTAAAACCACAATAAAACAACCAACAGGTTAAAAGCACAATTACAAAATACAGTATAAAAAGCACGACCAGGATAAAACCACACAGCAAAATTGATATAAGATTAAAATACAGAGTTAAAACAGTAAGATTTAAATTTAGGTTAAAATTAAGTGTTAAAATATTGAGAGAATAAAAAGGTCTTCAGCTGGCGACGAAAGCAGTACAGTGTAGGCGCCAGGCGGACCTCTCTGGGGAGCTCGTTCCACAACCGGGGTGCCACAGCAGAGAAATCCCTCCTTCTAGTAGCCACCTGCCTCACTTCCTTTGGCAGGGGCTCATGGAGAAAGGCTCCTGTAGATGATCTTAAGGTCCGGGCAGGTACATAAGGGAGAAGGCGTTCCTTCATCACTGATCATGTGGCTTGCCTGTTAAAGCAATCAGCCGTCATGTCCAATGTCCTGGCTTTGTGGTCCTTGAATGAACATGAGAGAACATTAATTCTGGTCTTTAACTGGCAGTTTTTCGATCATGGAATTGATACATATGTAACACTAAAATACACATTTTTTTTTTATTTTGGGTCCATTTCTTTTAGCTCTTCTTGTATTCCAAAGGATAACTTCATTTGGATTGGCACATTGATCAAGATGGTGCAGAATGGACTGGTTCACAAAATTTGGTGGGATAGCTAATACCCCGGAAGACAGAAACAAACTTCAAAGTGGTCTTGATAGGCTGGAGTGCTGGGCTGAAAACAACAGAATGAAATTTAATAGGGATAAATGCCAAGTTCTACGTTTAGGAAATAGAAATCAAATGCACAGTTACAAGATGGGGGATACTTGGCTCAGCAATACTACAAATGAGAAGGATCTTGGAATTGTTGTAGATCACATGCTGACTATGAGCCAACAGTGCGAAATGGCTGCAAGAAAGGCAAATGCTATTTTGGGCTGCATGAATAGAAGTATAGCTTCCAAATCATGTGAGGTACTGGTTCCTTTCTATTCGACCCTGGTTAGGCCTCATCTAGAGTATTGTGTCCAGTTCTGGGCTCCACAATTCAAGAAGGATGCAGACAAGCTGGAGCGTGTTCAGAGGAGGGCAACCAGGAGGATCAGGGGTCTGGAAACAAAGCCCTATGAAGAGAGACTGAAAGAACTGGGCATGTTTAGCCTGGAGAAGAGAAGATTGAGCGGAGACATAATAGCACTCTTCAAATACTTAAAAGGTTATCACACAGAGGAGGGCCAGGATCTCTTCTTTATCCTCCCAGAGTGCAGGACACGGAATAACGGGCTCAAGTTAAAGGAAGCCAGATTCCAGCTGGACATCAGGAAAAACTTCCTGACTGTTAGAGCAGTACGACAATGGAACCAGTGACCTAGGGAGGTTGTGGGCTCTCCCACACTAGAGGCCTTCAAGAGGCAGCTGGACAACCATCTGTCAGGGGTGCTTTAGGGTGAATTCCTGCATTGAGTAGGGGGTTGGACTCGATGGCCTTGTAGGCCCCTTCCAACTCTACTATTCTATGATTCTATGACTTACTCCAATTATTTATGGTTGGAAGGACAAGTGTGCTTCTTCTCCTCCTCCTCCTCCTCCTCCTCCTCCATGTAATCTCATGTTTTACTATACAAACGAAACTGTAATGAGGAGTGCTGGTGTTAAAATGCTCCACCCGCATCAAAGTGAGTGGCATGGCTTCCTGATTTCTTTGATCCATAATGTACCAGATAGACAATTTTCTAGTTAGAACTGAAGGTTCAGCATGTGGGATAGATGTTATGGTTTTGTGAGAAGCTGACAGTAGGTGCTTTTAAAGAAAAATGGCTGCAACTCTTCATAACTATTAAGGTAATTTGTTGAGTGATGCTGATTAGACAATTTGTAACTAATTAAAACTTCAAGCAGAAAATGCTGCACTGTAAGCAAAGATGGGAATACTGAGAGTATATAAGCACACACCATGGGTCACTTCTTCACCATCTTCACTTGAGCCTCCTCACAGCTTCTCCAGAAAGCAGGTAAGGCAGATGCTGAAGAGGTCTGAAATGTATGTGGTGCTCCATTATCCATGTTCTGTTTCTCTACAACCTTCTCTCTCTCTCTCTCTCTCTCTCTCTCCTTTCTCTCCTTTCTCTCCTTTCTCTGACCTTAGCTGGACCTAAGGATTATCCCAGGCAAATGGAGGGGTCGTCCCTGCCTGCTCCTGGGATCCCCTGTGTGCCATTTGGATGCACAGGGATGATCCTGGGATGATCCCAGGATATAGGCCTGGTCTAGCCATGGCCTCGCTCTCTTCCATCCCTATCATCACACTACTTTCCTTCCTTGCTACCGATGGCATCACCTGCCAACAAAATAGATTTAGGAGTGGGGTCCCTTCTTTTCACATACGAAGGCATTTAAGTCATTTTAGGCCTGTGCCAATACTGTTTACAGTTGACCCACAGAAAGACTTTCTCTCAGCTGCCAGTGAATAAAAGCACTGAAAGAAAAGTGGAGAACGTAGCAAAAAGAGAGAGATGGTAGGAAAGGAGGAAGAGCAAGGAGTAGAAGTCCACCTCAACTGATGTCCAGCTTCTCACAACAGGTAGAATGCAGAAGAATGTAACAAATGTGTTGTAGTATCTGACCATCTCTGCAAAGGATAGGGAATACTTGGCTCTTCAGCTGTTGATGAGCTGTAAGTTCCATCACCCCCTCAGTATTGGCAATGCAGGCTGGTCTTGATGGGATTAGTTGTTGAATAACATCTAAAAGACCACGCAGTCCCCTTCTTTGATCTATGCTAGGGTGATGCTGATGCTAGGGAAAGTGGAAAGCAAAAGGAAGAGGGGCCGACCAAGGGCAAGATGGATGGATGATATTCTGGAGGTGACAGACTTGACCTTGGGGGAGCTGGGGGTGGCGACGGCCAACAGAAAGCTCTGGCGTGGGCTGGTCCATGAAGTCACGAAGAGTTGGAAGTGACTGAACAAATAAACAACAACAACAGGGTGTTTTAATTCGTGGGACCTGTGTAGAGTAACCCTACCGGCAGTATTACTTACTGCACGTGAAGTATACTTCTGCATTTATATGGTGCTATGAAGTGTGCCAATATATATATATATATATATATATATATATATATATATATATTGAAAAGACTCTCAGACTCCAGCAACTTGATTTCTGGCAAAATCCAGATGGAGAGCATTTTGAGTTTTGAACATAGGACATGAACAGAATGCACAACAGATGCTCAGCTCAGTGTGAGAGAGGCTCAACATGATATTGAATCTTGGGTTATGGAAACTGTTTATTTATTTATTATTTATTTATTTATTACATTTTTATACCGCCCAATAGCCGAAGCTCTCTGGGCGGTTCACAAAAATTAAAATCATCATAAAACAACCAACAAGTTAAAAATACAAATACAAAATACAATATAAAAAGCACAACCAGGATAAAACCACGCAGCAAAATTGATATAAGGTTAAAATACAGAGTTAAAACAGTATAATTTAAATTTAAGTTAAAATTAAGTGTTAAAATACTGAGTGAATAAAAAGGTCTTCAGCTGGCGACGAAAGGAGTACAGTGTAGGCGCCAGGCGGATCTCTCTGGGGAGCTCATTCCACAACCGGGGTGCCACAGCGGAGAAAGCCCTCCTCCTAGTAGCCACCTGCCTCACTTCCTTTGGCAGGGGCTCACGGAGAAGGGCCCCTGTAGATGATCTTAAGGTCCGGGTAGGTACATATGGGAGGAGGCGTATTCATGAACTGGTATTCATGAAGAGAATTCCTTTCCCTTTATATCATGTTCTTGTTAAAACAGTAATGCATCACAACACTACTGCTTCCTTACGGTTGGTTGTTTTCTTTCAGACACACCTCCATCACTCAACCATGGCTTACTGTGGACCTTCCTGTGCCGTCCCATCCTGTGCTTCCAGCCCAGTCGTTGGGTTTGGATCAGCAGGTCTTGGAGCAGCAGGGATTGGCTCTGGCTCCTTTGGTGGCATTGGCTATGGCTCCGGTGCTCTGGTCGGCCCCGGTGTGCCTTCTGCCAGTCTCGGTGTGCTCTCCGGAGTCAACCCTTCTTGCATCAACCAGATCCCACCAGCAGAGGTCGTGATCCAGCCACCTCCCGTCGTCCTGACCATCCCAGGACCCATCCTGTCTGCAAGCTGTGAGCCTGTATCTGTTGGAGGCAACACCCCATGTGCTCTTGGAGGTTATGGCCAAGCTGGTCTCCTCGGTCAAAGCCTCCAAGGTGGTCTCCAAGCTGGCTTACTTGGTTCTAATGTTTCACGGTTGGGTCAGGGCTATTATGGGTTGGTGGGGCGAAGAGGCAGCATCTGCTATACCCCCTGCTAAATTCACATGGACTCTCAATGACCAAACAGAATGATCCAAGGATTCACAGCAAAACGCTCAGGCCTGTTCATCTCCATGGCTGCTGCTGAAGTCATAGAGAGACACAGGACTGTTCAGCATCCCTGGAAATCAGGCCCACAGCTACCTTTCCTGAATCTGTTTTCATTCTAAACCCATCCCTCTGTATCACGCTATTTATCTGCTTGTTTGATTTTAATTTATGTATGGCTGGTTCTTTTGAGCATACATCACAGCATAATGATGAAAGGGACAAGAACCGTTGTCCATGAAATGTGTAGCAAGTAAAAAAAGGACAAAATCAGGTCAAATGGCAGAGGGAAGATATATTTTTTTCACTTTTCCCCCCTCCAAATATGGACACAGTTCCTTCACTTGTGTTCTTTGTTGGTTTTCCCAGCCAAAATAGCTCCTTGATGAATTGTTGGCTAAAACGCTTTTCTGTTTATTCTGAATAAAACTTACTCTGCATCAGAGCACTGGTCTCTTGTTTTATTTTAACACACCATCAGTTTTCATACAAACAATCACGATATAGAGATGCAAATGGCATTCCCAGGTGTTGTGTGTTTTGTGAACCGCCCAGAGAGCTCCACCTATTGGGCGGTATAGAAATGTAATAAATAAATAAATAAATAAATTGTGCAGTTTTCTCACAATCTGAAAGGTTGAAATCATAAAATAGCAGAGTTGGAAGGGGCCTACAAGGCCATCGAGTCCAACCCCCTGCTCAGTGCAGGAATCCACCCTAAAGCATCCCCGACAGATGCTTGTCCAGCTGCCTCTTGAAGGCCTCTAGTGTGGGAGAGCCCACAACCTCCCTAGGTAACTGGATCCATTGTCGTACTGCTCTAACAGTCAGGAAGTTTCTCCTGATGTCCAGCCGGAATCTGGCTTCCTGTAACTTGAGCCCGTTATTCCGTGTCCTGCACTCTGGGATGATCGAGAAGAGATCCTGGCCCTCCTCTGGGTGACAACCTGTTAAGTATTTGAAGACTGCTATCATGTCTCCCCTCAATCTTCTCTTCTCCAGGCTAAACATGCCCAGTTCTTTCAGTCTCTCTTCATAGGGCTTTGTTTCCAGACCCCTGATCATCCTGGTTGCCCTCCTCTGAACATGCTCCAGCTTGTCTGCATCCTTCTTGAATTGTGGAGCCCAGAACTGGACGCAATACTCAAGAGGATGCCTAACCAGGGCCGAATAGAGAGGAACCAGTACCTCATGTGATTTGGAAGCTATACTTCTATTAATGCAGCCCAAAATAGCATTTGCCTCTCCTGTTTATATACTTACACTTGGGCTTTTTCTACACCTAAGGGTTATCCCAGGAAAATAAACGGATCATCCCTGCCTGCTCCCGAGATTTTCTGCGTGTCATTTGGATGCACAGGGACAATCCTGGGATGATCCCGGGATATAGGGCTGGTGTACAAATGCCCTTGAAGTAAATTGCTTTCACCCCACCACTTTTGACTTCAGCCCTGCCAACTACTTGAATCACATTTGGCATTCAGGAAGAGGAACTGTCAATATCTGCAGTACACACCAGGTAGATGGTAGATTAGGGTGACCCTATGAAAAGGAGGACAGGGCTCCTGTATTTTTAACAGTTGCGTTGAAAAGGGAAATTCAACAAGTGTCATCTGTATATATGGAGAACCTGGTGAAATTTTCTCTTCATCACAACAGTTAAAGCTGCAGGTGCCCTGCCCTCCTTTAAATCCGGCCACTCTAGTATAGCTCCTACAGCTTTAACTGTTGTGATGAAGAGGGTATTTCACCAGGTTCTCCATATATGCAAATGTCACCTGCTGAAATGCCCTTTTCTATACAACTGTTAAAGATACAGGAGCCCTGTCCTCCTTTTCATATGGTCACCCTATGATAGAATAGATAGATAGATAGATAGATAGATAGATAGATAGATAGATAGATAGATAGATGAGTTAGTTTTTGTAAAGGAGCTGTTCCTATGCAACTGAGAGAAATCTGGTGTTTTTGCTTGCTTGTTTTTTTGGTGAAAAAATCTCCTCTAAAACTCCTGAAGGTTGGCAATCTCACAGCCCTAACTCAGCTGGATGGTTCAACAGATACATCGCCTGGCTACTTGCCAGAATAGTTGAGTTGCCCACCCAGGTCTCCCCCGCCCTTTGCAGATTTCAATATACTTGTATCTCAGCTCTTTCTTTCTCTGCCTCCTTTCCCTCTCCAAGAATGGCTTTCTGTTTGTGGAACACACACACCATTCCTCTGCTTTGTATTTAGGCATTACGGCACATCATGTTCTCACTGGCCGCATTTCAGTGATAGGAAGGAATGAAGGCAAAACAGGCAGGGCAAAAAACTTAACTAAACAGCAGCTGGTATTAGCTTATAGTTCTCACTGCAAATAACGTTGGTTTCTGTCCACCACGCTGCTGCTAAGATCATCTTCTTGGCTCGCCGCTCTGACCATGTTACTCCACTTCTTAAATCTCTTCATTGGCTCCCAATTCACTTCAGAATCCAATATAAACTTCTCCTGTTGACCTTCAAAGCTTTCCACGGTCTAGCTCCGCCCTATCTCTCCTCTCTCATCTCAAACTATTGCCCCGCTCATGCTCTTCGCTCCTCTGATGCCATGTTTCTCGCCTGCCCAAGGGTCTCTACTTCCCTTGCTCGGCTTCGTCCATTCTCTTCTGCTGCCCCTTACGCCTGGAACGCTCTCCCAGAACATTTGAGATCTACAACTTCAATCGCAGCTTTTAAAGCTCAGCTAAAAACTTTTCTTTTTCCTAAAGCTTTTAAAATTTGATGTTGCTCAGACTTTAGACTGTTAGTTATACTGTTATACTGTTAGTTTTACCCTACCCTGTGCCTGCTTACCCTACCCTGTGCCTGTTGGCATTCTCTTCCCCTCCTTATTGTTTTATTATGATTTTATTAGATTGTAAGCCTATGCGGCAGGGCCTTGCTATTTACTGTTTTACTCTGTACAGCACCATGTGCATTGATGGTGCTATATAAATTAATAATAATAATAATAATAATAATAATAATAATAATAATAACTAAACCACGAGGGCACGAAGTTGACCTTTTTAAAGTGGGAAACAGCTGTCCCCAATACTCAGTTGTCAGGAAATTCCTGAATCTGTAAAAGGCAGCATGACTGGCAAAGCCCGTCTAGAAAAACCACCATGAGAGATAAAAAGATACAATAGTAGTAGTAGTAGTAATAATAATAATAATAATAATAATAATAATAATAATTCTAAGGCAGATTATTTTAAGATATTCCTTACATATTTAGGGGTGGTTGGTGATAGTGATCTGCCTTGCAAGAGCATCTGCCTTGCATGGAGAAGGTCCCAGTTTCAATCCCAGACATCTGTGCCAGTCGGAGTAGGCAATACTGGGCCAGGTGGACTGCCAGCCTGATCTGGTACAAGGCAGATTCCCAATGTACCTATTTGATCTCCACCAGTAGGTGGCACCAAAACTGCAAACAGAAGCACCTTCTAGGAGACATCTTGTCATTCTCTGGTCTTCACCTCTAAGAGCTTCCTTCGGATTATCCCCGTAGTGCTAAGCTTTCACCATTGTTATTTTTGTTGTTGTTGTTGTTGTTGTTGTTGTTGTTTTTGCTACTGGGAGGCAGCGATCCTTTGCATACCAGGAAGTGAGTTGAAGGGGGGAAATGTAAAAAAATCATTAAAAAATCAACGGATGACCCAATTCAATTCAAATCTGGTATGCTTAAAGCTCTCCCTCATATTTATTAATGTGCCAATTTTGGTGTCTTTATCTTTAAGGCTTGCACAGATGTAAGCATTTCTTTAAAAACCTGCTCCTGCACCCCAGCATCTTGGAAGATACGCTCAGAAAGCAGGGGCTAAATAGGGCGAATCTTTTTGCTTTGAAGCACAATTAAAGCAGGACGCATGGGAGTACTTCACAATAAAAGCAGATTATAAGGTGGAAAACGTCTGAGTCCTTTGCATGCAATTTGCAGTGACTGTGAAGTATAACACTGGTGTGATAAAGCTCTAAGGCTCTTCTGCCCTTCTTTTTGCCTCTCTTGGGCCATAGCTAGACCTAAGGTTTATCCCTGGATCGTCCAGGGGTCAAACCTGTTCATCTTGGTGACACACAGGGGATCCAGTGCTCAGGCAGGGGCGAACCCTGGATAATCCCAGGATAAACCTTAGGTCTAGCTGTGGCCTTGGAGTGCCTTTCTAAAAATGATCTTAGTGGGAGATGTTAGTGAGATTGGGTAGACCTTGTCACTTGTCAGTGCATGTTCCTGAACATAATGCACCAAATGTCATGGCATGGCATACACTGCTGAGCTGTATTTCAAAACTCTTTATTAAAATTAAAACAACACTGTAAGCCAATTGGCCTTTTTCTAATATGCCTTTAACCAGAGGAATAAAACACCAACTAACGCCTTGGAGTAAATTCAGGAGACATGCTATCCCAGCCTTTCTCAACCAGGGGGGAATCCACACGTCATTCCGAGATCGCTTCTAAGCGACCCTAGAGCGGTGTGAAACCGAGCGTGTAACTTGCCTTTTGAATAGCCGACGAAGAGAGGTCCTTCCCGCCGCCACCGCCGCCGCTGCCACCCACAGACCTCCTCGCCGAGCGGCGAGGAGAGCTCGGCTGAATAAGGCGGGGTTGAGAGCGGAAGAAGCTCTCCACCCTGTCTTCTTCCCCCGAGCGCTCCGTCCCAGCCGGTGAGGAGGGAGTTGGGTGGCAGCGGGCGCACCGGCGGCGCGAAGGACGTCTCTTCATCAGCTCTTCAAAAGGCAAGTTACACGCTCGCTTTCATGCCGCTCTGGGGTCGCTTAGAAGCGATCTCAGAACGACGTGCGGATTCCCCCCAGATGACACAAAATTGGGTGGGATAGCTAATATTATTTATTATTTAAAACATCTGTATCCTGCCCTATATCACTAGGATCTCAGGGCAGCATACAGATAGCCTGGTAGACAGAAACAAACTTCAAAGTGATCTTGATAGGCTGGAGTGCTGGACTGAAAAAATAGAATTTAATAGCTATAAATGCCCAAGTTCTACAGCTAGGAAAAAGAAACCAAATGCACAGTTACAAGATGGGGGGGGGGATACTTTGCTCAGCACTACTACAAGTGAGAAGGATCTTGGAACTGTTGTAGATCACAAGCTGAATATGAGCCAACAGTGTGATATGGCTGCAAAAATAAGAAATACTATTTTGGGCTGCATTAATAGAAGTGTAGCTTCTAAATTGTGTGAGGAACCGGTTCCCCTCTATTCAGCAAGGGTTGGGCTTCATCTTGAGTATTGCATCCAGTTCTGGGCATCACACATCAAGAACGATGCAGACAAGCTGGAGGGGTTCAAAGGAGGACAATGAGGATGATCAGGGGTCTGGAAACAAAGCTCTGTGAAGAGAGACACACTAGAGGCATTGAAGAAGCAGCTCGACAGCCATCTGTCAGGGATGCTTTAAGTTAGATTCCTGCATTGAGCAGGGAGTTGGACTCAATGGCCTTATAGGCCCCTTTCAACCCTACTATTCTATGATTCCATGAACCTTGAATTCCCCGTTGTTGTTAGTCTACATCA
Source organism: Elgaria multicarinata webbii (assembly GCF_023053635.1). Classification (NCBI taxonomy): domain Eukaryota; kingdom Metazoa; phylum Chordata; class Lepidosauria; order Squamata; family Anguidae; genus Elgaria; species Elgaria multicarinata. The sequence goes on along the minus strand of NC_086191.1, from coordinate 7,102,886 downwards.
GCCCCCAGCCAGCATGGCTCCCCCTTCCAAAAAAAAAAAAAAAAGCCATCCCCTCAAAATATGGGTGTCCCAAAGCCTGGTGTAACCAAGATGAAGGATCATGAGCCCTTGTTGCAATCATCCGGCATGATCCCTTTGTACTAAAGATAAAAAGGAAACCAGAAAACCAGTGCTATAATGCAGAGGAACTTTTATTAGGGATTTGGGGTTACAAGTACTTGACTCAACCACAAACAGTTCTGTACAGGGCAAAGAACAAAGAACACATGACAGTGAACAGCTTCTTGATGGTATAGACCATTATTCACTCTCTCATTTACATAAATTCCCATTTACCCTGATTGACCAATTCAGTTAGGTGTCATTTTTCATGGTAAGGCTTAATGGCTCCTAAGCTCTCTACTCTGTTTGGGAGGAGCCTTGTAGAAGAGTCAGATACAAATCAGAGATGAACGCAAACAGTGGGGAAGAGCAGGATGAATTGAGGACAAAACAGATGCCTGAAAGACACATGTAGGTCAGAGTTCCATATCTCAGTCCATCTTGGGGTCATTTTTGGTCGTTGATGGTCCATAAGCATTTAGCAAGGGGAATAGCAGATGCTGCCTTTGCGCCCAGAGTAACCGTAACGGCGCCCACCACCAAAAGACCCAAGAAGGCCAGCCCCACTTCCACCGTAGTATCCTCCCCCATATCCTCTTCCGAAACCACCAGCGGCACATGGAGTGTTGCCTCCAACGGATACAGGCTCACAGCTGGCGGAGAGGATGGGCCCTGGGATGGTCACAACGAGGGGAGGTGGCTGGATCACGATCTCTGCTGGGGGGATCTGGTTGATGCAGGAAGGGACAACTCCAGCCAGGGTGCCGAGATTAGCAGAGGACACGGTGGAGCCGACCAGTCTTCCAGAACCGTAGCCAAGGCCAGAGCCATAGCCGTAACCAGAGCCATAACCAAGGCCACAGCCGGAGCCGCTACCCCCCTGATCCGAAACCAACAACTGGGGTGGAAGCACAGGATGGGACAGCACAGGATGGTCCACAGCAAGCCATGACTGAGGGATGGAGGTGAGTCTGAAAAGACACACAAAGAAGTAGTAGGAATGTTGTGCGTTGTTTTATTTATTACACCATCTGTTCATAATATGCAGGTTTTATTGCTGTACCCCATCTTCGGAGGGCTCCTACCCTGAAAGGCACCCAAGATATATTTGAAAGAAAGAAACTACATGAATCCACAGGAGCACCAGAAGCTATGAACCTCCATAACAGTGCAAGGGAAAAGGACGTACCTTCATGAATTCCCAACCCAACGTTCAATCCACTCCCAACACATGTATCCCCAAAAGGCCATATTTAAATGGGAACAAAGTCCAGGGAAACAGTGTCCTCTCTTGATCTTTCAAGCTGGTTTAATTCAGATGGACACCAGCTAAGAAACATTTTCCTATTGAATCAGTGCATTGGCCCATCTAGGCTATGCTTGGACTGGGAAAGCTTCAACAGATCCACATACAGAGATCTGCCTGATACAAGGTGCCCTTTGGTTACCCATGGTAACACAATAATGATGGAGGGAACAGGAATAATGTTATACTAAAAAGTACATCCTTATTGGTCCGGAAGATCTTAATTGGTCAGTTGCTGCTGTGATGGAAGCAAGATGCCTCCATAACCTATTATGAAAAGGTATCCATGGCCTAAGAAATCAATGGAAATGTATTTGATTGCTCATTCTCTAAGCTCAGATATTCTTCCCCAATAAATCATAGAATCACAGAATAGTAGAGTTGGAAGGGGCCTATAAGGTCATCGAGTCCAACCCCCTGATCAATGCAGGAATCCACCCTAAAGCATCCTTGACAGATGGTTGTCCAGCTGCCTCTTGAAGGCCTCTGGTGGGGGAGAGCCCACAACCTCCCTAGGTAACTGGTTCCATTGTTGTACTTCTCTAACAGTCAGGAAGTTTTTCCTGATGCCCAGCCAGAATCTGGCTTCCTGTAACTTGAGCCTGTTATTCTGTGTCCTGCACTGTGGGAGGATCGAGAAGAGATCCTGGCCCTCCTCTGTGTGACAACCTTTTAAGTATTTGAAGAGTGCTCTCATGTCTCCCCTCAATCTTTTCTTCTCCAGGCTAAACATGCCCATTTATTTCAATCTGTCTTCATAGGGCTTTGTTTCCAGACTCCTGATCATCCTGGTTGTCTTCCTCTGAACACGCTCCAGCTTGTCTGCATCCTTCTTGAATTGTGGAGCCCAGAACTGGATGTAATACTCTAGATGAGGCCTAACCAGGGCAGAATAGAGAGGAACCAGGCATGTCTATATTACAGAACATTTGGTTTTACACTACACTCATCTGCCTTCTGTTCATCCCACCCTTCTGGAATAAGCTTGCAGTTCAGTGGTAGAATACATATTTTGCATAAAGACGGTCCTCAAATTCAGTCTCTGGAAATCCCAGTTAGAGAGAGAATCCTGTGAGAAAATCCTGCCTGAAACCCTGGAGAGGCACCACCAGTCAATGTCAACTTTTCTTAGCTAGCTGGACCAATGGCCGGTCTGAGTAGGACCTCCTAGAAGAACTCAGAACTATCAAAAGACATCAGAGGTTTCAAACACGCTCCAGATGGCACCCCGCACAGATTCTCCCTAACAACCATGTATCAAAAGTACACAATGAAGGCTTAATCTAACTGTACCATAACATGTTCCAAAGCTCTCCGTAAAATCGTATTGTAATCGTTTGAACAATTGAAATGGCTTGGTCAAACTCACCTGTTCCTCTGAGGAGAAGAAGGCAAGAGAGAAATGTTGAGAGATGAAGCTGTTGGAAGACTGCACAGGCAGAGATGCTTTTATAGTGTGTCCACGGCTGCCTTGTCAGTTGAGAGACACCCTTTTGCACTTAAGATCTTCATTATCTGCCCTCAAAAATCTGCTGCTGCCATCAGTGGAAAATTACTTTAATAACCCAAGAAGGATGCTGTCATCAGCTCATTACGATCAAAGACGATGAAACAATGTCAAATGCTTTTCCTTGTCATTTCCACACACCCCTAGGAATGTTCTCTTCTGCTTGCAGCCCCGTGTCCGTTGGCTTGGGAAGACGTCTTCCACGTAAACAAAGTGGACTAAACAGGGCTGCTCGTTTGGGGATAGGGATGTACGGGAAATGTCATTTGTGCTTGAAAGAGCCCCGTTCACAATCCCAAAGACGGACATGAATGAAACCTTTATTGCTAAAAACGATAAGCCATCACAAGTGGACATAATAAAAAAAAGTGAAGAGATAAGCTAAAATAAATAAGTTAAGCAAGTTCAAAACAGATAATATAAAGTAAAATGAAGATAATGTACATAAATGGAATATAAAGCTAAAAAATATATTTTATTTATTTATTACATTTATATCTCGCCAAGGAACCCAAGGCGGGGTACATAATACTCTTTCTCTCCATTTGTCCTCACAACAACAACCCTGTGAGGTGGGTTCAGCTGAGAGTCTGTGACTGGCCCAAAATCACCCAGTGGGTTTCCATGGCTGAGTGGGGACTAGAACCTGGATCTCCTGACCACCAGTTCAAAACTTTAGATACTACACCATACCATTCCCTTTTCCAGCCACCAAGGGAGTAGCTAGAGACGGACGTTTGGGAAAACTGAAACCTAAGAAGAAGAGAAGAGATCAAGTAGATCAGACCAAAGGCCCCTGAAGGGACACATTCCTTTTCTACAAGGGTCGAGACATGAAAACATTAAAAGGGACTTTTCGGCTTGGACCAAAGCCATATCTTGTTCCAGTATTATGTTCCCACAGTGGACAACCAAATGCCCAGTATGACACTTTAGCCACTACACCACACTGGCTCTGTCACATTAACCAGGGCCGGCGCCAGACTATTTTGCGCCCTAGGCAAGTCAAGCTACTTGCCCCCCCCGCTCCAAATTGCGCGGATGTCCGAACGTGTGTGCCAAGCGGAGAGCTAGGACTGGCTCACTTCGATTTGGGACCGAGCCGTCTGGAATTCACCGGGACTTACTTCCGTGTGAACGCAACCCGCTATGCAGCCTGGTGTCCCGATCCCCTCTGCACGTTTCCTTGGGGGAATAAGGCTTCCGAGTAAGGAAGCGTAGGCGAATCGGGCGGCACTGGTGCCTCCCGGTGCAACGTTTTCTCGGATGCAAGTCCCGTTGATCCACGTGCGCAGGATTGGGAAGCAGGAGAGTTTGCCTTGCGAGGAGTCCACAAGTCCCTAGCTTTCCTGGGGGAAGGGAGAGGGAGTCCTGCTTGCCCGCCTGCCTGGACATCGCGGTCTGTTTGAGAAGAGAGGCGAGGCGACCTGGTGCCCTTTCCTCGGGAGTAAGGCAGAGGCTGGCTTGGGCCAGGGTCGTGCTCGCCACGTGCTTTTTGGTCTTCTGGCAACGGCGGCCTCCGGGCTCAGGGAGGGTGGCTTCTGGGTGGCTAGAGTGGCTCTGGAAGGGCGGCTTCCAGGCAGAAGTCCAAACATGGAGCCCCCCTACCTCAGTGTCCCTGGCTTTGCTTAGGAAATAACAAGATGGTGCAACCACCACCAACAACAACACCTATTAAATCCACACGGAAGCCAAAGGGACTACAAGTTGAATCTTACTTCACTCAATATCACAATTGGATAGTACCCCCCACCTGTGGAGGCTTTAACGTGGATTCCTGCATTGAGCAGGGGATTGGACTCGATGGCCTTAGAGGCCCCTTCCAACTCTACGATTCTAGGATTCTAGGATTCTATGGTGGCTCTCATTTTGGTGGCTCTGGTAATCCATTTTGGGTTTCAGTCACAAAACCATCCAGAGCTCGAATGTACATATTCAGTATGGAAGCTGTTTTGGACAGCTCCTTTAGAGTTCTGGTTGAAATCCAGAATGGCTTCAGAGACCCATCAAAATCACAGCCACTAGCCTCTAGTGGCCCAGAGTGCATTTAGAGCAGGGCAACGCAGATGATCAGGGGTCTGGAAACAAAGCCCTGGGAGGAGAGACTGAAAGAAATAGGCATGTTTAGCCTGGAGAGGAGAAGACTGAAGGGAAACATGATAGCACATAGAGGAGGGCCAGGATCTCTTCTCGATCCTCCCAGAGTGCAGGACATGGAATAATGGGCTCACAGGAAGCCAGATTCCGGCTGGATATCAGGAAAAACATCCTGACTTTTAGAGAAGTACAACAATGGAATCAGTTCCCTAGGGAGGTTGTGGGCTCTCCTACCCTAGAGGCCTTCAAGAGGCAGCTGGACAACCATCTGTCAAGGATGCTTTAAGGTGGGTTCCTGCCTTGAGCAGGGAGTTGGACTCGATGGCCTTAGATGCCCCTTCCAACTTTAGTATTCTATGATTCTATGACACCCCCACACCATTCCTGATGGCAGCAGCCTATCTTAGAGGGTGTAATGGCAGCATAGTGGAGTCACTGGAAATGGCAGGAGAAGGCTTCCAGCCCAGTGTCTGCTTCTCTCTGCTTAATGATAGGGCTGGCCCTGCTGATTCTCTGCTTTATACTCCCTTCAATGCTCACCACGGCATTGTACACCATGAGCTGTGATCAACTCCTGGATAGCAATGCGAAAATCAGTAAAATTGGAGCTCACCGAATTTCCGCGAATTGCACCTTCAAGCTCATTCCGATTTGGGCCCGTAAAAGATTTTGAGTGTCGGTTTTGGTTTTCTTTTTGCATGAAAATATGTGCATGTATCCACCCACCCACCCACCCACCCAAATGTACACATCAAACTGTGTGAATCTTTGAAATGGAGACATTCATCTGCCATAGATTGAGGGGCATTAGTGCAGATCTTTCAAAGGTATGCATCTTATGCACATTTTTTTCCGTACCTCCCCCCCCCCGACTCCTCATGGTCTGAGGATGAAGGGGAAGACCAAGCTCCAGCAGTTCCTGGGGAGGGACTGGCACCAATGTAGGGCAACCCCCTTACTTTCAGGGAGCAGACAAGACCCAGCTGAAGCCCCTCTAATAGGGTCTGAAAGGGATGAAGGCTCCTCCAACCCTAGCTAAGCACAGGATCATGAGAGTGAGAGATCAGTGACAGCAAGCTGTCATGGCTCAGACACAACAGGGCAAATTGCCAGAACCTGGCATCAGGCTCTTAAGAATGAAAAGGTCACAAGCAGCCCAGGGATGATGCCCCCCAAAAGTGCCACTCCCCAGTGTTCAGCCCATCTCCATGAGATTGGGCACCCCTTGGATTGCGATCCCAATTCTGCCTGCATCTAGAAGCCCTACTCTGTGATTTCAGGACTGCGTTATTCAACTCTGCCAGCATCCCAGCCAACTGAAGGAACCCCAGCTGCAGTTTCTCTGCCTTGGCCTCCACCCTTAATAAGGGGCCACCATAAATCTCCACCTGTAGCCAACAAAAGCTGACGTTGCTCTTGAAAACTAGGTTGGCCTTTTTTCTGTAGCATCATGACTTTTCCTTTGAGATCTGTGCAATATATTTGAAATATGCCCGCCATGTTCTAAACCTGGGAGGTGTCCCATCCTCCTCCATAGCTTGGGACTCCTGAATAGTGTGTCATGGACTCCTCAGGGGAATACAGTATATTCTAAAAAGCTTTTCAAGCTACAGTGTACTCACTTGCAATGGAGTCGTAAAAAAAAATAATTAGCTGAAGATTACAGTGCTTCACAGCTGGATGAGCTAGTCAGCAGCACTTAAATTTGGAAAATTTAGAAGCAATTTGTGGTGGAGTGCTTTGTATGTGCTTTGATGTGTTATTATTATTATTTATTTTGCCACTTGGGTGTTGATCATTTGCATTTCCGGCTTGATACCTTTCCAACATAGTTCCCGAATGAACAAACAAGGAAACCTGAAAGCCTTAAGTGCTTCAACTCCCCTGGATAGATTGTGAAATCAAATCCTGAGCTCTGTTTCAGATAGCATCTTAACATTAATTAAATACATGCTGCCTTATGTATAATTATTTACCAATGAAAATGACATTCGTATAACTTACATTAAAAAGGCAGCCATATCAATTTCCAGAAATTGTTTGAATATTTTCCTGTGGATACACGTGTATGTTTTCAGAGATCCTCCTCCTCCTCCTCCTCCTCCTCCTCCTCCTCCTCCTCCTCCTCCTCCTCCTCCTCTTCTTCTTCTTCTTCTTCTTCATCATCATCATCATCATCATCATCATCTATTTCTAAGTTAAAAGTGATAAAAAGTTGTATTTGTTGCTGTGATGAAGGGCCATGTGCTTCTTCCTTCCTCATGAGGTAGGCTAATAATAATGAACAATAATAATGAACAATAATAATAATAATAATAAATTTATTTCTTAAACACCTCTCCATTTTGATCGAGGCAGGGAACAACAATAAACGATAAAATACATAATACTCAATTAAAACATAATATACATTCTTAAAAATATCCTAAAAAACATCCTAAAAACATCCTAAAAACATCTTAAAATTCTACTGGATTGGCCTGCTGGAAGAGATCCGTCTTTCTTTACCACTTTCTTGAATGCTAGTAGACTGTTAAGTTGACGAATCTCCTCCAGCAGGCCATTCCACAGTCTGGGAGCAGCAGAAGAGAAGGTCCTCTGGGTAACAGTTGTTAATCTAGTTTTTGCTAGCTGAAGTGGATTTTTCCCAGAGGACCTGAGTGTGTGGGGCAGATTGTACAGGAGAAGGCGATCCCGCAGGTAACCTGGACCCAAACCATGTAGGGCTTTAAAGGTAATAACCAACACTTTATACTTTGCTCGGAAACTAATTGGCATCCAGTGAAGTGATTTTATAACTGGTTCATGTTATATACTCATGAGTAGACATGTCAACATCCACACATTTTCTCCATTAGTTTGAACACATGGAAATCCAGACTTGTTGAGAGTAAACAGATGGTCTCCTTCCTTTCATTCGCCAAATCACTCAGAGTCCAACATAAGTGAGAATTACAACCATTGGAAATACCCTGGAATTAGGCTGGGCTCTGACCAACTGAAAGGAACTGTGCACATACTGTGGAGTTATTTATTTATTTATTTATTTACTTATTACATTTTTATACCACCCAATAGCCGAAGCTCTTTGGGCAGTTCACAAAAATTTAAACCATGAAAAGCATAATTAAACAACCAACAGTCTAAAAACACAAATACCAAATACAATATAAAAAGCACAACCGTGATAAAACCAACAGCAGAAATTGATAGAGATTAAAATGCAGAATTAAAACAGCAAAGTTTAAATTTAAGTTAAATTAGGTGTTAAAATACTGAGAAAATAAAAAAAAGGTCTTCAGCAGGTGATGGAAGGAGTACAGTGTAGGCACCTCTCTGGGGAGCTTGTTCCACAGCCGGGGTGCCACAGCAGAGAAGGCCCTCCTCCTGGTAGCCACCTTTGGCAGGGGCTCACGGAAAAGGATCCCTGAGGAGTTAAGTATGCACAAGGCAATGTAACAATATCATGGTGTTTATTTATTAATAGCGTTTATATACCACCCCATAGCTTAAGCTCTCTGAGTGCTTCACATAAGATAAAACATTTAAAAACAATATACAAAAATTAAAAACCACAAAAACATGCAACATGTTGCAGGCACATGGGGATGGGATACTCCCTAGAGATGGATGAATCTGACAATTCAATTTTCTCTATTTGTCATTGTTCTCATCTTCAGTTCAGTTCATCTTGAACTTTAAGAATTTCTCCACTCTTCAATTCAGTTACTCCCTAACCTTGAGATGCTGTTTTTCTTTTCAGTTTACATGAAAAGGTCTCAAGAAAATCCATGCACGTTTTCTTCTGATACAGGCATTTTGTGCGCATTTTTGACGTAACGTTTGTTGCATTGGTAAATTTAAATTGGAAATGAATTGAAATGAAATTATGTTTCATTTGCACAGGCCTAATTCAAGAGGTGTCACTATGTCCAGCATGGAGATGGCCATAATGTATCTACCTGCCATGTAGTTGTTAAAAATGAGGGTCCATTCAGCGAAATTAAATGGGCCTGAATGGGAGAATTAAATTAGACCATTTCTGTTAGTCTGACATTCAGTTTTGTTCATCCCAAGTATGAAGAAATGTATGAATTTTGATAAATCCTCATCAAAAATGGACTGAAACAAACCTTTCACCATTCCTAGCTAGAAGAACTGGTCCATATGAACAAGAAACATGTTAAGGCCAACCCAGCCCTGGATGGATCATCCGGAGCTCTGAAACTTCTACATTCAAAAAATGAAATGAAATTCTCATCTGTTCTTAATTCCCCCTCCCCCCAACGTCCTATCTGTGGTGAGTCCGGGACTTTTGGTGGACCTTATTTTCCCAGCACTTCCTTGAGAAGCCTTGAGAAGAGAAGACTGTGGGGAGACATGATGGCCCTCTTCAAGTCCTTGAAAGGTTGTCACACAGAGGAGGGCCAGGATCTCTTCTCGATCCTCCCAGAGTGCAGGACACGGAATAACAGGCTGAAGTTACAGGAAGACAGATTCTGGCTGGACATCAGGAAAAACTTCCTGACTGTTAGAGCAGTACAACAATGGAACCAGTTACCTAGGGAGGTGGTGGGCTCTCCCACGCTAGAGTCCTTCAAAAGGCAGCTGGACAGCCACCTGTCAGGGATGCTTTAAGGTGGATCTCTGCACTGAGTAGGGGGTTGGACTCGATGGCTTTATAGACTCCTTCCAACTCTACTACTCTAAGTTTCTAGGAGAGAGTTATCTTTTGGCCCTGTGCCACTGAGTTTTCCTAAACATACCCATACCCATGATGGTGTCTTGACACCTAATTTTTAAGAAATAAAAATCAAGCCACAGGAATGCTATTTGTCACTACCCCTTCTTCCTTCTCCTGTATACTCATCAGAAAAAGTGGCTGACATGCTAGTTTGAGATCATCAACTAGATACATTTCAGATTTGGAATAGGACTGGTTTCTGAGGGGTATAATTAGTGTTTTCATTCTCTTAATCTGGGCTCCGATCTTTCCCAGAGTTGTTTAACAGCAACCTGAGCAGCACATAATTCACCCTGGTCCACCCCAGGTCACAACAGATTTCTTTCCCCCGTTGGGAATAAGATAAGAACTTTAATAAACCAACCAGATATTTATTGTGCGTACCTTCGTGTAGGTGTGCCACCAATGTTTTTTTCACCCTCAAAATGAAAATGGAGTTAAAATACATATTGTGGTTTCCATCTTGGGACACTCCCCTCTCAAAGAATTGCATTACCTCCTCGAAACTCTTTTGGTAACTCAGTTTCTATTTTTTCCCCTAAATAAAGTTCTTCCCATTCCATTTCCTCATCGGTTTGTGTTGTGTTGTTTGTTGCTGTTGTTATTCTGCACATGGAAATCCTTATATATTTCTGTGAGTATTTCTCAAAATGCATATATTTTGCACACATTGTGTATATTTTGTTCCCCCTCCCCCAAAAAATTAAACACATTTTTACAGAGGATTTCCCCAAACATATAACATTTTTTTTCTGCACACAGCTGTGTAATATACACAGTTCTGTGCACACTTTTCTGTACTTGACACATCTTTATGCCAGATTTTAAATGTCCAGATTTTGATCTGAATGTACAGAAAAGGTGGATAGCAATGTTCACCTGTGTTCTGGTGCATGGATGGCACTTCTCCCAAGCCAGGTGCCCTCCAGATGTTTTGGACTACATGTCCCATCATTCTTGACAATTGACCATTCTGACTGAGGGTACATGCCCAAAACATCTGTACGGCATCCAATTGTGGATTGTGCAATTTCAGGTAGTGTTGATTTGGTAAGTTTGCATAAAAATATAGACTGAATGATTGTCCTTTCTAGATTCTAGCCAATGAATGGGGTGGGAATTTCACATGCTGGAGAGACAGGGTGATGTAGTGGTTAGAGTAACTTGGACTAGAAGACCCACAGAGCTAGGAAACTTATTGGATGATCTTGGTCCAGTTACTGTCTCTCAGCTTGACATCTCAACCTAAAACAGGATAGGGGGAATACTACGCCATCTTGAGCTCTATGGATTAAAATATGCATTTGAATAAATAGTTTTGGGGCACAGTTGTGGATCCACTTCAAATAGCCATGGGCTTGGTCTCTCATCTTTCCAATACTCCTTTCTTACCCTGCTGCTTCATCCTTCTATCAGTGTGAACGAAGAACAGAGCTTTGTTCATGATTGACTGAGCCAAACTGTTCTGGTAAATGCTCTTTTGAAACTGTTAGGAAATGATTATGCCCTGGCCTTGAACAATATTCTGTGAAACGGTGCCTCTCAACCTAACAAACTGGGTGGAGAATTTTGGGAGGCCATTTTGTTCATCTTTGCAGATGAGAGGCAGGTGATATACTTATACTGTCATGACCCATTCTACCATGCTCGTAGATATTAACTAAGAATGTAAAAATAGCTGTGTTGAACCATACCAAAGGCCTTATCAACTTTAGCATTCTGTTCACACAACAGCCAACCAGCTGCCAAAATGTCTCTTTGAAAATGAAGGGGGAGAGAGAGAGAGAGAGAGAGAGAGAGAGAGAGAGAGAGAGAGAGAGAGAGAGAGAGAGAAGCTTGCCTTCTGAAACGGATTTCTGTTGGTGCTCAAAGCTCTGGGTTCATATGGTCTGGCTCAGACACCTCCCTGCCTTGTATACAGATCCGAGCAGGTTACATGTCCTTGTAACAGTGATGACGAAGTTAAAGTTATATATTTGCTCTCTGATGCTGACATATTTGTGACAGCCAGAGTTGCGAGACTCACAGTGGCTGCCCAAAAATTGAGAAGAAGATTCACAGATGTCAATATGGTGAAGTAGTATTAACTTGTATACATTTACGCCCCTTTTAATGAAAATTCTTAAAGTCTTATTTTAATTATTTGTATTAAAACAAACTTTTACATATTTGTGGGCACTTTTTAATGAAAACCTTTTTAGTATCTTTTTTGTATTTTACTTCTTTGTATTGTAAAGTTTTTGTGTGCTTACCTATGCATTTGTAAAGTTGATATGACCATGACGGTTAAAACAACAAATAAACAATACATGTATTACTATCTACTTTTTCCATAGAACACATTTTGTGGTGGTGACCAGGAGAGTTTCTTGAATTCCTACATATCTCCAGAAGCCCCATAAAGGTTGCCGATGTGGATATACCATATTTGGCCATTCAGGGAAACATGAACAAGATGGACTTTGGTCTGATCCAGCAGGGATCGTCTTTGGTGTTTATACTGTTAAGATAAAATGGGACAATTATGAGAGATTAGTTTCCATTTGATTTATGCTCCAGGTTGCTTTTAGATGAAATTTGTCTTTGTGTATACTTCCGTTGTATGTTTTATGTTTTGCATTTTGTTTATCATTTTTAATGTTTTAATCTTTCGTAAGCTGACTAGAGGACTTCAGCTACAGAGTGGTATAGAATGTGATAAATAATAATAATCAGATTTAACAATTCGTACTTCCTGGAGTGACCACAGCCTTGAACACAACCTGTGGTCCAAGTCAGTCCATTTCCAAGTGTACAATTTGATTCATCAACCCTTTCCTCCACTCAAAAAATGTCTGACAGCATAAATACATGGGTGGGTGCGCATGAAAGAATACGTTCTTTTGAAAAATGTTCACACATACACTTTGATCAATGGGAAAAGAATGCCCACATTTCAAAGATGCACACAGCTGAGGTATAGAATCATAGAATAGTAAAGTTGGAAGGGGCCTTCAAGGCCATCGAGTCCAATCCCCGCTCAATACAGGAATCCACCCTAAAGCATCCTTGACAGATGGCTGTCCAGCTGCCTCTTGAAGGCCTCTAGTGTGGGAGAACCCACAACCTCCCTAGGTAACTGGTTTCATTGCCATACTGCTCTAACAGTCAAGACGTTTTTTCCTGATGCCTAGCCGGAATCTGGCTTCCTGTCACTTGAGCCCATGATTCTGTGTCCTGCACTCTGGGATGTGCACTCCCACACTAGTGGCCTTCAAGAGGCAGCTGGACAACCATCTGTCAGGAATGCTTTAAGGTGGATTGCTTTAAGGTGGATTCCTGCATTGAGCAGGGGGTTGGACTCGATTGCCTTGTAGGTCCCTTCCAACTCTGCTATTCTATGATTCTATGATTCTATGACCGAGAAGAGATCTTGGCCCTCCTCTGGGTGACAACCTTACAAGTCTTTGAATAGGACTATCCTGTCTCCCCTCAATCTTCTCTTCTCCAGGGTAAACATGCCCAGTTCTTTCAGTCTCTCTTCATAGGGCTTTGTTTCCAGACCCCTGATCATCCTCATTGTACTTTTTGAGGGGGGGAAATACACAAAAAGATGCCCCAAAAGCAGGAAAAGAAAAGAAACAAGATCACAATTCATATGGATGCATGCCATAGTGAGCTCTGGAAGGGAAGTGTGGAAGACCTCAATGCACTCGAGTTTTTGGGGGTTCATCCCAAGTGTGAACCCCCCACATTTATGCTCTGCTGGAGCTCCTTGGACTGGTGGGATACAAGTGTGATAAATTGAGAAATAAGCATTATTCTTGGTACCATTCTCCAGGAAAAAGGGAGTAAAGAAAGATAAATAAAATGACAGAAAATGGGTGTAGGGTTGCCTACAAGGCATTCTGAGGAGTTGACAAGATGTTAATTATTTCCTTCACATGTTTTGAATCATAAAGTGGGTGTTATGATGCATAGGCAGAAATCTGGTGGCAGCTTAATGCCTCAGGTCACAGTAGGTCATATCTTAACTGCTCCCTGTCTTGGCGAAATAGTATAAAAGCACATGCCGCTCCAAGAAGTCTTCACAGCTTCACCAGACGAACTCTCCTTCAACTTCAACTCCAAGGAGCAGGTAAGCCTTTCTTGTCTAGAGCTGTTTGCCAATGGCCTCTTGAGGTTCTCCACCCTATTTCGGAGCAGAAACATTTTTGGTTGGAGGATCGCCGTTTTACCAAATTTCTCCAGGGGAAGGGGAAATTCTTCAATAGTTCCTTGGGGATTGGGTATGCCATTAGTAACGTCTGTAGCATAGCTCCTTTCTTTTTGTTTTCCAAGACACATCAGTTGTGTTGGCAATATGACCATCATTTTTCATGCTCTGCAATGCTGCTATGGCATTGTTCCAGGGCATGGTGGTGAGAAAATGTCACCCATCTCTCTCTCTCTCTCTCTCTCTCTCTCTCTCTCTCTCTCTCTCTCTCTCTCTCTCTCTCACACACACACACACACACACACACACACACACACACACACACTTGGTGTAGAGGTTGCATGGTAAAGGAAGCTTCTGAGAAAATGCAATTCAACTATAATCTTCTCAGAAGAGCACCTTATTCTAGGCATTTCAAGCTGAAGAAATAGCCATTCGATAGAGATGGAGTTTATCATTGGCCATCAGCCATGGTAGCTAAATGGAATGTCCAAGCACAGAGAGTCTACCTCTGGTGCCAGGAGACCAAAAGGGCAGGGGGGAATAATGCCCAGCTTCAATCCCTGCCTTCTCCACTGAAGAAAGATTCTTAATTAGTGTAGACAAACCAGAAAAAGACCTCTTCTGCTTTGCCCAAGGTCTTCAAAATCTGCTGCCATTCAGAGTAATGGGTGACCATGGGTTTGATGCATAAGAAGGCAGCTTCATGTCTTCATATACTAAAGACATGAAGCTGAAACCCAAATTCAACCAACATGTTTAAAAGCAGAGGGATCCAAACCAAAATTCTGAACAGTAGAGCACTCAATGTCTTAGGCCTGGGTGGATGAATCTTTCACTTTTGTTTCTCCAACGTTCCATTAAAAAAATACATCTCAGGTTCTTTTTATCCCAAATATGGATAACTTTGAGAATATGGAACTAGAATTATATTGGCCAATTAAAAATCCATGTGTGGTTTAGCATGTCATTTCTTAAGGGGCTGGAGCATCTCCCCTATGAGAGAAGGTTACACAAAATGGGATTGTTTAGCTTCGAGAAGAGGAGGCTAAAGGGAGACATGATAGTCAAAATTATGCATGGTATGGAGACTGCGGATAGGGAGACATTTTTCTCCCTCTCTCAAAATACTAGAACCTGGGGTCATCCCATGAAACTGATTGGTGGGAGATCCAGGACAAATAAAAGAAAGTGCTTCTTCACACAGCGCATAGTTAAGTTATGGAACTCACTACCACAGGATGGGGTGATGGCCACCAATCTGGATGGCTTCAAAAGTGGGTTGGACAAGTTCCTGGAGGCAAAGGCTATCCATGGCTACTAGCCCTGATGGTTGAGGTGCTATCTCCTGTATTTGAGGCAATAAGCCTGTGTGCCCCAGTTGCTGGGGAACATGGGCGGGAGGGAGCTGTTGCACCATGTCCTGCTTGTTCATCCCTGGCCGATGGCTGGTCGGCCCCTGTGTGAACAGAGTGCTGGACTAGATGGACCCTTGGTCTGATCCAGCATCAGGGCACTTCTGATGTTCTTATGTTCTTCACCGCTGTGACTTATTTCCCAACACATTCAATGAACACCCTTAATAATTTGTCTGAGTAGGTTCTTATATTCTCCATTCTCTGACTCTTATCCACCATGTTCAATTGAGATCTGCATGTTATGTTTCAGACTCACCTCCATCCCTCAGACATGGCTTGCTGTGGACCATCCTGTGCTGTCCCATCCTGTGCTTCCACCCCAGTTGTTGGCTTTGGATCAGGGGGGTAGCGGCTCTGGCTGTGGCCTTGGCTCTGGCTCTGGTTACGGCTATGGCTCTGGATTTGGCTACGGCTCTGGCGGATTGGTTGGCTCCACCGTGTCCTCTGCTAATCTCGGCACCCTGGCTGGAGTCACCCCTTCCTGCATCAACCAGATCCCACCAGCAGAG
Organism: Elgaria multicarinata webbii; assembly: GCF_023053635.1. Taxonomy (NCBI): domain Eukaryota; kingdom Metazoa; phylum Chordata; class Lepidosauria; order Squamata; family Anguidae; genus Elgaria; species Elgaria multicarinata. Next base: position 7,087,008 of record NC_086191.1, on the reverse strand, counting down.
ATCGTGATCCAGCCATCTCCCGTCATTGTGACCATCCCAGGGGCCATCCTCTCTGCCAGCTGTGAGCCTGTATCCGTTGGAGGCAACACTCCATGCGCCGTTGGTGGTTATGGCTCTGGTGGTTATGGCTTCAGTGGCAGGGGGCTGGGAAGGGGCTACTATCAGGGCAGGCTGGGACGCCGTAGCAGTATCTGCGGATACCCCTGTTAAGCACAACTGGAATGTGTTTATTGAATTGCATCCTCTTCATGACTGGTGACCACGATGAGATTCAAAGCTCAGTTCAAGTGTGTTGAGCATCCAAAAACCCATCTAGCTATTGGGAGGTATGGATGCTCAGCATCATTTCTGGACAAGCCCTGTCCAGATGTAGCTTTCTTTAGATGCAATGATCTTCTCCATGCTCTCTGCTTCTTCCGGTGCTATGGACATTCGGTTAATTCCCCCATGGTGCTTCGACCCCCTTACTCAATCTTCAACAGGCCACTAAGGTTGGAAGCTGATTCATCTTGTCAATGAACTCTTCTATGCCACTCTCAGAGGAAACAGATTCATCATGGAGTTGGGATTTCCTATTTCCATAAACACGGACGGTTTGTTCCATTCCTTTGCCACTGGATCAGGGCAAACAGAGAATCTGTATACTTTGCTGTGTATTTGTGCACTGCTCTTCGGAGCTGTGTTATGCTTATTTATTCTTAAATTAAAAGCTTGCATTGCATTATAGCATTCACGTCTCCTGGATTTTATTTGCATACCTTGTAACGTACAGCTCCATCACACAGGGGGACATCACGGTTCCCTTCTGCCCCTTCTCCGCCCCTGCTTCTGTCACACAATACTCCCTCTTTCTCACTTAGAAGGAAGAGGAAGTAAACAGCGCCCACATGGTCCATTCCATGAGCCATTTTAATTGCGCCACTTCTCCTGCACACAGCAGGAGACAGTGGAACGTTCTATTTCAAAAAAATAAATTGGACTGACCAGGGTCTTTTTTTTTGTCATGGGAAGAAGGCTAGAAGGGGCAGGAGAAGCACTGGGTGGTGGACATCATCGTGAATCAAACCAGTAATGAACATTCAATAAAATGCTTGTCTGATGATGCTCATAGTCAGAATCTCTGTTGACTTCTCCTCACACTGCCTTCCATCCCACCCTCAAAGTCACCTCTAGGAACTTGATGGGTATTTCCTCCCAACAACAACAACACATCTTTATTGCAGCCAAAAGACCATTCTGACACTCCAAATAAGCTACATACGGAAGGACAAAATGTTCAGTTACCTTGACAATTAGGCATAGAGGGTCTAATAGTAATCACTGAGTTCAAAACTTTGGCCATTTCCCTATTAATTGCCTTGTCCAAGTTCTGATCATAGAATAATAGAATAGTAGAGTTGAAAGGTGCCTCTAAGGCCATCGAGTCCAACCCCCTGCTCAAGGCAGGAACCCACCCTAAAGCATCCCTGACAGATGGTTGTCCAGCTGCCTCTTGAAGGCCTCTAGTGTGGGAGAGCCCACAACCATGTAATAGGGCTGTTAAGAATTCAGTTGGGTGACTGTGTGAACAGAGTACTGGACTAGATGGACCCTTGGTCAGATCCAGCGTCAGGGCATTTCTTATGTTATGGTAATTGGAGGGGGAGTGAAGAAACTAAGATGATCAAGGGGCTGGAGCAACAACCCTATGAAGAAACATTACAACGCCTGGGTCTTTTCATGGATTTGTCAGGAACAAGTCCTGTCAGACTATTTGATCTCATTTTTTGATCGGGTAACCTCCCTTGTGGACTGTGGGAACGCTGTGGATGTCATATATCTTGACTTCAGCAAAGCTTTTGACAAAGTGCCCCATGATATTCTGATTAACAAACTAGCTAAAAGTGGGCTAGATGGAACAACTATTAGGTGGACATTGGAATTGTTGTAGATCACAAGCTGAATAAGAGCCAACAGTGCGATATGGCTGCAAGAAAGGAAAATGCTATTTTGGGCTGCATTAATAGAAGTATAGCTTCCAAATCACGTGAGGTACTGGTTCCTCTCTATTCGGCCCTGGTTTGGCCTCATCTAGAGTATTGTGTCCAGTTCTGGGCTCCACTTGAGATTGAGGGGAGACATGAAAGCACTCTTCAAATACTTAAAAGGTTGTCACACAGAGGAGGGCCAGGATCTCTTCTCGATCCTCCCAGAGTGCAGGACATGGAACAATGGGCTCAAGTTAAAGGAAGCCAGATTCCGGCTGGACATCAGGAAAAACTTTCTGACTGTTAGAGCAGTACGACAATGGAATCAGTTGCCTGGTGAGGTTGTGACCTCTCCCACACTAGAGGCCTTCAAGAGGCAGCTGGACAACCACCTGTCAGGGATGCTTTAGGGTGGATTCCTGCATTGAGCAGGGGGTTGGACTCAATGGCCTTGTAGGCCCCTTCCAACTCTGCTATTCTTTGATTCTATAATTCTAGAAAGGAGGATTGAGGAGAGAACAGAAATTATCCATTATGTTGGGAAAGTAAATCATGAGGCATTTTTATGCCTCTCTCATAAGTCTATGACCAGTGGACCTGTACTATGAACCTGATTAATGGAATGTCGTTGCTGTGAATCTGTCACTGCATCATAGAACTGCATCATAGAACTGTGTTATATAACTTGAGGGATTTGACGATGTTTAGGCAGTCCCTAGGAAGGAAGAAATGTGTAAAGCATAGAACTGCCCACTTTTACCAACTCCTTCTCCCTAAATTCCCAAGTCCATAAGCCTTAGTTTGGAAAATTATAAGCTTCAGGGTCCCTGACCCAAGTTAGTTAAATAACTGATGTCACAATCAGATGAATGTCCCAGGGCATGATTTGGAACAAGGGATGGCCACCTTGCTGAGCACAAGAAGATTTGGGTCTGGTCTGTGTTTGGAGAAGATCCCACCTGGAAACCCTATTTAGCCACCATGTGTTCTACAATGGAAGGAAATACATACATACATACATACATACATACATACATACATACATACATAAATAGCCTTACACCTCCCTGCATACTAGCTGGGGAATGCTGGCATTTGTAGGACATTTGTTTCTTTCTAAATGGGCTAAATGGGTGATTTGACCCATACGTCTACAGTCATTCTGCCCAAGTGTTCAGGTATCCCATCTTCCCTCTGGGTCTTTTAGCTTGTTTAAGCCTCTTGCGCAAGTGCGCAGTAGTGGTTCCCTAGGGTGACCCTATGAAAAGGAGAACAGGGCTCCTATATCTTTAACGGTTGTACTGAAAAGGAAATTTCAGTAGGTGTCATTTGTATATATGGGGAAATTTCGTCTTCATCACCACAGTTAAAGCTGCAGGAGCCATACTAGAGTGACCAAATTTAAAAGAGGCCAGGGCACCTGCAGCTTTAACTGAAGAAAACCATGAAACAATTAGAAAAAGAATTAGGAACACTGGCGATGTAGATAAGAGATCATCAAAGCACTTAAGACAACATTGAATTCCACCTTTACAATATTCCATGCCTTTTTTTGTGGTTGGTTGAAGTTTCAATTTTACTTTGTTTTGCATCACCCATGTAATCTAGTGCAGTTGTGGGTTAATTGCCTTTATTGCAAGCAAAAAAAAAAAAAGTTGTAATCAACAGAAATGCAATAGTTTTTAACTTTTAAACTGCTTCCTAAGGAAATATGCATGTGTATGTGTTTCCCAGAAGTCATAATACTTGACATTTCCAGAGTGAAAATGTGGTGGAATACAGTTTCGTACAATTTCCTGAGTGATGGAGGAAATTGATGTTGAGAACTTTCCCGCTCCCCAAATGACTATCAAAGCTCTGCATGAACATCTCCCACAAGGGAGAGCTCAGAATCCCTTTAGGCATCTGGTCAAGAATGTTCTTTAGATGTTCAACTGAGGTCTACCCTCCTGTGTTTTGTCTACACCTCCCTGTTGAAAGCACCTTGACCATCATGGCCATCTTGGTGCCTACCGGGGTGGACTGTGGTAATCACCAGCATCCTTTCGTGTATATATATATATATATATATATATATATATATATATATTTAAAATGTTGTATGGGACCTGTGAGATTCACGGTTGAGTAGGGTGCTTGAACCCAGGTGTCTACAGGTTGCCCAATACTCTAACCCAGGGACACAGTGCATAGTTAAATTATGGAATTCACTACCACAAGATGTACTGATGACCACCCATTTGGATGGCTTAAAAAGGGGGTTGGATAAATTCCTGGAGGAGAAGGCTATCCATGGCTACTAGCCCAGATGGCTCTGTGCTACCTCCAGTATCTGAGGCAGTAAGCCTGTGTGCACCAGTTGCTGGGGAATATGGGTGGGAGGGTGCTGTTGCAGCACGTCCTGCTTTGTTGGTCCCCGGTCGACAGCTGGTTGGCCATTGCCTGAACAGAATGCTGAGCTAGATGGACCCTCGGTCTGATCCAGCATGGAACTTCTAATGTTCTTATGTGGGACTGCACTTAGGTTGAATGCAGTATCTGCAATTGTGGCAAAATGTTGTGTACAGTTTGCTAATGGGTGTGGCTTATCACCAGCCTTTGTTGAGGGAACTGCAGTGGCTGAATATAAGCTGGTTTATTATTATTTTTGTAGTTGCTTTAAAAGCCCTAAACAATTCAGTACCTTGATAATGAAGAGATTTCAATATCCCCAAGATTACCTTCATTCCTATGAGGGGAGTTTTGTTCTCTGTATTTTTGCTTGCACTACTTTAATGAAGGGCAACACCTTGTATGAGATGTACAAAGCCAGGCTTAAAGCAGGGTGAGGTGACTGCCTCAGGTATCAAATGCTGAGGGGAACAGGTGATAGCTTCATGGCTCTTCTTCTCAGTTGGAAAAAACAGACATGTATGAGGGACATTATGCCTTGGACCCCTTCAAGTTCATCTGTGCTAGTGCTGAAGTAAGTCTCAACTGCTAGTTTAGGTAACTTCTATACGTGTTCTGAGGAGGAGGCTTCATCTTGTGCTTTGCCTCAGATAGAAGAAAAAGTATTGGGTTAACCCTGGAGAGATAAGTATTGATGAACCAGTTAAAAGCAATAACTATAATTCCATCAAGTTTAGTCTGCATGTTGACATACATTTGTCGATGATGATGATGATGACGATGATGATGAAGAAGAAGAAGTAAGGCAAGTCATGGGAATCCAATTGAGGTTTACAAAATTATGAATAATGTGGAGAAAGGGGATGGAAAATGAGATGGACCCAATGGGGTAATCCAGAAATGTTGAATGTTGGGAGACTCAAGATGGATAGATGGACAGATTGTCCACCATTTTAATTCTCTCACAACAAACAGACATGTTGCAATCCTTCTCCTCCTCTTCCTCCTCCTTCTTCTCCTCCTCCTCTTCCTCGTCCTGATATATATATATATATATATATATATATATATATATATATATATATATTTGGAGAGGCACAATTTTGTCTCTCCAACCATGTGTTTCTGGACATTCCTTTGATGAGCAAAGATGAAAGTGACACGTAGGACTTAGACTTTAATGGTTAGAGTTGATGAGGTTACTTATTTTAGAGAGATAAAGAAACTCTTAAAATCCATCAAGGTGGTGCGTGTAAATAATATATTTACAGTCATATTACTGCAGGGATGGTTTAGTTTGGGGACTAATGAAGACACCCTGTAGCTGAAAAGAAAACAACAAAGATGTAAGAAGGGTTGAACTAATGTATACAATGATGCTTATTCTATAAGCATGCAAAGTGGCAAAACATGAACATTTCAAGAAGTGTCCACAATTTTGGCCACCACTGGTATATATATCTTAATGACAGGGATTACACCAAAACCACTGAAATATTACTGTCCCTCCTGTATTGGAGTCAAAGTGCTTCCTTTGAGCTTCTTTAAATGAGGAATTTATTGTACTCTCAAGATGGGCCACTCATGGAAGTCTGGAGGTCCATTACATCACATCATAAATGTCCAGGACATCTCCTAGACTATCCTTGGTAATCTCACTTTTTAAAAGGTTGGAGACAATGTGGTCTTTAAAGATCTCAGAGTGATAATACAGGATCTCCTCAGTGCAAAAAGTTGGTGTTGTGCTATAAGTCAACCACTAGATGGTGATGTCTCCTTTGTTTCTTTGCTTTGGAACTGATGCTCTCCATTTCTTGTTGCAAGGTTCCCAAAAATGTCAGGTCATGGATCATCCTTTTCTCCAAATTCGAATTGGAGAAGAGAAGGAAGTATCCCTTTCTTTCTTGTAAAAACGTTTAGATTGTGAAATAGGATGGCATCAGTAGCCTTATATCCATTGGTCTTTGTTTCAACATGAGTTTTCTATCTGTCTTCGGATTGCCTGGAACAGAAGTCTTCTAGTGATGCTGTAGGGCTTTTACATGCTTCCTAAGGCAATGTAAGACAAGGACAATGCAAAGTATTCTTTACTGGTTCTTGTCACTCTATTTTTGGTCATATGGGTTTGCGCCTGAAAGACCATGGAGGCATGTGGTTGCATGAACCCAATTTGTGCAACATCACTGATCACGGACACATCAGTAAAGGCCTTGGCACGCAATTTCCTGACTTCATAGAGCTTGAGGCAACATGAGATCATCTTAACTGGCAGGGGGTTTTTGATCACTGAATTTCTCCCCGGGGTATTTAAATCTGAATTTTTAAAAAGTCAGCCTATATGATTCATGGGATTAAAATCAGTTTTGAAATCTCTTCACTGGCTGCCAATTAGTTTCTGGACAAAGTATAAAATGTTGGTTATCACCTTTAAAGCCCTACATGGTTTGGGTCCAGGCTACCTGCAGGATCGCCTTCTCCCGTACAATCCACCCCACACATTCAGGTCCTCTGGAAAGAATCTACTCCAGCCAACAAAAACAAGGCTGACAATTATTACCCAGAGGACCTTTCCTTCTGCCGCTCCCACTCTGTGGAATGGCTTGCCAGGAGAGATTTGTCAACAACAGTCTTCCGGTATTTAAGAAAGCCATAAAGACGGAGCTCTTCCGGCAGGCCTACCCAGCTAAATTTTAAGATGCCTTTTAATAATGTGCTGCTTTTAATAATGTATAAGTTTTAAATGTTTTTTTTAATTAGTTCTATGTATTTTATGGTGTTTGCATTTGTGTTGTACCCCTCCTCAATCCAGAGGGAGAGGTGGGTAACAAATAAAATTATTATTATTATTATTATTATTATTATTATTATTATTATTATTATTATTATTGCAACAATTGCAGTTTTGCTTTTTAACAGCTTTTGCTGTGGCTTCTTCTTATAGCTCATAGATTTGTGCTTTCTGTTTTCAGGTAAAAGGGGTGGGGTGGGAGGGGGGAAGAGACAAGACCCGTACATATGGTTTCGAATTCAGGCCATATTCATTGAACATCTGGGAAGGGGAAATTGGCCATGCCCTGGTCTATGACAAGAGCTAGTTGACGTTATATTGGGTGAATCATTCTATGCTTGGAGAGTGGTGTGTAGGAGATTGCCAGACCCAGGCGTACCCCACCAGGCCTTCCCATTTCAATCCCACCCGGGGCACAAAATACCAAGTGAAGAGAGGTGAGTTGGCCTCACTGGTAACCCTTATCCACCCACGGGGCTACGAAACCCTCAGCGGAAGGCCTCCAGCATCACCTGCCACCAAAACACTGCCACAGATTGACCCCCCCCCATTCCTCTAAACGTGCCTGTCCCTACCAGCCAGAGCCAAAGGTTACCCAATTAGCTTAATGCCAAAACACAGATTTACCTAACCCTCTTTCTTCCCACACTCAGTGTGGAGCAGGTGAAAAAGCACATACCCCCTGCCAATTGTACTGTGTGCAAAAAAATCCAACTCGGCCCCCAAAAGGCCAAACCCATTCTGCATACAGGGAGGGAAGAAGCCACAATTCCAAAGAGGCTATCCAAAGCAGCTAGGAGCTGGGTGCAGGTGCCTCATTTAGGCTCAGTTGACCTGCAACCTACTGGTGGTGCCACACGTTCACCACCAATGGTGATCTGGCATATCTCTCCTTCTCCCCCTGTCATCAGCCCCTCCCCCCTGATAGCAAAGTGGACAGGACACAGTGGAGGGGGGCAAGTATAAGGAAATTGCAAAGGACATATAAGACGAAGGCCTTCCCCCATCCGCTATGGTACCTCTGAAATTTGGATGCTGTACAAAGGCCGGGGTTGAGTAGACAAATTGTCTGCTGACAGCTCCAGTTTTGTGAGTTCTTGGACTGCATTTAGAATCGTAGAGTAGTAGAGTTGGAAGGGGGCTCTAAGGCCATCGAGTCCAACCCTCTGCTCAATGCAGGAATCCACCGTAAAGCATCCCTGACAGAAGGTTGTCCAGCTGCCTCTTGAAGGCCTCTAGTGTGGGAGAGCCCACAACCTCCCTAGGTCACTGGTTCCTTTGTCGTACCGCTCTAACAGTCAGGACGTTTTCCCTGATGTCCAGCCGCAATCTGGCTTCCTGTAACTTGAGCCCGTTATTCCGTGTCCTGCACTCTGTGATGGCCGAGAAGAGGTCCTCTTCTCGATCATTTAACCCACCTGTTATCTGGCCCTGTTCTGGCCCATATCACTGTCTGATATGTGGGGCACTTCATCATTCACCCAGCAATATTCTTTCTCCTCTACCTTTCAATAATTTCTTGAGAAACTTCCAAATCTCTACCCCTGCCTACCCTGCAACAAATCCATCCCACCCTCATGACCCACTCAACTTTCACTAATTATTATGCCATTATTATCTATTCTACTAATTATGATCCCACCTTCTTTTCTTCTTGCAAGGAACCCACAGCAATTTACATGGTCCTGCCTTCACGACAACTGCAGCATCACTTATGTCTCTGCCACCAGCAACATTAATCTCTATCTCTTGAGAAAAGGTGGAGTACATGTTTCCAGTCTAAAAAATTGAATTCAGAGAAAAGGGTTCCTCATCTCCCAGGTTCAAGAACAAAGAGATGTTGGTTATAATAATGCAGGAGAAACTTTATTGGAAAACAGAAGCTTTACAACGTGCAGTGAAGATAGACAATACTGACAGGCATAGCTTTATCTTGCGGATTTCAAAGCAGAACAGGGAGAAACGGAGAGGTGGGTGTGGGGGGGAGAGTCCCACAGTCATTCAGGGCTTCCTCAGGTCCAGGTGTTCTGAACCAAGGCTTAGAACATTCAGCAATGAATCTGGGTGTTGTCTCTGATTCCTGGTCACATCTCGTCTCGTCAGGATATCCTTCTCGTCTTTCACAATCTACAAGCAGATGCTACCACGGCGGCCGGACCTTCTCCCAAGGAATCCACCCCTCCTCAAGCCCAAGCCTCCTCCCAGCCCAAGGCCTCCATAGGCACCAGAACCAGCCAGAGAACAGGGGGTGTTGCCTCCGACAGAAACAGGCTCACAGCTTGCAGACAGGATGGCCCCTGGGATGGTCACAACGAAGGAGGGTGGCTCGATCACGATCTCTGCTGGTGGGATCTGGTTGATAGGTTGAGGGTTGACTCCAGCCAGGGTGCCGAGCTCTCCTGAGGTGGTGCTTCCTCCGAGCAGTGCACCAGCACCAGAGCCAAAGCCACTTCTAAAGCCACCTCCATAGCCAAGACCTCCTAAGCCAAGACCTCCATAACCAAGACCAGCAGAGCCGAAACCAACCACTGGGCTAGAGGCACAGGATGGGACGGCACAAGCTGGACCACAGTAAGCCATTTTCTGGGTGATGGTGGGAGTCTGGAACAGGAAGTGAGAAAAAGGAATGGATGAGAACATGATAAAGTGTGTTGTTCATTCTCTCTCTCCCTCAGTCATCTCCATGCAATCTTAAAGGCATAGAATGAGAAAACAATCTGCTGTTTTTAGAATATCATAAATGTTGTTTTTAGAATATCATAAATGAGCTTCAACTCATTCTTCATTAGAAGGCCTTTTTTTATCCTTAGGGACTTGAGCTTGTACACTTTCATTCGTTAAATATGACTTTGAAAATTAAATATCCTGAAGCCATGGTGGACCATAGACATGGTGGACCAATATTGGTGTTGAAGAAGAAAATACAAACAAATGACATTATAACTAAAATCCTTGCTTTTATTTTTCTCTGCAAAACCAATGCCCTAATTCAGCCTTCAGTAATTCCCATGATCCTGCAGCAACTTTATGGAAGATGTAGCCTAACACAGGTGGAAGGCTCCAGGTTGAGGAAAGCTGCTGTGACCACTGCCCACCATCTCCATCTCTAGTCACCAATGAAGTAGCTAGTGGCAAACATTTGGGGTTCGTGGAACTCTATCATGAAGGAAGATAAAACAAGAGGTCCATGAAGTGTAGCATCATATTTCTACAAGTGGCCATGCATAAGAACATAAGAGGGGTCTTTATAGATTAGACCAGAGCTATAACTCATTCAGCATTATGTTCTTATGGTGGTCAATCCAACGCCCATGGGAACCCCCAAAGCAAGACATGAACGCAATGGTACACTCCTGCTCATCTTCCACAGCAAAAGGCATACTGTTCCTGATACTAGTAGTTGTGATATGACCTTATGTTTTAGTCCAGAATTTTCCACCATTCCATTTCATTGGATGGGCCCATTGGGGTCTAGTATTCTCTGGAAAGGAGGAAAAGTCAAATGTCTCCAAGATGGCACCAACAGGACATAAAGGAAACAAAGTTCACCTAGGCCACAGCTAGACCTAAGGTTTATCCTGGGATCATCCAGGGTTCGCCCCTGCCTGAGCACTGGATCCCCTGTGTGTCACCTAGATGAACAGGTTTGACCCCTGGATGATCAGGGATAAACCTTAGGTCTAGCTATGGCCTTACACTTGTTCAGCAGGAACTTCTGGTCAGATTAGATATGGGTCAGGATGTAATTCAGTTTCATCTGGTTATAATTTATGAAAGGCAGAACTTCTCCTTTTCAATGTGTTAAAAAAAATGGACAAATCCATTAAAACAATTTCATCCATCAAAGCTGAATGTTTTGAGTCCTTTGCTCTTTAAAGTCTGGGTTTGAATCTCTGCTATTGAAGCCTGTAAGTGCTATGTTAGGGTTGCCAAAAGGTTTTTGTCTCTCATCATTAAGGGTTTTACGTCCAGCAGATACAACATGGTCCTCTCCATGTTAGGAATAGCTGAAGCTATAGAATTTAGTCCATGCAGATTGATGAGCATTTCATTAGAATTCATTTTTTATAAAAATATACAAAAAAACCCCCCTAGGTTCATCATATTTGAGGGAGAAAGAACTTGTATTTTAATCATCATCATCATCATCTCAGAGCCAGTGAAACTAATATGTTCACATATCCATATTTCATAGTTTGAATCATGTGACTATGTTTCTGCTGATGATTGAAAGGACCCTAGATATTTCCTAGAAGACTCCAGCCCTTCAGTGATGTGAAGCCTGAAAATATCCCCAAGAAAATGGTCTTACCTGCTTTCTCAAGTAGATGTAGTGAAGACACGGATGTCAAGTGAAGCTGTTGGAATTGCAAAGGGATGGTGGAGTTTTTATACTGTTCTGACTGTCCCTAGTCATGCTGACACTACCTATTTTCAACAAACTTACTTTGCTTAGCAGAAACAGGCCCATTACATAGACCTCAACATAGATTCCATCAATTTATGAGCCATTAAAGGGAGCAAATGAAGCAATTAGAAGAACATCCTAGGAACACCCATGTTTTAGATAAGGGATCATCAAAGCACTTTGACAGCTTTGCAGAATTTTCTTTTTTTTTCTTTGGGTGAGGCTGCACATTTTTTCATCATCAATACTATATTCTGTAGCTATAATGCATGTGGTTTACAGAAGCCATAATCCTTGCTATTCCATAGTGAAGACATGGTGGCATACAATATAGTATTTCCTACATGTTTGCCTGACTTCCTAAAGAAATTCAGAGCCAAACCAATCCCACCAGACAGTTATCAATCCTCTACATCAAGACCTCCAGAAAGGAAGAACTCATAAATTCTATAGATAACTGGTTTTACTGTGAATATCTGTCATCTAATGTTCATTTTCATCAGGTTTCTGATCTGGGTGCCTACTGGGTGAACAATGCAAATCAGAATCCTTTCATTCTTATTACTTTTAATACATTGTTTAATCATATTTGATGTAGATTTTAACTTCGCTAAGAAGCCCATCATGGAATCTTTGTCTCACCAATTTTATCCACACAAAAAGATTTGGGACAGGCTAGGCATGGAAATTTCATGTCTCCATGACTGGTACTCTATCTCAGGAGTTTGAAATATGTAGTTCTTCAGAGGTTTTGGCCTTCAACTCCTACCAGGCCTAGCTAGAACAGCCAAAGGTGAGGGGAAATGGGAATTATAGGCCAAACTGTACAGAGCTACACGTTGCCCACATTTGCTTTAACATCTACGCCACAGTGATCCTAAAGGTAAGATATATCCATCATGAATAGAAGTCCTTGATAGCCTTAACTTCCATGACCAGATCCAATCCCCTTTGAAAAACATCCACATTTCTAGCCACTGTAACAGCTCTTGGTACAAAATTCCATAGTTTGCCTATGCGCTTTGTGAGGAATCACTTCCATCAATCTCCTAACATTCACCTTCATTAAAATATGGTATATTTCTAGAGCTATGAGAGAGGGAGGTTGATGTATTTCTATCCTCTTTCTCCACTCCATGCATAGCTTTGTAAAACTCAGTCAAGTCCCCTCCTTACTTAACTTTTGTTTCCTAAATAATACCAGTAAAAAAAAGTTGCAATATGCATACCAAATAGGATAGTTCTGTTCCCAAGGTTATTACCTTCCCAAGACATGTTTTCCACCTGAGACAAAGGACAGGTTGGCGCCCTCCCCCCAGGCCAGGTATACAAAATGGCTGAAATGGGGGTTGAGTCTTATTTCAATGCTGCCAATGGGAAATAAGACATATTTGGGTGGTCAAAGGCATGTGTCTGTTATGTACTAGTCTCTCCTCCAATGGAGAGAAACATCTGGAGATCTCATGAGAACAGTTCTGGAGCTTCCTCTGCTTACAACATACCATCTGCCATCTGAGGAAATCACAAGCCACCTCAATCTGTCCAATAATGAGGCTAGTCTCCTCCTCCTCCTCCTCAGACAACTCATACTATCATCTAGATCAACACAATCAGCTGGGTTATCAATCAATAGAATAATGGTTCCAAAACTTTTAAACCATTTCCAATGTTGCTCAAACTAAGCAGAAGACCTCCCTCCCAGAAGATCTCTGACTTAATTGAATATTTGCTAACTCCAATTGCTGGTCATTCCTATTCTAATGGGACTTATTCTTGTCTTGTTTAATATCTTAGACACTTGAAGGTGATGAAAGAGAGACCTTCTTCCAACAAATCTATCCTCCCTCATGCTGAAACCACTCAGAAGCCCCTGTCAGGATTCTCAGTAGTTAGAGGACCCCATCTCTCTAGACTGGGGCTGTAGCTAGCCCTAAGGTTTATCCCTGGATCATCCAGGAGTCAAACCTGTTCATCTAGGTGACACACAGAGGATCCAGTGCTCAGGCAGGGGCGAACCCTGGATAATCCCAGGATAAGCCTTAGGTCTAGCTGTGGCCAATGTTTTACTTAAGAGCAGACAATTCTCCTTTCAAGTGCAAAATTACTTTACAGAGCAGAAAGATATTTCTTCTTTGTTTCATTGACCTCAAAACAGATTTGATTCAACTGATGAATCACAGAGGAAAATACAATAATTAGAGGAACAACAAGAAACACCCAAGGTTGTTCTTGGAGGTAATCAAAGCACTGCAGGGAGAATTTGTTGCAACCTTTGCTTGTTGGCTTGGTAAGTTGGTTGGTGTTTCAAAATGTGTTTTGCATCATCCCTGCACCTTGTTGAAGATGACACTTAGGGATTTTCATAGTGAGATGATGAAAGCAATACAAATACACTCATCATTTGCTTAAAACTGGTTTGTGAACAAGTATGGAGCTGTATGCTTTTTCAGAAGTTGTGATTTTCAGCTACTCCGTATTAAAAGCATAATGGGAGGGAATCCGTTTTCTCCAGCGATGTTGTCCAAAGCACTAAAACTGATGGAGGAAATTTATATCCAATGCATTCCCAACTGAAGCCTGCCCAACTTATGCATCAAGGCTAACATGAAGTGAGAGACCACCAGTGCTCTAGATAATTGGTTGCATTGTCCAACTTCTTTAAAACTTAAAATATTTCTCCCAGTCTTCAGCAAAGATCTACCCTCCTGTTATATGCCAAGTAAATTTAATCCTACCATGCCTTTCTCTCTCTCAAATGACATATGATGAAATATTTTGATGAAGTTACTGAGGTTGACCTTGAGATGAAGAATAAAATCACGGAGGCATCCAAAGGGGAGAGAAAAAATAGGTTGGGTACAAGCTGAATATGAGCCAACAGTGTGATATGGCTGTAAGAAAGACAAATGCTATTTGGGGCTGCATTAATAGAAGTGTAGCTTCTAAATCACATGAGGTACTGGTTCCTCTCTATTCGGCCCTGGTTAGGCCTTATCTAGAGTATTGCATCCATTTCTGGGCTCCACACTTCAAGAAGGATGCAGACAAGCTGAAGCGTGTTCAGAGGAGGGCAACCAGGGTGATCAGCGGTCTGGAAACAAAGCCCTATGAAGAGAGAAAGAAACAACTGGGCATGTTTAGCCTGGAGAAGAGAAGATGGAGGGAAGACATGAGAGCACTCTTCAAATTCTTAAAAGGTTGTCACACAGAGGAGAGCCAGGATCTCTTCTCGAGCCTCCCAGAGTGCAGGACACGGAATAATGGGCTCAAGTTACAGGAAGCCAGATTCTGGCTGGACATCAGAAAAAGCTAGGGAGGTTGTGGGCTCTCCCACACTAGAGGCATTCAAGAGGCAGCTGGACAACCATCTGTCATGTATGCTTTAGGGTGGATTCCTTCATTGAGCAGGGGGTTGGACTTGATGGCCTTATAGGCCCCTTCTAACTCTGCTATTCTATGATTCTATGTTCTTCAGTTCACTACAAACAGGAGGAATGTCCAGATACCCGCAATGACTGTGTCCTAGATTTTGCACGTAAAACAAAATTAATTTGAGTATTAGAGTTAGTCTTGGAGGGAGGTCTTCTGCTTAGTCTGACCAACAATGGAAGTGATTTAAGTGATGTTCAAACAATTAATAATTACATTGATTGGTAACCCACTTTGCATTGATCTACACGATAGTGTGATTTGGCTGCTTAGTATGCCCTTCCTTTCAGGAAAATTTAAATTTTAAAATAAATAAAAAGTGCAAGAGATCATATCCCTGCAACTCCTAATGCAGCCTGTGGCGCAGGCTGCTCTCCCATTGCCAGTCCTGTGTTAAGACTCAACCTCCAGGTCAGTTCATTTTCTCTATCTGGAAAGGAGAGATGACATCAACTTGTCCTGTCATAGAATCATAGAATAGCAGAGTTGGAAGGGGCCTACAAGGCCATCGAGTCCAACCCCCTGCTCAATGCAGGAATCCATCCTGTCATTCAAAAAAGGATTTATTATTTCTTTACTTTTAAAAAGGTCTTGGCATGGTCCTGGAAAAGTTAGGCCGGTAAGAACACTACTATCCAGTTCAGTATACATATCACAACTTTCAAACTTTTATTATTATTTAGGGCATGAATATAAAGGAACAGGGTCATTATAGAGTTTATAGAGTTATTTAGGTTATTGGGGAGTAGATTATTGTCCCTCTCTCTTGGAACTAGAACTCAATAAAGCATTCTAATGAATCTGAATGTTGTAAGATTCTTCACCAAGCACAGTTAAAGTACATGATGTCGTATCATCAGCTGTCATGATGGCCCGCGATTTGGATGTTTTTCAAGGGAGATTATACAAGTTCATGGAAGTAAACACTATCTGGTCATCATGGCTATGTCTTTCCTTCATGATCAGTGGGGTCTAATGGTTAGAGTAAGGGTGGAAAATATGTAGCTCTCCAAATGTTTTGGGCTACTTCTATCATCATTCACCATTGGCAGTTAGAGCTAGGGCTGATGGGAGTATTATTATTATTAGTAGTATCCCGCCTTTTGCCCAATACTGGGCTTCAAGGTGGGCTTACAAAATTTAAAACATATGCATTTTAAAACCCAGGAAAAGAAATGTACAAAAATTACAATATTAAAACATAAACATTTAAAATACATTACAATTTTACAAATCCTTAACATAGATGGAGGACCAGATTATTCTCCAAAGGCCAGCTGTAACAAGGAAGTTTTTGCCTGCTTCCAAAAGACCATCAAGGAGGGAGCCAGTCTAGCTACCCTGGGAAGAGAGTTCCAAAGCACTGGAGCAGCCACCAAGAAGGCCCTCTCCCATGTTCCCACCAAGCGGGCCTGTGAAGTTGGTGGGACTGAAAGGAGGGCTTCTCCAGAAGATCTCAAAGCACGGGCAGGCTTATAAGGGAGAATACAGTCTTTCAGGTAACCTGGACGCGAGACATATAGGGCTTTATATCTTAACCAGCACTTTGAATTGTGCCCGGAAACAGACTGGAAGCCAGTGGCGCTGTTTTAACAGGGGAGCTGTCTGCTCCCTGTAACCAGCCCCAGTCAACAATCTGGCTTCAGCCCTTTGAACCAGCTGGAGTTTCCGAACACTCTTCAAAGGCAGCCCCACGTAGAGTGCATTACAGTAATCCAATCAGGATGTAACTAAGGCATGTGTCACCGTGGCCAGGTCCGACAGCTCTAGGAATGGGGGCAAAACATCTGGAGAACCACACATTTCAAACCCCTGGGTTAGAGTATTTACACTCATTGTGCAATACTGGATACAAACACCCTGCTCAGCCATGAAGCTCCCAGAGCCAGTGAGTATCTCTGAGTCTAGCCTTCCCAAAAGATTGTTGTTGTTGTTGTTATTATTATTATTATTATTTATTTATTTATTTATTTATATAGCACCATCAATGTACATGGTGCTGTACAGAGTAAAACAGTAAATCGCAAGGCCCTACCTACCGCATAGGCTTACAATCTAATAGAATCATAGTAAAACAATAAGGAGGGGAAGAGAATGCCAACAGGCACAGGGTAGGGTAAGCAGGCACAGGGTAGGGTAAAACTAACAGTATAAAGTCAGTACAACATCAAGTTTTAAAAGCTTTAGGAAAAAGAAAAGTTTTTAGTTGAGCTTTAAAAGCTGCATTTGAACTTGTAGTTCTCAAATGTTCTGGAAGAGCGTTCCAGGCGTAAGGGGCAGCAGAAGAGAATGGACGAAGCCGAGCAAGGGAAGTAGAGGCCCTTGGGCAGAGAAACATGGCATCAGAGGAGCGAAGAGCACGAGCGGGGCAATAGTGTGAGATGAGAGAGGAGAGATAGGAAGGAGCTAGACCGTGAAAAGCTTTGAAGGTTAACAGGAGAAGTTTATATTGGATTCTGAAGTGATTGTTGTGAGGAAAATATTGGTGATGGAGAGAAGCATAGATTCCTGTTTGTGCTCCTGGGAAAAAAGGCAAATGATGTGGTGTTAAAGCTGCTGGTAACCATTGTCATGCATGGTGGGCTCCAAAGAGTCATGATGGGCCAGTTGAACATGGGAAGACAGGTCTTTATAAGAACATGAGTTACGTAGAGAAATTATGAGTGCTCCCTTTCTGGAAAGTTTTTCATGAAGGCGATTGGCAACCTTCTGGTGGGATGCTATGGAACTAATGAAATTTGGATTAAACCTGGGGCAATGCCATATTGTAGATCACCATGTATCCTCTAAGGAATACAGATGAAAACCATATGGGTGCTTCCTTACAAAGCAGTTTTGCTTTCATCATTTTTGCAACGGAGGCTTTTAAACCATAGAGAGCATAGAACATAGAGTGCCCATAGAGAGCATAGATGATGCCTGCAACCAACCCCTGAACAAAAATGCAGCTTCACCCAAACACTCATAGCAGGAACGCAGGTAAAGAAAGCTGTTTGAAGTACTTTGATGATCCCTTATCTACAGCCTGGGTGTTCCTAATTTTAATAATTGTTTTTTTAAAAAAATCATTTATGGCGCATACATTGAAGGAAGTCTGCGTTGAGCTCAATGTAATTAAGAATTAAGCTATTTCTGCTTAGCCAAGTAAGTTTGTCTACAGCACATTAAAATATTAGCTGGAAATAGGAGGTGTCAAAAGATCCGGGGACACTGCCAGAACTGTGTAAAAGCTCAACCGTCCCTCTGCAGTTCAAACAGCTTCACTTAAGAACATAAGAACATCAGAAGTGCCATGCTGGATCAGACCAAGGGTCCATTCCTCACACAGAGGTCAACCAGCCATTGGCCAGGGACCAACGAAGCAGGACATGGTGCCACAGCAACTGGTGCATGCAGGCTTACTACCTTGAATCCTGGAGATAGCACACAATTGTCAGGGCTAGTAGCCATGAATAGCCTTCTCCTCCAGGAATTTATCCAACCCCCTTTTCAAGCCCTCCAGATTGGTGGCCATCACTTGACATCCTTGGGTTCAATACATCTACTTAGGAAAGCCAGTGAGTCCCTTTTCCTGGGGATGTTTTCATTACTGTGTATGGTTCTATGTAGGTTCACAGTCTTTGCGAAAGGGCCAAGGGTGCTGTCATCCATGAGCAGAATACATTGCAAGACAATTGGCTTCTTCTCCCTTGCTCCAACTTCTAGAACCTACAGGATCATCCAACGAAATGGAATGGTGGGAAATTCAGGACGAAAGAAAAACGAGGGAAATAGCACTGCTGCAAGTATCAGAGACAGTAGGCCCATTGCTGTGGAATGTGAGTGGCAGTGTCCTATTGCATTCATGCTTTGCTTCAGAATTTCCCATAGATCATAGAATAGTAGAGTTGGAAGGGGCCTATAAAGTCATTGAGTCCAACCTCCTGCTCAATGCAGGAATCCACCCTAAAGCATCCCATTATGCACGGGCACCAGGGCATGTTTTGATCTCCCCATACTCATGTTCGTGCAGTGGGGAGGTTGCCTTGCTACCCAGGCCTGTCTGGGCTATGGGTGGGTGGGGTTTGGTGGTGTTTGAGGCCTGGAGGCTTTTGTTTCCTGGAGCGGCAGCAAATGGCAGCAAGTGGCTTAAGAACAGTATGAAGTCTATCTAAGCCCATCAGGGCTACGGTTTGGAGCAGGGGGCAAAAAGGGTCTGTTCCTCTCGCAGATAACCAGATTGGGATTATTCCTGCGGGGGGGTGTATTTGGGGGGGACTTTTCCAGGGAGATAGTTCTGGGGTGGGTTGCCAAGACATACATCTAATTGGGGGGTTATTTCTCCTGTGTGTGGGACTCAGTTATTGACCTTATTATCTCAGGGTGCTAATCCCAAGGGGTTTGGGTTTCAAGACCTTGAACTAGTTTCCATTTGCCCTCCCTGTATGTGCATAGACAATTCAGTGGTTCATCTGGGAAGAGCTATATATCTTTTCAAAGTACATTAAGCGTATTCTTGCTTGCATTTAATTGGAGCTAATTATTCAGCAAATGAACAGAAATTAATAAAAGTAGTTGTGAGCCTTCAATTATAAGTAATTATGTAGTGCACAGTTATTCCACAACAATGCCTCCAAAAAAGGGACAAGGTGGGAAGAAGGGGAAGGGGAAAGCCCCCCACCCAAGTGGCAGGCTGATAGACATATTTCCTCATCGGATGATGAGAGCACACCTGATTTGGCTTTAATTTTGGCACACCTGGAAGCGGTAGAGAAAGATAAAGGCATAGCCCCTGCAACCAGGTCAACTCCTAGGGATAGGGTTTATTCTTGGCCCAGACCTGTGAGGAAACAGACACATTGTGAACTATTGCTATCCCTTGCAGCATGACTACACTAGAGTCATTCAAGAGGCAGCTGGACAACCATCTGTCAGGGATGCTTTAGGGTGGATTCCTGCATTGAGCAGGGGGTTGGACTCGATGGCCTTGTAGGCCCCTTCCATCTCTGCTGTTCTATGATTCTATGATTCTATGACTAGATGCAGTGGAGGCATTGGGCAGTTACAGTGCATCAGGCGGTTTCAGTGTTATCCCGGTAGCAGCAGTTTCAGGTTTAGGCTGGATCCAGGTTTAAACCAACCTGTGCAAGCTGAAGAACCTGTCCAGGACAAGGAAACTGCGACTTCTGTGACTCCAGTTCAAGGTGAGACAGGTCAGGAGCCCTCATCTCCTGCACAAACTTGGGGCCCTCATGCCCCATTGTGTTGACTCCCTCTTCTGGCAGGATTTAGGTGGCCTTTCTCACCACCTCAGTCTGAGCCTGAAATAGGGACCAGTATACAGACACCTCTTGAGAAATCAGGGGTGGATGCAATTCAAACAAGAACCCAGAGAACTGACACTTCTGTTGAGAGAACTGATACAGAGCAAGGGATGAAGCAAGTGGATAAAGCTAGGAACACTGATAAGCCAATTAGTGTGTCTGTTTCAGGAGTAGAAATATGTGCCTCAATGGTTCAAAGGGAATCATTAGCCTCACGTGTAGCCAGTCAACAGGTGATCTCGACTGCAGCAGCTTGTGCCTCAGTATGGCGTGGCCCAACTGGACCTGCCAACGCTGTGGTAAGCCAGAAACCTCTAGCTGAGCAGGATCCATATGCAAAGGCGGACAGGGATGCCATACCTACAGACTCTACTTCATCTCCAATAGGGTACCATCTTTTACCTGCCACCAAGGAAAAGATTATTCAGAGAGATTTCATTGACATCTTCTCCTTATTGTATCAGGAGTCCGAAACTAGGGATAAAGGTCGATCTGGAGATAAAAATCAGGACAAAATTAGGCGCAAGAAGGTGTCTAGGAATTGGGTAAATTGGCTGCCTGGGTTTTTTATTTACATGGGGGTCCTGCAACAAAAATTCCTCAAGCGTGCATGGATTTTGACCAAGTATCTGGACATCATCTATCAAGCTTATACTGAGTATGAGGGGGCGTGGCTGGCCTATGATGAGGCCTTTTGTATGAAAGGCACCCTTGACCCAACCCTTTGGTGGGACTTTAAAGACCAGGACCTTTGGCTTCAGTTTATGATGCCAGCCGGGCCTGGTTTTGGTGAGCGAGCTGATAGCGGCCAAATCCTCAGACAGGGCCCCACCTCGGCATTGAAACTGAGTCCGGGGCAGGTGGTTCAACACCACCTGTTATGTTGGGAATACAGTTCATGAGGGGCTTGTTCCAGGGCTCAATGCAGGTACCGCCGTGAATATTCATCTGTGGCGGTCAGCATCCCTGCACCAATTACCCTAAGAATAGAGGTTGGAAGGGTCCCAACCGTGAGGGACAAGGTAATTGCAAACCAGGGGGAGGGGGAAAACAGCCACCTCCTTTAAATTTGTAATTTTGCATTGCTACTGTTTTTATCTGGTTGAGCTTTTATATTGTATTTTATATTATGGTTTTATACTGTTGTTTTATACTTTGAATGGTTTTAATTTTTGTGAACCACCCAGAGAGCTCCGGCTAGTGGGCGGTATAGAAATGTAATAAATAAATAAATAAATAAATAAATAAAAAGGGCCCCAGCCCAGTTAGGTTTGGTTCCCTCATGCGCATGTTGAAGTGGTACCCATCAAAGAGAGATGCAGAATATCTGGGACTAGGTTTTCAGGAGGGCTTCCGTATTCCATTTCAAGGGCAGAACATAGCACAATTTTCCAGTAATCAGAAATCAATTCAGGAGAGCACAATCTGTTCTCTACAACCATTTAGTCCAAAGCACTCAGATTGATGGACAACACTGAGAGCCAATGCACCCCCAACCGAAGCCTGTCCAACTTATGCATCATGACCAACAGCAAGGGAGAGATGACCACCACTCAAGATAACTGGTTGCATTGTCCAACTTCCCTTATAAATTAAACCATTCCTCCTAATCTTCAAGGTCTACCATCATGATAATTACCAAGTAAATTTAAATCTACAATGCCTATGTCTCTATTGAATATCAAATGATTCGATATTTTGATCAAGTTGCTGAGGTTGACCTTGAGATGAAGAATGAAATCAGGGAGGCATCCAAAGGAGAAAATAAGAGGTTGGGTACGACCAACAAAGAAGAGCCTCGTGTGGCGCAGAGTGGTAAAGCAGCAGTTTCTGCAGCTGAAACTCTCCCCACGGCCTGAGTTCGACCCCAGCGGAAGGTGGTTTCAGGCAGCCGGCTCAGGTCAACTCAGCCTTCCATCCTCCCGAGGTCAGTAAAATGAGTACCCAGTTAGCTGGGGAAAGGTAATAACGGCCTGGGGAAGGCAACGGCAAACCACCCCGCTATAAGGCCTGCCAAGAAAACATCAGCGAAAGCTGGCGTCCCTCCAAGAGTCAGTAATGACTCAGTGCTTGCACAAGAGGTTCCTTTCCTTTCCTTTCCTTTCCATTGCTATGAACAACAAAATTAACTTTGAGTGTTCCAGTTGGTCTTGGAAGGAGACCTTCTGTTTAGTCTGAGCAACAATGAAAGTGATTTAAGCAATGTGCAAAACAGTCAAGCAATTACATTGATTGGTAACTCACATTATTATTATTATTATTATTATTATTATTATTAGTAGTAGTAGTAGTAGTAGTAGTAGTAGTAGTAGTAATATCCTGCATTTTGCCCAATACTGGGCCTCAAGGCGGCCTTAATTTTTTTAAAAAAAAACATATACATACATGTGGATGTTTTTCAATGGGGATTAGACAACTTCATGGAAGTTAAAGCTATGGCTATGTCTTTCATGCAAGATCAGTGTGGCGTAGTGGTTAGAGGAAGTGTGGAAAATGTGCAGCTCTCCAGACTAAACCCTGGGAGATACCATCTTGTGTTTTTTTTAAAAAAAAGTTTTTTATTAACACAAATTAAAATACATCAACTTCACATTAAAACAATCAATCAAAAGGAAAGGAAAAAAATTACATAAATTTGCTCAACTGTTAACATTTGTAATTCATCAATATTTATAATCAAACAATACAATACAATACAATTGCTCCCCTTCACTCTTTGGGATCTATTCCTGCTTCCAAAAGGAGATACCATCTTGTATACCACCAACTGTTCTCCATGGAATAGCCCCGGATTATGACTTCTGAAAACCACATGGGTCCTTCCTTACAAAGCAATTTTGATTTCATCATTTTTGCAACTAAGACATTTAACTTACAATGCCAACAAATACCAAGGATGATGCCCTCTCCTCAACCCTAAACAAAAAGGCAACCTCAACCAAATTAAAACAATATCACACAGGGGAAAGCAGGTAAAGAAAGCTGTTTGAAGTACTTTGATGTTCCTTTATGTAAAGTTTGGGTGTTCCTAAAACTCTTTCTAATTGTTTCCAAAACAAATCACTTCACAGTGCATATATTAAAGGAAGGCTGTGTGAAGCTCAAAGTAAGGAAGAATTAAGCTATTTCTGCTTAGCGAAGTAAGTTTTTCTGCAGAACATTAAAATACTGGGGATGCTGACAGAACTGTATAAAAGCTCCAACATCCCTCTGCAATTCCAAAAGCTTCACTTGACATCCTCGTCTTCACTACATCTTCTTTGGACAGCAGGTGAGTCTATTTTCCTAGGCATATTTTCATTACTGTCTATACTCCGTATCTATGTAAGTTTAGAGTCTTTGTAAAAGGCACAAGGTCCCGTCAATTGTCAGCAGAGCATGTAGCGATATGGGTCAATCTGCCTCTTAATGATTGGTGGGTGAACGTATCAGTTTATGTCTGCTTCAAATTATTTATCTCTTGAGTATGACAAAAATGGCAATTCGGCCCTGCTTAGGCCTCATCTAGAGTATTGCATCCAGTTGTGGGCTCCACAGTTCAAGAAGGACGCAGACAAGCTGGAGCATGTTCAGAGGAGGGCAACCAGGATGATCAGGGGTCTGGAAACAAAGCCCTATGAAGAGAGACTGAAAGAACTGGGCATGTTTAGCCTGGAGAAGAGAAGATTGAGGGGAGACATGAGAGCACTCTTCAAATACTTGAAAGGTTGTCACACAGAGGAGGGCCAGGATCTCTTCTCGATCCTCCCAGAGTGCAGGACATGGAATAATGGGCTCAAGTTAAAGGAAGCCAGATTCCGGCTGGACATCAGGAAAAACTTCCTGACTGTTAGAGCAGTGCGACAATGGAATCAGTTCCCTAGGGAGGTTGTGGGCTCTCCCACACTAGAGGCCTTCAAGAGGCAGCTGGACAAGCATCTGTCAGGGATGCTTTAGGGTGGATTCCTGCATTGAGCAGGGGGTTGGACTCGATGGCCTTGTAGGCCCCTTCCAACGCTGCTATGCTATGATTTTATGATTCTATGATTTTATTCTTTCTTTAACAAAAAAAGATTTGTAATGAAATGTACATATATCTAATTGACTTAAATTCCATAGATTCAGTTGTTCCCAGCATGGGAAGAACTCAAAGTAAGAGAGCAAAGCACTCAAAGTACTTGGGTTGGATGGATGAAACTTTCTGATTCATGTTCTACAATGTGCATGCACATTGAGTTCTTCCCCCCTCCCCTGTATATGGAGAATGTTCTGCCCTCTGGTAAATTCTTATCAAAACCAACCATGGAATGAAATTCTCATCCATGAATAGCACTTCCCGGTGACTAATAGTAGGCATAAATTATTGCCTTTCTGTCCTGCTTGTAGGCTCTCTGGAGACATATGGATTTCTCCATGGGTGTCGGGTTTGCCACTGTGAGAACATAATAGTGTGTAGTGTTGGAATTCAACTTCCATAATATTGCTGCAGAATCATGGGATGCACCAGTGTATTCGGTGAACACAAAGTTACTGAAGGCTGTGTTAGGGCATTGGTTTTATTTATTTATTTATTTATTTATTACATTTTTATACCGCCCAATAGCCGACGCTCTCTGGGCAGTTCACAAAAATTCAGGCGAGAAAAACAAAAGCAAGAATTTTCATTGTAATGCTGTTGGCTGGTTTATTATTTGCATTGCCAACTTCAAGCCCAGCTCCAGCCATGAGGTTGGCATCTGACATACTGCCTCTAAGATCGATGGCCCACCCAGTATTGAATGCCCACCATTGTTTTTGCAAGAGATTTAATATCCCATATTATATTTAGCAAACAAAACTGTACAAGCAAGGAACCATCTGGACAAAAAAATCCTTCTAATGAAGCATGAGTTGAAGCTTATTTATGATATTCTGAAAACAACAGAGAATATCACTTTCTGCCATTACAGTTAGAGAGAGATGGCAGAGAGAGCGAGGTTCTCATTCATTCTTGTTTCTGTTCCAGAACCCCACCATCACCCAGGAAATGGCTTATTGCGGTCCAGCTTGTGCCGTCCCATCCTGTGCCTCTAGCCCAGTGGTTGGTTTCGGCTCTGCCGGTCTTGGTTATGGAGGTCTCGGCTTAGGAGGTCTTGGCTATGGAGGTCTTGGCTATGGAGGTGGCTACGGTGGCTTTGGAGATGGCTTTGGCTCTGGTGCTGGTGCACTGCTCAGAGGAAGCACCACCTCAGGAGAGCTCGGCACCCTGGCTGGAGTCAACCCTCAACCTATCAACCAGATCCCACCAGCAGAGATCGTGATCCAGCCACCTGCCTCCGTTGTGACCATCCCAGGGCCCATCCTGTCTGCTAGCTGTGAGCCTGTTTCCGTTGGAGGCAACACTCCCTGTTCTCTGGCTGGTTCTGGTGCCTATGGAGGCCTTGGATTGGGAGGAGGCTTGTATGGTGGCCTTGGGCTCGGAGGAGGCTTTTATGGGGGCTTCGGCTTGAGGAGGGTTGGCGCCCTTGGGAGAAGGGCTCTCTTGGGGCGCCGCGGTAGCGTGTGCACTTAGACTGCGAAAATTGAGAAGGATATCCTCATGAGAAAACATCTGGCATGAGAAGAAATGTGACCAGGAATCAGAGCCAAGACACAGGTACATTGCTGAATGCTCTAAGCCTTGGTTCAGAGTAGATGAACCTGAGGAAGCCCTGAATGATTGTGGGACACTCTCTACCTTTCCACTTCCCTCTGCTTTGCATTTAAATGTTGTACAACTTCTATTTCTGATAATAAAGTTTCTGCTGCATCATTATACCCAATGTCTCCTTTGAATCTATGATCTCGGAGGTGAATTAACTGGAAATGTTTACTCCACCTTTTTTCAAGATTTAGATAGGTATATAGACTTAATTTGTGGGATATAGTGTGACATGTGCATTCCTACCACCACCACCCATTGCTCTTTTGCTACATGAGTTCTCTCTCTGTCTCTGGTCCCTGGCACTCTATCTGTGTTTGAGTCTGAAAGTTCACAGGCACTTGCAGGTCCATGGACGATAAAGTGCAAACAATTCCCATTTGTGACATTCTGCAACATCATCACTGACATTTGTAGGCTTTGTAGAGTTTGAAACAATTTGAGATAGTCATGGTGGAACTTCGTGACATGATAGCACTCTTCAGATATGTGAAAGGTTGTCACACAGAGGAGGGCAAGGATCTCTTTTCGATCCTCCCAGAGTGCAGGACACTGAATAATGGGCTCAAGTTACAGGGATTCTGGCTGGACATCATCCAAACTTCTTGACTATTAGAGCCGTACAATAATGAAACCCATGACTTAGGGATGTGGTGGGCTCTCCCACACGAGAGGCCTTCAAGATGCAGCTGGACATCCATCTGTCAGGAATGCTTTAAGGAGGATTCCTGCATTGAGCAGGGGGTTGGAGTCTATGGCCTTATAGGCATCTTCCAACTCTACAATGCTAGAATTCTATGACATCCAACTTGTAGAGCTTGAAGCAATAATTCTGCTCTTATCCTGGAAGGAGGCAAGCTGTCCAAGGGGGAGGGAGGACCTTCATAAGTCATACACCATTTTCTGGTGCCCCCTTTGTGAACTGCAATGGAAGCACTGGAAATTACATTGTTCCCCACTGCATAAAAAGGCCCCATTCACTCAATATGCAATTGCATATTTTCCCATTGTGTAAAAGGGGCTTTATGGTGACCATTTATACAATTGGGGGAATGTGCAAGGGAGATCAGTACAATAATGGAACCCTTGACCTAGGGAGGTGGAGGGCTCTCCCACACTAGAGGCCTTCAAGAGGCAGCTGGAAAACCATCTGTCATGGATGCTTTAAGGTGGATTCCTACATTGAGCAGGGGGTTGGACTCAATGGCCTTGTAGGCCCCTTCCAACTCTGCTATTCTATGATTCTATGATTCTATGACAATGGAACCAGTTACCTAGGGAGGTGGTGGGCTCTCCCACACAAGAGGCCTTCAAGAGGTAGCTGGACAACCATCTGTCATGGATGCTTTAAGGTGGATTCCTGCATTGAGCAGGGGGTTGGACTCAATGGCCTTGTAGGCCCCTTCCAACTCTGCTATTCTATGATTCTATGATTCTATGACAATGGAACCAGTTACCTAGGGAGGTGGTGGGCTCTCCCACACAAGAGGCCTTCAAGAGGTAGCTGGACAACCATTTGTCAGGGATGCTTTAAGGTGGATTCCTACATTGAGCAGGGGGTTGGACTCGATGGCCTTAGAGGTCCCTTCCAACTTTATGATTCTATGAAATCATTCCTGTGACATCACAGTACATGTTTTTTCCCCCAGCTATCCATACATTTCCTTAATCTTCAAAATAGTCCTGCTGCTGCTTCCCTTCACACTTTTAATTATATGTGTCTCCTTCTCCGAATCCGATAGATTGGTGTTGCCTCAGTCATTGCATTAAAAATAATTACATGCCATGTTGTACAGTAGTGGAGGGAGGGTTGGGCAGCAATGCAGAGAATAACATTGCAGGGAGCCCAGCCGTAGGTGATGTTGCCGTTAGAGAGAAGGCAGGACTGAGCAAGTTGCTGAGGGTTCCTTGCCAGAGGAAAAAAGTATGGTATTAATATTATAATAAATAGTGATGGGTGAGTGCTTCAGGAGCATGAGAAGGGATTTTGCAAGGGCCGAGTTTAGGAAGACATCCCAACATTTGGGGCAAGGTAGAGAGGGAAAAGGATATTGCTGGTTGAATGATAGAGGGCTCTTCTACACCAAGCAGATATTCCACTCTGAAAGTGGTATGGAAGCGGTATATAAAATGCAGGAGCCACCTTACTGCTTTATAGTGATATCGAAGTGCACTGACAACTGTTGGGGCCCATGACACATACTGCTTTCATACCACTTTCATAGATTTATATCCTGCTTGGTGTTGATGTGTCATGGGTCCTGACAGTTGTCAGTGCACTTCAGTACCACTATAAAGCAGTCGTGTGGCTCCTGCTTTTTAGATACCATTTTCATACCACTTTCGTAGTGGGATATCCTGCTTGGTGTAGATGAGCCCTCGGTCAGCACTTTTAGACAAACTGAACTGATTCAGACTTGTGTCTGAAGTGTCCCACATATCTAGGGTAACCATATTTGGGAAACCAAAAAAGAGGACACCTAGTGTGTGTGTGGGGAAGCAGCTTTCTGAGTCCTGCAGAAAGTACGTTATTCCCCCGCCACCTTAAAGAACCCGATTGGAGTGGAGGAGGGGAAAGGATTTCATTCTGCACCACCACCATCCACTCCAATTGGGGCCTTTTCTATAATGTCCACGAATGACCCACTTTCCCCTTTAAGACCTCAATTGGAGCTCGGGGTGGGGGAATGATGTGCCTCAAGAAAGCATGTCATTCCCTCCTGCCATGCTAATGGCAGCCTTAAAGGGGAAGGTGTGTCATTCCAGGACATTATTGAAAATTATAGAAAATCCCCCCTGACACCATGGAAAGAACAAAAACCAGGACAAATCCGGGGAAATCCTGACAGTTGGTCACCCTACACATATCAGACACTGGGGAACAGGGCAAGAAAACAGGAGGGCTAAACGCAGTCCAAGTTCTCACTAAACTGGAGATCTGCAGACGCTTCCTCTACTCGACCCCATCCGTTTTTCAGAACTACCAAAGCAGATGGCGGAAGCACTTCTTGTACAGCCTTACCTGTTTCCTTATACAAGCAGAAAGCATAAATCAAAGAGCTATAAGAAGAAGCCACAGCAAACGCTGTTTAAAAGCCCAGCTGAGGTTGTTGATTTAATCCCATGACTCATATTTATTTATTTATTTATTACATTTCTATACCGCCCAATAGCCAGAGCTTTCTAGGCGGCTCACAAAAATTAAAAACATTCAAAGTATAAAATAACAGTATAAAACTATAATATAAAATACAATATAAAAGCTCAACCAGATCAAAACAGCAGCAATGCAAAATTACAAATTTAAAATGCCAAGTTAAAATTTATTTATAGACTGTTAAAAAGCTGGGAGAATAAAAAGGTCTTCACCTGGCATCTAAAAGCATATAATGTAGGTGCCAAGCGAACCTCCTTAGGGAGCTCATTCCACAGCCGGGGTGCCACAGCAGAGAAGGCCCTGCTCCTGGTAGCCACCTGCCTCACTTCCTTTGGCAGGGGCTCACGGAGAAGGACCCCTGAGGATGACCTTAGGGTCCGGGCAGGTACATATGGGAGGAGGCGTTTCTTCAGATAGCCTGGCCCCAAGCCGTTTAGGGCTTTAAATGTTAATACCAGCACATATAAGTTGCCTTTTAAAAAAAGAAAAAGAATCAGATTCAAATACCTGGGGAAGAAATTCAATGTTCAAGAACCCCCTGCCACGTTGTTGTCCCCCAAGAGGACTATTTTTATTTATTTATTTATTTATTTATTACATTTTTATACCGCCCAATAGCCGAAGCTCTCTGGGCGGTTCACAAAAATTAAAACCACAGTAAAACACCCAACAGGTTAAAACACAATTACGAAATACAATATAAAAAGTGCAACCAGGATAAAACCACACAGCAAAGTTGGTATAAGATTAAAATACAGAGTTAAAACAGTAAAATTTAAATTTAAGTTAAAATTAAGTGTTAAAATACTGAGTGAATAAAAAGGTCTTCAGCTGGCAACGAAAGGAGTACAGTGTAGGCGCCAAGCGGAACTCTCTGGGGAGTTCATTCCACAACCGGGGTGCCACAGCGGAGAAAGCCCTCCTCCTAGTAGCCACCTGCCTCACTTCCTTTGGCAGGGGCTCACGGAGAAGGGCCCCTGTAGATGATCTTAAGGTCCGGGTAGGTACATATGGGAGGAGGCGTTCCTTCAGATAACCTGGCCCCAAACCGTTTAGGGCTTTAAATGTCAATACCAGCACTTTGAATCGGGCCCGGACCTGGACTGGCAGCCAATGAAGCTGGAAAAGGACTGGCGTAATGTGGTCTCGTCAGCCAGTCCCTGTTAGTAAACGGGCTGCCCTGTTTTGCACTAGTTGAAGTTTCCGGACCGTTTTCAAAGGCAGCCCCACGTATAACGCATTGCAGTAATCCAAACGAGAGGTTATCAGAGCATGGATCACTGTAGCTAAGCTAGAGGATCCGTGCCCGGCGAGCTGTATATCCAATTGAACACACAAGGACGGAGGAAGCCACTTAATGTTATTACCCATGCTGCAGCAAAAGGGGGTGATGGGGACAACTCACAGATCAAGCACACTTTCCAACTGTTACACACATGTATATAGCCTTTGGTTTCAAAAGGTGAGCTAGTATTTCTGTTGGTCAGAGTCACCGATGGCCTAAGGAGTCACATTTTCATTGGTCATGACTCACACATGTGGGCTATTCGAACTTTTACTCTTCCTCCATCGGAGAATCTGCATTTTGCACGTAGTCAGTGGGAAAAGGGGGAGGGGACATAGCAAGGGGAGGGGGAGGGGGAGGGGGCGCTTCTTCAGGTTACAGGTAAGGGTTTTTCTTCCTTTCTTTCTTTCTTTTTTGCAGGCATCATTTTTGCTTGTTGATTGACTGTCTGACACCTGCCATGGAGCCATGGCAACTCTTCTTCCTCGCAAGTAGCAATCAAAGTGTCAGGATCTGCCCTGCAGTACCACCTGGTGGCCGCAGTACACCTTGCCAGGCGCAGACAAGTGGCAGGATCCAGGCTCATATCAGCAGGCACCCCCAGATGGGCTGATGCTATATAAGGGCTATATAAGAGCTGCATTTCCACTTCAGCCTTTGCCACAGCAACACAAGTCTCCTGTCCCTGCTGTAGCCCGTTCCTGACTTCCTGTGATTCCAGACCTTGACTTGCCTGACCTTCTGCTTCGCCTGACCATGCCTTTTGCCTCTGGCCCTGCTTGAACCCTGTTGCTCCTAGACTCTGAACCCGGCTCATCTCTGGACCACACCTTTTGCCTCCTGCTCTGCCTGGACTCTGTTGCCGGTTCCACCGCCATCCATCCTGGCCCCGGCTTTCCTGCCCTGAGGCCTTGCCGCCCACACCCTGGACCCTGACACAAAGACAGGGAGAGGGGAACAGAGAGACAGAGAGAGCACTTCTGTAAGTTACTGGTAAAAAAATCCCTTTTGCAAGCCATCAAGTTTATGACTGAAGTGAAGACAATCTCAATCCCACACTAGAGGCCTTCAAGAGGCAGCTGGACAAGCATCTGTCGGGGATGCTTTAGGGTGGATTCCTGCATTGAGTAGGGGGGTGGACTTGATGGCCTTGTAGGCCCCTTCCAACTCTGCTATTCTATGATTCTATGATTCATGTTGGCTCAGGCCTTAGCTAGACCTAAGGTTTATTTATTTATTTATTTAGAATATTTATACACCGCTCCCCATTGAAAAATTTCAGAGTGGTGTACAAGGTAAAATGAAAAAAGAAAAAAAAAACAGAATAAAATCAGTTAAAACAAAATTTAAAAGAAGCAATAGCAGTAATCCAAGGCTGCATGTTAAAGAAAGGGTTCTTGGAATAAAGTTGTTTTCAGGAGGTGCCGAAAGGAGTACAAGGTTGGCGCCTGCCTGACCTCCAGAGGCAGGGAGTTCCACAGGAGGGGGGCCACCACGCTGAAGGCTCTTCCCCTGGTGGATTCCAATCGGAGGATGGATCTAGGTGGAACCAGCAGGAGCAGGCCCTCGGATGACCTCAGTGACCGGGCAGGTTGGTAAGGGAGAAGGCGCTCTCTCAGGTATCCTAGTCCCAAGTTGTTTAGGGCTTTGTACACAAGGACAAGAACCTTCAACCTGGCCCGGTAGCAAATAGGCAGCCAGGGCAGTTCCCTCAGCAGAGGAGTTCCATGCTGGAAAGGGGCAGCTCCAGACAACAGCCGAGCTGCAGCGTTCTGCACTAGCTCCAGCATCCGGAGCAGCTTTATCCCAGGATCGTCCCGGGATCATCCCTGTTTGTGTAAATGACACAGAGGATATCCCGGGAGCAGGCAAGGATGACCACAGGATGATCCCGGGATAAACCTTATGTCTTGCTAAGGCCTCAATCACTAAGAAGTCAGGACATTGGACATTAGGGCCTTAACTGATGTGCCCGTGATCAGTGACAATGTGGCACAAGTTGGGCTCATGGACAGCTGACCCTCCATGAACCCACATGTTTCCTTGGTCTTTCAGTTTCAAACCAATTTCAGGAAAAATAGAGTGCCAGGCCCTGTCACCATCCTTCCTCACCTTATGAAGCATGTGAGATTTACTGAATTGCTAGATGACTTCTGTTCCAGGCAGTCCAAAGACAGATAGAGAAATTGTGTTGAAACAAAGACCGACAGATGTAAGGTTGCTCATGCCATCCCATTTCAAAATCTGAACATTCTCACAAGGAAGAGGGGGAAACTCCCCTCCCCTCTCCAATTTAAATTTGAAAAAAGTGATGACATTTTGGGGGACGGTGCAACAAGGAAACAAGGAAACATTCATTATTAGAATGCAACAGAAACTTTATTGGAAAAGCAAAGCAATGGCCGTGCGAGTTGTAAAACAGCCAGTTAAGTCAGACAATTCAACCAGATATAGATTTAAGTTACAGTTTTAAAAGCAAAGCATGGAGAAGTGAAGAGTAAGAAATAGTCCCAGAGTCATTCAGGGTTTCCTCTGGTAAAGCTGCTCTGAATCAAGGCTTAGAACGTTCCTCAAGGAAACTGCGTCTTGTCTCAGATTCCTGGCCACATCGTGTCTTGGGAGGATATCCTTCTCATCTTTCACAGCCTAGTAGTAGCACACGCTTCCACGGCGGCAGGACCTTCTCCCAAGGCTTCCACCTCTCCTCCAGCACAGGCCTCCTCCCAGCCCAAGGCCTCCATAGGCACCAGAACCAGCCAGAGAACAAGGGCTGTTGCCTCCAACGGATACAGGCTGACAGCTTGCAGACAGGATGGGCCCTGGGAGGGTCACAACGAAGGGGGGTGGCTGGATCACGACCTCTGCAGGTGGGATCTGGTTGATAGGTTGAGGGTTGACTCCAGCCAGGGTGCCGAGCTCTCCTGAGGTGGTGCTTCCTCCGAGCAGTGCGCCAGAACCATAGCCCCATCCACCAGAGCCAGAGCCGAGACCTCCATAACCGAGACCGGCAGAGCCAAAACCAACCACTGGGGTAGAGGCACAGGCTGGAATGGCACAGGCTGGACCACAGTAGGCCATTTTGTGGGTGATGTTGGAGTCTGGAACAGGATGTAAGAAACAGGAATGAATGAGAACCATAGAAAGTGTATTGTTCATTCTCTCTCTCTCCCCCTCAGTTAGTCATATCCGTATAATTATAATGACCTAAAATGATACTATCTGTTCTTTTCAGAATATCACAGATGTGCTTCACCTCATGCTTCATTAGAATGTACATTCATTAGAATGTAAGCCTATGCGGCAGGGTCTTGCTATTTACTGTTTTACTCTGTACAGCACCATGTACATTGATGGTGCTATATAAAATAATAATAATAATAATAATAATAATATTAATAATAATAATAATAATAATAATAATAATAATAATACGTTTTTTTTTCCCTTGACGTTCTAGAGCTTGTCCATTTTGGCTTGCTAAATTGGACTTGGAAAATTAAATATCCTGAAGCCATGATGGGCATTCAAGACAGGGTAGACAAGGGACGTTCGTGGCAGTATTTCAGTTGCCAACCTCAGGAAAAAATATTGGTGTTGAAGTAGAAATTTCAAATAATGGCATTATGACTAAAATTCTTTTATTTTCCTCTCATAATTGTTTTGCCGTACCAATACCCAAGCACAGCTTTCGGTAATTTGGTTCCAGCCAGATACTTTGGATTCCAGTTCCCATGATTCTGCAGCACCCTTATGGAAGCTGTAGTCTGACGCAGAGCTGGAAAGTTCCAGGTTGACGAAGGCAGTTGGGACCACCACTCACCATTTCCGTCTCTAGTCACCAAGGAAGTAGCTAGAGACGGAAGTTTGGGGTTAGTGGAACTTTATAATGAGTAATGAACTTTGTCAGACCAAAGGTCCATGAAATGCAGCATCACAGTTCTTTAAGTGGTCAGGCATAAGAAGAGTCCAATGCAACATCTCCTCCAAAATTGTGTTCTCACGGTGGCCAACCCAATGCCCATGAAAACCCCAAAGAAGGACATGAAAGCCATAGCAGATGCCTGCTCACGTTCTACAGCACTAGGCATACTGCTCCTGATACTGGTGGTTGTGATATGTCCTTCTTTTTCTAATTGTCCTGAATTCCCAAACCACTCCATTTCATTCAATGGGCCCATAATGTTCTAGCATTATGAGCAAGGTGGGGGGAGGGGAAGCTAAATGTCTCCAAGAAGACCACAAGCAGGACATAAAGTCAATAAAGTTCACCTGCTCTTGCTCACCAGGAACATATGTTCAGTTCAGGATTTCATTTCAGTTTGGATTTATAAGAATTTACCAAAGAGCAGAAAGTTCTTAGTTGCAAACAGTTTCATTCATCCAAGCTAAGTGTTCTGAATGCTTTCTTCTTTAAGGTCTGGGTTTGAATCTCTGTTATTGAAGTCTGTAAGGGCTGAGTTAGAATTGCCAAAATGTCTTGGTGTCTCATCATTAAGAATGTTATGCCAACCAGGTACAACATGGTTCTCTCCATGCTAGGGACAGCTGAACACATTGAATTTAATTCATGCAGTTTGCTGAGAGTTTTGTGACAATTCAATTTTATAAAACTATATAAAAATGGTGGTTAAGTTTCATATTTTGGAGAGAGAAAAAGAATCTCGAAGACACTAAAACTAATACATTCACATATCCATATTTCAGAGTTAGTCTGACTCATATGACTGTTTTAATCCTGATGATTGAGAGGACCTTTGAGATCTCCTAGAAGATTCAAGGCCTACACTAAGGCGAATTTCAGACCAGCCTGAAAAGATCCCCAAGAAAAGGGACTTACCTGCTTTCCCAAGTAGATGTAGTGAAGACACGGATGTCAAGTGAAGCTGTTGGAATTGCAAAGGGATGGTGGAGTTTTTATACTGTTCTGACAGAGCCCCTGGTATTATTGACAACACCCATTTTCAACAAATTTAATTTGCTAAGCAGAAACAAGTTCCTTACCTTGACCTCAAAACACACTGCCTTCAATTTAGGCTCCATAAAGGGGAACAAATGAAACAATTAGTTTTTTTTAGAAACACCCATGTTTTAGATAAGGGATCATCAAAACACTTCAAAGAGCATGGCTTTCCCAGCTTTGCAGCATTTTTCTTTTCTTTTTTGGAAGCACTTTTCCCCCCACGATCGATGCTATCTGTTGTAGCTATAGTACAGGAAGCACCCACATAGTTTTCAGTAGCCATAATGCTTGCTATTAAATAGTAAAGATATGGTGGGAAAGAAGAATAGGAAGACACTTCTCAAACGCCCATAACTTCAGAGAGCCTGGTGCAGAGGCAGGTTCTGGCGTAATCAAACTGACTTTCTCAAGCCTTCCTTCCACCCTGTGCGTTTGAGCTTCTGGCGGACCCTAGCATCAGCTAGCTTGTCGGGATGCTCCCCTCCGGAAGAAAGCTCACTTCCCACTGTGTGTGTAGGATTTGGCCTTGAGGAAATAAGCTCTGGAGAGGGCTGACTCCCAGCTGGGGAATTGCCCGTGAGAGCTCCCTCCCACACTGGTACGGGCTGGCTGGTGTCTGGCACTGCGTCTTCTGGTTCTGAATCTGATTCTGATGGATTACCTGAAACATCTTCTCCCAAAACAGGGGCAGTAGGGTTAGACATGACACTGTGAATATCTGTGATCCAATGTTGAACTGAGGTCTAACATCCTTTGACTTGCCTACAATTCTCTGTTTTTTCATAAAGCTCCTGGGTCATCATGACCATCATGGTGCCTACTGGGTAGACAATGCTTATCAGCAGCCTTTCATTCTTATAACTTTTAATCCATTGTATATTCAGATTAGATTTCTATTTTGACTTTCTCCAGAAGCCCCGAGGAAAATCTTTACTTCTACCTCTCTCCTATTTCATCCACACAAAACCATTTGGGACAAGCTAGGCTCAGGGATATGGACTGGCCCTGTGAGTTTCATGTCTCCTTGTCTGATACTCTAACCCAGTGGTTGGAAATGTGTGGTTCTCCAGAGGTTTTGGCCTTCAACTCCCATCAGCCCTAGCTAGAACAGCCAATGGGGAGGAACAATGGGAATTGTAGGCCAAAACTCTATAGACCCACACTTGTCCTAAGGTCTATGCCACAGAGATCCTGAAAGTAAGATATATTCATCATGAATAGAAGTCACTGATAGCCTAAACTTCCATGCCTGGATCCAGTCCCCTTTGAATAACATCCACGTTTCTGACCTTTGGAACAGCTTTTGGTACAAAATCCCATAGTTTGCCTATGTGCTGTTTGAAAAAGTATTTCTATCTATCTCATAACGTTCAGCTTTATTAAATATGTTGGATTTCTAGATCTGTGATAGAGGGAGAAGAACATAGGTTTATCCACTTTCTCCACACCATGCATAGCTTTGTAAAACTAGGTCAAGTTCCCTCCTTCCTTGACTTTTGTCAGCTAAAAATGTTGCAGTACCCATATCGAATTGGATCATTCTTTCCCCATGGTTATTACCTTCCCAAGACCGTTTTTTCTTTCTTCCTGGGTCAAAACACAAGTTGGTGCCCAGGCCAGTTATAGAAAATTAAGATGGGGTCTTATTTCAGCACTGGCAATTTGAAATTTGGCTACTTTAGGAGGTCTCAATTATGTGTCTCTTATACACAGATTTCTCCTCCAACATATGGGAACATCTGGAGAGTCTATGAAAACAGCTCTGGGGCTATCTCTGCCTACATCTCAGCATCTTCCACCTGAGATGGTCCACCTGAGATGGTCACCTCAATTGGTCCAATAATAAAGTTGTCCCTGTACATACATCTCACACAATTTTTCAAGCTCCACACTCTTCTTCTTCATCTTCGTCTTCTCTTTCAGAATTTTTAATTAATTGGAAAAAAAATTCCAGGCCATAGCTAGACCTAAGGTTTATCCCTGGATCATCCAGGGGTCAAACCTGTTCATCTAGGTGACACACAGGGGATCCAGTGCTCAGGCAGGGGCTAACCCCGGATGATCCCAGGATAAACCTTAGGTCTAGCTGTGGCCCCAGAGTGGGGGAGGGGAACCGATGACAACAGCATACTAAGCAGACAATTCATACTCTAATCTAGATCAACACAATCAGTTGTGTTACCAATCAATGTAATTTCTTGACTATTCCAAAACTTTTAAACCATTTCCATCATTGCGCAAACAAAGCAGAAGACTGCTCCCCTAGGCCTTAGCTAGACTTTGCAGTCTAGCAGGGTGGAGGGGTGAAGATCCCATGATATTTTTATCACGAGATCTCCCCCTCAGTACACACGTGGCATGTGACGACCTCAGAGGGAGAGGCATTACGCCCGCCATTTTTAAATTTTCTTAAGGTGACAGCAGCGCACGAAAGGTTGTACGCAAAAGGTAAGTAATTTTTTTAAAATGAATTACTTTCCCCACTCCCCCACCCCCCACCCCCGATGGGCGCAGTGCTTCTGAGTAGCACTGCACCCCATGCACGGGTCCTGGCTCCTCACAAGGAATCGTGAGGAATCGGGACAAACCACGGCGCCCAGCCATGCGTTCCATGGTCTTGGGCTCAGCCAGAGACCACAGAAAAAGCAGGCATAAAGGGGTGGGTGAGATCCTGGGACAAGGGAGGGATCATCCCTCTGTGATCCCGGGATCCCCTGTGTGTCATGTGGATGCACAGGAATGATCCTGGGGATCGCCCTGGGATAAACCCCATCTTGCTAAGGCCTTAGAACATCTCTAATATTCAGAATTAATTGACTATTAGCCAACTCCAACCTTTGGACATTCGTCTAAGAACAAACTCTAGAATACAAAGGAAAAGATGATACAAATGGATGAAAAGAGGAGCTGGAAGCTGTAATACGCAGGAGAAAATGCAAGGAAATGTCTACAAGCAGTGAAACTTGACAGTCCATGCACATGAAAGTACAGTATCTCAGTATTGTGGATTTCAAAGCTAAACAGGACAAGTGAATAAAGAGAGAAAACCTAATAGTTCTCCAATTTCTGGCTGTTCCTATTCTTATGAGATATTCTTGTCTTCTTTAATTTTCTAGAAATTCAACTAATCCACCCCTCATCATGCTGAAGCCCCACAGAAGGCCCTGATAGGATTTTCAGTAGCTAGGGCACCCCTCTCTCCAGAAAATGTTTTACTTAGGGGCAGATGATTTTACTTTTTATGTACGAAATTACTTTACAGAGCAGGAAGTTATTTCTTCTGTGTTTCATTGACCTCAACACAGAGGTGATTAAATCATTGAATCATAGAACATAAAACAATTAGCAGAAGAATGGGAAACACCCAAGATTGATCTCAGAGATAATCAAAGCATTTTAAGGAGCATTCATTACCACTTTTGCAATATTCAATGTTTTGTTTGTTTGGTTAGTTGTTTAGAGCTTGTGAACTAGCTCATGAACAAATGTGTGGCTTTGTGTGTTTTTCAGAAGTTGTGATCTTCAGTTACCCCATGTTGAAGGCGTAGTGGAATACAATCTGTTCTCTACAACAATTTAATCCAAAGCACTGAGATTGGTGGAGGAAATTGAGAGCCAATGCACCCCCAACCGAAGCCTGTCCAACTTATGCATCATGACCACCAGCAAGGGAAAGATCACAACCACTCAAGATAACTGGTTGCATTGTCCAACTTCTCTATAAATTGAACCATTCCTCCAGATCTTCAACAATGGCCTACCCTCATGTTATTTGCCAAGTAAATTTAAATCTACCACGCATTGGTCTCTCTTGGATATCATATCATTAAATATTTTGGAGAAGTTGCTGAGGTTGACCTTGAGATGAAGAATGAAATCAAGGAGGCATAGAAGGGAGAAAAAATAGGTTGGGTACATCCATCTTCAGTTCACTACAAAAAGGTAGAATGTCAAGATACCCTCAATGCCTGTGTCCTAGATTTTGTACATAAAACAAAATTAAGTTTGAGTATTAGAGTTCGTCTTGGGGTAAGGTCTTCTGCTTTGTCTGACCAACAATGGAAGTGATTTAAGCAATGTTCAAGGAGTAATTACATTGCTTGGTAACTCACTTTGTATTGATCTACACCATAGTATGATGTTTAGTATCCTCTTTATCTCAGGAAAAGCGAACTTTGAAAATGAATAAAAAGTGCCAGAGACAAGCGCCCTGGACTTCTTAATGCAGTGTGCAGCAAAGGCCACTTTCTCATTACTTGTTAAGACTCAAGCTCCACATCTGTTCATTTATAACTGGGAAGGACAGAGGGCATTAAATTGTCCTATCTGTGGGAGAGAGAAAAGTATTGGGCTTTCCTGGAATGGTTAAAACAATAAAAACAGTACTATCCAATTCAGTACATATTACAGCATTTGAACCTTTGTTATTTAGGGCAAAAAAGTCAAGAACAACAGAAAAGATGGAGTTTTATGGAGATATTCAGGTTATCAATTAAGTAGATTGAAATGGCTCCCTCTCTCATAGAACCAGAACCCAATGAGATGTTCCAATGGGCTCAAGTGACGGGAAGCCAGATTCTGGCTGGACATCAGAAAAAACTTCCTGACTGTTAGAGCTGTATGACAATGGAACCAGTGACCTAGGAAGGTTGTGGGCTCTCCTACCCTAGAGGCCTTCAAGAGGCAGCTGGACAGCCATCTGTTAGGGATGTTTTAGGGTGGATTCCTGCATTGAGCAGGGGGTTGGACTTGATGGCCTTATAGGCTCCTTCCAACTCTACTATTCATGATTCCATGATTCTATGATTCTATGAATCTGAATGTTGTAAGATAGATGGACGTTATTCTTCACTCAGCATAATTAAACTATGGAAATTCATATCACAAGCTGTCATGATGGCCAAAACTTTGGATTTTTTTCAAGGGGGATTAGACAATCCATGGCAATTCAAGCTATTGATTTTTACTATTCATGATGACTGTGTCTTACCTGCAGGATAGGTGTGGTGTAGTACTTAGAGCAAGCATAGAAAATGTGATGTTCTCCAGATGTTTTGGTCTACTCCCATCAGCACTCACCATTGGTTGTTAAGGGTAGAGGGTTGTAGGCCATCACAACTGGAGAACCACACATGTCAAACCTCTAGGTTAGACTATTGGACACAAGACATATCTACTGCCTCAAAAGATTATTGTGTGGATAACATTGGTGGTAGAGGGAAACATAGAATCACCTGTGTGCTCTTTGGAGAAAAAGCAAATGAATGGTTATCACCATTGTCAGGCATGGTGGGCCCCAAAGAGTCATGATGGACCAGGTGCTTAATGAAAACCAACAGAGAAATGTAGACAAGTCACAAGTTATAGGCTGTCTGTTTTGAGAGGGTTTCATGCAGATTATTGACATCCTTCTACTGGGAATTCTTTTGTTCTCAATCAGTCCCATCTCACTCATGAAGTTAAATGAAATTCTGGGAGATACCATCTTGTATACCTCCATCAGTTCTCCATGGAATAGCCAAAGCTCATGACTTCTGAAAACTACATGGGTACTTCCATACAAAGCAGTTTTGATTTCATTCTTTTTTGCAATTAAAGCTTTTAACCTATAATGACCACAGATAGCATGGGTGATGTCCCTACCCCTGAACCAAAATGCAGCCTCACCCAAAGAAAAACCATGTAAAACATGGGAAAGCAGATAAAGAAGGCTTTTTGAAGTACTTTGATGTTATCTTATCTAAGCTTGGGTGTTTCTAAACCTCTTTCTAATTGTTTGACCAAAAAAATTATAAGTCACTTCATGGTGCATATATTGAAGGAAGGCTGTGTGAAATTCAAAGTAAGAAAAAAATTAAGCGATTTCTGCTTAGCGAAGTATGTTTGCGTGCAG
This sequence comes from Elgaria multicarinata webbii, assembly GCF_023053635.1. Classification (NCBI taxonomy): domain Eukaryota; kingdom Metazoa; phylum Chordata; class Lepidosauria; order Squamata; family Anguidae; genus Elgaria; species Elgaria multicarinata. The sequence continues at coordinate 7,045,768 of NC_086191.1, read as the reverse complement.
CAAATTAAAATATCAGCCGGAAACAGGTGTTGTCAAAACAACCAGGGACGCTGAAAGAACTGTATAAAAGCTCGACCGTCCCGTTGCAATTCCAACAGCTTCACTTGACATCCCTGTCTTCACTACAACTTCTTGGGAAAGCAGGTAGGTCCATTTTCCTGGGGATACTTTCATTACGGTCTATTGTCCACATCTATGTAGGACTAGAGTCTTCACAGAAGGGCCAAGGGTCCTGTCAATCAACAGCAGATCACAGAGCTCTGTGACTCAGATTGCCTCTTAATAATTGGTGGGTGAGCATATTGGTTTCACATTATGCTTCAAATGATTTCTCTCTTGAATATGAGGAACTTGGCAATTGCTTTTTTTATATATACATTCTTTAAAAATGATTTGTAATGAAATGTGCATCCATCACATTGATTTAAATTCCATAGATCCAGTTGTTGCTAGCATGGGAAGGACTCAAAGTAAAAGAGCAAAGCACTCAAAGCACTTGGATTGGGTGGATGAAACTTTCTGATCTGTATTTTCCAATATGCATGTATTCATTATTTAAAAACATGGAGTTCTTTGTTCCTCTCTGAATATGGATCTTGTAAATTCTTATGGAAACCAACCATGAAATGAAATTCTCATTTCCTGGTGACCAAGACTGGGTAGAAATTATTTCCCCTGTGTCCTCCTTTTGGGCTCCTTGGAGACATCTGACTTGTTCTCCCTTGCTCCAACTACTAGAACCTAGGCCTTAGCTAGGAAGGAAAGGAAAGGAACCTCTTTTGCAAGCACTGAGTCATTACTGACTCTTGGAAGGACGCTAGCTTTCACTGATGTTTTCTTGGCAGGCCTTATAGCGGGGTGGTTTGCCGTTGCCTTCCCCGGCCGTTATTACCTTTCCCCCAGCTAACAGGGTACTCATTTTACCGAACTCGGGAGGATGGAAGGCTGAGTCGACCTGAGCCGGCTGCCTGAAACTAGCTTCCGCTGGGATCGAACTCAGGCCATGGGGAGAGTTTCAGCTGCAGAAACTGCTGCTTTACCACTCTGCGCCACATGAGGCTCTTAGGCCTTAGCCAGACCTAAGGTTTATCCCGGGATCGTCCCGGGGTTGTCCCTGCCTGCTCCCGGGATATCCAGTGTGTCATTTACATGAACAGGGATGATCCCGGGATAAACCTTCGGTCTAGCTAAGGCCTTAGCGAAGCCATCAAATGAAATGGAATGGTGGGAAATTCAGGGCTAATAAAAATAGGGACATATCACAACTACTAGTGTCAGAATCAGTATGCCTATGGCTGTTGCAGCCATGTGCTATTGCAGTTATGCCCTGCTTCAAAATTCCCCATGGGTGTTGGGTTTGCCACTGTGAGAACATAATGCTGGATGAGATAGGCCTTTGGTGCAATATATAATGACTCCTCTTATATCCATACACCTGTCCTTTTGTAGAACTATGATGCTGCATTTCATAGATCTTTGGTCTGATCCAGAGCACACCTCTTTTCTTATAATAAAATTTCAGTCGCCTCAAACATCTGTCTCTAGCGACTTCCTTGGCCACTAGGGATGAGAACAGTGTGTAGTGTTGGAGTACAACTTCCATAATATTGCTGCAGAATCATGGCAGCTGTAGTCCAATGTAGCTAGTGAACACCAACTTACTGAAGGCTGTGTTAGGGAATTGATTTTGCAAAAATTCTGGCGAGAGAAACAGAAGCAAGGATTTTTGTCTTAATGCTTTTGATCAGTTGATAGTTTATATTTCTGACTTCACGCCCAGCTTCAGCCATGAGGTTGGCATCTGACATACGGCCTGTAAGGTCGATGGCCCACCTGGTATTGAATGTCCACCATTCCTTCAGGAGCTTTAATCTTCCATGATGTATTTAGCAAACCAGACTGTACAAGCTCATATAAGTTATCCTGAAAACAATGGAGAGTATCACTTTGTGCCATTGCATATATAAGGATATGGCAGAGAGAGGGAGAGAGAATGTACATTGCACTTTATGTGGTTCTCATTCATTCTTGTTTCTCTTCCAGACCCCACCATCACCCAGAAAATGGCCTACTGTGGTCCAGCCTGTGCCATCCCAGCCTGTGCCTCTACCCCAGTGGTTGGTTTTGGCTCTGCCGGTCTCGGTTATGGAGGTCTCGGCTCTGGCGCTGGTGGATGGGGCTATGGTTCTGGTGCACTGCTCGGAGGAAGCACCACCTCAGGAGATCTCGGCACCCTGGCTGGAGTCATCCCTTCATGCGTCAGCCAGACCCCACCAGCAGAGATCACGATCCAGCCACCACCCATTGTCTTGACCCTCCCAGGGCCCATCCTGTCTGCAAGCTGTGAGCCTGTTTCCGTTGGAGGCAACAGCCCCTGTTCTCTGGCTGGTTCTGGTGCCTATGGAGGCCTTGGGCTGGGAGGAGGCCTGTGCTGGAGGAGAGGTGGAAGCCTTGGGAGAAGGTCCTGCCGCCGTGGAAGCGTGTGCTACTACTAGACTGTGAAAGATGAGAAGGATATCCTCCCAAGACACGATGTGACCAGGAATCAGAGACAAGACGCAGTTTCCTTGAGGAACGTTCTAAGCCTTGATTCAGAGCAGCTTTACCAGAGGAAACCCTGAATGACTCTGGGACTATTTCTTACACTTCACTTCTCCATGCTTTGCTTTTAAAACTGTAACATAAATCTATATCTTCTCACTGCTTTGCTCTTAAAGCCACAATTTAAATATATATCTGCCTGCATTGCCTGTTTTCATTGCCTAGTGTACAACTGTTAGTGCCATTTCTTTTACTTTTCCAATAAAGTTTCTGCTGCATTATTACAACCAATGTCCCTGTTTCCTTGAACCAATGATCAGGGAGATGAAGAAAGCTTTTCTCCACATTCAAATTTTAGACAAGAAATACGCTACCTTTTTATTTCAAGAGATAGAAAGCTACAGGCTCAGTCCAGACTATGGGTTAGTTAACTTAGTGTGAACACCCCACTCAGTGGTTGAATTTCTAGGGGATCTTGATAGGCTGGAGTGCTGGGCTAAACAACAGAATGAAATTTAATAGGGATAAATGCCGAGCTCTAAACCTAGGAAAAAGAAGCCAAATGCACAATTACAAGATGAGGTACACTTCACTTAGCCACACTACCATCTGTCAGGGATGCTTTAAGGTGGATTCCTGCATTGAGCAGGTGGTTTTACTTGATGGCCTTATAGGCTCCATCCAACTCTACTGTTCTATGATTCTAACTCCACTGTTGCGTGACTGTGGTCTACCATGGTGTTGAGTAAAAGCCAACAAAATGGAAAAATGTTTATCAGCACACAACTGCTAAAATGCTAAATGATATCAAAGCAACTGGGGTGGTAAACAAACATTTTATATAAATTTATCGTAAGTGAACAAACATTTAATATAACAATAATCAAGTATAAATAGTTAACGAAACTGAACAAATTGTCAACAGTACCAAACTGAAGTAGTGACAACAGAGTGATAACTGAGAGGTTAAACTACAGGCCTACATTTTTTTTCTACCTGTTTCACAACTGCTTAGTCAATGTCAGGTGGAGGGCCTTCTCTGCTGTGGCACCCCAGCTGCGGAATGAGCTCCCTAAGGACTAGTTCTGAGGCATCTTCTGACGGGACGCCAGCCGGGCAGACTTTCTCTCGCCGTCCTTTAGCTCCGCCCGTTTTAGTCTGCGGCGTACTCTAGGATCGGCTAACCTCTCTGTGCTCTCCCCCTTGGAAGAATATTGGCTTCCCACTGACTGTGTATTATTTGCCCTTGAGAAGATAAGCTCTGGAGAGGGTTCACTCCCAGCTGGTGAAGAGTCTGTGAGAGCTTTCTCCCCCACTGGTACAGGCTGACCTGTTTCTGGCACCGACTCCTCTACTTCAGAGTCTGATTCTGATTGATCACCTGAAACACCTTCTTCCGATCCAAGGGGAGCAGGGCTAGACATGACAACTACTGTGCAAAAAGGCATATTATTATTTTATACACAAAGTTTGTAGCAATGACAACCTATCAGATGAGGTGAAGGAGGCACATAAAATTAAAAGTAACAGCAGAAAATTTTTGAAGATTAAGGAAATGTTTTGAAAGCTGGGAGAGAACTACATGTACTGTGATGCCACAGGAAAGATTTCGTAGAATCAAAGAATCATAGAGTTGGAAGGGGCCTATAAGGTCATCAAGTCCAACCCCCTGCTCAATGCAGGAATCCAACTTCAAGCATCCCTGACAGATGGCTGTCCAGCTGCCACTTGAAGGCCTCTTGTGTATCCGAGAGCCCACAACCTCTGTAGGTAATTGGTTCCATTGTTGTACTTTAACAGTGAGCACCTTAGGATGGATGGCAATGAGGGCAACACTTTATGGGCATGGAGTTAGGATTGAGAAATTGTAGTTTGTTTCTGCCAATTAAATAATTTAGTTCGCTTCTGGCTTTACAATATGCCAAATGCGATCACTTCCCCACCCCATCTCAACCCAAGCAACAGACTTGTTTTGCTCCATGAGCAGTGAGGATGTATTCCCCTTGCAGCATGCTTGTCTGTGAGTCTCTTCAACAGTAATCAGACATTGAAAGTGGCTTGAAAATACAGGGATGGGCAAAGTCACCCAAGACCGATATTATTGCATTTATATCCTGCCTTTTAATTAGTTATTATTGCATTTATATCCTGCTTTTTTTTTTCCTCCAAGGAACCCAAGGTGGTGTATCTAACCCACCTCCTCTCCATTTTATCCTCATGATGACACCCCTATGAGGTAGGTTGGGCTGATAGCCTGTGACTGGCCCAAAGTCACCCAGTGAACTTCCAAGGCCGATTGGGGACTAGAACCCAGATCTCCTGACTCCCAGTCCAACACTTTAGCCACTACACCACACTGGCTCGCTCCACCATGCTCTCCACCATCTTTCCCTGCTCCTCGAGCTGTGTGAGCTTCCTTTGAGACTCGGTGAGGCCAGATGAATGCTTGCCAGCTGTCCGCCCTTGCTCTGAAAACTATGTACCTCCATTGCATAAATGGCAGCCATAAAGCCCCCTTCCACACAAGGGTGAAACTTACAATTTCCAAAGCCTCCATTGCTCACCAACTGTGTAAATGGGTGCTTACAGTCACTTTTTATGCAAAGGGGGAGGAAACGTAATTTCCAGAGCTTCCATTGTGGCTCACAATGGTGACTCCACACAGGGAGTCGCCATTAGGCCAACTAGGCAGCCGCCTAGGGTGCAAACCTCAGAGGGGCGCAGTACTGACCTTTAAGGGTCACAGTTCTATACGAAAAGATACTATTTATTCATTCATTTATTTATTGATTACATTTGGCTTGGCAACTATATCAATTGAACATGCCCAGGCATCAGCACTTGATCTGGTTGAACTGGTGACAAAATCTGCAAAGGAAAAAGCACACAAAGTGAGATTTTGATGTGCCTGGAATTGAAACGTTTATGAGACAGTTTTAGCTCTGTTTCTGTTTTTTGTTTGTTTCTCTGTCTGACTGTAAGCAAAATATTGTGTTAACGTGACGGGAAGGTTACGCCAAGTAACCTTAAATAGTAAATATAGTTAAAGGTGTGTGAAGTAAAAGGGTTTAACATTGTGTTGCCAATGGCAGAGGTATGCATTATACCGAGTGCCCTTTAGTTCACAACGATTTGTGTGCCAAAATATTTTCTTTTGTATTTGCGAAAGATAATCAAAAATGGGTTATTACTTATTCTTGCAATTTAAAATAAATTTAGCAGTTTCAAGTTTTGTGCTTTTTATTTTTCCTACAAAACGTCTGTTCTTAAAAATCGAAGTTGGCAAAAACAAATTTGGGTTGGGGGGTTCAAGTAGCTCACCTTGCCTAGGGCGGAAAATAGTCTGGCACCATGGTGGATGGCTTCAGAGCACTCTTTGGGCCTCATGGGTGCATGGAGTGCAGTTCCATGAGTGTGACATTGAGTGAGCACCCCCCTCTGAGGATGGGGGGGTGTTTGGGCATGGGGAAGTCTATCAGACTTCTGGACTCAGCCAGGTGCCTATGACATCCCTATTTGGAGAGGACTCAGAAATCCCTAGTTGGAGAGGACTCAGAAATCCCTAGTTGGAGAAGACTCAGAAATCCCTAATTGGAGAGGACTCAGAAATCCCTAGTTGGAGAAGACTCAGAAATCCCTAATTGGAGAGGACTCAGAAATCCCTAGTTGGAGAAGACTCAGAAATCCCTAATTGGAGAGGACTCAGAAATCCCTAGTTGGAGAAGACTCAGAAATCCCTAATTGGAGAGGACTCAGAAATCCCTAGTTGGAGAGGACTCAGAAATCCCTAGTTGGAGAAGACTCAGAAATCCCTCTTTGGAGAGGACTCAGAAATCCCTATTTGGAGAGGACTCAGAAATTCCTATTTGGAGGGGACTCAGAAATTTCCAGTAAATTTAGGGTTAGAAATCCTGTTCTCATAGTGTAGGGATTGTTTGCTTTTTTTTCTTTCTTTCCTTTCCTTTTTTCTTTTTAAGGGGAGGGAGAAATAAATTTTGGCTGATGGGTATAAAGCCCTTAGGAATGAGAATACAGTTTTAAGTGAAGTACACCTGAAAAGAAATGCAAAGAAGTCAAAAGGGGATGGGCTCGATTTTAAATAGGATTCTCTGTCTACCCTCCCTTGGAATTCCCTTCAATAGAAGAGAAATTGATTTCTTTTCATGTAAACGAATCCCAAATTAAGTTCATTAGGAGTAGTCATTGAGTACGTGTCTACACAGATACTCTCAACATTAAGTTTAATATAAATTCCCAGATAAGTGTCCACAGGAATGCTGCTGTAGTCATAGAACTTCCAGTAACCTGTGTATAATTGCTAGAAACATCAAAGCTAGGGAAGGTTCAGTCTAAGGTATATTTATGCCTTTAGCCATGGGAGGAACTAGCTGTCTTTTCCCATCCTTGAAAGCACTGCAGAGATGATCTTATGAATGGAGAAAGCAGGCTAAATACTCTCTCTTCTTAAAGTACTCAGCACACATTTTTGAAGGGGAGAAATATGGCTATACAGCATTTAGGAATGGGAAACAGACTGAGAGTTACTCACACACTGCCTTCCCCATTGATAAAGGTGACATATTGGTTTTACTCCCCTTTGAATTTGTGCACTCCCTGCTTTAGGAAGAAAGAGGAGCTAACTTTTTTTTCCCACTGGCAAAGGTTACAGTAGCAGCGGCGAGCCAGGGGTGAGAAACAAGCCATTCTAAATTCTGAGTGGCACTTCAGGAGTTGAGGATGTCCACCTCACTGCCCAGACGCTGCCCACCAAACCCTGAACCTTCAAATCCTGGAGTCTTCATGACAGTGCATCGAGAAATGCTTCCGGTTGCTGTTTAATGTGATGCTCTTGCTTCATGTGACACTGATGGACCAAAGCCATTTTCAGGAAAACACAGAGAAAGTGGGAAGTGTTTTTCAGTGGGCTGTCATGAAGATCCACACACACCCCTTGGACAGCTTGCCTCCTTCCAGGACAAGAGCAGAGTTATGATGATCTCAACTTGGTCAAGCTCTACAAAGCCTACATGAAGTCACAAATGGGATTTGTGCGCAATTGATCCTCCATGCAGCCACACATGCCTGTGGTCTTTCAGGCTCAAACCCAGAAAGAGTGCCAAGGACCAGCCCCACAATTACATGGTTCTGTGTTGCCTTGTGATTCATAGAAAACCTACTAAACTGACCCATGGTTCAGGCAATCCAGAGACAGCAAGGGAATCCAGGTTGCAACCCAGCAATGGGGGTAAGGATGCATACGGTTCACTATTTCGCCCAACAGAAATCTGTATACCCATCTAAATCTTGAGAAAAGGTGGAGTACACACTTCCGGTCTAAAATTTGAATTCAGAGAAAAGGTTGCTTAACCTCCAGGATGACAGATTCAAAAGAGACATTGGTTAGAATGTTGCAGCAGAAACTTTATTGGAAACATATATATATATAAAAGAAATGGCAATAGAAGTTGTACAAGATTTAAGAGCAAAGCAGGGAGCGGTAGAGAGAGAGAGAGACTCCCATCGTCATTCTGGCCTTCCACGGGTTCATCTGCTCTAAACCCAGGGTTAGAACAGTCTGCAATGAATCTGTGTCTTGTCTCCGATTCCTGGTCATGAGGATATTCTTCTTGTCTTTCACAGTCTAGCTGCACACGCTACTACGGCGGCCAGACCTTCTCCCAAGGAGTCCTCCTCTCCTCCAGCCCAAGCCTCCAAACGAGCCACCTCCCAATCCAAAACCTCCATACAAGCCTCCTCCCAGCCCAAAGCCTCCATAGGCACCAGAACCAGCCAGAGAACAGGGGGTGTTGCCTCCGACGGAAACAGGCTCACAGCTTGCAGACAGGATGGGCCCTGGGATGGTTACGACAAATGGAGGTGGCTCAATCACAATCTCTGCAGGTGGGATTTGGTTGATGCATGAAGGGTTGACTCCAGCAAGGGTGCCGAGCTCTCCTGAGCTGGTGCTTCCTCCGAGCAGTCCACCAGAACCATATCCCCACCCACCAGAGCCCCATCCACCATAGCCATAGCCAAGACCTCTGTGGCCAAGACCTCCATAGCCGAGACCTCCATAACCGAGACCGGCAGAGCCGAAACCAACCACTGGGGTAGAGGCACAGGATGGGACGGCACAGGCTGGACCACAATAGGCCATTTTCTGGGTGATGGTGGGTGTCTGGAACAGAAACAAGAATGAATGAGGGCCACAGACAATGCAATGTACATTCTCTCTAGTTCTCTCTGCCGTCTGTCTCTAAGTGTAATGGCAGAAAGTGGTACTCTGTGTTGTTCTCAGAATATCGTAAATATGCTTGTACGGTTTGGTTTTCTGAATATAACATGGAAGATTAAATCTACTGAAGCCACAGTGGTCCTTCAATACTGGGGCAGCCATTGACCTTAGAGGCCGTATGTCAGATGCCAACCTCATGGCTGGAGTTGGATGTGAAGTCAGAAATATAAACAATCAACTGACCCAAAGCATTAAGACTAAAATTCTTGCTTCTGTTTCTCTCGCCAGATTTTTTGCAAAACCAATGCCCTAACACAGCCTTCAGTAAGTTGGTGTTCACCAGCTACATTGGACTACAGCTGCTATGATTCTGCAGCACTATTGTGGAAGTTGTACTTCCATATGACACACTATATCTCATCCCTACTTGCCACAGAAGGAGCAGCAGACAGATGTTTGGGCTGACTGAAACTTTATAATAAGAAAAGAGGTGAGCTCTGGATCAGACCAAGAGTCCATGAAATGCAGCACCACAGTTCTACAAGTGGCCAGCTGTAAGAATATAAGAGCAGTCCTTGTGGATTGGATGAAAGCCACATGTCTCCTGGCATTATGTTCTCACAGTGGCAAAGCCAACACCTGTGTGAAATTCTGAAGCAGGTCATAACTGCAATAGCACACAGCTGCAACCGCCATAGGCATACTAGTAATTGTGATATGTCCTTATTTTTTATTAGCCCTGAATTTCCCACCATTCGATTTCATTTGATGGCCTCATTAGTTTCTAGTAGTTGGAGCAAGGGAGATAAAATCAGAAGTCTCCAAGGAGCCCACAAGCAGGACATAGAAGCAATCACATCTGCCTCCTTTTGCTCACCAGGAACTACTATTCATGGATGAGAATTTCGTTCCATGGTTGGTTTTGCTAAGAATTTACCAGAACATTCTCCATATTCAGCGGGGAACAAAGAACTCAATGTGTTTAATTAATACATGCATATTGGAGAATATGAAACAGAAAGTTTCATCCATCCAAGCCAAGAATTTTGAGAGCTTTGCTCTTTTACTTCAATTCCTCCCCATGCTAGGATCAGCTAAATCAATGGAATTTAAGTTAATTAGATAACTTAAGATAACTTAAAAGAATGAAGAAAAACAATTACCATGTTTGACATATTCAAGTGAGAAATAACTTGAAAAATACATAAACTGGTATGACCACCCATCAATCATTAAGAGGCAGATTGAATCATATCACTATGAGTTCTGCTGACAATTGACAGGACCTTGTGCCTTTCATGAAAACCCTAAACCAACATACATGTGGACTACAGACAGTAATGAAAATATCCCCAGGAAAATGGACTCACCTGCTTTCTCAAGAAGATGTAGCGAAGACGAGGATGTCAAGTGAAGCTGTTGGAATTGCAGACAGATGGTTGGGCTTTTATACAATTCTGTCAGCGCCCCTGTTTTTTTTTGACACCACTTATTTCCGGCTAAAGTTGTAATGTGCTGCAGAAAAACTTCCTTCGCTAAGCAGAAATAGCTTAATTCTTCCTTACTTTGAGCTTCACACAACCATCCTTCAATGTACGCACAGTGAAGTGAATTATTATTCATTTGGTAAACAATTAGAAAGGCTTAGAAACACCCACGCTTAGATAAGGGAACATCAAAGTACTTCAAACAGCTGCTTTCCCCTGTTTTGATATTGGGGTGTTTTTTTTTCCTTTGGGTGAGGCTGCAGTTTTGTTCAGGGCTGGGGGTATCAACCATGGTATCTGTTGGAACTGTAAGATAAATGACTGAGTTGCAAAAATGATGAAATCAGAAGTGCTTTGTAAGGAAGAAGTTGGAAGGAAGTGATGATCTTTGGCTATTCCATGGAGAATAGATGGTGGTATACAAGATGGTATCTCACGGGGTTTAGTCCAAGTTCATGAGAGAGATGGGAGGGATTGAGAACCATCACACCCCCACCAGGAAGTTGCCATACATCTGCATGAAAACCTCCAGCAAGAGAGAGCTCATAACCTCTCTAGGTAACTTGTTTTCTTATGAAGACCTATCTTCCAATGTTCAACTGAGATCTACCCTCCTGGGACTTGCCTACATTAAGCTCCTAGGCCAACATGACCATTTTGAGGCCCACCATGCATGACAGTGTGATCAGCAACCTCAACAGAACTTTGTTTGCCTTTTCTCCAAGGAGGACACTGGGCAATCTATGCTTCTCTCCTTCACCAATGTTATCTGTTGTTATTTGACGATAGGTCAATGTTATTTGACCTATAAAGCCTTACATGTCTTGGGACCACAATACCTGATGGAACGCCTCTACCGACATGAATATACCCGGTCACTACGTTCAACATCTAAGGTCCTCCTCCGGGTGCCTACTCTGAGAGAGGCTCGGAGTGTGGCAACGAGGGATAGGGCCTTTTCGGTGGTGGCCCCCAGACTATGGAATGATCTCCCTGACGAGGCTCGCCTGGCACCAACGCTGCTATCTTTCAGGCGCCAGGTTAAGACTTTCCTCTTTGCCCAGGCATATGGCGGCGCATCTTAATCACCCATGTGTTTAGTGTTTTTTTAACGGTTTTTAATGCTTTATGTGTGTATGTTCTGTGTTTTAGAATTTTAAATTTTGTATACTTGTTTTTATCTCAGTTTTAGAATTTCTGTAAACCGCCCAGAGAGCCCTGGCTATGGGAGCGGTATATAAGTGTAATAAATAAATAAATAAATAAATAATACACAAAACAATATTTTGGTGAAGGCTTATCTCAGAGATATTCACTGCCCCTGGGAGCGTCAGGGCTGAGCAGGGTGTTTGTATCCAGGTGTTTACACTTGCTATCCAATATCTAACCCAGGATTTTTAAATGTTTGGTGCTCCAGATGTTTTCACTTACATCTCCGTTAGCCCTAGCCCTAACAACTAATGGTGAATGATGATAGGAGTAGACCAAAACATCTGGAGAGCATCACATTTTCCATATCTGCTCTAACCACTACTCCTGAAGGGAAGACATAGTCATCATGAATAGTAACCATTAATAGCTTTAACTCCCATAAACTTGAATAATCCCCCTTGAAAAACATCCACATTTTTGGCCATCATGACAGCTTGAGATGCAAAATCCCATAGTTTAATTGTGCTGTGTGAAGAATAACTTCCATCTATCTTACAACATCCAGAGTCATTAGAATAGTTTACTGGGTTTTGGCTCTATGAGAGAGGGAGAAGAATTTATCTCAATCCACTTCCTCCGTAACCTGAATATCTCCGTAAAACTCCATGATGTATCCCCTTCTTGACTTTTATGCCCTAAATAATAAAGCTCCAAACGTTGTCATTTCTATACTGAATTGGATAGTACTGTTATAATTGTTCTAACCCATTCCATGAACAGCCCAAGACATTCTTTTTTCTCTCTAACAGATAGGACAAGTTGATGTCCTCTCTCTTTCCAGTTAAAGAAAATGAAATGACCTGGAGGTGGAGTCTTAACTATCCAAGCCTATCCAGGGGGGAATTTTAGGATGTTTTTAGAATGTTTTAACAATGTATATTATGTTTTAATTCAGTTTTATGTATTTTATATGTACTGTTGTTCCCCACCTTGGTCAAAATGGAAAGGCGGGTAAGTAATGCATTTATTATTATTATTATTATTATTATTATTATTATTATTATTATTTAACTCAACACTGGCAATGAGAGAGCGGCCTCTGCCATAGACTGCATTAAGAGGACCAGGGAGCTTGTCCTTTGCACATTTTATTCATTTTAAAACTTCAGTTTTCCTGAGAGGAAGAGCATGCTAAATAGCCAAATTATACAAACGTGTAGATCAATACAAAGTGGGTTACAAATCAATGTAATTTATTGACTATTTGAACAGTGCTTAAATCACTTCCGTTGTTGTTCAGACTAAGCAGAAGACCTCCCTCGAAGACTAACTCTAAGGCCATGGCTAGACCTATTGGGTCTAGCATGACAGAGGAGGGAGGATCTCGTGATATGGCTTTCATGAGATCTCCCCCTCTGTCTTCACATGGCACATGACATCCTAGGAGGAAGAGGATGTCATGACTACCATTTTGTTTTTGTTTTTTTAAAGGTGTAGGAGCACATACACAAAATTAGAGGTTTCTTTTTTTTAAAAAAAAATCCCTCCTCCCTCCACCCGACTGCCAATGGGCACAGAGCTCTGTGCCCCATGCCTAGCATTACTCATGAGGAGCCAGGACAACCCACAATGCCTGTCCATATGTTCTGTAGTCTCAGGATCATCCCGAGACCCTGGAAAAAGTGGGAGGAATGGCTATGCCGATATCCCGGGACAAGGGAGGGATCATCCCTCCCTGCTCCTGAAGTCCCCTGTGCATCATGTGGATGCACAAGGATGATCCCAGGGTAATCCCCGGAATATTGGCAGGTCTAGCCATGGCCTAATACTCAAACTTTATTTTGTTTTATGTATAAAATGTAGGACACAGTCATTGAGGGTATCTGAACATGCTACAAGTTTGTAGTCATCCAAAGATGAATGTACCCATGCTATTTTCTTCTCTTTTGGATGCCTACATGATTTCATTCTTCATCTCAAGGTCAACCTCAACAACTTCATAAAAATGTTTAATCTTATGATATGATATGATATGATATGATATGATACGAGAGAGAGAGAGAGAGAGAGAGAGAGAGAGAGAGAGAGAGAGAGATGCATGGTAGATTAAAATTTATTTGGCAAATGACATGAGGGTAGACCATGGTTGATGCAAAACACATTTTAAAACACTAACGAATTAACCAACAAACAAAGAAAGCACTGAATGTTGCAAAGGTGTTATCGAATGCTCCTTGAAATGGTTTGATGACCTCTGAGATAAACCCTGGGTGTTTCTCATGCTTCCTGTAATTGTTTTATCTTCTTGTATGATTCATCAATTTAATCTTGCCTGGGTTGAGGTCAATGAAACAGAGAAGAAATATCTTTCTGTCCTGTAAAGTAATTTTATACCTGTTTTTTCCAGTTAACAAAAAGTCTAAAACGAAGAAGAAGTTAGGAAACCAGCTGATGCCAGCAAATGATTTTTTTTTTTATGTGTTGCAGACCATCTTTCTTTACCTGTGCAAAATGAGTGCAAAGCAGAAAGGGGTGTCCACTCCCTTTAATTTGATGAGGAAAATAGCCGAGGCACCTGGATCCAAACCTGGATCCAAAGCCGAGGCACCTGGATCAGCCATGGAGCTCTCAGGGCCAGTGAGGATCCCTGGGCCTAGCCTGCCCCAAAGGTTGTTGTGTGGATAAAATTGGTGGTGGAAAGAAGCATCAATTCCCCAGTGAGCTCCTTGGAGAAAAAGGCAAACTAGAAATGTAATCCCATTATAATGAGAACAAAAGGATGGTGATCACCATTGTCATGCATGATGCCCCCCCCAAAATAGTCACAATGGCCCAGAGCTTCATGAACATGGACAGAGAAATGTAGGTAAGTTACAAGAGGGTAGATCTTGGTTGAACATTGGAAGGCAGGTCATGATAAGAAAATCTGTTCCTAGAAAGGGTATGAACTCTCCATTGTTGGATATCTTCATGTAGAGGATTGACAGCCATGTGGCGTTGATGATTTGGCTCCCAAATTCCTCCATTAATCTTAGAGAGTTGGACAAAACTGTAGGAGATAAGATGTTGTAGACCACCATGTATTCACTATAGAATAGCTAAGGATCATGACTTCTGGAAGAAGAAGAAGAAGAAGAAGAAGAAGAAGAAGAAGAAGAAGAAGAAGAAGAAGAAGAAGAAGAAGAAGAAGAAGAAGAAGAAGAAGAAGAAGAAGGCTAGACTCGTTATTGGACAAATTGAGGTGACTTGTGACAGATGCTAGGTTTTAAGCAGAGGCAGCCCCAGAGCTGTTCTCATTAAATCTCCAGATGTTCCCATATTTTGGAGGAGATACCCATGCATAAGAGACATGTGTCTTTGACCTCCAAAAGTAACCGTATTTCAAATTGCCAGCACTGAAATAAGACTCAACTTTCATGTCCGTCATTTTCTTGACCTGGGCTGGGGAGAGTGTCACCAAATTGTCCTTAGTCTCAGGCAGAAAGATGTATTGGAAAGGTAATAACATTGGGAACAGAACTATCCAATTTGGTATGCATACTGTAACAATTTCATATGTTACTGTGTAGGCGACAAAAGTCAAGGAAGGAGGGTTATTTGACTGAGTTTTACAAAGCTGAGCATGGTGTGGAGAAAGTGGATAGAAATACGTTCTTCTCCCTCTGTCACAGATCTAGAAATCCAACATATTTAATGAAGCTGAATGTTATGAGATAGATAGAAATACTTCTTCAAACATCACATAGGCAAACTATGGGATTTTGTACCAAAAGCTGTTCCAACGGTCAGAAATGTGGATGTTTTTCAAAGGGGATTGGATCCAGTCATGGAAGTTAAGGCTATCAGTGACTTCTATTCATGATGGATATATCTTACTTTCAGGATCACTGTGGCGTAGACCTTAGGGCAAGAGTGGGTCTGTAGAGTTTTGGTCTACAATTCCAATTGTCCCTCACCATTGGTGGTTCTAGCTACAGTTGAATGCGATTTGAAGGCCAAACCATCTGGATATCCACACATTTCCAACCACTGGGTTAGAGTATCAGACAAGGAGTCATGAAACACACAGGGCCAGTCAGTATCCCTGAACCTAGCTTGTCCAAAATGGTTTTGTGTGGATGAAATTTGAGAGAGATGGAAGTCAAGATTCTCCTCGGGGCTTCTTGGAGAAAGTCATAATAGAAATCTAATCTGATTATATAAATCAGTGATCTCGAGAAGTTATGCGCTCTTCCTTGCTGGGGGTCTTCACGTGGAGGATGGACAGTCATCTGGTGCTGATGTTTTGTTCTCAGGTTCCTCCAACCATCTTAGGAAGTCAGAGAAAATTGTAGGAGATACCATATTGTTTTCCACCATGTCTTCACTATGGATTAGCAAGGATTATGGCTTCTGAGAACTGCATGGATTCTTCCTGTACCATAGCTACAACAGATAGCATCAATGATGGAAAAAAATACATAGAAACAAACAGACAAACATGATGCAAAGCTGTCAAAGGATGCTCTTTGAAGTGCTTTGATGATCCCTTATCTAAAACATGGGTGTTCCTAAAAATACATATAATTGTTTCATTTGCTCCCCTCCATGGAGCGTAAATTAAAGGAAGTGTGTTTTGAAGTCAATGTAAGGAACTTGTTTCTGCTTAGCAAAGTAAGTTTTTTGAAAATAGGTGGTGTCAACATTACCGGGGGCTCTGACAGAACAGTATAAAAACTCAAGCATCCCTTTGCAGTTCCAACAGCTTCACTTGACATCCGTGTCTTCACTACATCTACTTGGGAAAGCAGGTAAGTCCCTTTCCTTGGGGATATTTTCAGGCTGGTCTGAAATTCACCTTAGTGTAGGCCTTGAAGCTTCCAGGCGATGTCAAAGGTCCTTTCAGTCAACAGCAGAAACAGCGTCAGATGATTTAGCCTAACTCTGAAATATGGATATGTGACCATATTCGTTGTATTGTCTCTGTCTCTGAGTTTTGTTTTCTTTGTCTACAAAATATGAATAACTTAGCAAATGTTTTTGTACATGCTTAAAAAAATGAATTGTCACAGAATCCTCATCAAACTGCATGTGCTCAGCTCTTCCTAGCATGGAGAGCACCATGTTGTCCCTGCTTGGCATAAAACTCTTAATGATGAGAGACCAAGAAGTTTTGGCAAATCTAACTTAGCCCTTACAGACGTCAGTTACAGGGATCCAACCCCAGACTTTAAAGGGCAAAACATTCCAAACACTCAGCTTGGATGAATGAAATTGTTTGCAATTGAGAACTTTCTGCCCTTTGGTAAACTCTTGTCAGACAAAACTTAAATGAAATCCTGACCTGAACATATGTTCCTGTTGAGCAAGAACAGGTGAACTTTATGGACCTTATGTCCTGCTTGGGGTCTTCTAGGAGACATTTAGCTTTCCCCCCTTGCTCGTAAAACTAGAACCTCATGGGCCCATTGAATGAAATGGAGTGGTTTGGGAATTCAGGACAATTGAAAAGAATAAGGGCATAGCACAACCACCAGTATCAGGAGCAGAATGCTTATTGCTGTGGAAGGTGAGCAGGTGTGTGCTATATCAGTCATGCCCTGCTTCACAATTTCCCATGGGTGTTGAGTTTGCCACTGTGATGTGTTTGGTCCAATCTATAATGACTCCTCTAATATTCTTATATCTGGCCAGTAGTAGAAATGCTGCATTTCCTGGGTCCAGGGTCAGATCCAGCACACCTCCTTTCGTATTATAAAGTTCCATTCACCCCAAACATCTGTCTATAGCTGCTTCCTTGGCAAATAGGGATGAGAACAGTGTGTAGTGTTGGAGTACAACTTCCATAATATTGTTGCAGAATCATGGAATGCATCAATGTAACTGACAAAGCCCAACTTACTGAAAGCTGTGTTGAGTTTTGCAAAAATTCAGGTGAGCTAAATAAAAGCAAGAATTCTAGTCAAAATGCTGTTGGTTGGCTTGTTGTTTACAATTCCGACTTCAAGCCCAGCTCCAGCCATGAGGTTGGGATCTGACATACAGACTCTAAGGTTGTTGGCCCAATCAGTATTGAAGGTCCACCATGGATTCAGGAGATGTAATCATCCATGTCATATTAAACAGTAGGGGTGTGCACGGACCCCCCGCTCCGCTTCACTTGCAGATCCGCCATTTTTCGGAGCGGGTCGCTCCGCCCCGCCCCCGCTCCGCCCACTTCCGCTCCGCTCCGCCCGGAGCTCCGGATCGGATCCGGAGCTCCGTTTTTGCCCCCCCATAGGCTTGCATTGAAAGCTAAAAAAGTAAACAACTTTTTTTCCGTTGAAGTTAGAAACCTCACGTTTGGCACCATGACACCTCATGGGCGTATACACACACACGCCAAGTTTCAAGGCAATCCCATCATCCCCTGATTTTTGGCGAATTTTTGAAAATCGGGCACCCCATTCACACCCCTTGGGATAGCTCCGTCAATTTGCATGTTACAAACCTCAAACTCGGCACCAGGGCAGCTTATCCATGTGTCCACATGCACGCCAAGTTGCAAGCAAATCCCATCATCCCCTGATTTTTGGCGCGGCTCTACCCTCTAACGCACCTCCCATAACCCTAATTCACACCCCTTTAGATAGCTCCGTCAATTTGCACGTTAGAAACCTCAAACTCAGCACCATGATAGCTTATCCACGTGTCCACATGCACGCCAAGTTTCAAGGCAATCCCATCATCCCCTGATTTTTGGGGAATTTATGAAAATCGGGCACCCCATTCACACCCCTTGGGATAGCTCCGTCAATTTGCATGTTAGAAACCTCAAACTCGGCACCAGGAGAGCTTATCCATGTGTCCACATGCACGCCAAGTTGCAAGCAAATCCCATCATCCCCTGATTTTTGGCATGGCTTAACTCACCCCAAATTGTCCCATTCTACAACTACGTCAATTTGCACGTTAGAAACCTCAAACTCAGCACCATGATAGCTTATCCACGTGTCCACATGCACGCCAAGTTGCAAGGCAATCCCATCATCCCCTGATTTTTGGGGAATTTATGAAAATCGGGCACCCCATTCACACCCCTTGGGATAGCTCCGTCAATTTGCATGTTAGAAACCTCAAACTCGGCACCAGGAGAGCTTATCCATGTGTCCACATGCACGCCAAGTTGCAAGCAAATCCCATCATCCCCTGATTTTTGGCGCGGCTTAAACTTTTTAACTCACCCCAAATCAAGTCCCATTCTACAACTACGTCAATTTGCACGTTAGAAACCTATCCTTTGGTCCCATGACAGCTTACCCATGTGTCCCCATGGACACCAAGTTTCAAGGCAATCCCATCATCCCCTGATGTTAGGGGAACTTTTGAAATTTGAACACTCCAGTATGTCAGGGATTTAAAGTTGCAATTGCAGACAGCTCAATGGGGCCAGTTCCAAGGCAATCCCAACATGCCACGAGATAACCCTAAATCTTCTGGCACATTTGAAAAAGGGATTATTGAATTTGATAAAGTCTAAGTGAGCGCAGGAAGGACTTCTCCCCTTAGTCAAAGCAAGACACATACACCATCGCTGCAAGGCGGGAAGGGGAGAATTATTATTATTATTATTATTTATTTATATAGCACCATCAATGGAAAGCAGGCAGGCAGCATGCATTGTAGTGCCGCAAGGATGGCTTGAGCACTAACGCATAGCAAACCAACCCATAAGTGGGCGCAAAGTGAGGCAAAGATGGCTGGTTGTTTCTTTCTAAGCCAGCAGTTACGCCTTGAGGGGCACAGAGGAGGACGATTGGGAGCAAACCAGGCACCAGGCGGGCAGAGAGGCAGGCAGAGTAGGCGAGGAGTCAGTCCTGGCAGATGCCCCACCACAGCAGCACCCCGGGGGAGGCGGGCAGGCAGGCAGGCAGGCTGCGGGCATTTCTGGGGGCACAAGGAAGTGATGGCTGGTTTCTAAGCCAGCATTGCAGTTAGTCACGCATTGCAAACGCAAACCATCCCAGCGAGTCGGTCACCGAGGAGGACAGGCTAGCAGAGGGGCAGGCAGAGTGACATGTCATAGATCTAGTATTGGGGAGGAGTCAGTCCCGGCAGATGCCCCAACACAGTAGCACCCTGGGTGGGCATTGGAAAACGCCATCTTGTGGGTCAATACTTCCCCCACCCCATGTCCTGCAGGGTTGCCTGCCTAACCCTTGTGGGGATGGGAGATGGAGAGCTTAGAGTGGCAGTGCCAGCAGCAGCCTTCGGCTTTCCCCTGGAACCAGTCGCCTTGCCCGCCTCTTTCCCCAGCAAGATCGCCTGGTGCTGCCTATGAAGATGCATCTTCATGCTGCTGGTTCCATAATGCCCTGTCGATGAACCCCTGCTTAGGCTGAGTTTGCAGTGGCGACAGACAGCAAAGCGGGGATCCGCTCCCAACTCAAAGTGGTCCCACACGATGCTTGTCTTTCGTTTCTGTGGTGACACCACCAATTGCCCGCCTGAGCTCTCTGGTGTTGCCACAGAAACAGGGGTGTGGGATGAGACTGGGGAGAGAGCCTCGGCCTGCTGCTGCTCCTCCTCAGCCCCCACATCCTGGAGGCCCACCGCCTCCTCCTCCTCCCCCCCCTCCACTGTGCTGAGGACCTCGTCTAGGTCCATCAGCGGGCTCGTGGGCTGAAAGGAGAATGAAGGAGTTGGGGATACTCCTCCTCCTCTAATGGCACTGCTGCCACGTGCCTCTTGCAAACGGGCACTTTTCCCATTCCCACCCTCAAAAAGAGAACGCCGGGCACAAGTTGCAGAAGAGAGTGGCTCTGCCTGCTGCTTGTCCTGCTTCTGTTTTGGAGCAGTCAGCCAAGGAGTTGCCCGTTTGAGTTTCACAGGAGGAGAGGAAGCCCTGCTGGCAGACTGAGCCTTGCTGCTTTCAGCACGCCTGCTTTCTCTTTTCATGATGACTAACAAAATATTAATACTACTAATACTATGTATAAGGTACTACTAAGAATATGTATAAGAAGAATATAATATGTTTAAATGTAGGGAAATGGGACAAGAACAATAAAATATACTACTACTAATATGTATGAGAATATACTACTAAGAATATCTACAAGAATATAATAATATGTTTTAGAATATTACTAATAAATGTAGGGAAATGGGACAAGAAATGGGACAACCACTACTATAAGAAGAACAAAATATGAATACTACTACTAATATGTATGAGAATGTATACTAATAGACTACTAAGACTATGTCAAAGAATATAATAATAATATGTTTAAGAATAGGGAAATGGTGTGCGTATGCTTTCCCCAAAATGCTCAATCTGTGGCTGCCTGTTGAACTTGACAAAAGCAGCCCACTCCGTCGAAGTTACACAGAGAAGAAAAAGAGAATCCAATTTTTTTGGTATATTTGGTATATAGAAGATAGAAGGAAACACAATCAGGATTTAAGAGAGGGGAGGGGGAAAAAGAACCAACCACTACTATAAGAAGAACAAAATATGAATACTAATATAATATGTATGAGAATATATACTAATGGACTATGTGAAAGAATATAATAAAATATGTTTAAGAATATAAATGTAGGGAAATGGGACAAAAAGTGTGTGTATGCTTTCAAAAGAAAGCTTTCACAAAAGCAGAACAGTCAGGCTTTAATACAGGGAAGGGGGGGGGCAACCAACCCAACCACACACTCCAAAATTCAAAAATAAAGTTTATATTAAATCAAAGTAAGGGGAAAACACAGGGCAAACTAAGCTACAAGTCAGAAAGAAGCAAACAAACACACACACGCGCCAAACTAAACCTATATTAAATTAATCTATCTCCAAAGCAGGAGCACTAGCTAAGTAAGTGTTCCCTCCACGAACGCCAACCCACAAAGAGACACAAAACAGAAAGTTCTCAGGGTGGGTCTGCCTTAGTCCCCCCTCCAACGCTGGGATTGGAGGAGGATGCTTTCTGAGGAGATGAATTCTCATCAGGATTGGGAGTTGAATGTGCCTGTCATCGCTTCCAAAAAAATAATAATAATAAAAAAAAAAAACCCAAACCCCGATTTTTAAAAAAATATTGCACGTGAACCACAGCACGCAGAAAGTTGAGAGTGGTCTCAAAATGACCCCCATCCACGACTCTCTGTGCACAAGAATTTTCAGAACGATAGCTTAAACCCCCCCCCAGTTATCCCCGATTCTTTCCCTCAATGCAATCCTATGGGCGAAAAGCCGAAACGGAGCCCCGCGGTTGACCCTATTTTTAAAAAACTTCTAGCCCGCGACCCGTACGATGCAGAAAGTTGAGAGTGGTCTCAAAATGACCCCCATCCACGACTCTCTGTGCACAAGAATTTTCAGAACGATAGCTTAAACCCCCCCCCAGTTATCCCCGATTCTTTCCCTCAATGCAATCCTATGGGCGAAAAGCCGAAACGCAGTTTGAGCCCCGCGGTTGACCCGATTTTTAAAAAAATATTGCACGTGAACCACAGCACGCAGAGAGGTGAGAGTGGTCTCAAAATGACCCCCATCCACGACTCTCTGTGCACAAGAATTTCCAGAACGATAGCTTCAAAAACAACGTAGTTATGCGCGATTATTTGCCGCAATGCAATCCTATGGCGAAATGTTTTCAAGATGGCGACCGGAGCGCTCCGACTGAACTCGGAGCTCCGAAAAATGGTCGCTTCTCTTCGCCTTGCTTCTAGGGGGTCCGCGGTCCGCTCCTACTCCGCCTCTGGGTAAGGCGGAGCAGGCCAATCCGCTACTGCTTCTACGCTCCTAATCGGAGCGGAGCACATCCCTATTAAACAGAACAAACCTTACAAGCTCATTTACGATATTGATGAGGAAAAAAATGTACATTGCATTGTCTGTGGTCCTCATTCATTCTTGTTTCTGTTCCAGACCGCGTACCATCACCCACAAAATGGCTTACTGTGGTCCAGCCTGTGCCGTCCCATCCTGTGCCTCTACCCCAGTGGTTGGTTTCGGCTCTGCCGGTCTTGGTTATGGAGGTCTCGGCTTAGGAGGTCTTGGCCACAGAGGCCTTGGCTATGGATATGGTGGATGGGGCTCTGGTGGGTGGGGATATGGTTCCGGCGGACTGCTCGGAGGAAGCACCAGCTCAGGAGAGCTCGGCACCCTGGCCGGAGTCATCCCTTCATGCATCAACCAGATCCCACCAGCAGAGATCGTGATCCAGCCACCTGCCTCCGTTGTGACCATCCCAGGGCCCATCCTGTCTGCTAGCTGTGAGCCTGTTTCCGTCGGAGGCAACACCCCCTGTTCTCTGGCTGGTTCTGGTGCCTATGGAGGCTTTGGGCTGGGAGGAGGCTTGTATGGAGGTTTTGGATTGGGAGGAGGCTCGTTTGGAGGCCTTGGGCTGGGAGGTGGCTCGTTTGGAGGCTTGGGCTGGAGGAGAGGAGGACTCCTTGGGAGAAGGTCTGGCCGCCGTAGTAGCGTGTGCAGCTAGACTGTGAAAGACAAGAAGAATATCCTCATGACCAGGAATCGGAGACAAGACACAGATTCATTGCAGACTGTTCTAACCCTGGGTTTAGAGCAGATGAACCCGTGGAAGGCCAGAATGACGATGGGAGTCTCTCTCTCTCTCTACCGCTCCCTGCTTTGCTCTTAAATCTTGTACAACTTCTATTGCCATTTCTTTTATATACATATATATGTTTCCAATAAAGTTTCTGCTGCAACATTCTAACCAATGTCTCTTTTGAATCTGTCATCCCGGAGGTTAAGCAACCTTTTCTCTGAATTCAAATTTTAGACTGGAAGTGTGTACTCCACCTTTTCTCAAGATTTAGATGGGTATACAGATTTCTGTCGGGCGAAATAGTGAACCGTATGCATCCTTACCCCCATTGCTGGGTTGCAACCTGGATTCCCTTGCTGTCTCTGGATTGCCTGAACCATGGGTCAGTTTAGTAGGTTTTCTATGAATCACAAGGCAACACAGAACCATGTAATTGTGGGGCTGGTCCTTGGCACTCTTTCTGGGTTTGAGCCTGAAAGACCACAGGCCTGTGTGGCTGCATGGGGGATCAATTGCGCACAAATCCCATTTGTGACTTCATGTAGGCTTTGTAGAGCTTGACCAAGTTGAGATAATCATAACTCTGCTCTTGTCCTGGAAGGAGGCAAGCTGTCCAAGGGTGTGTGTGTGTGTGTGTGTGGATCTTCATGACAGCCCACTGAGAAACACTTCCCACTTTCTCTGTGTTTTCCTGAAAATGGCTTTGGTCCATCAGTGTCACATGAAGCAAGAGCATCACATTAAACAGCAACTGGAAGCATTTCTCGATGCATTGTCATGAAGACTCCAGGATTTGAAGGTTCAGGGTTCGGTGGGCAGCGTCTGGGCAGTGAGGTGGACATCCTCAACTCCTGAAGTGCCACTCAGAATTTAGAATGGCTTGTTTCTCACCCCTGGCTCACCCCTGCTACTGTAACCTTTGCCAGTGGGAAAAAAAAGTTAGCTCCTCTCTCTTCCTAATGCAGGGAGTGCACAAATTCAAAGGGGAGTAAAACCAATACGGCACCTTAATCAATGGGGAAGGCAGTGTGTGAGTAACTCTCACTCTCTTTCCCATTCTTAAATGCAGTATAGCGATTTTTCTCCTCTTCACAAATGTGCGCTGAGTACTTTAAGAAGAGAGAGGGGCTAGCTTGCTTTCCCCATTCATAAGATCACCACTGTGGTGCTTTCATGGATTGGGAAAACCAGCTAGTTCATCCTATGGCTAAAGGCATAAATAATATAGCTTAGACTGAACCTTTCCTAGTTTTGATTTTTCTAGTGACGCTCATGGTGAAAGTTATAAATGATCTCTAGGACTGAATGTTTCCTACCTTAGATTTTTCTAACAATTATACACAGGTGACTGAAAGTATTATTACACTGGCTGCATTCCCAATGGGACCTGGGAAGATATAGTATACTTAATGGGGAGCATTTCTGTGTAGATATT
This sequence comes from Elgaria multicarinata webbii, assembly GCF_023053635.1. Classification (NCBI taxonomy): domain Eukaryota; kingdom Metazoa; phylum Chordata; class Lepidosauria; order Squamata; family Anguidae; genus Elgaria; species Elgaria multicarinata. The sequence continues at coordinate 7,021,387 of NC_086191.1, read as the reverse complement.
TGCTCAGCAACTACTCCTAATGGACTTAATTTGGGACTCTTTTACTTTTGAACAAAATCCATTTCCTTTCCGTTGTAGCCAATTCCAAGGGAGGGTAAACAGGCATTACTATTTAAAAACTAGACTTTCCCCATGCTCTTGACTGCCCCCTTCCCATGGATGTTCGTGAGTCATTTTGACCATGCCATCAGCTTCCTGAGCATCTCCTGCTGCATTTCCAGGTTTTAGTGGTAAAAAATAAACCTAAGAAAACTGGACTCTTCTGAAATATATTGGCATTTGTTGCGTTTTCCTGCCATGTACAGGTGAAGTTTCACTCTAAAATGCCCACTAGAGGGGGCTGTTCTTTTGAATTGTATTGGCCACATGGTTGTGGCCCTCTTCCTTATATAACTACAGCTCATTGCAAATGTGGAAGAGAAGTATGAGGTAGAACCTCCATAGGGAATACAATTTTCCACCCTTCTGAAGGAGCTTTAAAACTCGCCTCTCATCCCTATGTGCTTTATGTGCATGGGAAGGAATTGTGCAAGGGCCGAGTTTAGGAAGACATCCAAACATTTGGTGCAAGGTAGAGAGGGGAAAGGATATTGCTGGTTGAATGATGGAGTGTCCCACATATCAGACACTGCGGAACCGGGCAAGAGAGCATGTGGGTTAAATGCAGTCCAAGTTCTTATGAAACAGGAGATGACAGCAGACACTTTGGTCTTAGCTAGACCTAAGGTTTATCCTGGGGTCATCCCAGGGTCATCCCAGCCTGTTCCCGGAATCCCCTGTGTGTCATTCAGATGCACAGGGATGACCCCGGGACAATCTAATGGTGATGGGTAAACACCTGACGCTCACCAGCTGCAAACCCAGTGGACCAGCTAGCGAGATAAGGGTTACCCTTGAGGCTGACCTTTCTCACTCACCCGGAGGCTGGTGTCATGGGGAGGAGTGACACTGGAAGGTCTCCCACCCCAAAAGGGGGAGCCAGGGGGTGGCGAACTGAGGAACGCCACCCTATGGCCAGGAATGACTCACCCTAGCAGTTTATGGCTGATGGTGGTTGTAGAGTTAATATCAGCTCAGGTTGCCCTTCTGCAGATATGTTTAATAAAATGTGGCCCAGTTTAAAACCCAGCTGTTTGTGTCACCTTGTTATTTCCGCCCTCCACATTCCGCAACCAGTAAAAGTACTTCACATGGTCCTGCATTGCCTTGTGAAGCCTAAAATGTGGTATAAAACACATTAAAAAACCAACTAAAAACATAGCATACATGATTAAAACATTCTTAAAACTTTTTGTGAACCGCCCAGAGAGCTTCGGCTATTGGGCGGTATAGAAATGTAATAAATAAATAAGTAAAACATCCTAAAACTTTCTAAAAATTGCCACTACACCACACCATTCCTACCTCCAGCAGTATCCATTTAAAATATTGATTTTGTTTAAATTTCTTTATTTATTATTCCATTTATATCTCACCCTTTTTTTCCTCCAAGGAACCCAAGGCAGCATACATAATCATCCTCCACTCTGTTTTATCCTCATAACCACAACCCTTTGAGGTAGATTGGGCTGAGAGTTTCTGATTAGCTCAAAGTCTCCCAGTAGGGTTCCATGACTGAGTGGGGACTAGAACCTGGATCTCCTGACTCCCAGTTCAAAACTTTAGCCACTACACCATACCATTCCCATCTCCAGCCACCAAGGGAGTAGCTAGAGACTGAAGTTTTGGAAAACTGAAACCTAAGAAGAAGAGAAGAGATAGGGTAGATCCGACCAGAGGGCCCTGAAGGGTTGAATATCTTTTCTACAAGGATCCAGACATGAAAACATAAAAAGGGACATTTCAGATTGGACCAAAGCCATGCCTTGTTCCAGTATAACGTTCCTACAGTGGACAACCAAATGCCCATTGGAAACACGGAAGTAGAACTTGAACGCAATCACACATTCCTGCTCACCTTACACAGCAACAGGTGTTTGGCTTCTGTGAAATGTCCTTCTTTTCATTGCAAGGGCCCATTTGCCTCTAGTATTACGAGCAAGGGGGAAATAGCCCAATCCTGGAGTAAGTGAAATGTATACGTCCACCTGTTCCTCATTCAGAGGGAATCTCATTCGTATAACTATGCTTCTGCTGATGATTGACAGGACCCTTCATTCTTGCTAGGGAAATGTAGGCCCATGTAGCTCTGAACCACAGACAAGCATGAAATTATCCCCAAGAAAATAGGCTTAACTGCTTTTCCAAGCAGATGTAGTGAAGACTGGGATGTCAAGTAAAGATGTCGGAATTGCAGAAGGATGGTTGAGTTTTTACACAGTTCTGTCAGTGTCCCTTGGAGTCAGGACACCACCTGTTTCCAGCAAATATCAATGTGCTGAAGTCGGATTTATTTTCATGTGCAAATTGACTTTGTGAATCAGAAATCGGTTTCTGCTCCCTATAATTGACCTCAGCACAAATTGCCATTTACAGAACATGAAGAACACCATGAAACAATTAGTAAGAGAGCAGAGAGACACTAACCATTTATGTTAGAGATGCTCAAAGCACATCAGACAGCCTTCATGACTCCTTTTAGACTTCAGTGGTTCATCTTTTGTTTTCTTTACTTTGCTGTTTTTCGTAAGGGACGGGAGAGGCTTAAAAAAGTTCTGTGTCATCCATTCAATCTGCAGTAGGCTAATAGTCTCCATAGAAAAAATGATGACATCGAAAGAAAGAAATTTGTCATTTGCATTCAGACACTTGTTACAAAGTTTCTTCCTCTTCTTCTTCTTCTTCTTCTTCTTCTTCTTCTTCTTCTTCTTCTTCTTCTTCTTCTTCTTCTTCTTCTTCTTCTTCTTCCTGAAGTCATGATCCTCAGCTATTCTATAGTGAATACATGGTGGTCTACAACATGTTATCTCCTACAGTTTTGTCCAACTCTTAATGGAGGAATTTGGGAGCCAAATCATCAACGCCACATGGCTGTCAATCCTCTACATGAAGATGTCCAACAAAGCAGAGCTCATACTCTCTCTAGTAACAGATTTTCTTATTATGACCTGCCTTCCAATGTTCAACCAAGATCTACCTACATTTCTCTGTCCATGTTCATGAAGCTCTGGGCCATCGTGACTATTTAGGGGGGCATCATGCATGACAATGGTGATCACCATCCTTTTGTACTCATTACTTTATAATGGGATTACATTTCTAGTTTGCCTTTTTCTCCAAGGAGCTCACTGGGGAATTGATGCTTCTTTCCACCACCAATTTTATCCACACAACAACCTTTGGGGCAGGCTAGGCCCAGGGATCCTCACTGGCCCTTGGAGCTTCATGGCTGATCAGGGTATTTGGATCCTGGTGCCTCTGCTATTTTCCTCATCAAATTAAAGAGAGTAGACACCTCTTTCTGCTTTGCACTCATTTTGAACAGGTAAAGAAAAATGGTCTGCAACACATTAAAAAAAATCATTTGCTGGCATCAGCTGGTTTCCTAACTCCATGGGACTCTGAAACCCCTGTATAAAAGTTGAAGTTGTGGTTGCTGCTGGTGCTGTTTCAATTTAAATCCCACATTAACATGTGGATTGAAAAACAAAGCAGATTCAAGTGCCTTTGGGGAGAAATTCAGTGATAAAAACCTGCTTGAGTGTCACCAGAGTAAACATGATATCATGTTTAGAGAGCTTTGGCTATTGAGCGGCATAGAAGTGAAATAAATAAATACTGTAAATGTTGACTCAAACACAAAGACCAGATCTTGGACAATAAGGGGGTCATCAGAAGGGGGATGTTTGTGTTTCTCTAACATCACTATGGCCTCGTGCTGCTGTCCCACCATAGCGACAATCTCTGCACATGGGGAGAGAAAGAGGAAGCAGCAACGTCCACGTGGCGCATTCAGTGCGCATTTTTATTGGACTGCTTTTCCTGCGCAACGCAGGAAATGGGGGTAAATTTCATTATTAAAAAATAGACAGATTTTTGGGGTATTTTTTAGCGACAGAAGAATGAGCAGAAGAAGTGGGACGTGCACAGGATGTGGGCATCATTGCCCAAAGCGCCGGCGAAAAACCATGGATCGGCAGTAGTGGGCATCCAGGACTATGGCATGGAATAAAATGCTCATCGATGATGCTCTAAAGCCTTCACTGATGTGCCCCATGATCAGTGATGATGTTGCACAATGTCACAAATTGGATATGGGTCCACCTTCCCCTCCATCTATGTGCATGTTTCCTTGGTATTCCAGGGTCAAACCCAGATGGGGGGAGAGTAGAGTTCCATGGACTAGATAAAATGCCTGACAATGGCCTAGTCTTGTACTGCCTTGTGAGACGTGTAAACCTTACTGTATTGCTAGATGACTCCTGTTCCAGGTAATCCCAAGACAGAGAGAGAACTCATCATTGAAAAGAGCAATGGGAGTAATATTTTAGACTATTTCCACACACCAGAAATAGATATTTTCAGTAGAAAGAGTAGAGCACGCTCTCCTTCTTTCCAATTTGAATTCAGAAAAGAGGTCGCTTCATCTCTCAGACCTTTTGGGGGACCTTGCTACAAGGAGTGAAGACCATAGCTTCCAAATCAAAGAGACTTTGGTTGTAATAATGCAGCAGAAGCTTTATTGGAAAAATAAAAGAAATGACAATAACAGTTGTACACGCGGTAAAGAAAACAGGCAATAGAGGCATATATATATATTTAAATTGTGGATTTAAGATCAAAGCAGTGAGACGTGGACAGTAGTAGAGTGTCTCACAGTCATTCAGGGCTTCCTGGGGTTCCTCAGCTCTTAATCAAGGCTTAGGAACTTTAGTAATGAATCTGTGCCTTGGCTCTGATTCCTGGTCACATCGTGTCTCGTGAGGATATCCTTCTCGTCTTTCACAGTCTAGAGGCACACGCTACCACGGCGTCCGAGGAGACCCCTTCTCCCAAGGGCACCACCCCTCCTCAAGCCAAAGCCCCCACCCAAACTTCCTCCCAGCCCAAGGCCTCCATACAAGCCTCCTCCCAGCCCAAGGCCTCCATAAGCACCAGAACCAGCCAGAGAACAGGGGGTGTTGCCTCCGACGGAAACAGGCTCACAGCTTGCAGACAGGATGGCCCCTGGGACGGTCACAACGAAGGGGGGTGGCTGGATCACAACCTCTGCAGGTGGGATCTGGTTGATAGGTTGAGGGTTGACTCCAGCCAGGGTGCCGAGCTCTCCTGAGGTGGTGCTTCCTCCGAGCAGTGCACCAGCACCAGAGCCTAAGCCACCTCCGTAGCCACCTCCAAAGCCAAGACCTCCATAGCCAAGACCTCCTAAGCCGAGACCTCCATAACCAAGACCAGCAGACCCGAAACCAACCACTGGGCTAGAGGCACAGGATGGGACGGCACAGGATGGACCACAATAGGCCATTTTCTGGGTAATGGTGGGAGTCTGGAACAATATTTGAGAAACAAGAATGTATGAGAACCAAATATAGTGTAGTGTGCATTCTCTCTTCCTCACTCAGTCATCTCTCTACAATTGTAATAGCAAAGAATATTATTTGTAGTTTTCAGAATATCATAAATGAGCTTCAACTTTTTGCCTCCTCACTGTTACCAGTTTTATTGTAAGAATGTACAATATGGGCCAGATCTACACCTGGTGTTATATGACTATAATCCCATCATGGTAAGACCCCCACAATGACACTTGTGGCAGAATTTTGGAGAGTGTGCAGTAATGTGCCCAACAGTTAGCAGTGCACTTCAATACCACTATAAAACAGTATTGTACATCTCACCATGGTCATCACAATGCTAGGAATAGCTGAACCTATGGAATTTAACTCATGTAGATGGATGTGCGTTTCATCACAAAACATTTTCTAAGAATTTATTTAAAAAATTGCAAGTTCCTCACATTCAAGAGAGCAATAACTTGAAAATGTTTTTTTTTTAAATCTAATTCTTCAGAATGTGAAACTGATATATTCACCAATCAATCATTAAGAATCATAGAATAGTAGAGTTGGAAGGGGCCTACAAGGCCACCGAGTCCAACCCCCTGCTCAATGCAGGAATCCACCCTAAAGCATCCCTGACAGGTGGCTGTCCAGCTGCCTCTTGAAGGCCTCTAGTGTGGGAGAGCCCACCGCCTCCCTAGGTCACTGGTTCCATTGTCATACTGCTCTAACAGTCAGGAAATTTTTCCTGATGTCCAACTGGAATCTGGACTGATTGAGTCATGTTGCCATGTGCTCTGCTGATGTTCGACAGGACCCTTGGCCCTTTCGCAAAGACTCTAGGCTTACACAGATGCAGACTACAGAGAAGCATAAAAAATATCTCGAGGAAAATGGACTCACCTGCTTTTCCAAGAAGATGTAGTGGAGAGAGAAGATGTCAAGTGAAGCTGTTGGAATTGCAGAGGGATGGCTGAGCTTATATACAGTTCTGTACAGACAAATTTACTTTACTAAGCACAAATATTTTATTTCTTCTTTACCTGGAGCATAACACAGGATTCCCTCAACGTATGCACCATAAAGTGTCTTAAAATAATAATAATAAAAACAATTACACGGAGATTAGAAACACCCAGGATTTAGATAAGAGATCATCAAAGTACTTCAAAGAACTTTCTTCAACTGCTTTCCCCTGTTTGATATTGTATTTTTTCGTTGGGTGAGGCTGCAGTTTTGTCTGGGGTGAGAGCATCATCCATGGTACATGTTGGCACGATAAAAGCCTTAATTGCAAAAAGAATGAAATCAAAACTGCTTTGTAAGGAAGAACCTGTGTGGTTTTCAGTAGTCATGATTCTTGGCTATTCCATGGAGAATAGATGGTGGTATACAGAATGGTATCTCCCAGGGTTTAGTCCAGCTTTATTTATTTATTTATTTATTTAGAATATTTATATACCGCTCCTCATTGAAAAATTTCGGAGCGGTGTACAAGGTAAAATGAAAATAAAAACAGAATAAAACAGTTAAAACAAAATTTAAAAAGAAGCAAAAAACAACACAGAAATCCAAGGCTGCATGTTAGAGAAAGGCTTCTTGGAATAAAGATGTTTTCAGGAGGCGCCGAAAGGAGTACAAGGTTGGAGCCTGCCTGACTTCCAGAGGCAGGGAATTCCACAGGAGGGGGGCCACCACGCTGAAGGCTCTTCCCGTGGTGGATTCCAATAGGAGGATGGATCTAGGTGGAACCACCAGGAGCAGGCCCTCGGATGACCTCAGGGACCGGGCAGGTGGGTAAGGGAGAAGGCGCTCTCTCAGGTATCCTGGTCCCAAGTTGTTTAGGGCTTTGTACACAAGGACAAGAACCTTCAACCTGGCCCGGTAGCGAATAGGCAGCCAGGGCAGTTCCCTCAGCAGAGGAGTTACATGCTGGAAAGGGGCAGCTCCAGACAACAGCCGAGCTGCAGCATTCTGCACTAGCTCCAGCTTCTGGAGCAGCTTCAAGGGCAGCCCCACATAGAGCGCGTTGCAGTAATCCAATCTTGAGGTTACCAATGCCTGTACCACCGTGGCCAAGCTATCCCTTTCCAGGGGAGGCCATAGTTGGCGAACCAACCAAAGATGGTAAAAGGCACTCTGAGCCGTGGCGGCTACTTGAGCCTCCAACGACAGAAATGGGTCTAAGAGTACCCCCCAACTACGAACCTGTTCTTTCAGAGGCAGAGCAACCCCATCCAGAACAAGCAATGAGCCTGTCTCCCGGACTCGGAAACCACTCACCCAAAGAGCTTCCATCTTGCCAGGATTCAGTCTCAGTTTATTGGCCCTCATCCAGCCCATTACTTAGCTTCATGAGAGAGATGGGAGGGATTGAGAACCGTCACACCCCCACCAGGAAGTTGCCATACATCTGCATGAAAACCTCCAGCAAGAGAGAGCTCATAACCTCTCTAGGTAACTTGTTTTCTTATGAAGACCTATCTTCCAATGTTCAACTGAGATCTACCCTCCTGGGACTTGCCTACATTAAGCACCTAGGCCATCATGACCATTTTGGGGCCCACCATGCATGACAGTGGTGATCAGCAACCTCAACAGCACTTCATTTGTCTTTTCTCCAAGGAAGACACTGGGCAATCTATGCTTCTCTCCATCACCAATGTTATCCATGAAACAATCTTTTGGCGAAGGCAAGATTCAGAGATACTCACTGGCCCTGGGAGCTTCAGGGCTGAGCAGGGTGTTTGTAACCAGGTGTCCACACTTGTTGTCCTATACTCTAACCCAAGAGTTATAAATGTTTGGTTCTCCAGATGTTTTCACTTACATCTCCGTTAGCCCTAGCCCTAACAACTAATGATGAATGATGATAGGAGTATTCCAAAACATCCAGAGAGCAACACATTTTCCACACTTGCTCTAACCACTACTCTGTAGTGATTTTTGAAGGTTAAAAGACATAGCCATCATGAATAGTGACCACTGATAGCTTTATCTTCCATGAAGTTGTCTATTCCCCCTTTTAAAAAATCCACATTTTTGGCCATCATGACAGCTTGTGATACAATCATAGAATCATAGAATAGCAGAGTTGGAAGGGGCCTACAAGGCCATCGAGTCCAACCCCCTGCTCAATGCAGGAATCCACCCTAAAGCATCCCCAACAGATGCTTGTCCAGCTGCCTATTGAAGGCCTCTAGTGTGGGAGAGCCCACAACCTCCCTAGGTAACTGATTCCATTGTCGCACTGCTCTAACAGTCAGGAAGTTTTTCCTGATGTCCAGCTGGAATCTGGCTTCCTTTAACTTGAGCCCGTTATTCAGTGTTCTCATAGTTTAATTGTGCTGTGTGAAGAATAACTTCCATCTATCTTACAACATCCAGAGTCATTAGAATAGTTTACTGGGTTTTGGCTCCATGAGAGAGGGAGAAAAACTTAATCCACATACTCCATAATCTGAATATCTCCCTAAAACTCCATAATTACCTCTGTTCTTGACTTTTATGCCCTAAATAAAAAGGTCTGAATGTTTTCATATGTACTGAATTGGATAGTACTGTTTTTATTGTTTTAATCATTCCAGGAAAGCCCAATACTTTTTTTTTCTCTTGCAGGTAGGACAAGCTGATGCCCTCTCTCCTTCCAGTTAAAGAAAATGAACTGACCTAGAGGTTGAATCTTTACTCAGGACTGGCAATGGGAGAGCGGCCTCTGCCCCAGGCTGCATTAGGATGTCCAAAGAGCATGTCCCTTGCACCATTTATTCATTTTAAATCCTCAATTTTCCTGAGAGGAACAGCATACTAAACAGCCAAATTATAGTATTGTGGAGATCAACACAAAGTGAGTTACCAATCAATGTAATTTGAATGTTGCTTAAATCACATCCACTGTTGCTCAGACTAAGCAGAAGACATCCCTCCAAGACTAAGGCCATAGCTAGACCTAAGGTTTATCCCTGGATTGTCCAGGGGTCAAACCTGTCCATCTAGGTGACACACAGGGGATCCAGTGCTCAGGCAGGGGCGAACCCTGGATGATCCCAGGATAAACCTTAGGTCTAGCTGTGGCCAAACTCTAACACTCAAACTTTATTTTGTTTTATGTACAAAATCTAGGACACAGGCATTGAGGGTATCTTAACCTTCTTCCTGTTTGTAGTGATCCAAAGCTGAATGTACCCAACCTGTTTTCTTCTCCTTTGAATTCCGCCATGATTTCATTCTTCATCTCCAGGTCAACCTCAGCAACTTCATCAAAATATTTCACCATATGGCATTGGAGAGAGAAAATGACATGGTAGGATTAAATTTATTTGGCATAGGAGGGTAGATCTTGGTTGAAGATTAGGAGAAATATTTTAAGTTTTAAGGGAAGTTGAACAATGCAACTAATTATCCAGAGCGGATCTGGTTATCCCAGGTCAAGGGAGGGTTTAGCCCGGCCTGAGCCCGAGATCCCCTGTGCATTGTCAGCCCAACTTACCAAGCAAACAAGCAAAGCTCTGAATGCTTCATAAGAGGTAACAACAAATGTTCCTTGAAGTGCTTTGAAGATCTCTGTGACCAACCTTGGGTGTTGCTCATTCTTCTTCTAATTGCTGTATTTTCCTCTGTGATTCATCAGTTGAATCAAGTCTGTATTGAAGACAATGAAACAGAGAAGAAATATGTTTCTGCTCTGTAAAGCAATTTTGCACATGAAAAGAAAATTGCCTGCCACAAAGTAAAGCATCGTCGGGAGACAGGGGTTGCCCTAACCACTGAGAATCCTGTCAGAGGCTTTTGTGAGGTTTCAGCATGAAGAAGTGTGGATTTCTTGGAAGAAGGTGTCTCTTGGACCACCGTCAAGTTTCTAGGATACTAAACAAGACTAGAATACAAAAGGCCCATTAGAATAGGCATGGCCAGGAATTGGACTTAGCTAATATTCAATTAAGTCAGAGATCTTCTGGGAGGGAGGTATTCTGCTGAGTTTGAGTAACAATTGAAACGGGTTAAAGTTTTGGAACAGTTAATAAATTACATTGATTGATAACCCAACTGATTGTGTAGATCTAGATGATAATATGAGTTGGATGGTTATTATGCTGTGGTCATATTTGTTTGTTCACCCTGTTGTTATATTTCCAAAAGGGAAGAAGAAGAAGAAGAAGAAGAAGAAGAAGAAGAAGAAGAAGAAGGAGAAGGAGAAGGAGAAGGAGAAGGAGAAGGAGAAGGAGAAGGAGAAGGAGAAGGAGAAGGAGAAGGAGAAGGAGAAGGAGAAGGAGAAGGAGAAGGAGAAGGAGAAGGAGAAGGAGAAGGAGAAGGAGAAGGAAGGAGAAGGAGAAGGTGGTGGTGGAGGAGGAGGAGGAGGAGGAGGAGGAGAAAGAGAAAGAGAAGGAGAAGGAGAAGGAGAAGGAGAAGGAGAAGGAGAAGGAGAAGGAGAAGGAGAAGGAAGGAGAAGGAGGAGGAGGAGAAGGAGAAGGAGAAGGGGAAGGGGAAGGAGAAGGAGAAGGAGAAGGAGAAGGGGAAGGAGAAGGAGAAGGAGAAGGGGAAGGGGAAGGGGAAGGAGAAGGAGAAGGAGAAGGAAGAAGAAGGAGAAGGAGAAGGAGAAGGAGAAGGAGAAGGAGAAGGAGAAGGAGAAGGAGAAGGAGAAGGAGAAGGAGAAGGAGAAGGATCTTGGAATTGTTGTAGATCGCAAGCTGAATATGAGCCAACAGTGCGATATGGCTGCAAGAAAGGCAAATGCTATTTTGGGCTGCATTAATAGAAGTAGAGCTTCCAAATCACGTGAGGTACTGGTTCCTCTCTATTCGGCCCTGGTTAGGCCTCATCTAGAGTATTACGTCCAGTTCTGGGCTCCACAATTCAAGAAGGACGCAGACAAGCTGGAGCATGTTCAGAGTATTGCATCTGGACGCACAGGGGTGAGCCCAGGGCTCTCACCAGGCTAACCCATGGTCTAGCAAAGGCCTGTGTGTTTCTTCCTGACAAATCGCCTTGGTCTTCCAAGCTTGGTGCCTAATGTGCTCCTAGGTCTAGAGACAGGCCAAATCTCAATTGAAGCCCAGGTTTTGATATATAAGTCAAACCTTGGGCCAAAACTGTTATTCGCCCCTTGAGGTTTGGCTCCTTTGACATTAAGTGATGTACTTCAGTCCAAATGGAAATGAGCTATGGATGAGAAATTGAGTAATTTGGTTCCCTCGCAAACTGCCATTCTGGCCCTGGGCCATACAAAGACTAAAGAAGACATAAATCAGCACATCAGGGACATTGAGCTAAAAGTTCATATAAGAGCAGCTAACCCACATGCCAAATTCAGAGACTGGGGTTGGGTGTTTTTACCTGCAATCTACCTGACTATTTTAACAAATAGTCTCAAAGAGCACCTTTTATCAGCTTAGATTGATATACCAACTACACCCTTATCTGGACAGAGATAGCCTAGCTACAGTTATCCATGCTCTGATAACCTCTTGTTTGGATTACTGCAATGCGTTATACGTGGGGCTGCCTTTGAAAACGGTCCGGAAGCTTCAGCTGGTACAAAACAGGGCAGCACGTTTACTAACAGGGACTGGCCGGCGAGATCACATTACGCCAGTCCTTTTACAGCTTCATTGGCTGCCAGTCCAGGTCCGGGCCCGATTCAAAGTGCTGGGATTGACATTTAAAGCCCTAAACGGTTTGGAGGAACACCTCCTCCCATATGTACCTGCCTGGACTTTAAGATCATCTACAGGGGCCCTTCTCCGTGAGCCCCTGCCAAAGGAAGTGAGGCAGGTGGCTACTAAGAGGAGGGCTTTCTCCGCTGTGGCACCCCGGTTGTGGAATGAGCTCCCCAGAGAGGTCCGCCTGGCGCCTACACTGTACTCCTTTCATCGCCAGCTGAAGACCTTTTTATTCTCTCAGTATTTTAACACTTAATTTTAACTTAAATTTAAATTTTACTGTTCTAACTCTGTATTTTAATCTTATATCAATTTTGCTGCGTGGTTTTATCCTGATTGTGCTTTTTATACTGTATTTTGTATTTGTGCTTTTAACCTTTTGGTTGTTTTATTATGGTTGTAATTTTTGTGAACCACCCAGAGAGCTTTGGCTATTCGGCGATATAAAAATGTAATAAATAAATAAATAAACAAACAAACAAACGGTCCTGAAATATTGGAAAGCGTTTACCCTAACCAAGTTTAATGAGTTTCCTTCTGCACTTCTGGAGAGAAGACACAATAGTACACCATATTATGGGCTACATCTCGCTGTATTGTTGCTTCTATTGTGATTTACAGCATATTTTTATTCCTCGTATTTTACAAGGAATACCCGGGAAACCTGATGTGCTTTATATAGATAATGTGTATTTTATATCATGTTTTTATACTCTTCATTTTATACTTTGAATGGTTTTAGTTTTTGTGAACCGCCCAGGGAGCTTCGGCTGTTGGGGGGGTATAAAAATGCAAATAATAATAATAATAATAATAATAATAATAATAATCTCTTAACTGACCAAAATCCACAGATAACAGCCAAGGGGACTAGATTCTGTGCTACTACAATTGCTTGCCAGCATGGGATAAGGAAAAACTTCCTGACTGTTAGAGCAGTACGACAATGGAACCAGTTACCCTCGGAAGCCATGGGCTCTCCACACTAGAGGCCTTCAAGAGGCCACTGGACAACCAACTGTCAGGGATGCTTTAAGGTGGATTCCTGCATTGAGCAGGGGGTTGGATTCGATGGCCTTATATCCCCCTTCCAACTTTATTTATTTATTTATTACATTTCTATACTGCCTAATAGCTGGAGCTCTACTATTCTAGGATTCTGTTAAATGTCTGACAACGTTTTTACTTGCCAAATCTTGTATTTTTAGGAAAAGGACATGTGCATATATATTTTTTAAAAATCTATGTGTTCAATTTTACATTTTTAAATTTTTATTTTTAATTAGCTCTTCCTGATTTTACATCGTATTCACTGTGCTATTTTACTTAGCTGGTCTTGTGACTGTAATGAACTCCTCGTGTCCCCCCCCCCAAAAAAAAATCCAGCATCAATCTTATGAAGTTTGACTAAACTAGGAGATGCCATATTGTATTCCATTATGTCTTTACTATGGAAATACAAGGATTACGACTCCTGAAAAAACACATGGACGTGTCATGCACTGAAGAGCATCACCCTATGGCTACAACAGATAACATCAATGATGCAAAGAAAGACAGAAAATGCAGCCTCACTCATACAAAGAAAAATAAATGCTGCAATGGTAGTAAAAAATGCTCTTTGCAGTGCTTTGATGATCCCTTATCAAAATATGGGAGTTTCTAACCCTCTTCCTAATTACTACACACACACACACAGCCCTTAATGGTGCATACATTGAAGGAAGTCTGAGTTGAGGTTAACCTGCTTCTGCTTAGCGAAGTAAGTTTGTCTGCAACGTATTAAACTCTTCGGTGAAATTGTGTGGTGTCAACATTACCAGGGGCACCGACAGAAAAGTATAAAAGCTCTTTGATTTGGAAGTTATGGTCTTCATTCCTTGTAGCAAGGTCCCCCCAAAAGGTCTGAGAGATGAAGCGACCTCTTTTCTGAACTCAAATTGGAAAGAAGGAGAGCGTGCTCTACTTTTTCTCCTGAAAATATCTATTTCTGGTGTGTGGAAATAGTCTAAAATATTACTCCCATTGCTCTTTTCAATGATGAGGTCTCTCTCTGTCTTGGGATTACCTGGAACAGGAGTCATCTAGCAATAGAGTAAGGTTTACACGTCTCACAAGGCAATACAAGACTAGGCCATTGTCAGACATTTTATCTAGTCCATGGAACTCTACTCTCCCCCATCTGGGTTTGACCCTGGAATACCAAGGAAACATGTGCATAGATGGAGGGGAAGGTGGACCCATATCCAATTTGTGACATTGTGCAACATCATCACTGATCATGCGGCACATCAGTGAAGGCTTTAGAGCATCATCGATGAGCATTTTATTCCATGCTCATAGTCCTGGATGCCCACTACCGCCGACCCATGGTTTTTCGACGGCCCTTTGGGCAACGATGCCCACACCCTGTGCACGTCCCACCTTTTCTGCTCATTCTTCTGTCGCTAAAAAATACCGCAAAAATCTGTCTATTTTTTAATAATGAAATTTACCCCCATTTCCTGCTTTGCGCAGGAAAAGCAGTCCAATAAAAATGCTCACTGAATGTGCCACGTGGACGTTGCTGCTTCCTCTTTCTCTCCTCATGTACAGAGATTGTCGCTATGGTGGGACAGCAGCACGAGGCCATAGTGATGTTAGAGAAACACAAACATCCCCTTTCTGATGACCCCCTTAGTGTCCAAGATCTGGTCTTTGTGTTTGAGTCAACATTTACAGTATTTATTTCTTGCACTTCTATGCCGCTCAATAGCCAAAGCTCTCTAAACATGATATCATGTTTACTCTGGTGACACTCAGGCAGGTTTTTATCACTGAATTTCTCCCCAAAGGCACTTGAATCTGCTTTGTTTTTCAACCCACATGTTAATGTGGGATTTAAATTGAAACAGCACCAGCAGCAACCACAACTTCAGCTTTTATACAGGGGTTTCAGAGTCCCTTGGAGTTAGGAAACCAGCTGACGCCAGCAAATGATTTTTTTTTAATGTGTTGCAGACCATTTTTCTTTACCTGTTCAAAATGAGTGCAAAGCAGAAAGAGGTGTCTACTCCCTTTAATTTGATGAGGAAAATAGCAGAGGCACCAGGATCCAAATACCCTGATCAGCCATGAAGCTCCCAGGGCCAGTGAGGACCTGCCCCAAAGGTTGTTGTGTGGATAAAATTGGTGGTGGAAAGAAGCATCAATTCCCCAGTGAGCTCCTTGGAGAAAAAGGCAAACTAGAAATGTAATCCCATTGTAAAGTAATGAGAACAAAAGGATGGTGATCACCATTGTCATGCATGGTGCCCCCAAAATGGTCACCATGGCCCAGAGCTTCAAGAACATGGACAGAGAAATGTAGGTAAGTTACAAGAGGGCAGATCTTGGTTGAACATTGGAAGGCAGGTCATGATAAGAAAATCTGTTCCTAGAAAGGGTATGAGCTCTCCATTGTTGGATATCTTCATGTAGAGGATTGACAGCCATGTGGCGTTGATGATTTGGCTCCCAAATTCCTCCATTAATCTTAGAGAGTTGGACAAAACTGTAGGAGATAACATGTTGTAGACCACCATGTATTCACTATAGAATAGCTGAGGATCATGACTTCTGGAAGAAGAAGAAGAAGAAGAAGAAGAAGAAGAAGAAGAAGAAGAAGAAGAAGAAGAAGAAGAAGAAGAAGAAGAAGAAGAAGAAGAAGAAGAAGAAGAAGAAGAAGAAACTTTGTAACAAGCGTCTGAATGCAAATAACAAATTTATTTATTTCGATGTCATCATTTTTTCAATGGAGACTATTAACCTACTGCAGATTGAATGGATGACACAGAACTTTTTAAAGCCCCTCCCGTCCCTCACGAAAAACAGCAAAGTAAAGAAAACAAAAGATGAACCACTGAAGTCTAAAAGGAGTCATGAAGGCTGTCTGATGTGATTTGAGCATCTCTAACATAAATGGTTAGTGTCTCTCTGCTCCTTTTGCTAATTTTTTTATGGTGTTCTTCATGTTCTGTAAATGGCAATTTGTGCTGAGGTCAATTATAGGGAGCAGAAACCGATTTCTGATTCACAAAGTCAATTTGCACATGAAAAGAAATCCGACTTCAGCACATTGATATTTGCTGGAAACAGGTGGTGTCCTGACTCCAAGGGACACTGACAGAACTGTATAAAAACTCAACCATCCTTCTGCAATTCCAACATCTTTACTTGACATCCCAGTCTTCACTACATCTGCTTGGAAAAACAGGTAAGCCCATTTTCTTGGGGACAATTTAATGCTTGTCTGTGGTTCACAGCTACATGGGTCTACATTTCCCCAGCAAGAATGAAGGGTCCTGTCAATCATCAACAGAAGCATAGTCATACGAATGAGACTGACTCTGAATGAGGGACAGGTGGACGTATACATTTCACTTACTCCAGGATTGGGCTATTCCCCCCTTGCTCGTAATACTAGAGGCAAATGAAAATGAAAAGAAGGACATTTCACAGAAGCCAAACACCTGTTGCTGTGTAAGGTGAGCAGGAATGTGTGATTGCATTCAAGTTTTACTTCCGTGTTTCCAATGGGCATTTGGTTGTCCACTGTAGGAACGTTATACTGGAACAAGGCATGGCTTTGGTCCAATCTGAAATGTCCCTTTTTATGTTTTCATGTCTGGATCCTTGTAGAAAAGATATTCAACCCTTCAGGGCCCTTTGGTCGGATCTACCCTATCTCTTCTCTTCTTCTTAGGTTTCAGTTTTCCAAAACTTCAGTCTCTAGCTACTCCCTTGGTGGCTGGAGATGGGAATGGTATGGTGTAGTGGCTAAAGTTTTGAACTGGGAGTCAGGAGATCCAGGTTCTAGTCCCCACTCAGTCATGGAACCCTACTGGGAGACTTTGAGCTAATCAGAAACTCTCAGCCCAATCTACCTCAAAGGGTTGTGGTTATGAGGATAAAACAGAGTGGAGGATGATTATGTATGCTGCCTTGGGTTCCTTGGAGGAAAAAAAGGGTGAGATATAAATGGAATAATAAATAAAGAAATTTAAACAAAATCAATATTTTAAATGGATACTGTTGTTTTTATACTGTTTTTTATGTTTTTTAAAAAAATTGGTATACTTTTAATGTTTACTATTTTTAATTGTTGTAAACTGCCCAGAGAGTTTCGGCTGTGGGGTGGTATATAAATGTAATAAAATAAATAAATAAATAATAAATATTTTCTGTCAGAGCAGCCAATCCTGGAGAAGAAGGCTATCAATGGCTACTAGCCCTGATGGTTGTGTGCTATCTCCAGTATTTGAGGCCTTAAGCCTGTGTGCACTAGTTGCTGGGGAACATGGGCTGGAGGGTGCTGTGGCACCATGTCCTGCCTTGTTGGTCCCTGGCTGATGGCTGGTTGGCCACTGTGTGACCAGAGTGCTGGACTAGATGGTTCCTTGGTCTGATCCAGCATGGCTCTTCTTATATTCTTATTCTCAGCCGGGAGTTCTCCATATAAGTAGGACTGCAGTTACCATAATATGACTGCAGAACCATTGGAGTTGTAGTCCAACACATCCCGTAAGCCCCAAGTTTGGGATGGTTGGGTTAGGGCATTCAGTTTGGAAAAAATCATGAGAGAAATCTAAAGACACGGATTTTAGGGTGAATTTCTTATTGCCAAATGCCAACTCTGTGGCCTACAACATCAAGTCAGCCCTGGGGTACTGCCTCCAAGATCCATCTCCCACCCTGGGTCCATGCCCACTCTCTGTTCAGGAGATTCAATTTTTTGCCCTAGATTGAGCAAGTCAAGCTGTAAATGCTCCATATACCCAAGGCAAATAAGCTCAAATGAAACATGAATTGAAGACCATCTCTAATATTCTGAAAACAGATAGTGTCATTTGACACTATTAGAATTATGGAGTGATGGATGAGTAATGGAGAGAGAAGGGACATTGCACTTGAATGTGGTTCTCATGTATTCCTGTTTCTCAAATACTGTTCCAGACTCCCACCAGCATCCAGAAAATGGCTTTCACTGGTCCATCCTTTGTCATCCCATCCCCTGTATCAAGTCCAGGGGTTGGCTTAGGATCTGAAGGTCTCCGCTATCCTTCCAATGTGCTGTTTGGCAGAGGCACAGGCTCAGGAGTGCTGGACACCCTTTCTGGAGTGATCCCTGAATCTATCAACCGAATCCCACCTGCAAAGCTTGTGATCTTGTCACCCCGTTCAGTTTTAAGATCACAGTGGCCATCTGATCACCAGGGATATCTGTTTGCAAGAAGCATCTGAAGGCCTTTCATGGGCCCCTGTGGTAGCTCCATGGTAGGCTAAGAAACTCCAGAAAAATATCCTCCTATAAATAGATGGGACCAGGAATCAGAGATAAGACACAGGTTCCTCGCAGAACCCCTGAATGGCTGTGGGACTATTTCTTACCCTCCACTTCTCCTTGCTCTACTTTTAAATCCATAACAGAAATCTGTAGCTGGTTAAATTGTCTGTCTTCACTGCCTCCTTTACAAATGATATGGCCATTTCTTTGGATTTTCCAGTAAAGTTTCTGTTGCATTATAATATGCTGTGTCTCATTGTTTTGAACTGATGATCTCAATTACTTGTAGCAAGGTGTCTCCCCCCACCTCCACACACACACACACAAATGTTGGGTGATGAATTTTCTCCAATTAAAATTGGGGTGTGAATTTAGCATTCCTCTCTTTCTATTGAAAATGTTTGGATTGTGAAAAGCCTTCACCACCACGCCCTGCTTGCATGGGCGTGGGGAGGTCATTGAACGGGAGGCGAATGGGACCGTGGTACTTGATCATTGGCTCACTGGCTGGTGGTGCCACTGATGCGGAGAGGGGCGAACTGCATTATTTAAGGCTTCACCTCGGCCCCTCTGCTCCGCTTTCATTTTTGCAGCTCCCTCCCTGTAAACTGTGTGGGTTCACTGGTTGCACTTTGGGGGGCCAAGTAGGAATTTTTTACTCTCAAATTCCTTTTATTTGGGAGGTTTTTTTTTTCCCTACTTCACATTGTAAGACAGTGAGGGTGTATTAACAGGTTAATTTGGTTCTATTTGGTCATATTTGAATGGGCAGGCATGCAGGCATTGGGAGGAAGAATAAGGTTGGTGAGCATTCGTAAGGCACCGTTGAGGTGATTGGTCACACCTGAGGCCCTCAGCTGGGAGTCCTGTGGCACAAGGTGACCGGATAAGGTTTACCTTTTAGGCCAACCTTACTCACTCAGAGTTTTGTAATCTGAGGGGGAGTGACATCGGAAGGCCTACCCACCCCAAAAGGTAGGCCTGCCCATCCTGATGGGTGGTGAAGAACACTCGTCACCTGTCAGGATAAGAATAGATCGCCCTATCCCAATTATGGCCAAGACGTTGGCCAAGATAGGATGCCTGCCTAGGCCTCCATCTTTCCTCACTGAATCTTCATAAATAAATGTGGCCCTATTTAACTCCAACCTTGTTGTCTGTCTCGTTATTTCGCCTTCCTCTCGCAAACGAGATGGCATAAGGACACTTACATCCATTGGACTTCGTTCCCACATGAGTTCTCTTTAAATTGCTTGGAAGAATTTATCTAGCAATATAGCACAATATAATATAGTTTTATAGTGTAACATCGCCTGTTCATGGCAGGAAAACACAACAAATACAAATACATCTTAGAAGAATTGGGGTTTTCTGATATTTTTACCATAAAACTGTGGAATGGAACAGGCAAGAAGCGGATGGCATCATCAAAATGACTCACGAACATCCGTGAGTGGGCAGTCAGGACCATGTTATAAAACACTCATTTAAAGATGCTCTTAATGAAGTACACTCGACAAGGAATCAAAAGAAGCCCAAAGGGGAACATCTAGCTTTTAAAAATGGATGGCTGTCTACCGTCCCTTGGAACTGCCTAAAATTGAAAGGAAATGGATTCGTTTACATATTTAAAAAGTCCCAAATTAAGTCCAACTGAGCACATTTCTACCAAAAAATGCTCCCCATTAAATTTAATATATCTTCCCAGGTGCCAATGGGAATGTAGCCATAGTAATAATACTTTCAGTCACTTGTGTATAGATAGGAAAAGCTCGATCTAAGGTTCATTTATATCTTTCACCATGGAAGTAACTTGCTTCCTTTTCCCATCGATGAAAGCACTACAGAGATGATGTGATGTAGGGTGACCATATGAAAAGGAGGACAGGGCTCCTGTATCTTTAACAGTTGTATTGAAAAGGGAATTTCATTTGTATATATGAAAAACCTGGTGAAATTCCCTCTTCATCGCCACAGTTAAAGCTGCAGGTGCCCTGTCCTCTTTAAAATCACTCTAGTATAGCTCCTGCAGCTTTAACTGCGGTGATGAAGAGGGAATTTCACCAGGTTCTCCATATATACAAATGACACCTGCTGAAATTCCCTTTTCTATGCAACTGTTAAAGATACTGGAGCCCTTTTCTCCTTTCCATAGGGTCACTCTAAAATGTTATGAATGGGGGAAGCAGGCTAACTACTCTCTCTCCTCTGAAAGGAGTCAGTGCACATTTTTGAAGGGGAGAAAAATCACTATACCACATTTAGGAATGGGAAAGACAGTGAGAGTTACTGGCAACGTGTTTTTGCTTCCATTTGAAATTGTGCACTTCCTGCTTTAGAAAGAGAGAGGAGCGGACTTGCTTTTCCAACTTGCAATGGTTACAGTAGCATGGGGCAAGCCAGGGGTAAGAAACAAGCCAGATTCTGAGTGGCACTTCAGGGGTTGAGGATGTCCATCTCACCACCCAGATGCTGCCCACCAAACCCTGAACCTTCAAGTCCTGGCATCATGACAATGCATCAAGAAACGCTTTTGGGTGTTGTATACTGTGATGCCCTTGCTTCCTGTGCCACTGATGAACCAAAGCCACAGAAAGAGAATGCAGGTTACAACACAGCAATGGGAGTAAGGATGTATACGTTTCACTATTTCACCCAACCGAAATATCTTCCGGTCTAAAATTTGAATTTGGAAAAAAAGGTTGCTTAACTCCTGAGAAGCAACTTAGCTCTCTGAGAAGCCATTGAGCAACATTGACTAACTGCGATTGGTCTGTTTGAATTGCAGCTTCTGCTCCCCCCCTCCTTTTCAGGTACTTCAAGCCTCCAGTCTGCTGGAGGCGCGAGCCGAAGGGCGACAGCACAAGGGCTCTCGGCCTGTGGCTCTCTGCCGTGGGCGCGAAGCCGGTCAAGCGGAACTTCTACTCCGGAGGAAAAACCCCAGCCACGGTCCGGT
This sequence comes from Elgaria multicarinata webbii, assembly GCF_023053635.1. NCBI lineage: Eukaryota > Metazoa > Chordata > Lepidosauria > Squamata > Anguidae > Elgaria > Elgaria multicarinata. Next base: position 7,000,030 of record NC_086191.1, on the reverse strand, counting down.
CGCTGCCACTTTCTGATTCAGGATACGATCTTCTCATTGTCTCCTCTCAATTCCTTTCTCCTCATATCCGTTCCTTATGGCTCGTTCCAATCTCGTCTCTCCTAACTTAGTTCCTATCCGGTGTCTCCCCTCTTCTCAGCTGCCTTTTTCGTGTTCCTTATGGAACTGTCGCTCTGTTGCTTCTAAGGCCCTTGTCATCCAGGACTTGTTTATCTCTAGGTCTCTCCACCTCCTTGCTCTTACTGAGACCTGGCTTCCTGCCCATGATACTGCCATCTCTGCTGCCCTCTCTCTTGGAGGACTCTCTTTCTCTCACACTAGTCGCCCAGAGGGTCGGGGTGGTGGTGTGGGTCTTTTATTATCTAGTTTGTGCCAGTTCCAGCCTCTTTCCATTCCACCTTCACATTGCTTCTCCTCCTTTGAGGTACATGTGGTGAGGCTCTTCGCTCCACTGCGACTGCGGATTGCAGTTCTGTACCGCCCCCCAGGCTCGTCCTCAAAATTTATCTCTGCTTTTGATTCGTGGCTGTCCTTTTTCCTCTCTGATAACTGTCCTACTCTTATCTTGGGTGATTTCAATATTCATGTGGATGACCCTCAAGATGCTGCAGCTCTACGATTTCGCTCATTATCTTCCTCTTATGATCTTAAGCTTTGGTCTGATGCACCCACACATTCCCTTGGACACTGTCTGGATCTTGTTCTCACTCGGAATTGCTCTGTGTTGGACTTTTCTACTGCTCACTTTCCGTTGTCAGATCATCACCTAGTTTCTTTCAATATTACTCATAATCCTCCTCCTTCACGTCCCGCTTCTCGCTCTTGTCGTGACTTGCAATCTATCAATTATGAGGCTTTTTCCCAGTCTCTAGCCTCCTCCCTTCCTTCTGTCTGTTCGGCTATCTCCTTGGACTCAGCTGTCTCCTTCTTTAATTCCTCCTTATCTTCAACTCTTGATAATCTTGCTCCATCTACAACTCGGATAGTTCGCCCTTCTCAACCCCAACCGTGGCTCACCTCTTCCCTCCGCTACCTTCGCTCTTGTTCCCGGGCAGCTGAACGCCTTTGGCGTAAGACCAGGGACCGGGCAGACTTTGTCCATTACAAATTTGTACTCTCCTCTTTCTCTTCTGCCATCTCACTGGCCAAACAGCAGTACTACTCAACGCTGATCCAGTCAAATGCTAGGCATCCTCAGCGGCTCTTTGCGTCCTTCAATTCTCTTCTGAAGCCTAATCCGCCATCTCTCCCCGCTTCTCTGTCTGCTAATAACTTTGCCTCTTTTTTTAATGCTAAAATCCAAACTATCCGCTCTGATCTGGCCAGCTCTGCTCCTCTTCCAGTTCCTGTTCCTCATCTGTCAGCTCCTCCTGCAAATTTCTCTGCGTTTCCTTCGGTCTCTGCGGATGAACTGTCTACAATACTGCGCTCTTCGAAGCCTTCCACTTGTTCTCGTGATCCGATTCCTTCTCGCGTCTTTATTAATCTTATTCCTGCTATCCTCCCTTCCTTGCTACATATTATTAATCTTTCTCTGTCCTCTGGTTCATTTCCTTCGGCTTTTAAACATGCTACAGTCTCTCCTATTCTCAAGAAACCTACTCTTGATAGGCTATCTCTGTCTAACTACTGACCTGTCTCTTTGTTGCCGTTTGTTTCAAAGATCCTGGAGCGTGCGGTCTACTCTCGCTGTCTTGACTTTCTTTCTAGTAACTCTGCTTTGGATCCATTTCAATCTGGATTCCGTCCTCTGCACTCCACCGAAACAGCCCTTACTAAGATCACCAATGATCTCCTTACTGCCAAGTCTAAAGGCCATTATTCCGTTCTTATTCTCCTTGATCTAACTGCAGCCTTCGACACGGTTGATCATGATCTTCTCTTAGATTCCCTTCATGACCTTGGATTTTGTGGCTCTGTCTATAACTGGTTTGCCTCCTATCTAGCGGGTCGCTCTTTCAGCGTGTTGGCTAATGGCAGCTCGTCTTCCTCCTTTCCCCTTTCAGTAGGGGTTCCGCAAGGCTCAGTGCTTGGCCCGTTGTTGTTTTCCTTATACATGTTGCCCTTGGGCAAGCTTATTCAATCTCATGGCCTCCAATATCATCTGTACGCCGATGATACACAACTATATCTGTCATCTCCGGAACTTTCTCCTGATGTTCACGATCGTATCTCGGCATGTCTTTCAGATATCTCAGCTTGGCTGCTTCATCGTCACTTGAAACTTAACATGGCAAAGACTGAATTGCTCGTTTTTCCTCCTAAACCTTCTCCTCATCTCTCATTCTCTCTTACTGTCAATGATGTTACGCTTACTCCGGTCAAGGAAGCTCGTAGCCTTGGCTTTATCTTCGACTCCTCGCTCTCCTTTATTCCTCATATTGAGGCAGTAGCTAAATCTTGTCGATTTTTCCTGTATAATATTGCCAGGATTCGATCATTTTTGTCTGTCTCTTCTGCCAAGACGCTTGTTCATGCACTGGTTATTTCACGGTTGGACTACTGCAACCTTCTTCTCTCTGGCCTTCCTTCTTCTCACATCAGTCCGTTGGTTTCTGTTCACCACTCTGCCGCAAAGATCATCTTCTTGGCTCGCCGCTCCGACCATGTTACTCCGCTTCTGAAATCTCTTCATTGGCTTCCAATTCACTTCAGAATCCAATATAAACTTCTCCTGTTAACCTTCAAAGCTTTTCACGGTCTAGCTCCTTCCTATCTCTCCTCTCTCATCTCACACTATTGCCCCGCTTGTGCTCTTCGCTCCTCTGATGCCATGTTTCTCGCCTGCCCAAGGGCCTCTACTTCCCTTGCTCGGCTTCATCCAGTTTCGTCTGCTGCCCCTTACGCCTGGAACGCTCTTCCAGAATATTTGAGAACTACAAGTTCAACTGCAGCTTTTAAAGCTCAACTAAAAACTTTTCTTTTTCCTAAAGCTTTTAAAACTTGACGTTGTGCAGACTTCTACTGTTACTTTCTACTGTTAGTTTTACCCTACCCTGTGCCTGCTTACCCTACCCTGTACCTGTTTGCATTCTCTTCCCCTCCTTATTGTTTTACTATGATTTTATTAGATTGTAAGCCTATGCGGCAGGGACTTGCTATTTACTGTTTTACTCTGTACAGCACCATGTACATTGATGGTGCTATATAAATAATAATAATAATAATAATAATAATAATAATAATAATAATAATGGGATGACAGATTCAAAAGAGACATTGGTTAGAATGATGCAGCAGAAACTTTATTGGAAAATAAATATATAAAAGAAACAGCAATAGAAGTTGTACAAGATTTAAGAGCAAAGCAGGGAGCAGTAGGGAGTGAGAGAGACTCCCATCGTCATTCTGGCCTTCCTAGGTTCATCTGCTGTAAACCCAGGGTTAGAACAGTCTGCAATGAATCTGTGTCTTGTCTCCGATTCCTGGTCATGAGGATATTCTTCTTGTCTTTCGCAGTCTAGAAACACACGCTGCTACGGCGGCCGAACCTTCTCCCAAGGAGTCCACCTCTCCTCCAGCCCAAGCCTCCCAACAAGCCTCCTCCCAACCCAAAACCTCCATACAAGCCTCCTCCCAGCCCAAGGCCTCCATAGGCACCAGAACCAGCCAGAGAACAGGGGGTGTTGCCTCCGACGGAAACAGGCTCACAGCTAGCAGACAGGATGGGCCCTGGGATGGTCACGACAGATGCGGGTGGCTGGAGCACGATCTCTGCTGGTGGGATCTGGTTGATGCATGAAGGGATGACTCCAGCCAGGGTGCCGAGCTCTCCTGAGGTGGTGTTTCCTCCGAGCAGTGTGCCAGCACCATATCCCCACCCACCAGAGCCCCATCCACCAGAGCCATAGCCAAGACCTCCATAGCCGAGACCGGCAGAGCCAAAACCAACCACTGGGGTAGAGGCAAAGGATGGGACGGCACAGGATGGACCACAGTAGGCCATTTTCCAGGTGATGGTGCGCAGTCTGGAACAGAAACAAGAATGAATAAGAACCACACACTGCTATCTCTCTAGAATTGTTGCCCTGCAAAATGACTGTTGTTTTTGGAATATCATAGATTCGTTTCAACTCGTGCTTCATTTGCATCTATTTGGAGCATTTATAGTAGGGGTGTGCATGGACCCCCCACTCCGCTTCACTTTAAGAGCCGCCATTTTCGGATCGGCCTGCTCCGCCCCGCCCCCACTCTGCCTGTGCCCACTCCGCTCCGCTCAGAGCTCTGGATCCGGATCGGAGCTCCGGTCCCCCCCCCATAGGGGGGTTTACCGGGCCCTGCCGCCATCGCCTCCCATCCGGTGACGGCGGCAGAGCCCGGTAGGGAGGAGGGGGGCCTTACCTGCCTCCGTCCGTGGTCCGTCGCCGTCTTCAATTGAGCCCGTGGTTCCACCAGGAAGTCTGGGCCATGCGGCCCAGACTTCCTGCTGGAACCACGGGCTCAATTGGAGACGCTGACGGACCGCGGACGGAGGCAGGTAAGGGAGAGGAGGGCGGGGGGCGTTCCCGGGCCCTGCTGCCGTCGCCGCATGGGCGACAGCGACAGCGGCAGGGCCCGGTAAACCCCACTTACCTTTCCGGCGGAGCTCCGGATCGAGGCGAAGGATCTGCCTTCACCTCGATCCTCTTCGCCACGCTCCGCCGGCCCCCCAATCCTCTTCGCCTCCGCCTTAAGGGCAGGCGAAGCCCCCCGCTCCGCTACTGCTTCTCCGGTCCGATTAGAAGCGAAGCACATCCCTAATTTATAGTATGTCTTGCTATGTGTAAGGTGGAAGATCAAATCTACTGAAGAGACAGTGGCCATAGATCCAGGGTAGGCTATGGACCTTAGAGGCAGGACTTCAAATGTCCACTTCCATGATGATTTTGGGCTTGAAGGGTTCTGCTTTGGTATTTGGGTTCAATGAGATAATGCAATAAAATATTCACAGTAAAAGCCTTGTCTTTAGCTTTCTTTCATAACTGTTTCCAAAGCCCTGACTGAACCATCCCAAACTTATTCATTTATGTATCCATTTACAGTATGGGTTATACCACTCCATATCTAAAATAGAACAGTAAACATAAGGGTAAAACAGTAAAAACCTAAAAAGTTTAGAAAGGCATCTTAATATTGTTCAATTTAAACAGAATACCAATAAAACTGGTGGGTGGTAATTTGACGAAAGCTTCCTGGAAAAGAGGTGTTTTCAGGAGGCACCGGAAGCAGCATGGTGGTGGTGCCCACCTGACCTCCAGGGGAAGGGAATTCAAATGAAAAGGGCCATCATACTAAAGGCTCTGCTCTTGTTGGACTCCAATTGGACCATAGGTCCATGTGGAACCACCAGGAACTTGCTCTCTAATGACCTCAGTGACCGGGCAAGTTGGTTAGAGAGAAGGTGCTCTCTAATGTATCCTGGTCCCAAGTTGTCGTACCAGCTGTGTTGGACCACAACTCCCATGGTTCTGCGGCTATATTGTGGTAGTTATAATCTAACACATCTGGAGACTCTCCTGAGCGCTATGCACTATTGTTACTAAGTCACTCAGGGAGAAGCCAGAGACAGATGTTTGGGATGCCTGAAACCCAGCAAAAGGAGAAAAACCCTGCTAGATCAGACCGGGGCCATAGCTAGACCTAAGGTTTATCCCTGGATCGTCCAGGGGTCAAACCTGTTCATCTAGGTGACACACAGGGGATCCAGTGCTCAAGCAGGGGCGAACCCGGGATGATCCCAGGATAAACCTTAGGTCTAGCTGTGGCCCAAAGGTCCCCGAAGAGCAGCATCTCATTTCTACAAGTGGAAAGCCATGAAATCACAAGACACAGCATTACAGATTGGACAAAAGCCATATCTCTCGTTTCAGGGTTATGGTTCCACAGTGGCCAAGCAAATGACCATGAGAAAGCCATACCAGGACATGAATGAAATAGAACATTCAGGCTCATGTGCCAATCTATACTAACACTGATGCAGACCATGCTATGGCTGTCTCTTTTATTAGTCCTGAAAGTCTCTTTCCCGCCCCCATCCCATTTCACTGAATGACCCCTTAGGTTCTAATATTATGGACAATGGTGAAAAAAGGCAATAAAAGCCCACAAATACAGCCTAGAGACTAAAATGTTCTGATGCTCTGAGGCCTTAGCTAGACCTAAGGTTTATCCAGGGATCATCCCAGGGTCATCCCTGTTCATGTAAATGACACACAGGATATCCCGGGAGCAGGCAGGGACGACCCCGGGACAATCCCGGGATAAACCTTAGGTCTAGCTAAGGCCTTAGTCACCAAGAACTATTATTCAGAGTAGGTAAGAATTTCATTTTCATTTCATTTTGGGGGGAAATGGACAGAATGTCTTCCTTATTCAGGGGGGAAAAAACCCAAAATCCTATTTTTTAAAATTGAATCTGACAGAATCCACAAATTTTGTCCACCCATGTGTTTTGAGTGCATTGCTCTAAAAGTCTGGGTTTTAATAATCCCATCTATTGCAGCATGTTAGTGCTTAGTAAGAGTTAACTCCTCATCATAACCAGCTTTATGGCAAGAAGGTACGACATGGTCCCCTCCATGCTAGGAATAGCTGTACATATCAAATTTAAGTCGTGGATGAACATTACGATTTACCAAAATTTCCTAAATTCATATTTGGTAGAGCAAAAAAAAATTCTAATCCCGGAGAAAGTGAAACTGAGGGCACAGCTAGACCTAAGGTTTATCCTGGGATCATCCAGGGTTCGCCCCTGCCTGAGCACTGGATCCCCTGTGTGTCACCTAGGTGAACAGGTTTGACCCCTGGACGATCCAGGGATAAACTTTAGGTCTAGCTATGGCCTGAGACGTTCAACTATCCCTAATCCTGAGAGAGTCGTAATCGTTACACTTAATGAAGGAATCTAGTCCTTCACTGATGTGAATTTCAGACAAGACTAAAAAATCCCCCAAGAAAATGGACTTACCTGCTTTCCCAAGAAGATGTAGTGACGACCGGGATGTCAAGTGAAGCTGGTGGAACTGCAGACGGACGGTTGGGTTTTTATACAGTTCTGTCAGTGGCCCTGGTAGTTTTGACACCACCTATTTTTGGGAACTACGTCAATGTGCTGCAGACGATTTTCTTTTCATGTGCAAAATAACTTTGCTAAGCAGAAAGTGGTTTCTTCTTTTCATTGAGCTCAGCGCAAACTTACTTCCATTTACGCATGGTGAAGCAATTTGAAAAGGAGTGGGGAACATCCCTGACTCAGATAAGAAATCATCAAAGCCCTTAAGATTATTATTATTATTATTATTATTTATTTATTTATATAGCACCATCAATGTACATGGTGCTGTACAGAGTAGCATTGTTATCCACCTTTATTATATTTAATGACTTTTTTGTGGTTGTTTGGTTGTTGTTGTTATTGTCTTTTACATCATACATACAATTTGATTTACTTAATTGTCTTAATTGCAATATATATATATATATATATATATATATATATATATATATATTATGGAATCAGCAGAAATGGATTTGCCATTGGCTTTCAAATGGCTTCATAAAGAAATGCCGAGTTAATATAAATAACTACAGTTGCTGTAATAATAATAAAAAAAACCAACTCAGTAAAGTATGAGTGTTTCCTCTAATACAAATGGTTAAGTTGATTATATCACGAGTAGATTAGTCCAGTAAAAACTTAGTGTAACGGTCCATATATTGTATTAGACTATGAGTGTTGCTACTTTTATTTAATTTTAAGTTGGATGAACTTATTTACAATGTAATATGACTTTATATATATTTCACTTGAATGTCTTATAGCTCCTGATGAAGGATCTCCGGATCCGAAACGTTGAGCGTTGTACAAGTTTGGTTGAAAGTTTTTTTGAACGTTTTTATATTTCGGATAAAAGTAAAGACATTTCTTTCTTCCTATATGGCTCGGGTCCAGGTTATTTGAAAGACCGTATTCTCCCTTATGAGCCTGCCCATGCTTTAAGATCTTCTGGAGAAGCCCTACTTTCAGTCCCACCATCTTCACAGGTGCGCTTGGTGGGAACATGGGAGAGGGCCTTCTCGGTGGCTGCTCCGGTGCTCTGGAACTCTCTTCCCGGGGAAGCTAGACTGGCTCCCTCCTTGAAGGGCTTTCAGAAGCAGGCTAAAACATGTTTGTTCCAGCAGGCCTTGGGAGAATAATCTGGTCCTCCATCTATGTATGCTAATGACTTATAATTTTGTTGTGTTTTTTAATATATATATATATATATATATATATATATATATATATTGTTTTAAACTTTGTAAGGCCGCCTTGAGGCCCAGTATTGGGCAAAAGGTGTGATACAAATTAATAATAATAATAATAATAATAATAATAATAATTTTGACATTTCATAGCACCAGAGCTGGTAACCTCTTTAAAAGAAATGCCCATGTATTTTTCAGAAGAGATGATCCGTGGCTTTTCTGTAGTGAAGACATGGTGGAATACAATAGGTGGAATATTGTATGGTGGAATACAATGTAAACTTGTATACATTGTGGAATACAATGTAAACTTTCTTACAGTTTAGTACAACTCCCTAAGATTGTCCAGGGGCATGTCTACACTTCCTAGCATTCTGGGAGGGATGGGGAAGGATCTCGAGATATCCGATTGTGAGATCCTCCCCTTTGGACAAATGGCGCGTGCAACATCCCGGGAGGAATGAGGGATGTCGTGGCTGCCATTTTTTTAAAAAAAACTTAACATGAGTGCATGAGCACTCCAACGCAAAAGTAAGTTTTTTTTAAAAAAAAAAAAAAAACATGATTGTCCCCCCTTCTAACTTTGGCTATTGGGCAGTATAGAAATGCAATAAATAAATAAATAAATAAATAAATACCCAAAAATGGAATTACTGCATGGGTAATTCACCGTGGTGGAGAGAGGGACCAGCTCCAGAAATTGAGGTGGAGAAACACCTCTACAGAGCTCCAGATCAAATTTCGAGGTGGAGAAGACCCACTTCGTACACCTCTAATTGCAAGTCTAGAAGAATCAGTGATACGAAAGAGTCAATACAGATGTAGCTCAGTCTTGCAGATTTCAACACAAAGTGTGAGAACTGCCAAGGCGAGAATACCCAATAGTGCTGCATGGCTTCTTCAATGTCAGTCGTTCTGAACATTAACCGAAGGAGAACATCATCATCATCATCATCATCATCATCATCAATTTCTATCATGTTCTCCAATTACCGGTCATTCCTCTTCTCATGTTTAATATAGTAGAAACCCAATGGTGGTCCAAGAGAGACCTTCTTCCATGAAATCCACCCCTCCTCCTGCTGAAGCCTTATAGACACACCTACCCCAGCAATCCCAGTGGTTAGGGCACCCTCTCTTTCCAGAAAAAAAAAATGTTTTTCTTTGAACCAAACAATTTTCTGTTAATATGCAAAACTACTTTACAGACCAAAAAGACATCTTCGCTCTCTTTCATTCACCTCAACGCAGACTTAATGTACTGTATGCATCACAGAGGAAAATAAAACAATTAGAGGAACAATGAGAAACACCCAAGGTTGAATTCAAAAATCATCAAAGCACTTCAGAGAGCATTCATTACCACCTTTGCAGCATTTATGTTTTTGTTGGTTGCTTGATTGGTGGGTTGACTCAGCGTTTTAAAATACAATTTGCGCCATCTATGCTAAATGTGGGAATTTAATAACTTCAATGGGAAATGATGAAAGCAACAAACAAAAAAGACGTTTGTTTTGTTTTGATGAAAGCAACAAACAAAAAAGACGTTATTAGATTGTAAGCCTATGCGGCAGAGTCTTGCTATTTACTGTTTTACTCTGTACAGCACCATGTACATTGATGGTGCTATATAAATAAATAAATAAATAAATAATAATAATAATAATAATAATAATAATAATAATAATAATAATAACATTCACCATTACCATTCAAATTGCTTTGTAACTAAGGTCATAGCTAGACCTAAGGTTTATCCTTGGATCGTCCAGGGATCAAACCTGTTCATCTAGGTGCCACACAGGGGATCCAGTGCTCAGGCAGGGGCGAACCCTGGATGATCCTAGGATAAACCTTAGGTCTAGCTGTGGCCTAAGTGTGTGGTTCCATGTTTCTCAGAAGTTATGATCTCTGCCTACTCCAATGATCTGTTTTCTCCAACAATTTTATCCAAACCGCTAAGATTGATGGGGACAACTGAGAAGCAAAATATCACACCAGCAGGCTGACCATCCTATTCATCAAGACCACCAATCACTCTAGACAATTGGTTACATTGATCAACTGTCCTTATAAATTAAAACAAACAAACATTGTAACGTTCAACGAAAGTGTATCCTTCTGTGATTAGCCAACTAGATTCAATCTCTGTTGAATTTTGTGTCATTAAATATTTTGATCATAGAGACATAGAATAGTAGAGTTGGAAGGGGCTTCTAAGGCCATCAAGCCCACCCTCTGCTCAATGCAGGAATCCACCTTAAAGCATCCCTGACAGATGGTTGTCCAGCTGCCTCTTGAATGCCTCTAGAGTGGGAGAGCCCACCACCTCCCTAGGTAATTGGTTCCATTGTCATGCTGCTCTAAAAGCCAGGAAGTTTTTCCTGATGTCCAGCCAGAATCTGACTTCCTGTAACTTCAGCCCATTACTCCATGTCCTGCACTCTGAGAGGATCGAGAAGAGATCCTGGCCCTCCTCTGTGTGACAACCTTCTAAGTATTTGAAGAGTGCTATCATGTCTCCCCTCAATCTTCTCTTCTCCAGGCTAAACATGCCCAGCTGTTTCCGTTTCTCCTCCTAGGGCTTTGTTTCCAGACCCCTGATCATCCTCATTGCCCTCCTCTGAACCCCCTCCAGGTTGTCTGCATTCTTCTTAAAGTGTGGTGCCCAGAACCTGAATTAAATTCATTTGGGAGAGGCAGAACAGTGCATTACAAAAAATATAATTAGATATTATGACCCGAGGATATTTACCACTTTAATTAAGAATGACAATAAAAGGAACAACTTGATTCCCACATCACAGTCAAGCTTGGTGTCCTTCATTGGGTTATAGTGCAATCACTGTATGCATATTATGCATATCTACTCAGAAGTAAGTCCCACTGAGTTCAATGGGTCTTACTCCCAGGTAAGTGGGGTATATTAATGCAGCCTTACCTACTCTTCTCATCAGTGAAGCTTAGAATTTTTGGCTTCCAAAAATTCTAGTGCCTAGGCTTACTTGGGTGCTTCCAAAATAATCCCAGACTGTTGAGGTACCTTAAAGAAAGAGTAGGTAACACATGATGATCATAGAATCATAGAATACCAGAGTTGGAAGGGGCCTATAAGGCCATCGAGTCCAACCCCCTGCTCAATGCAGGAATCCACCCTAAAGCATCCCTGACAGAGGGCTGTCCAGCTGCCTCTTGAAGGCCTCTAGTGTGGGAGAACACACAACTTCACCAGACAACTGATTCCATTGTCGTACTGCTCTAACAGTCAGGAAGTTTTTCCTGATGTCCAGCCGGAATCAGGCTTCCTTTAACTTGAGCCCGTTATTCCGTGTCCTGAACTCTGGGAGGATCATCATCTGAAAGATGGGCCAAAGGAAGAATGGGTGGAATCAAATGTGAAGATTAACATTTTAAACCTCTTCATCAGTAAAGGCTACAGCATGTCTACTCAGGAGTAAGCAGGGCTGAATTACTAAACAGCAATTCCAAATTGCATCCCAAATACCAACCCTCTGCAGCAACATTTTTTGAAAAAAGCTCTTCTAGTTTTCAAGCACTTCTTCTGGTCTCCACTATTTAAATCCCCAGAGAACGTTAGACTTCTGCAGTCTTTGTCTTGCACCTGATCTTTAGAAGCAACAGGGCGATATTGAAGAGGAAAAAATATTTGCCTAATTTTCTGAGAGAGGCAGCGTTTTCTCCACCTTTGCCCAAATTAACATACCTGTGCCCTAATTACTTCACAGCTTTACCACATTCCTTTTGATGACAATTTCATTAAGTCATCTGAGACTACTCTTTGTCAGGTTTGTTCAGATCTAGCATTAGCATTCTGGTGATTCAATCAATGTTCCTTCTAATTTAATGTGCAGGAAGGTTCTTTGAGATTAATCGATGGCCCTGTGGTATGTGGACCCATTTTGGACATAAAGAGCAAGATAGGTAATTTTAGACTTCCCTGCTTGGGGAAGGCTACTCTAATTACTATGAACCATTCCCATCTCTAGTGTGTAGATAGAAACAAATATGAAGACAAAGAACAAAGAAAAAGAGAACAGCCCTTCTAGATCAGACTGAAGGCTCATAGAATCATAGAATAGCAGAGTTGGAAGGGGCCTACAAGGCCATCGAGTCCAACCCCCTGCTCAACGCAGGAATCAACCTTAAAGCATCCCTGACAGATGGTTGTCCAGCTGCCTCTTGAAGGCCTCTAGTGTGGGAGAGCCCACAACCTCCCTAGGTCACTGATTCCATTGTCGTACTGCTCTAACAGTCAGGAAATCTATTCTATGATTCTATGATCTTCATGAAATGGCACTGTTTGCAATAACCACTAGAGGGCTCTCCAGCATCGGTTGGCACTTGGCAGTCACGGATGGACAACTGGAAATACTAATATATTCATTTTCTTCCAGCTACCCTCTGCTCCTGCTTGTTCCTGACCATACTAATCACATGCTTCTGATGAAATGGTCCCTTATTTATTTCAACTATATTATTTCATCACTTTTTTAAGGCAAAACCTTCCCCAAACAATATACCAAAAATCAATGAGAGAGACAAGGTGTGTGTGATGTAACCAACCTTTACACTAGGCCCATTGCATAAAGCCTTCTCAGGCCTAGCGCCACCACTTGGAAAACCTTTCCCCTAGCTATGAGGGAAACAGGTGTAATACAGGATCTGCTCTAAATGTACTGTGGGTAAAATCTGGTGTGGGTGTTTAATAACTGTAAGGCAGGTAAATAACGCCAGGCAGACATGTGGTATTTGGTAGGTAACAAAGTAATAGTAAGTTTATTGTTATTTCAAAACTTTTAATAGATTTTAAAGTTGATAGGACAACATAGCTGATGTCCAGCTGGACATCAGGAGAAACTTCCTGACTGTTAGAGCAGTACGACAATGGAATCAGTTACCTAGGAAGGTTGTGGGCTCTCCCACACTTAGAGGCCTTCAAGAGGCAGCTGGACAAGCATCTGTCAGGGATGCTTTAGGGTATCATAATATATGTTTGGCTTTGGGGTGTTTTATCATTGCATCCCTGCAGGATGAGAACACAGAGCTCTGTGTGCATGTGTGTAGTGGGTGCATATGAAGTTAAGGAACAGAAAGCTTAGGTCAAACTGGGCAAACGCTTTGAGCAACAGTTGCTGGGGAACTTTGGTGGGAGGGTCCTGTTGCTCCCCCCCAAAATATCTGCCCTTAGCAAAGCACCTAAGCCGAGACCCAGGAAAGGAGATTTGCAGGCCTTTGGAGCGCAATGGAAATGATTATAATTTTAACTGAGCTGCTGTCATTGTTAACCCTGGCAGCTTCCTTCTTAAGTATTCATTGCAGAATGCAAACCGGTTTGAGGAGTCATTAAGGAGGCCTCAGTTTATGAATGGCATAAACAGCACCGAGTAATTAGGGCACATCAGCTCATGTCAAAATAACCCCCCTGGGCTAAGCTCCTGCTCTGATTAAAATAACAGAGTACTTTGTTATGTCAGAAAGAATAAAAATAATAATGTAGCAATCATGGAACTTCTTCTTCTTCTTCTTCTTCTTCTTCTTCTTCTTCTTCTTCTTCTCTGTTTCCTCCTCCTCCTCCTTCTCCTCCATCTCCTCCTCCTCTGCCTCCTCCTCCATTTCCTCCTCCTCCTTCACCTCCTTCATCACCTCCTCCTCCTCCTTCCTCCATCACCTCCACTTCCTTCTGCTCCTCCTTCTTCTTCATCATCTCCTCCTCCTCTTCCTCCTCCTCCTCCACCACCTCCTTCACCTCCTCCTTTTCCTTCACCTCCTCCTCCTTCTTTATTTGAATGTCCGTCTTTAAAATCATTGTCTGCCACACCAGCCTACCATAGGCAATTGTAACAACAGATTTAAAACACTTGATGCTTAAACCAAACATGACAAAAGTACTGTACTGTTGATCACAGAATAGGGATTTGGCTAGTTTGGGATCGGGATGTGCAAATCAGCTAAACCTGAGCTTGTTGTGGTTCTCCCAATTACACCTCAAAGCTCATTCTTCTGATTTACATGTCCATATCAGTTTGCAAACATTTTTCACACACACACACACACACACACACACACACACACACACACACACACGTATATATCACTCATGGTATTATGTTTGTGTGCATTTTTTCAAGAAACATGCATGTGGCATTTCCTTGTTCTGGATAATAATAATAATAATAATAATAATAATAATAATAATAATAATAATAATAATAATAATGAGAAGGAGACAAAATGGGTATTTCCCTCATAACCAAAAGCATGAACATGAACACTTTGGAGGACTTGCAAAAAATTTTGTAAGGGTGAATTTACGCAAATGCGAATTTGCACAAATCTGGGACATTGGAGAAAAGAACTCCTGTTTTGAGGACATTCCTAGTCTTGGTATCCATTTAACACCGCAGCTATTGATGAGGGTGGATGCCAAAACGTTTAGCTACAAATATATGTTGAAATGATTGCATTGTTAACCAACATAACCATTTCAACATATTTTTGTTATTATTGTTATATGAAGTTATTTCCCTCCCAGATATGAAGAAAATTGTGCATCTTGGGAGATTCTTTTAATAAATGAACTAAAACAAAATTCTCACCCAGCCCTAATTAGAAACATAATCAAATCAAATGGGATTGTTGTTATTGTTGTTGTTGTTATTCAAGAAGTGCTTGACTGCTGTTTCCTTAGGTGCTGTAAGAACCCAACCTCACTCAAAAAATACAAGAGCATACTTCTTTTGACACATGTGCTAAAACAGGAAGGTATGCTCTTAAATCTCGTGTTTAGTGTTAGTTTCATTTGTAAGGAGTTACAACTCTGTCCTTGGTGAAGGAAGCAATGGCAGGACTTCTGGAGGGCTTCTCTTTTATTTGTGTGTTCAAAGGGTAATCAGAGTGCACATGAGCATTAAATCCCAAAGAAATAGATCCATCAATGAATTGATCAATAACTAGGTGGGTGTACTGCAATCACCATGAGATAAGTTTCATCTGATAAACGCCTATTTACTTTCTGACATGGCAAGTGCTGTTGTCATGTGACGATAAGCACTGAATGACTTGTGAGGGAGGATTGGGGATCATTCTCATGGAAACTCATGAAATCTATCAGCCCCGTCCTGTGTCCACCAGCCATACCCTGGGCAGGGCTGGTGCCAGACTATTTTGCGCCCTAGGCAAGGTGAGCTACTTTCACACACACACACACACACACACACACACACACACACACACACCCCAAAAATGCCAACTTTGATTTTTAAGAACAGATGTTTCCTGGAAAAAATAAGAAGCACAAAACTTGAAACTGCTAAATTTATTTTAAAGTGCAAGAAATACGTCATGCCAATTTTAGCAAACAAATTGGAAAAGAATGTCTATGGGTTTAATATGCATTATTTAATAGGAATAGCACCTCCAAAACATCCCCCCCAACTCACACGCATGTGCGCATCACTCACTCCAGACAAACACACGCATGAACACATGCATTAACTCAAAGACCCCATGCACCCCATTCACCCGTACATTCTCTCTCTCTCTCTCTCTCTCTCTCTCTCTCTCTCTCTCTCTTCCGGGCGTGTTCCAGAAGTCTGAACATGAAGCCACCCCACCCCCCATGCCAGCGTCCCTGGCTTCGCTTCGGCTGGGTGGGCGCGGGGAGCCATCTTGCCCACCCAGGCCCAGCTGAATCCTCGGGCCGGCCCAGCTCACAGCCAATGCGTGTGAGTGCTGTGCTGTGCCCAGCGCCCCTCTTAGCTTGGCACTCTAGGCGGCCGCCTGAGTGTCCTCTATGGTAGCACCGGCCCTGACTCTGGGCCAAAGCAACGAATGAGTAAAAGTTCTTATCCACCCTGCCAAACATGTAAAGGTAAATATTACCCAAGACCATCCACATTATCTAAGGTAGAAAATCACGCAAGCACCTCTCCTGCTCTCTGTTCTTGTGGCAAATTGCTGCCCTCTTATGACACCTAGCACACACACAAAAAGGAACGGCAATTGTTTAAGAAAATTATCCCAACTCTAAGACATAAAAAAGGATTTGTTGTTCACATCATCATCATTATCATCATTATTTCTCACTCATGGCGGTTTTTCTAGATGGACACGACGGGCATTGCCAAGTCATGCTGTCTTTTACAGATTCAGGAATTTCCTGACAATTGAGCATGTTTTAATTATGCCTGCTTTCTGGATGGTGGTGTGGGTGGATTTTGGCAGGGCCAGTTTCTGAAAGTTTTCTGTATAGTTTTTTGATGTGATGCCAGTGACTGACGTGATGGTGATGATTTTAAAAAAAACATTCTCAGGGTGATAAATCAACAAACATAAATGCAATTAGTAAATTCAGAAAATCTTCATAAATCAACCGCAAAAGCGACACAACAATCCATTCAAAAGCAAAACAGAGATGGAAAATGTCTCATGCATCAAACAGCCTCCCGAAATACAGACCATTTTGCAGGACTGCAGTGATCAGTAATACTTTGTTGTTATTCTTTCCCAGAGTGGGAGCAGTATCACAACAGCCAAACCCAAATCAACCAAGCCCTTAATTTGACTCTTATCACATCTGAGCACCCACTCATGATGCATGATGTAACATAGCAATTAAGGGCTTCCCCCCAACCCCATTTGCATGTTCTAAGCCCACGTTCTGCATTTGATCATTGAAAACAACTATCAAAATTCAAACCTTGTCAGTCTCCATTCCAATGAGGATCTCCCATCCTAGTCCTGCACACTGAAGCTGCTGGAGACTAGAAATGGTGGTGGTGGTGGAGGAGGAGGTTTGGAGGTCCAGTTTTTAAGATGATACAGGGACTTGAGGACATGCTGTACAAAGACAGGCTGAAGAAACTTATCATAGAATCATAGAATAGCAGAGTTGAAAGGGGCCTACAATGCCATCGAGTCCAACCCCCTGCTCAATGCAGGAATCCACCCTAAAGCATCCCTGACAGATGGTTGTCCAGCTGCCTCTTGAAGGCCTCTAGTGTGGGAGAGCCCACAACCTCACCAAGCAACTGATTCCATTGTCATACTGCTCTAACAGTCAGGAAGTTTTTTCTGATGTCCAGCCGGAATCTGGCTTCCTGTAACTTGAGCCTGTTATTCTGTGTCCTGCACTCTGGGAGGATCAAGAAGAGATCCTGGCCCTCCTCTGTGTGACAACCTTTTAAGTATTTGAAGAGTGCTATCCTGTCTCCCCTCAATCTTCTCTTCTCCAGGCTAAACATGCCCAGTTCTTTCAGTCTCTCTTCATAGGGCTTCTGTCAAACTCCTGTTTGCTCTTCCTGTTCGGTCGCTCTCTGGGAACTGGCTTACTTTTCTAGCTTCTACTTGAGCTGGGCCAGCTGCTCTTCCCTGCTTCTGCTCAGCTCCAAGTCAGGAAACTTGGAATGTTCAGAACTTGGAATGTTCAGTCTGGAGAAAAGAAGACTGAGGGGAGACATGTTAGCAGTGTTCAGGTACATAGAAAGGTGTGACAGGAAAGATGGTCAAGAGCCAGTGTGGTGTCATGGCTAAAGTAGTTGGACCAAGAGTCAGGAGACACAGGTTCTAGTCCCCACTTGGTCATGGAAACCCACTGGGTGACCTTGAGCCAGTCACAGATTCTCAGCCCAACCTACCTTACAGGGTTGTTGTCGTGAGGATAAAATGGAGAGGAGGAGGATTATGTATGCCGACTTGGGTTCCTTGGAGGGGGGAAAAGTGGGATATAAATGCAATAAAATAAATAAATAAAATATAGTATTTTCCATTGCAACAGAAATTAGGAGGTGAAATAATTGGTATAGGCTACAGCGACCTAGATTTTGATTTAATATAAGGGGGAAATGCCCAATGGTAAGATCTGTGCAACGGTAGAGCAGACTACCTAGAGCAGTTGTGGGTTCTCCATCTCTGGAGGTTCTTAAGAAGAGGCTGGATAGTCACCTCTCATGGATGGTTGAATTGGTTTTCATGCACATTGCACTAGATGATCCTTATGGTACCTTCCAACTCCACAATTCTATAATATGCAACATGTGTATATTTAGGAAGGTTGGGTACAAAATGCATACATGAGGGAAAGGAGCATGAGAAAATAAAGGCACATTTTTCATGCCCCTGCCAATTGATGCAAAAATTGAATGAAATGGAGTCAGGATTGAATTACATGTGTAACGGACATTGACTAGATATAGATAATTTGTCTGACTCTTCTAAAGACTAAACCTAGGGCCTTATACAGCAAGGCCTGGGTTGTCTTAATGAGCTCTCTCTCACACTAGAGGCCTTCAGGAGGCAGCTGGACTGCCATCTGCCAGGGATGCTTGAATGTGGATTCCTGCATGGAGCAGGGGGTTGGACTCGAGGGCCTTAGAGGCCCCTTCCAACTCTACTATTCTGTGATCCCTGGTACCATCGTAGTGATATTGTGTAGACATAGCATAAGATGAAACGGAGTACTTCTGGAGATTGAAGGATCTCTTTCACTGGAGAGGGAGGGCAGTCACCCCTCAGGGATGTTGTAGTTCAATCCTGCATTGCAGATCCTGCATTGAACAGAAGGTTGGACTAGATGAACTCCAAGGAACCCCATTCACCCATACATTCTCTCTCTCTCTCTCTCTCTCTCTCTCTCTCTCTCTTCTAGGCACATTCTGGAAGTCCGAACGTGGAGCCGCCCCACCCCCCACGCCAGCGTCCCTGGCTTTGCTTCGGCTGGGCAGGCACAGGGCGCCATCTTGCCCACCCAGGCCCAGCTGAATCCTCGGGCCGGCCCAGCTCACAGCCAATGCGCCTGAGTGCTGTGCTGTGCCCGGCGCCCCTCTTAGCTTGGCGCTCTAGGCGGCCGCCTGAGTGTCCTCTATGGTAGCACCGGCCCTGACTCTGAGCCAAAGCAGCGAATGAGCAAAAGTTCTTATCCACCCTGCCAAACAAGTAAAGGTAAATATTACCCAAGACCGTCCACATTATCTAAGGTAGAAAAGCACACAAGCACCTCTCCTGCTCTCTGTTCTTGTGGCAAATTTATTATTATTATTATTATTATTATTATTATTATTATTATTATTATTATTCCTCTGGAAACGTGTTATCAAGGATTCGGTCCAAGATGAAACATGGAATGACAGATGTCTCCAAAGGAGCAACATTCCTATCATCAGAATAAGTTGTCCCAGATTCATCTCTCACCAAATCTCCAGCAAACGAAAACCAAGTGAGAGGCAATTGAGGAGATTATCAGCAATGAGTCAGGTCATGAATGCTGATGCTATCAGCCAAAAGAACTTCTGAACTCCTCCTTAAGATTTGATGCAAAGTTCCCCGTAATTCAATACTTGCTTGCTTTGTTGTGTGAGGGACTGGAGGACGTGAGCTGAATTCATCGCCCGAAATAGTTTAATCCTCTTTTCTTTTTCTGTTCTGTTCTTATCTTCTCTAGTCCACCTAAATTGGTGATGCACCATCAAATATTGGTTTGGTTAGTTCAAATCAATATACAACAATAAAAGCCACCTATAGTCCATTTGACCTATGAATGTGCAACCCCTCACTAAAAACGCCCCACAACCTTATCCTAGGAATGGATGATAGATTGTTTTTTCACTGTGCATTTTAATGTAAATATACTAAATTTGCACGTTTGAACCACTAGGCGAAACAAAACTCAGCTACCCTTTGGAGTTCTCACTCCTCCAAATTTTGCAGTTGGATTCTCCAGTTATTTAGTTATTTATTTATTTATTACATTTCTATACCGCCCAATAGCCGAAGCTCTCTGGGTGGTTCACAAAAATTACAACCAATATGAAACAACCAACAGGTTAAAAGCACAAATACAAAATACAGTATAAAAAGCACAACCAGGATAAAACCACGCAGCAAAATGGATATAAGATTAAAATACAGAGTTAGAACAGTAAAATTTAAATTTAAGTTAAAATTAAGTGTTAAAATACTGAGAGAATAAAAAGGTCTTCAGCTGGCGATGAAAGGAGTATTATTATTATTATTATTTATTTATATAGCACCATCGATGTACATGGTGCTGTACAGATAACACAGTAAATAGCAAGACCCTGCCGCATAGGCTTACAATCTAATAAAGTTGTAGTAAACAATAAGAAGGGAAAGAGAATGCAAACAGGCACAGGGAAGTGTAAACAGGCACCGGGAAGGGTGAAGCTAACAGTAAAGAGTCAGAACAAACTCAAAGTTTAAAAGCTATAGGGAAAAGAAAAGTTTTTAGCTGTGTTTTAAAAGCTGTGATTGAGTTGGTAGTTCTCAGGTGTTCTGGAAGAGCATTCCAGGCATGAGGGGCAGCAGAGGAAAATGGACGAAGCCGAGCAAGGGAAGTAGAGACCCTTGGGCAGGCAAGAAGCATGGCATCAGAGGAGCGAAGAGCACGAGCGGGGCAATAGTGTGAGATGAGAGAGGAGAGATAGGCAGGAGCTAGACCGTGAAGAGCTTTGAAGGTCAACAGGAGAAGTTTATATTGGATTCTGGAGGCGGACCTCTCTGGGGAGCTCATTCCACAACCGGGGTGCCACAGCGGAGAAAGCCCTCCTCTTAGTAGCCACCTGCCTCACTTCCTTTGGCAGGGGCTCACGGAGAAGGGCCCCTGTAGATGATCTTAAAGTCCAGGCAGGTACATATGGGAGGAGGCGTTCCTCCAAACCGTTTAGGGCTTTAAATGTCAATCCCAGCACTTTGAATCGGGCCCGGACCTGGACTGGCAGCCAATGAAGCTGTAAAAGGACTGGCGTAATGTGATCTCGCCGGCCAGTCCCTGTTAGTAAACGTGCTGCCCTGTTTTGTACCAGCTGAAGCTTCCGGACCGTTTTCAAAGGCAGCCCCACGTATAACGCATTGCAGTAATCCGAACAAGAGGTTATCAGAGCATGGATAACTGTAGCTAGGCTATCTCTGTCCAGATAAGGGTGTAGTTGGTATATCAATCTAAGCTGATAAAAGGTGCTCTTTGAGACTATTTGTTAAAATAGTCAGGTAGATTGCAGGTAAAAACACCCAACCCCAGTCTCTGAATTTGGCATGTGGGTTAGCTGCTCTTATATGAACTTTTAGCTCAATGTCCCTGATGTGCTGATTTATGTCCTCTTTAGTCTTTGTATGGCTCAGGGCCAGAATGGCAGTTTGCGAGGGAACCAAATTACTCAATTTCTCATCCATAGCTCATTTCCATTTGGACTGAAGTACATCACTTAATGTCAAAGGAGCCAAACCTCAAGGGGCGAATAACAGTTTTGGCCAAAGGTTTGACTTATATATCAAAACCTGGGCTTCAATTGAGATTTGGCCTGTCTCTAGACCTAGGAGCACATTAGGCACCAAGCTTGGAAGACCAAGGCGATTTGTCAGGAAGAAACACACAGGCCTTTGCTAGACCATGGGTTAGCCTGGTGAGAGCCCTGGGCTCACCCCTGTGCGTCCAGATGCAATACTCTGAACATGCTCCAGCTTGTCTGCGTCCTTCTTGAATTGTGGAGCCCAGAACTGGACGTAATACTCTAGATGAGGCCTAACCAGGGCCGAATAGAGAGGAACCAGTACCTCACGTGATTTGGAAGCTCTACTTCTATTAATGCAGCCCAAAATAGCATTTGCCTTTCTTGCAGCCATATCGCACTGTTGGCTCATATTCAGCTTGCGATCTACAACAATTCCAAGATCCTTCTCCTTCTCCTTCTCCTTCTCCTTCTCCTTCTCCTTCTTCTTCCTTCTCCTTCTCCTTCTCCTTCCCCTTCTCCTTCTCCTTCTCCTTCTCCTTCTCCTTCCCCTTCCCCTTCCCCTTCCCCTTCCCCTTCTCCTTCTCCTTCTCCTTCTCCTTCTCCTTCTCCTTCTCCTTCTTCTTCCTTCTCCTTCTCCTTCTCCTTCCCCTTCTTCTTCTCCTTCTCCTTCTCATTCTCCTTCCCCTTCTTCTTCTCCTTCTCCTTCTCATTCTCCTCCTCCTTCTCCTTCCTTCTCCTTCTCCTTCTCCTTCTCCTTCTCCTTCTCCTTCTCCTTCTCTTTCTCTTTCTCCTCCTCCTCCTCCTCCTCCTCCTCCACCACCACCTTCTCCTTCCTTCTCCTTCTCCTTCTCCTTCTCCTTCTCCTTCTCCTTCTCCTTCTCCTTCTCCTTCTCCTTCTCCTTCTCCTTCTCCTTCTCCTTCTCCTTCTCCTTCTTCTTCTTCTTCTTCTTCCCTTTTGGAAATATAACAACAGGGTGAACAAACAAATATGACCACAGCATAATAACCATCCAACTCATATTATCATCTAGATCTACACAATCAGTTGGGTTATCAATCAATGTAATTTATTAACTGTTCCAAAACTTTAACCCGTTTCAATTGTTACTCAAACTAAGCAGAATACCTCCCTCCCAGAAGATCTCTGACTTAATTGAATATTAGCTAAGTCCAATTCCTGGCCATGCCTATTCTAATGGGCCTTTTGTATTCTAGTCTTGTTTAGTATCCTAGAAGCTTGACGGTGGTCCAAGAGACACCTTCTTCCAAGAAATCCACACTTCCTCATGCTGAAACCTCACAAAAGCCTCTGACAGGATTCTCAGTGGTTAGGGCAACCCCTGTCTCCCGACGATGCTTTACTTTGTGGCAGGCAATTTAGTTATTTATTTATTTATTACATTTCTATACCGCCCAATAGCCGAAGCTCTCTGGGTGGTTCACAAAAATTACAACCAATATGAAACAACCAACAGGTTAAAAGCACAAATACAAAATACAGTATAAAAAGCACAACCAGGATAAAACCACGCAGCAAAATGGATATAAGATTAAAATACAAAGTTAAAATTAAGTGTTAAAATACTGAGAGAATAAAAAGTTCTTCAGTTGGCGACAAAAAGAGTACAGTGTATTATTATTATTATTATTTATTTATATAGCACCATCAATGTGGACCTCTCTGGGAAGCTCATTCCACAACCGGGGTGCCACAGCGGAGAAAGCCCTCCTCCTAGTAGCCACCTGCCTCACTTCCTTTGGCAGGGCCTCACGGAGAAGGGCCCCTGTAGATGATCTTAAGGTCTGGGCAGGTACATATGGGAGGAGGCATTCCTTCAAGTAACCTGGCCCCAAACCGTTTAGGGCTTTAAATGTCAATACCAGCCCTTTGAATCGGGCCCAAACCTGGACTGGCAGCCAATGAAACTGAAAAAGGACTAGTGTAATGTGATCTCGCCGGCCAGTCCCTGTTAGTAACTGTGCTGCCCTGTTTTGTACCAGCTGAAGCTTCTGGACCGTTTTCAAAGGCAGCCCCACGTATAACGCATTGCAGTAATCCGAACGAGAGGTTATCAGAGCATGGATCACTGTAGCAAGGCTATCTCTGTCCAGATAAGGGCATAGTTGGTATATCAACCTAAGCTGATAAAAGGTGCTCGTTGCCACTGAGTTCACCTGTGCCTCAAGTGACGGTTCTGGATCCAAGAGCACCCCCAAACTTTAGGGGGAGTGCAACCCTGTCCAGGACAGGGCAAACATCACCTGCATAATAATAGTATGCAAGTTCTCTACCCTCTATTTTTGGGGAGAGAAATTGGAGGGACAATTTCACTGAATTTCTCCAGGGGGAGGAGAAACGCTCCCACCATTTCTCACAGGTAGGCATCACCATTGGCAAGGGTTGTAGAACAGCTTCTTTTCTTTTTTTCTAAGGGAGTTTGTTTGTTTTGCACTGCAAATACAACAGGCTACAGATCAACGGCGTTGTCAGCCTGGCTCCCATTTTGCATCCTCCAAAATGCCCCATTTACTTAGCATCACTACAGGGCATTGCAGGGAGGGAATGCAGCCATCCCCAAAAAGAACGGTAAAGGAATTATGGAGAAAATTCTGCAAAGTGTCATTTTATTTCTGGAAGAGAAGAAAAGAAAATTCTCAAGAGTTTCTTGAAAGTTCTCTTTCCCCATGAAAAGAGATTCCATTTTTTTTTTTGCCTCCTTCAAAGGGAATTTTATGATTTATTTTGAATGTGTATTCATGGAGTTTTTGACCTTAACTAATAACTTGCACTGGCTGCCTGTATGTTTCTGAGCCCAATTCAAGGTGCTGGTTTTAACCTACAAAGCCTTACATGGCTTGGGACAACAATACCTGACGGAACGCCTTTCCCGGCACGAACCTACCTGAACACTATGTTCAACATCTAAGGTCCTCCTCCGGGTGCCTACTCCGAGGGAAGCTCAGAGGGTGGCAACAAGAGAGACGGCCTTCTCTGTGGTGGCCCCCAACTGTGGAACAATCTCCCCAACAAGGCCCGCCTGGTGCTGACATCATCATCTTTTCAGTGCCAGGTCAAGACTTTTCTCTTCTCCCAGGCATTTAGCAATATGTAATGACTGTGGGTCTGTTTTTTGGCTCATTGTTTTTAAAGTTGTTATAGTGGTTTTAAATGTATGTGTATTTTGCTTGTTTTTGTGATTTTTAATCTTCGTATATATTTTTAAGCGTTTTTATCTTATGTGAACTGCCCAGAGAGCTTCAGCTACGGGGCGGTATAAAAATGCAATAAATAATAATAATAATAATAACAACAACAACAACTGTGAGGAGGCTATTCTCTCTCTCTCTCTCTCTCTCTGTGCCTTGGACTGCAAGAAGATCAAACCAGGCCATACTCCAGGAAATAAAGCCAGACTGCTCACTTGAGGGAATGGTATTAAAGGCAAAACTGAAGTACTTTGGCCACATAATGAGAAGACAGGACACCCTGGAGAAGAGGCTGATGCTAGGGAAAGTGGAAGGCAAAAGGAAGAGGGGCTGACCAAGGGCAAGATGGAGGGATGATATTCTGGAGGTGACAGACTTGACCTTGGGGGAGCTGGGGGTGGCAACGGCCGACAGAAAGCTCTGGCATGGGCTGGTCCATGAAGTCACGAAGAGTCGGAAGCGACTGAACGAATAAACAACAACAACATATATAATACATCTCACCATTGCTCTACAGTCTCCCAAACTGCCTGCACTTCCTGACCTAAAAAGGAATCAATTCAAGATGTCTTCCTCATGACAGGAAGTTCAGGAGGTCAAGAAGGCTACAGGCTGTCCGAGAAACGACTATATGATAAAAGTCTGGACACTCACACACCGTCATCCCATAAGTAGGATAAGCACAAGAACCCTTCACCAAACCCATGAGAATTTCTCTGAAATTTCTTCTCGTTCTTTTTTATCAAATTGAATGAGAATGGTTGAAATTTTCATGGGAGAAATTTTCAGCACAGCACTAAAAAAAAAAACACAACATGCATGGAACTGCCTCTCCATTTTTCTCACAAGAGCTGGTTCATTCACCAACGTTCTGTTCTTGGCATCTTCCCTTTCAGCCAATGGAAATGGTTGTGAACATTCCATAGCTTCTATCTATGTAGCTATTGGGTTTTGGAGGAGATACTGGTAGGAAGGTGGTTACAGCTGACAAGCATGCAACAGGCTGGAGAACAACACAAGTTCGACTGCTATCCATTTACCTATGGAATGTATGTAATCCACCTTTCCATTGATAAAAAGCCGACAATTTAGAAGTTCATAATGGATTAAACAAAGTCAAATGAACTGAAAATACAGATGACAAAGAAGCAGAAGCAGAAGCAGAAGAAGAAGAAGCAGCTCCATAGGAAGAAGTTCTGTTTAGCATTGGCTAGAGTTTTGGACTGTGATTTGGGAGATCCAGGTTCTACTCCTCACTCAGCCATGAAGCTTACTTTGGGCCAGTCACTGACTCTAACCTTGATTAAGAGCATCATAAAAGCAAGGTGGGGGGAAGGGGGCAGGATATAAATGTAGATGATGATGATGATGATGATGATGATGATGATAATTAAATAAATAATAAAGAAACATAAAAGCCCTTGTTATTGGATAAAAGCACAGGAAGTAAGACAGCCTAAATGATTATAATGACGGTGTCTAGGAAGGGAGTTTCAAAGCTGCTCTAGAGTGATGGCATTTGGGCATTATAGGAAGGTGTGAAGCCCGTCTACGTGTGTGTGAGAAAGAGAGAGAGAAGAATGAGGGTGTGCCCATTCAATGTAATGTCAGACGCTTGTGTCTAATGCGACCCTTCAGTTTCATCTCACCTCTTCAATCAAGCCACAACCCCTCTGGCCAATTCATCTTTCCTTCCTGTCAGGAGGATCATCAGTCTGTCTTTCATCCTCACCACTGCCTCCCTGTCAATCACCACCAGCGAGAGACGGGGTCTGTCCATTTCAGGTTCTCCGCTTCTCATTTTTCCATTCTTAAATCCAGTTCATCTCACACACTGAGAATGTCCCCAGTTTGTACGTCAGTTCGTTAAAAAAAGAAATTACCCGATGACTCACATGCATTTTCGTGCACATCTTTGTAGGCATATTTTGCCTACTATACACTTTTTTTTTTCAAGTGGCTTTCCCAACATAATGTATACTGGGACATCATGTTCTCTGATATACACATTTTTGTATGTGTGTTGATGTCGGTGTTGCTTTAGAGAACTCCATTGCAAAATTCTGAAAAGGTGTGGATTTTGAAAGATAACTAAGTTTTGGTTTGTGTAGTATTTTGAGGGGGGAAATAGGTACATGAACAGAATAAATCTCTCCCCCATCCTTAGTCTCTACATAGAATCATAGAATAGCAGAGTTGGAAGGGGCCTACAAGGCCATCGAGTCCAATCCCCCTGCTCAATGCAGGAATCCACCCTAAAGCATCCCTGACAGATGCTTGTCCAGCTGCCTCTTGAATGCCTCTAGTGTGGGAGAGCCCACCACCTCCCTAGGTCACTGGTTCCATTGTCGTACTGTTCTAACAGTCAGGACGTTTTGTACATCCCTGTTAAGGAATGGTACTTAGGAAGGTATCTGGACCTTCCTCCTGTTTGTGGTGAACTGAAGAACATAGAATCCTAGGATAGCAGAGTTGGAAGGGGCCTATAAGGCCATCGAGTCCAAACCCCTGCTCAATGCAGGAATCCACCTTAAAGCATCCCTGGCAGATGTCTGTCCAGCTGCCTCTTGAAGGCCTCTAGTGTGGGAGAGAGCTCATTAAGACAACCCAGGCCTTGCTGTATAA
Source organism: Elgaria multicarinata webbii (assembly GCF_023053635.1). NCBI lineage: Eukaryota > Metazoa > Chordata > Lepidosauria > Squamata > Anguidae > Elgaria > Elgaria multicarinata. Next base: position 6,972,707 of record NC_086191.1, on the reverse strand, counting down.
GGCCCTAGGTTTAGTCTGTGGAAGAGACAGACATATTATCTACCATCCTAGGTAAGAGGTGTCTTCTTATGCCCCATGGGGGATTCCTTGTTGTTGTTGTTTGCCAGTGATCCTAATGCTTCTCTTGTGGCTAGAAATGGCCCAATAGATTTCTCTGCCTGATGCAGAAACCCTGCCTGGTCCCCTCCCACAGTCATCAAAATTTATCTAATGACTGACCCCATAGTTGAGAGTTTGTTGTCCCTGAGTGGCATCCCCAAACCTGCCACCAGAAGCAGGAGGCTTCTTTGCCATGCCTAAGAGTAGGGCCGGTCCCAACGGTGGCACCTCCAACTCTTTCTCCAGCCAAAGGTCTATTGCAAATGCATTGCAAGAGGTGTCAGCAAAGCACGATGTGTTTAGACAACTTTCCCCAACCTGATGCCCTCGAGATGTTTTGGACTTCAACTCCCATCAAACCCAGCCAAGGGTCAAGAATGCTTGGAGCTGTAACCCCAAATGCCTGGAGGGCACTAGGTTAGGGAAGGCTGTGTGAAGCCTTCCTTTTGTGCTCCATTGGTCCAGTCGTTGGTCCAACAAGTCCATCTAGGTTAATATGGTCTGCTCTGACTGGCAGCTGCCCCCAGGGTCTCAGCCATTAACAACAACCATAAGATGTTAATGCTCATTTTAAAAGCTCCCTATCCCTTCCTGCATAAGAACATAAGAAGTTCATAGCTGGATCAGACCAAGGGTCCATCTAGTCCAGCACTCTGTTCACACAGTGGCCAACCAGCTGTTGACACACAAGCAGGACATGGACATGATAATCCACCTTGGGCTCCTTGAAAGAGGAAAAAAATGTGGAATATTAATGTAATTATCATCATCATCATCATCATCATCATCATTATCATCATCCTGCACTGAGCAGGGGGTTGGACTCGATGGCCTTATAGGCTCCTTCCAACTCTACTATTCTATGATTCTATGGCCATCATCATAATATGGAGGAGGAGGAAGAGGAGGTCATGAAGATTTTTTCCAGGTTTGCTCCCAACATTTCATACTTTGAGGCGTATTGCTTCTGCTTAACGAGGCTCAAATTTAGCCATCATGGTCAATAACCCCGGAAAAACCAGCTTCCATGAACTTGTCTTAAAGTCATCTAAGCAGACAGGTGTCATCACCAAAACAATGGTCTGCCTACATTCTGGAATAATTCATCCGGTTATCAGTCCTAATCCCAAACACCCATCCGCTTTATTGGATGACTCATATTTCCAGGGGGGAAAACAACCACATTGTAAACGTGTATTTACTACATAGATACTAATGCTAGCAGCAGTCTTACTATGAATATGACTAGATTTAGTAGCAACACTGTGGAGTTGTTTTAGGGAGATTCTATTCCAATTCTTTGGAATTCTCCCAAAATTCTAGGGAGAAAAGTTCTCCCATTGTAAAATATATTTCCTTTGAAATCATTAGTAGTGGAAGCATGACTACTACTAGTAGCACTAGTATATTACTACTAGTCTTAGTAGCAGATGCATGAAACTAAGTGTTAGGTGTGGGCAAATTAGCAATGTTGAATATTGCCTAGGGTGACCATATGAAAAGCAGGACAGGGCTCCTGTATCTTTAACTGTTGCATAGAAAAGGGAATTTCAGCAGGTGTCATTTGCATGCAGCACCTGGTGAAATTCCCTCTACATCACAACAGTTAAAGCTGCAGGAGCTATACTAGAATGACCAGATTTTAAATAGGGCAGGACACCTGCACTTTTAACTGTTGTGATGAAGAGGGAATTTCACCAGGTTCTCCATATATACAAATGACACCTGCTGAGATTCCCTTTTCAATGCAACTGTTAAAGATACAGGAGCCCGGTCCTCCTTTTCATAGGGTCACCCTAATATTGCCAAGATTCTTTGAACAACAGTTTGCTGCTCATTTTGCACAAACAGGAACCTTATTCAACACAAACAAGAATTGTGCATGGAAATTGTTGAAAATTCCCCAAATTTGCACAAATCCCACCCATCGATTAAACCAGGGCTGATTCAGTCTATGGGGAAAATTTGTACAAATCAAACAGGGACAGTTGCATAAATCAAACACAGGCACATCTTTGGCACCCTTGTTTGCAATCCAAATTGTGTTTGGGGTTGTCAACATGGTTGTGAGCAAAAAACTAATTGCCTAGTTGCAAACTAGGAATACCACTCTTTAAAAGGGGGGGGGGACAGAACCTTGATTAACAAACTAGGTAAAAGTGGGCTAGATGGAACAACTACTAGGTGGATTCATAGTTGGCTACAGAATCGGATTCAAAGAGTGCTTATGAACAGTACCTTCTCAAACTGGGGAGGTAATGTGTGGGGTACCACAGGGCTCAGTGCTGGGCCAATACTCTTCAACATTTTTGTTAATGATTTGGACGAGGAGGTGCACGGATGAGGAGGTGCAGATTTGTGCAGACACAAATGTCTGCACAAATTGGACAAGGAGGTGCAGACACAAAATTGGATGGGATAGCTAATTACACTGGAAGACAGAAACAAATTTCAAAGTGATCTTGATAGGCTGGAGTGCTGGGCTGAAAACAACAGAATGAAATTTAATAGGGATAAATGCCAAGTTCTACATCTAGGAAATAGAAACCAAATGTACAGTTACAAGATGGGGGATACTTGGCTCAGCAATACTACAAACGAGAAGGAGCTTGGAGTTGTTGTAGATCGCAAGCTGAATATGAGCCAACAATGTGATGTGGCTGCAAAAAAAAGCAAATGCTATTTTGGGCTGCATTAATAGAAGTATAGCTTCCAAACAGTTACCTTGGGAGGTTGTGGGCTCTCCCACACTAGAGGCATTCAAGAGGCAGCTGGACAAGCATCTGTCGGGGATGCTTTAGGGTGGATTCCTGCACTGAGCGGGGGGTTGGACTCGATGGCCTTATAGGCCCCTTCCAACTCTACGATTCTATGATTCTATGTTATCAATCAGGCAGTTCACTTCAGTATATTTATGGCTGCTTAGGGTGACCATATGAAAAGGAGGACAGGTCTCCCGTATCTTTAACAGTTGTAGAAAAAAGGAAATTTTAGCAGGTGTCATTTGTATGCAAGCAACACCTGGTGAAATTCCCTCTTCATCACAATTGTTAAAGCTGCAGGAGACCTGTCCTGTTTTGTATCTGGTCACTCTATTATAGTTTCTGCAGCTTTAACTTGGGATGAAGAGGGAATTTCACCAGGTGCTGTATGCATATAAATAACACCTGCTGAAATTCCCTTTTCTATACAACTGTTAAAGAAATTCCCTGTTCTATACAACTGTCCTCCTCTATATATAGTCTCCCTACAGCTGCTGCAAAGACGAATGAACATGGCAGAATACTTTTTTTTTTTAATTTCAGGAAGACGGAAACCCCATTCCTTCTTTTCCATGTCGAAGCGCCATTTTGGATGATGACATGGAACCATCAAAAGCAAAACAACAGCAGATTTCAAAGCCATGAGTCATAGACTGTTTTGCCGAGATGGGTGGGTGGGTAGTTGCTCTAAAGATGAGTTTATTTAATTGTGCTGCTTTACTTATTTTGGCCTTAGGGGTGGGGTGGGGGGAAAATCCCATGAAAGCGGTGATTACAGTAATGACAAGAATGTGCTGATGCCCAAGATTTGGCTTGTGCTTTTGAATCACGCTGGGAAGTAATATTTGTTCTAAAGGAGAGATTCCCTTCCTCCCATCCTTCTGGGTATCCTTGTCCCTGTTTCTTCTGCCATTGTAGCTCCAAATATTTCCCACTGCTATTACAGAGAGGCTGGGCAAATCTGCTGATGAAGCACCTTGGTGCTGGCATTTCAGGAGGCCTCTGGGAAAGTTCTGGGTCTTTTTAGAAACCTGAATTCATAGAAATCCATCTCCATTAGTAGGGAAGGGTCAAGTTCTTTTGATGATTATCATCATCAACGACAACAACATCTCATTGCTATATCACCTCCCTAGACCAGGAACTGCCACCAGAACCACTGGTTCTTGAGTCTTGGGGGAAGAGCATCCCTGTCAGGAGAAACGGTCTCTGACTCGGAGGGAGAGGCTGACCAATCCCCTGACCCCTGGGAATGCCTTTGCCTCAAGTGACAGGCTTGTAGGGCTCTTATGCAAAGGAGTGCTTGCTTCCCCAGAAAAGGTCTCCTCAGGAGAAAGTGACTCCTCATGAACAGGGCTCTGGAAAGAGATCTGATGACTGCAGCTGAGCTCTGGGTGGGGCTCAGCAGGCTTTGGGCTTAAAGGCCCTCAGCAGAAACCTAGCCAATGTTGGAATAATTTGGTCTATCGCTGCTCTACAGTGTAGCTTGCCTCCTGATCTAGCTCTTGTGATTGATGCTCTGGTTCCAGGTATTTCAGGGAGTTTGGCAACCCAGCATCTGAAGTGCATAAAGAACTGGCCTGATTTACTGTGTTTGACGTCTGGCCTGCTATTGTGGCCACTCTTGTTGCTTCTTGCTTTTAGACCTTTTTGGTGAAGCACCCGTAGGCTTGAGTGTTTGTGGACTCCACTGCATTTAGAGTTTGCTAAAGCCAAAGAAGGGCAGGTTTTGGGGCAGCGATCACAAAAGCGAATAGGAATCAGGCAGGAGTTGAGCGGCAACATGGTGTTTGGAGAACTCTAGCAATCTCAGACGTTGCTCCTTTCTCCATCTCAAAACAGTAGGCTAGGCCAGCTAAGTGAAGGGGGTAGTGGTGGCAATGGGGAGGGGCTGTTTGGAGTCATTCAGAGCAAATGGTGGTGCCAGCTATTTGGTGACCCCTGGACAAAAAAGTAAGAGCCTTGCTGGATCAGACTGCTGGTACATCTAATCCAGCACTCAGTTCTCACAGTGGCCAATGTGCTGTTGACCAGGGACCAGTGAAGCAGGATTTGGTGCAACAGCACCCTCCCGCCCATGTTCCCCAGCAACTGGTGCACACAGGCTCACTGCCTCTGATACTGGCGGTTGCACTTAGCCATCAGGGCTAGTAGCCATTGATGGCCTCCTCCTCCAGGAATTTATCCAACCCCAAATTGGTGGCCTTCACTGCATGTTGTGGTAGCGCATTCTGCTGTGGAACTATGTGCTGTGTAAAGGAGTAAACCCTACCTGAGCCCTCTGCCTCAGTGAGGCTGCTTGCACACCCGAGTTGTCACCAGCACGCTGGTGGTCCTCAACCTTCTCTCTCTCTCACCATTCCTCTCTCATCATGCCTACTACTTGCTTAATTGAGCAATAGGCAGAGAGCCATTGCGCAAGTAGGGTGTGGAATTTCCTGCTCTTCTTTCTCACTGCGATTGTTGTCTGGGCTGCAGCAAGAGGTAGACCAAAAAATTAAATAAAAACATTGTAATGGTAAGGAGCAGGGGCAACTGCAAGGATTCTTGTTGGTTGGCCCTACTGGAGTGTAGGCCCTTAACAGGTGCCCAGTTATGCCTGCTCTTGACACTAGTCCTGATAGGGAGCCTTCTCCTTCTCTTTATTGGTATCCCACCTTTTGCTCAATACTGGGCAAAAGTATTGGGCCCAGTGCTCTTCAACATTTTTATTAATGATTTGGATGAGGAGGTGCAGGGAACATTGATCGAATTTGCAGATGACACAAAATTGGGTGGGATAGCTAATACCCTGGAAGACAGAAACAAACTTCAAAGTGATCTTGATAGGCTGGAGTGCTGGGCTGAAAACAACAGGATGAAATTGAATAGGGATAAATGCCAAGTTCTACACCTAGGAAATAGAAACCAAAGGCACAGTTACAAGATGGGGGATACTTGGCTCAGCAATACTACAAACGAGAAGGAGCTTGGAATTGTTGTAGATCGCAAGCTGAATATGAGCCAACAGTGCGATACGGCTGCAAGAAAGGCAAATGCTATTTTGGGCTGCATTAATAGAAGTATAGTTTCCAAATCACGTGAGGTACTGGTTCCTCTCTATTCAGCCCTGGTTAGGCCTCATCTAGAGTATTGCTTCCAGTTCTGGGCTCCACAATTCAAGAAGGACGCAGACAAGCTGGAGCATGCGCAGAGGAGGGCAACCAGGATGACCAGGGGTCTGGAAACAAAGCCCTATGAAGAGAGACTGAAAGAACTGGGCATGTTTAGCCTGGAGAAGAGAAGATTGAGGGGAGACATGATAGCACTCTTCAAATACTTAAAAGGTTGTCACACAGAGGAGGGCCAGGATCTCTTCTCGATCCTCCCAGAGTGCAGGACACGGAATAACGGGCTCAAGTTAAAGGAAGCCAGATTCCAGCTGGACATCAGGAAAAACTTCCTGACTGTTAGAGCAGTACTACAATGGAATCAGTTACCTAGGGAGGTTGTGGTCTCTCCCACACTAGAGGCCTTCAAGAGGTAGCTGGACAAGCAGCTGTCAGGGATGCTTTAGGGTGGATTCCTGCGTTGAGCAGGGGGTTGGACTCGATGGCCTTGTAGGCCCCTTCCAACTCTGCGATTCTATGATTCTATTCTACTGGGCCTCAAGGTGGCCTTACAAAATTTAAAACATATGTTCAAAAAGAAGAAGGCAGTAGTGTGAATGATCCAATATATATATATACAAAATGCCCAAAGCACACAACTACGCAATATACATACAGTGATGAATAGTAACAAATAACCTCATTTATTTACAATTTATAACTGATGCAGAACACCTGCACGGTCATTAATTGCCAACTACCATTTGCCCAGCAAAACTGTGCAAGAGAAGTGCTCCTAAATAGTAGTCATTTTACAATAATTATTATTATTTCCATGTATAGTATACAAAATCACAGTCACAATTACTTAACATGACACAGTGCTGGTTATGACATCAGATAATACCCTTTTAAACATATTTTTTTATAATAGAAGGTTATATTTGTTATTTTCTTGTTCTTATATGCATTGTAAAACTTTATGAGAGGTCTCTGTGGTTTATTATTCCTGTTTGTGCGAGAGTTTCATCAGAACGAATGCTGAAACGGATAAGATAAGATAATTTGTTGGAGAAGATACACTGTCACCACAGAAAAATCTATCAACTTAAGTTATGAGCACGTAGTTCCAACCAAGTTTGTCACTCACCCATGACGACTCGGATGTAAACCATAACGTTATTGTGTGGTAAACATCTCCAAACCTTATTAGGGGTTAACATCTCCAGAATGAAAAGCTGTGAAAACCCTTACATATATCCATTTAGAGGGAAAAGTCCTAATGTTAAGATTAAGAGAAGTCAAACTCGCACATTATCTTACCAGCTGGACTGCCTGAAGCCTAGAAAATACACAAATGGCAGCTGAGCACAATTGTGTCTGTAACAGTTGTCCTTATCAGTGAAAAATTACGGCTTAATTGGCAATTAACTTTAGCCTGCCAAAAAGACAGAATAGTTTATATTGGCATTGAGGTAGGGTGACCATATTTGGGAAACCAAAAAAGAGGACACCTAGTGTGTGTGTGGGGAAGCAGCTTTCTGAGTCCTGCAGAAAGTACGTTATTCCCCCGCCACCTTAAAGAATCCGATTGGAGTGGAGGAGGGGAAAGGATTTCATTCTGCACCACCACCATCCACTCCAATTGGGGCCTTTTCTATAATGTCCACGAATGACCCACTTTCCCCTTTAAGACCTCAATTGGAGCTCGGGGTGGGGGAATGATGTGCCTCAAGAAAGCATGTCATTCCCTCCTGCCATGCTAATGGCAGCCTTAAAGAGGAAGGTGTGTCATTCCAGGACATTATTGAAAATTATAGAAAATCCCCCCTGACACCATGGAAAGAACAAAAACCAGGACAAATCCGGGGAAATCCTGACAGTTGGTCACCCTAATTGAGGCCTCGTGGGTGAGTTCAATTTAGACGGAAAATCCACTCCGCCTCCTTTTTATGTAATAATACATCGTAATTACTCCAAATATGTTGGTGAGTTCTGTCTATAACTAAAAATTTAAAGTCATCATACTTATGTGATTGTTCCATAAAGTGTTGCACCATAGGGGCTTCAACAATTTTGTTCTTTTTTATTTTGGAAAGATGCTTGATAATTCTGGTCTGAATGCTCCGTGTGGTTTTGCCCACATATAAAAGATTCCGTGTGCAAATAATGATGCAAATGTAGAACAGTTTGAAAAGTGCTGCAAATGAAAGGTCTGATTGGTCTCAGGATGATGAAATTCTTTCGTTTGTATGCTAAGAGGACAAACAGTTCATCCCCCGCATTTAAAATGACCTTGGATGTTGTTTAAAAGTTTTCTTAGTGTTCTATTATCTGAATGTATTAGATGATCAGGTAAATTTCTACTTTTTTAAAGACCTATTTGTGGTGGATTGGTGCATCCTGGCATATACATTTTAAAATCTATGAAAAGAAATATACAAAAAACCCTCAAATATATTACAATATTAAAACATTAAACATTTAAAATACACAACAATTTTACGAGTCCTTAACATAGACAGAGGCCCAGATTATTTGCTAAAGGCCAGCTGGAACAAGGAAGTTTTTGCCTGCTTCTGAAAGCACATGTTTTAACAGGGTAATTTGTTTTTAACAGACCCAAGAGTAGCTGTTTTTATAAGGATACTGTGTTTTTTATGCTTTTTAAGTTTTTAAACTTTGTATATTTGTTTTAATGGTTACTGTTTTAAACTTTTGTAAACCGCCAAGAGATCTTTGGCTATGGGGTGGTACGTAAATGCAATAAATAAATAAATGAATAATCAACGAGGGAACCAGTCTAGCTTCCCGGGAAGAGAGTTCCAAAGCACCGGAGCAGCCACCGAGAAGGCCCTGTCCCATGTTCCCACCAAGCGCGCCTGTGAAGATGGCGGGACTGAAAGAAGGGCTTCTCCAGAAGATCTCAAAGCACGGGCAGGCTCATAAGGGAGAATACGGTCTTTCAAATAACCTGGACCCGAGCCATATAGGGCTTTATAGGTCATAACCAGCACTTTGAACTGTGTCTGGAAACAGACTGGAAGCTAGGGGAGTTGTCTGCTGTTCCCTGTCCTGATGATGTCATTAGTAGCTGAATTGGACTGTCTCATTTGATCTATTTTTCCTAGGAGAGTAAGTGAACTCTTTTGTTTTTTTGTGAACCCAGTTCTGAATGATTGGTGTCAGGAAGTAAGGAAACAAAACAGACAAACACACACACACACACACCAGTTTTGGAATATACTTTCCAGAAATCCTTTGCCTCAAGTTCAAGCAATGAGCCTCCAAAATGGAACTCCCCTAGAGCGTTTGTGTTTACATAGGAATGATCTTCATAAAGGAAGAGGCATCTGTCCATAACACTTAATATCTGATGCTAGACTTGCACAGCAAGACACGTGCGTTGCTTTCAGGATCTCCACTAATTGCCATTCCTGTTCTTTGTTCTGTCTGACTGAACCCTGGAAGCGGTTGCTCTTGATTTAGCAACTAGAAAAACATACCATGGAAACGTTCTCTAAGTAAGATGGTCATGATGAGGCTTTGGACACTTCTGCTAGCTCCAGGACATAGCAGCTCTCTATTTAAGGCAGTTGGCTACTGTTAGATTTGCGACAAGAAAAGCTGGGTTTTGAAACCTGCCTACATTATGCCAATGTTTGTGGATCTTATTTTGCATAATTGATTATGCTTCTCCTACTGAATGGAGCACTCAAACCCTCCCGTGTTACCACTGGCAATTGAATTCAGCAACTCTTTTAACACCACAAACATATCTTCATAATCAAGGTCTGGGGACTTGCCATCAGGCTGACAAAGAGTGCAGGACATGGAATAATGGGCTTAAGTTAAAGGAAGCCAGATTCCAACTGGACATCAGGAAAAACTTCCTGACTGTTAGAGCAGTATGACAATGGAATCAGTTACCTAGGGAGGTTGTGGGCTGTCCCACACTAGAGGCATTCAAGAGGCAGCTGGACAAGCATCTGTTGGGGATGTTTTAGGGTGGATTCCTGCATTGAGCAGGGGGTTGGACTCGATGGCCTTGTAGGCCCCTTCCAACTCTGCTATTCTATGATTCTATAAATGGTGTTCCCTTCCCAGGAGGGTTTTTCTCAGCCTGGTCTCTGGGTCTTGCTATCATTTTGTTACTCAACCAACAATGTTACCCTGATTCTTCTTTTTGCATATTTGATCAAAAGATAAAGGACCCATGCAGAGGGATTTATAGGGATGGTTCTACCACTGGAGAAGGGATGGGCAAAGCTATCAGTTTGACTTTCTTCCACATCTGTATTTTTTTAAAAGAAATCTCAAGTTCTTTCTCCTCTCGATATTGAGAATTCCATGAATTGGGTTATCAAAACCCAAACTCAAATGTTTACTCGTCATATCTGCGCTGGCCAAATTCAGCAGGTACACATATTTCCAGTGTGGAGAGGACCGCCTGCAGCGTAGGTGTTAAAGATGTGAAGCTTATCAGAAGGGAGAGATAGAAAGGCAGCAGCCCTAATTCTGGACTAACAAGTTTCAGTGCACAGGAAATCAAACCCAGCCTTTTAAGAGCATAGCACACAAAAGCTCTGAGATTGGATAGGTCTATAAGTTTTGCTTGCTTTCACATTACAAGTTTTTAAATCTCAAGCTCTTGTAGTCCTGAATACGGAGGACTTTTCCATTTATTTATTTGGGTGTGTCTGTGAGGGGAAAAAATACACCAAAGAGCATGGGTACAAAAGAGACAAGTTCTGCTGCTTAGAGAATTTGTATATTTTATTATTATTATTATTTATATCCAAAGGTGATCATTGTATATATATATATATTTATTATTTATATCCAAAGGTGCTCAACATTTCAGACTGATGGTCCTTCATCAGGAGCTGAAAAATGTTAATGAACTGCCAAAGAGCTACCGTAGTGCAAGATTTTTTTCGGATTGCAGTCTGCAGTTTATAATATTGTGGTTTTCAGCATTCTTATTTATTTGCAAATACTTATCAAAGTGAAACTGAAATGGAATTCTAAACCATCCCTATGGTTGGCACTGAACAGCTCCCAAGATGACCAAACTGTGCAGCAATGGTATCACTTAATGAATGTGTCAGGATAAGGCCTTTTCTCACTATTATGAAGGAAGGGGTTTTGCAGGGGAGAATGATCTCTGAGCCTTTGGCATCCTGTATGATAAGCTCCTGAGAAGATCCATCCTTGACTTCTGAAGGGTCTTGTAGAATCTCCTCAACCACTTCCTGTCTTGGCCATGGCTAGAGCATGAAGGTTAAATCAGGGTACTGCTATTCTTCAACATTACTAGAACCATAGAACAGTAGAGTTGGAAAGGGCCTATAAGGCCATCGAGTCCAATCCCCCGCTCAGTGCAGGAATCTACCCTAAAGCATACCTGACAGATGCTTGTCCAGCTGCCTCTTGAAGGCCTCTAGTGTGGGAGAGCCCACAACTTCCCTAGGTCACTGGTTCCATTGTCGTACTGCTCTAACAGTCAGGAAGTTTTTCCTGATGTCCAGCCAGAATCTCTCTTCCTGTAACTTGAGCCCATTATTCTGTGTCCTGCTCTCTGGAATGGTCGAGAAGAGATCCTGGCCCTCCTCTGCGTGAGAACAATTCAAGTATTTGAAGAGTGCTATCATGTCTCCCCTCAGCCTTCTCTTCTCCAGGCTAAACATGCCCAGTTCTTTCAGGCCATAGCTAGACCTAAGGTTTATCCCTGGATCGTCCAAGGGTCAAACTTGTTCATCTCGTTGACACACAGGGGATCCAGTGCTCAGGCAGGGACGAACCCTGGATTATCCCAGGATAAACCTTACGTCTAGCTGTGGCCTCAGTCTCTCTTCATAGGGCTTTGTTTCCAGACCCCTGATCATCCTCGTTGCCCTCCTCTGAACACACTACAGCACATGTATTTTGTGTGTGTGTGTGTGTGTATGTGTGTGTGATTTCCATATCATAAAGGTAAGATTTTGGCTTCATAAAACGTTGATCCAGAAGAGGTTCAATATTTCATTCCTGAAATATTAATTCCCTTAGACACTCCTTTTATATCAGTGACCCCACTCTGAACTATGTTACAAAGGCGAATCATTCATAGCCTATAAAATTAGCATTCGACTGTGCCTGGGAGAGTTTTGGACAAACTTGAAGGGATCTGAGATGTACATGTCACAGCAGTTCCACGTATATGGGTTGGGTCTCAAAGCATACTTTGAAAATCAGAAAGCAGGCCTGAGGGAAAACAGTGTTCCAAGGGAGATTGTGTTCCTGGATAAGCCAGCTGCTGCTAGTCAATTGAAAATGAAGCCCAAGTGTCTGGGAACAGGCAAATTTCAAAGCCCACAATTGCTGGAATCAGCACTGCGAAAACCAAGATGCATTCATTTCTCCTGATGCAATTAAAAGCCAACGAGAAGGGCGTTGAGCTGCAAGGTTGCCCTACATTAAAGCAGAGGGCTGGTATGAGAGCGGCAGGGAAGGTCCATTGTTGTAAACAGGGAGGAGGACAATTAAAGCAATTTAGGGACGGTGTGATGCATGCAACCAAATTAAAGCTGCATGAGCAGGAGGCGTTTCCTAGCTCCAAGGCAGCTGAACGGATTGTATAAGAGCTCTCCCGCCTCCGTTCTGCTCCAGCCATATCTGTTGAACCTCTGAGCAAAGCAGGTAAGTTCTGTTGATGTGATCGGAGCTCCTGAAATTTCAATTTGGGGTGTATTATTAATAATCATGTCATGTCGATACCGCCCCATAGCCTAAGCTCTCTGGGTGGTTTACAAATGATGTTTACTCTGAAGTAAGGCCAACTGTGTTGAGTGAGGCTTACTCCCAAGTAAGTGCATGCCTCTTAGACCTGAGGTCTGGGCATGCAGACACACCGAGAGTTGTTTGCCCCTAGGGAGGTTGTGGGCTCTCCCACACTAGAGGCCATCAAGAGGTAGCTGGACAACCATCTGTCAGGGATGCTTTAGGGTGGATTCCTGCCTTGAGCAGGGGGTTGGACTCGATGGCCTTGTAGGCCCCTTCCAACTCCGCGATTCTATGATTCTAACGGGTGGGGAAGCTGTCATGCCTCAGATGCTGTTGGACCTCACCTCTCATGACCCCTGATTATTGTCCATGAAGGTTGGAGCTGATGGAATGGAAGTCCATCAACATCTGAAGCACCATAGCTTAGTGGTAGAGAAGGTCTCAGGTATGATACCCAGGAGCTCCAGGTAGGGCTGGGAAAGGATCTTCTTTGAAATCCTGGAGAGCCATCACTGCTGGTCAGTGTCAGCAATACTGAGCTTGATGGAGCAAAGGAGACACTCAGTGTAAGACAGCTTCCAATTTCTATATCCCTGGCCACAGGTTCATCACCTTTGTAACTCAAAAATGCTTGAATGGTGAATTGGGCATGATAAAGTGTGTGTTGTGTGTGGGGGGGAGGGACTTTGGAACAGAAGGAAGGAAATAGAATGTGGAAAGCCATACTGTTGCCCTATCTATCTAAAAGTTGCCCATGTTGGTCCTACTTAGAGTAGAGAATGGGATTTAAGTTATTCCCATCTAACAATGGGACTATTCTAAGTAGGACTAACATTGGCTATGATCCTATATGGTTACGAAATGTTGATTTCTATGCATTTCAGGGAATTTGTTTATTCATTGTAAGTATACAGAGTGCAAAGTCCTGCAGGGTAAAGTGAAATATGGATTTGGTATTGGAAGTATATTTTCAAGGAAGTAAATGGAGTAAATTCAAATCAAAAAGACTAACTCCCGATCTGGGATGAATCGGAGGAAAGAAGTAGGTTGTGTGTCAAGCTAGTCTTTAGGACGACCAGTTCTTTTTATTGGGTTTTATCCCTAATGAAGAAGTCCTTCTCATGGTGGGCAAAAGTGATAAATCTGACCCGTGCAGTTTTTGCACAGATTACACCCGACCACCACCATTTCTGCAGACTTCTCTGTTGATCAGGCAAGGTCAGAAAGCAAGGCGTCTTTTGTATTTATTTGGGATGGAGGAGAAAATAGTTTGCTTTATGTTTTAATATGAAGTGGCATAATTTGCACTTTCCAAATTAATACACGGAGCAGAATGCAATTACCTTCCAGTTTTTGCCCTTGTCTTAATTTTGTGGATAGCTGCTCCTCAAAGAAGGAGCTGCTGTGTGGTGTACCACAAGGTGCCATCCTTTCCCCAATGCTATTTAATATTTACATGAAACTGATGGGAGAGATCATCCGGAGGCATAGGGCGGGGTGCTATCAGTATGCTGATGACACCCAAATATATTTCTCTATGCCTTCAACAACAGTGTCAGGTAAGGATAGTGTGAATGCTTGGAGGTGGTAATGGGCTGGATGAGGGAAAACAAATTGAAGCTGAATCCAGACAAGACGGAGGTGCTCACTGTCAAAGGCTGCAACCTGGGTTTGGAGGTGTGTCAACCGGTTCTGGATGGGGTTACACTCCCCCTGAAAGACTGCGTTCGCAGCTTGGGGGGCGCTTCTGGATCCGTCGCTCCAAATGACAGCCCAGATAGATGCGACTTTTCTTCATTTCAGATTGACCTCCCCCCCACCTAAGCATGTCTTTCCCTGGAGAGCTGTGTGGCTACAAAACGTCCTTCAGCACAAGCCTGCCCTCGTCGACGCTCGTATTTCAGCGGTCACCCTTCGTGGCGGAAACCACTCTGACAGACTTGGAGATTGTCATTCCAGAGCCCCCACCATGTGCAATTCCAGACGGGGACTTCCACCCATGCTGCCCGCCGCCGTTGTGCTGCCACATTCCACAGGAACCCCCCATCATCTTCGCCACCTTTGTCACCCACCTGCATGAGGCGTAAACGTGGCAGGCCGGTGGCCATTTTTCAGTAGGCCCACTTCTAGGAGGACATGACAGACAGAAGTGGGTCCAAGTGACAGGCCCGAGCAAGGTGGGGGAGGAAGTGGGTGGAGTAGTGCTCTGGAAACCCCGTCAGTGTGAGTTTTCCAAAATAATTGGCACCTTTTTCTGCAAGTTCAGGAACACTAGCCATCGTATGTTTTGTATATTAATATAGTTTGGAAATATAGAGAGAGATATTAATAACAACTAATGCTGAGAACTATGGTTTTAACCTGAGTCTTTTTTTTTGGAGTGGGGCGACTCAGCTGGCTAAGTCCAGAAAATACCAGAAGATATGGGGTGAGGAGTAGAATGAGGAGAAAGAAGAGAAGGTTAGTACGTCTAACCCATAGTACCCAGCCCCCATGTATAAAAAAAAATTCTTTATAAACATCCCTTTGTTTCCTAAACTTCTGAAAACTAAGGGACGTTTTTTATTCCCACTTAAAATGTTGTTTTCATGCCACCAAGAGGTTTACTTCAACAGCGTGTAAAGGGAAGACACCCAGTGAGCCACAGGGTGGACAACCTCAAATATAGCCCACAGGGTTCCATAGATGGACACGCATGCTTGACGTGGTCCACCCCACCCCTTTTCTCCCTAACACCAAATCATTGGTGGTTTCCTGCCTTTTGTGCAGGTTCTTTACCCCTATTATTAAATATCTGCCTCACCCAGAGCTTAGCTGTATGCTAATATTTTGGTCACTCCCCTTTTGACTTCACCCTCACCGCTCCACCCCACCCCCCCAGGAATGTAACCCTTGAAAGAAGTTCTGTTTTAAACTTTTTTAAAAAAATGATCTCACGCCGTTACGAAATTCCCTGCCATGCTGAGGATTTGCCTTGCGTTACGTGGCTTAGGAATGAATGATGTAAAAGTCAACATTTTAATGACGCCAACTCAACCAAAGAGGTCAAAAGTGCAGAGGAAGTGACATAAAGAATGTCATTTAAAGGGTTCTATGGGTTCCGTCCTATGATATCATTAAAGTGAAAGCATTTCAAATGGTTCTGTGACATAGTTGTTCCTAGGATCTCAGCAATGCAGGTAATATACGATGGAAATCAACCAACATGGGAACATATAATTAAAGCCTACACCATCGATTGATTATACATTGATATCAATGGGCTACTGTCACAACTACTTTCTATAAATATGATGATCTCTAACATACTTACCTGTTTTGTTGTTTCAACCAAAAAGAAATCATGGTTTGAATGTATTGTCTACAATCATTTTTAATTGGGGAAAAAAAAATGAAAGAAAACACACACACACACACACACACACACACACACCTTCATTAAGCTATTGGGTTGTTAAGCTATCTTGTTGATATGAGGGAACTCACTAATGAAACATAGAATGTACAAAAGTTTCACTTTAGTTCCCAAATAATCAGAATGTGTGCTGTTCGCACCCCTGAATGTGAACACGAATGAGAGTGTAATCTGTGAGTACGTAATCGAAAGATAACATATGTTCATGCTAGTCAAAGGAAGAAAACTGCTCACGGAAAAGTGTGTGTTTCCTATTCAAACACAAAGACAAACAGGTCACCAGTGATAAAGGGTGTGTTGCAAATTGAGCTTTGAAGTGGAGTACAGAGAATTGTGGTGAGGTTGAGCATACCTAGGGATATCAATCACTTGTAAATTGGATCATTTTTAAACAAATGTTCAGTGGTCTTCCATTGCCTCCCTGACTTGGCTTCCATTTTTCAGCTGAGTTGTTGATTTTTCCCGAACTTCAGGGACTTTTTTCTATTTTAATTTTTTTTTCGATCAGGCCGTAACTTGGGCAAAGTTCTGTAATTTGTGCAAATTTAAACAAAAACATAGAAATGGCCCAACTCACTGCAGACAAAGTCAGAAAATGGAGTTAAGTCCAGGACGTCCAGCCAATGAAAGTAGTTAAGCAACTCCACCACCCCAAATGGATTCCTCTGAAATCCGTAATCCTCTTTGGAATCTACCATTCCATCGACCATTCCTAGAAGAAAGTTTATGTATTTACTAATTTATTTGGATGTATTTTTTCAACCTTATCCCAAAGGCTTGGATAGATCGTTGGTGGATCAGACCAAGGGTCCATCTTGTCCAGTTTTTTGTTCACACAGTGGTGAACCAGCTGCCCATGGGAAACCCACAATCAGGTCATGAGTAGAATCATAGAATAGCAGAGTTGGAAGGGGCCTCCAAGGCCATCGAGTCCAACCCCCTGCTCAATGCAGGAATCCACCCTAAAGCATCCCTGACAGATGGTTGTCTGAACAGCAAACATTATGCTTGCCCCCTCGCTCATAGGCACTGCCCCTGACATGGTGATTTCCATAGCCCCTTGAGAGAGGGGTCCATCCGCTTCATTCCCCCACCCCAAGAGGAGAACAGGAGATGAACAGCCATATAACTCCTTCCCTTAGATTACACCCTCCTGACTTCAAATGATGTCAACTGCAAACTTATGTCCTGGTTTAGAACGTCTGTGATGTCATGGCTAGATATGATACTGCAGTCTTCAACCACACAGTCTTTATTTATTTATTTGTTGGTTTGTTTATAATATAACCCTGATGTTATTCAGCTAGACCCTCAACTTTCTGAATTTATCAAGTCTTAAATTCAGTCCATCCTGAACTTTGAGACTGTTATTTTTAAAGAGGGTGTCAAAATTCATCAGCATTTTTGTCCCCCTGTCTCTTTATATATGAAGTTGGAAGCATTTTTAACTGATATCATATCTGCTATAATACGAGGGCTGATTTCAGAGGCAGGAACAATACTGTAGCAAGTTGGGAAATATCCCCCAACTTTTCTTTCTTTGCTCTCCGACACTAGAGGCCTTCAAGAGGCAGCTGGACAACCATCTGTCAGGGATGCTTTAGGGTGGATTCCTGCATTGAGCAGGGGGTTGGACTCCATGGCCTTGTAGGCCCCTTCCAACTCTGCTATTCTTTCTTCCTTCCTTCCTTCCTTCCTTCCTTCCTTCCTTCCTTCCTTCCTTTATTACATTTCTATACCGCCCCACAGCAGAAGCTCTCTGGGTGGTTTACAACAGTTAAAAAGAGTAAACATTAAAAAAAGTATACAAACTTTTAAAAAACATCAGAAACATATAGACAACAATATAAAAACAACATTATCCATTTAAAAACAACAGTTCTGGGGGGCGTTAAAAACCAACTGTGCAGACTTTATACTGTTAGTTTTACCCTACCCTGTGCCTGTTTGCATTCTCTTCCCCTCCTTATTGTTTTACTAAGATTTTATTAGATGGTAAGCCTATGCGGCAGAGTCTTGCTATTTACTGTTTTACTCTGTACAGCACCATGTACATTGATGGTGCTATATAAATAATAATAATAATAATAATAATAATAATAATAATAACTTAGCGTTGTTAAATGCTATTAAATGCCTGGGAGAAGAGAAAAGTCTTGACCTGGCGCCTGAAAGATAACAGTGTCGGCACCAGGTGAGCCTCATCGGGAAGATTATTATTATTATTATTATTATTATTATTATTATTAATTTATTTATATAGCACCATCAATGTACATGGTGCTGTACAGAGTAAAACAGTAAATAGCAAGACCCTGCCGCATAGGCTTACAATCTAATAAAATCATAGTAAATCAATAAGGAGGGGAAGAGAATGCCAACAGGCACAGGGTAGGGTAAGCAGGCACAGGGTAGGGTAAAACTAACAGTATAAAGTCTGCGCAACATCAAGTTTTAAAAGCTTTAGGAAAAAGAAAAGTTTTTAGCTGAGCTTTAAAAGCTGCGATTGAACTTGTAGTTCTCAAATGTTCTGGAAGAGCGTTCGAGGCGTAAGGGGCAGCCGAAGAAAATGGACGGAGCCGAGCAAGGGAAGTAGAGGCCCTTGGGTAGGCGAGAAACATGGCATCAGAGGAGCGAAGGGGGGGGCACCACCAAAAAGGCCCTCTCCCTTGTTGCCATCCTCCGAGCTTCCCTCGGAGTAGGCACTCGGAGGAGGACCTTAGATGTTGAGCGCAGTGTATTATTATTTATTTATTTAGAATATTTATATACCGCTCCCCATTGAAAAATTTTGGAGCGGTGTACAAGGTAAAATAAGAATAAAAACAGAATAAAAACAGTTAAAACAAAACTTAAAAGAAGCAAAAACAGAAATCCAAGGCTGCATGTTAAAGAAAGGCTTCTTGGAATGAAGATGTTTTCAGGAGGCGCCGAAAGGAGTACAAGGTTGGCGCCTGCCTGACCTCCAGAGGCAGGGAGTTCCACAGGCGGGGGGCCACCACGCTGAAGGCTCTTCCCCTGGTGGATTCCAGTCGGAGGATGGATCTAGGTGGAACCACCAGGAGCAGGCCCTCGGATGACCTCAGTGACCGGGCAGGTTGGTAAGGGAGAAGGCGCGCTCTCAGGTATCCTGGTCCCAAGTTGTTTAGGGCTTTGTACGCAAGTACAAGAACCTTAAACCTGATCCGGTAGCGAATAGGCAGCCAGTGGAGTTCCCTCAGCAGAGGAGTTCCATGCTGGAAAGGGGCAGCTCCAGACAACAGCCGAGCTGCAGCGTTCTGCACTAGCTCCAGCTTCCAGAGCAGCTTCAAGGGCAGCCCCACATAGAGCGCCTTGCAGTAATCTAGTCTTGAGGTTACCAATGCCTGTACCACTGTGGTCAAGCTATCCCTGTCCAGGAGAGGCCATAGTTGGCGAACCAACCGAAGATGGTAAAAGGCACTCCGAGCCGTGGCGGCTACTTGAGCCTCCAATGACAGAAATGGGTCTAAGAGTACCCCCAAACTACGAACCTGTTCTTTCAGAGGCAGAGCAACCCCATCCAGAACAGGCAATGAGCCTGTCTCCTAGACTCAGGAACCACTCACCCACAGGGCTTCCGTCTTGCCAGGATTCAGCCTCAGTTTATCGGCCCTCATCCAGCCCATTACTGAGTCTAGGCACTGGTCCAGGACCTGCACAGTCTCACTTGATTCAGTTGTCACAGGGAGATAGAACTGTGTGTCATCAGCGTATTGATGGCATTTAGCTCCAAATCCCCTAATGACCATAGGGGATGGGTATTAGGTACCCATTAGGTATGGGTAGGTTCATGTCGGAAGAGGCGTTCCATCAGGTATTGCGGTCCCAAGCCATGTAGGGCTTTAGAGGGTAAAACCAGCATCCTGAATTGGGCTCGGAAACGTTGTTAGAAACACGATTTGAAATGAAAATACTTGGACAAAGTGGTGAAAGTTTAAACACTCTGTTTTACTGAGCAAACTTGCAAGTCTGGGTGTCTAGGCAGGTAGGCACACCTACCAGCTAGAGCAAAACCATTTTATCCCTTAGCCTGGCCGAAGCAGTCCCTCCCCTATCACTCCATTGGTCAGAGACTCAAGGGGTTACAGCCTATCCCGGTACGCCTTGTAACTCCGCCTCTGTTTACGTCCCTGCCTCCCTCATTTGATATTCCACCCACTCCATATTAAGAATTAATTTCCCATAAGCCCACCTATTGATTACTCTGATTATGCCCTCCTCCCATCTAGCCTTAAGTTTCGAACGTTAACATATGTGTTCAAGTTCCTCTCCCTTTCTTCCAACCACAAAGCCATAAATTCTGAAAGTTGACAAGTATGTTTCAGGCTGTGCCCAGCTTATCTAACTCTTCTGACCTCAAGCCTGACCACAAAATTCCGTTACTGTCATTATCTCAGCTGAAAAAGACCCTCCACACTTGCTATGCCTTCCTGTTTTTCTTATAATGCTTCAGTTATAACATTGCTTTTAGCTGACCCTTTTTAGAAGCCCTTATAATAATATTTTAATAATGCATTAGCCATTATATTTTCTCCTTATGATAAACATTGCAATATATGAAAAAGTAACATATTCATCCATTTCTCACAACGTATAGGCAGCCAATGCAAGCGGGCCAGAATTGTTGTTATATGCTCAAACCTCCCTGGTTCAGCTATCAATCTGGCTGATGCATTTTGCACCAGCTGCAGCTTCCGGACTGTCTTCAAAGGCTTTCATACTGTCATGGGGTGGATAAAATGTGGCCATCCAGTCATTGCTCAAGTACAATTCCTATCATTCCTCAGCTTCGGATGTGACTCATGGGAGTTGCAGTCCATCAAAATTTGGATGGCCATACATCCTTCATCTATGCTTTATGTGGAGGATGAAAGGGAGGGAAGCAAACTATTTCAGCTTCTTCTTCAATTCTCACTGCTGCCACCAAGTGGATATACTTTGTCCCTGGCTCTCATCTGTGCCCACCAGGCAAACTCAGAAGGCTGGTGGGGACCAGTGATAGGACCTTCCCAATAGTCATGCCTGCTTGGAGAACTCTATTCCAATTTGTGTCTTTCAGGTCTCATCACAGGCCTTCAAGTGGGCCATAGACACTGTAAGTGTGTGTGTGTGTGTGTGTGTGTGTGTGTGTGTGTGTGTAAGTGTGTGTGTGTTATTTATTACATTTATATCCCACCGTTTTTCCTCCAAGGAACCCAAGGCAGTGTACATAATCCTCCTCCGCCTCTCCATGTTATCCTCACAACAACCACCCTGAGAGGTAGGTTGGGCTGAGAGTCTGTGACTGGCCCAATGTCACCCAGTGGCTTTCCATGGCCAAGTGGGGACTAGAACCCGGATCTCCTGACTCCCAGTCCAACACCTGTTTTTCACACAGGTGAAAAACAAAAGGGTAAAAGTCTCCTAACAACTGCTGGACTCTGGATTGTTCATATTCAGAAGACCAGACATAGAAGGTGGAGATGTTGGTGATACACATTTGAAGTCCTGGAATTCCGGGTGTAAATGGGTTCAGGTTGCCTTGGGAGGAACGAAGCAAAAGGTCCATAGCTAGGAGAGATTGGGAGGGAAACTGAAGAGGGAGGAACATGCAGGGAAGGGTGTCACAGGTGCTGAGGAACCAGAGATTGTGCCAAAATCGGCACGATGTGGGAAAGCTCAACATTTGTGACACCCAGGCCCAAGAAGTCATCAGCCGTGAATCCGTCTCATCATTCCGTCAGATACCATTCCTTAACAGGGGGTGTAGCACACCCAATATAGAGTCACTCAACCTGATGGCTCCCAAAAACTCTGTGGGCACTGTATCAACCCACTGACCTGAGCCTGGACATCTCCATCCAAAAAAAACCCAAGGAAATAAAAACCAAAGGAATTGAGGACACGTATTGCGATGCAGGGTAGCTTTAATAAGGGAAGAATGCAGCACACGCAAGAGCATCTGAGACACTTCAAAATAGACAACACACTATTTTTTTGCAGGGGAAAGGGTACAAATATGGCATTGGACAGCACAAGGCAAATGAACACAGCGAAACACACAGGTGAAAAACAAAAGGGTAAAAGTCTCCTAACAACTGCTGGACTCTGGATTGTTCATATTCAGAAGACCAGACATAGAAGGTGGAGATGTTGGCGATACACATTTAGAGTCCTGGAATTCCGGGTGTAAATGGGTTCAGGTTGCCTTGGGAGGAACGAAGCAAAAGGTCCATAGCTAGGAGGGATTGGGGGGGAAACTGAAGAGGGAGGAACATGCAGGGAAGGGTGTCACAGGTGCTGAGGAACCAGAGATTGTGCCAAAATCAGCACGATGTGGGAAAGCTCAACATTTGTGACACCCAGGCCCAAGAAGTCATCAGCCGTGAATCCGTCTCATCATTCCGTCAGATACCATTCCTTAACAGGGGGTGTAGCACACCTTGGAAGAGCAACTTGGTCTGGACCCACAAATACCCAAGCGGCCGGAGCCAAGAAGCCCCGCAGAGCTGCTCCCGCCCCCACAGGCAGTGTATCCCCCAACGCGGATTGGGTCACACGTCGCAGAGAGGATCGCTCCTGGGACCGTCACACAGAAAGAAGGTCGCTGGATCACTATTTCCGATGGTGGGGTCTGGGTGACGCAGCCAACGCTGGCCCCGCCGAGGATGCCGAGACTGCCTGCTGACACCGCGCCCCCACTAAGTCCTCCGGAGGACAAGCCAGAGGACGAGCCGTAGCCACCGCACAGAGAGCCCAGACCACCGACCGGGTAGCACACTGGGCTAGGAGAACAGCTTGGGATGCTGCAGGTTGGGACGGTGCAGGATGGGGCACAATAGCCGCAGGACATCTTGGAGGGCTGGAGTTGAGTCTGGAAAGGTACATTGGGGTGGAGGGTTAGCGGACAAGAAGGGAAGGCAGGAATTGGAAAGATGAAGGCTGCTAGGAAATTTGAAGATGAAAAGGCTAGAAAAGTAGAGTGATTGCAGAGGGAAGAGACAGTCAATGTGGGGTACAGAGATTCTTCTGTGTCTTATAGTCATTCAGCCTCTTTTCCATTTGTGGGTAAGGGACACTCAGCACTAAGGTTTGTGCATGCCTAAAGTTTCCTCTGGGCTGAGGTGAGTGCTTTTTTGCTGTCATCTGCCCATCAAGGGCAGGGTTGAAGTGGATGAATGATTTGTCCAATTTATTTCATCGTTCTTCCCTTTTAATGGTCTTGAACATAGCTTCTCCCCTGATTTACAATGGCTCTGTTCAGATTACTTATTTATTGATTGATATTGCTATACCACCCCATAGGTGAAGCTCTCTGGGTGGTTTACAAAGATGAAAAACACTGAACGTTAAAAACAGATATACAAAATTTAAAACCATAAAAAGAATAAAAACCATGGTAAACCATGATTCAGCCACTAACGTTTTTGCTGCAAGTGGTTAGTGGATGTGTTTAAACCACAGTTATATAGCCACCATTGTTTGGAATGGTTCACACAGCATGCTACACCCTAATGCTTAGCTCCAAATACTAAACCAACATGGTTTAGCATGTTGTCTGAAAAGGGACTATATAGTAGGGATGTGCTCTGCTCTGTTTCAGGTCATAGAAGTGGGAGCGGAGCGGCCCAATTCACCTCTGCCAAAGACGGATCCAAATCGGGTCGGGAGAGCTGTGGATTGAGGCATAGTGGTTCGCCTTGATCCGGACGTCCGAACGCAGGTAAATGGAGGGAGGGGGCAGAGCAAGGTAAGGGGGAGGGGGGTTACCTGTGTCTGTCGCTGTCCAGCGCAGGCTTCAACTGAGGCACAGGCCTCAGTTGAAGCCGTGGCCAGACCACGAGTGACGAAGGTAAGTGTGGGGGGGAAGGCCGCGGCATCTTCTGGCTTGTGGCCTCAGCCTCTGTTGAAGCCAGCACCAGACTGTGATGGACACAGATAAGTGGCAGGGCAGGGGGGCTTACCTGGCTCTACCACAGTCCATGTGGCGATGCTGGCAGAGCCAGGTAAGGTAAGGAGACCATATTTGGGAAACCAAAAAAGAGGACACCTGTGTGTGTGGGGGGGGGAAGCAGCTTTCTGAGTCCTGCAGAAAGTATGTTATTCCCCCGCCACCTTAAAGAACCCGATTGGAGTGGAGGAGGGGAAAGGATTTCATTCTGCACCACCACCATCCACTCCAATGGGGGCCTTTTCTATAATGTCCACGAATGACCCACTTTCCCCTTTAAGACCTCAATTGGAGCTCAGGGTGGGGGAATGATGTGCCTCAAGAAAGCATGTCACTCCCTCCTGCCATGCTAATGGCAGCCTTAAAGGGGAAGGTGTGTCATTAAAGGACATTATTGAAAATTATAGAAAATCCCCCCTGGCACCATGGAAAGAACAAAAACCAGGACAAATCCAGGGAAATCCTGACAGTTGGTCACCCTGGGTAAGGGGACACGTGGGAGGGGGGCTTATTCAGCCCACATTTTGTCCCCACTTAACTGCCTCTGCCATCCGCCATGGAGGCAAGTAAGTAGGGAAGGGGGGGCAAAATCTCGACCCACCCCTCTGGATCTTGCTCTGCAGAGTGGAGCAGGGGAGGGTCGGATCGATCCGAAGCAGTTCGGGGGATCCGTGCACAGCCCCACTATATAGTCTAAGCCTGAATCTAGTTCAGTCTGAACTCATTGTAGTCCGACGTGCTACAGCGAATAGGGGTGTGCATTCATTCTGGAATGAATGAAAAAATTGAAAGGATGGGATAGGGAAGTAGGCATTCTGAGATCAAAGCTAGGTAGTTTGATTTGTGGGCAAGAAAGGTAAGTTGGAGAGAAACCACTGCTATGCTAACTGAGACCATGTGGTTAATGGTACGGAAAGCCACTGAGAGATCAAGGTGATACAAGAAGATCACACTCCCTCTGCCTCTATCCCAACATAGGCCAGGATACAGGGCAAGCACAGCTGTTTCCATGCCCAAACCTGGCCTGAACACCAACTGAAATGGATCTAGATCGTTGGTTTCATCCAAGAGTGCAGGGATTTTGTTTTCAGCCACCCACTCAAGGACCTTGCCCAGGAAATGACCGCTTGCCACTGGCCTTCCAGGCCAGGCAGGATTTCCTCATGAATTGGCTGAACACCACCTCTTTGAGGTGGCACGGGCCCACTCTCCATCTCACAAGGAGACATTTGTCAGCGCTGTGTGTACATCCCCAAGCACAGTTTTTCATCAGAGGCAGCTTATAAGACTTTTCAGTAAACAGCTAAACAGACCTGGGGTGAAGGACAAGGTCTCAGATAAGGTTAAAAAACAAACCAATGCAGGTCTTCCTAACACGGTTTTGCAAGGCAGCAATTTAGGCTGTGATCAAGAAAATACCTTTAAAGAGGGATGTTTTTAAAACAGTCATAGGTCACAGCAATGTGTGACAATACTTTGTAGATTATCAGAGGCAGAAAGGAAGATGAAAAAGAAGGGAAACGCAGAGCAACAATTGCATTGACTCTCGATGGAACAACTGCATTAGAATAGACTTACCAAGTTCTTGAGAAGTCAAGAGGAGTAGATGGAAGCTTGTGAAGAAGCCCTGCGATGTGAGGGCTTTATATACCAGCCTCTCTCTGTGTGAATCATCCTTTCAATCCCATATTTTCCACCTGTCCCTAAGGGGAAAGCTCTGAGCTCATTCACTTCAGGAATATACACCCACCCAATTCATCCTGTTGGCTTCCCCAACCTGGTGTCCACCAGATAATTTGGTCTTCAGCTGGGAAGGATGTCCATTGATATCCAAAACATCTCCAGGGCACCACGTCATGGACAGGTGCCATTGAAGAAGTGCGTGCACTCCAACACACAGCCCTCTTTTCATCTGAGAAGATTACAGGCTCCATCAAGAGAGCCTTGTAATTGCTCCAAAATTAGATCACCTTACCCATTAATTTGACTGGTATGATATTCACCAGAATGTTCAAACTTCATTTGTGCTACCTTGTGGTCCATGTTACCCCCAAAAGATTTGATAACTCAGTGAAAGTGTCATATGCCACACATAGAAAGATAGTTGATTAAGCCACTGTGTTGGGAAGCAGAGAATCAGAGGTTTCGCCTTGCACCAACACTATATTCTTTCAGACACCAGGTGAAGACCTTTTTATTCTTAGTATTTGCTCACACCTTTCTCCATTGCTTTAGAAGATGCACAGGAATTGGGACCAAACGAAGTTCGATGCCTTGTAGAAATAAGCAATGTTGAATGCAAATATCTGATGGCAGTTGGCTGTCATAGTTTTGGGTTCTTAAGGGTTCCATCTTCTTTAACTGAAGCCTGCAGCTGCATCTCTGCTTTGATGCTATGTGTTTAGTATTCAGCAGCAGCTTGAATTAGAGGCATCCTGTCAAAGGGATTACTGAAATCCCTCTTGTCAGGTACAATTAGTACCTAGTCTTCTCTGCCAGATCTTCTAAAACACCAGGTTATGCATACTGCAATTCATTCCTTCTCCTGAAACCTTGCATTAAGGTACATGAAAGGATGGCAGTTCGGCAGCCAGCCATTGGCTATACAAAGAAATGGGGAATGCACAGCCCTGGGGTTCACATTGGCCAAAGTTTATATGGGGAGCTTCAAAGTGATTGTCCATTGCAGGACTCATGGCTTGGTGTATTCTGGGGACACCCCCCCCCGACATTGGCTTCACCATCTTGACACAGTTTGAATGTGAGTTTCTGATTCCATAAAAAAAGGGGGGGGTTGCAGAGAACATGGCTTCTTATTTTATTTAAGATTTCTCCAAATTGTCTTCCATGGAGCTTGGAGGAGGGTCATCTATGCTTCCCCACATTTTCTTTGCACAACAACCCTATGAGGTAGGAGAGAGATAGGGCAAGTTTACCCAGGGAATGTCATAGATAGGGAAGGGTTGAATCCAGACCTCCCCAGCTGAAACCTGGGACTTGAACTATCACATCAGATGGAACATGGAGCAGACGCTTTGCTTATGCTTGGTGTTGGCTTTTTGCCATCTGGTGAGATTCATTTTAGACCAGAATTTCACACTTCTCAGATTTGAACACAAGCTGTGGTTGAACTTAGCATCCAAGGTGGTGAGCTGCAATGTGACCTATAGACAAAATAAAAGTGTGCTCAACAGTGCATGAGAAAATGGCGGCATGCACGACAAAATGGTGTATGTGTGTGTTTTAATGTGCACTTATTAGCTTGCGTCAGTGGGAGGGAAGAGTGTGCTTTTAAAAAAAATGTGCTCAAAGAATGAATATATTTGGAAAAATGCACAACAATGTACACACAGTGTGTGTGTGTGTGTGTGTGTGTGTTTGTAGGAACAAGTGAGGGGGAGCATCCAGTCTAATATGAACATGAGTTGGGAAAAGATTGAAGGAGTTCATCAGAGAACCTTCTTGACTGCCATTTTTACAGATGGCCACATCCGTATCTGATGGTTCAGCAGAAGCTTCCTAGGCCAGACACCATCATATAAAAACTAATGATCAAGCAAAGGCAATCTGAGACCTGCCCAGAGGAGGCACCTGGAGGAGGGACTTAGGGGCTGAATGCAATGCGCTAATTCATTCAAGGCAGCAGCGGGTGTCCATCAGGTTATGTGGTCCTGAGCTGTTTAAGACATTATAGGTCAAAAGAAGCACCTTGAATCAGGGTTGGAAAGATACAGGCAGCCATTGCAAGTGGGCCGGTGATTGAGGGAGGCCACACTTCATGTCTTATGGACATTAGAAGTGAGGTTTGTGATTATATGAGAGAGGAAAATTCTGGTTGCAGCACCCAGACTGCATAACACCCAAGCTGACTTCCAACGTTCCATCTACCTCTAAAATAAGCCCATGACTTTAAGAGAGCATCCCTCACAACTCCAAAGAGAGGGGGTCATGAAGTCCAAATGAACCCTGGACCTCCACCATGCAAACTATCCTGTGTTTTTTCCCTTCCTCCTATCTCCTCTGGTTTCCCACCAATGGTTCTCTGCCTCCCAGCAGAGTAGCCCAATCAAATACCCCATGCATTGCACTCCCCACCCCCATAATCTCACTGGGCATTTGTACCTCAAGCAATATCCCACGGATCATCCAGGGATTGTCCTTTTGTGTCCACATGATGTGCAAGGGATCCCGGGAGCAGGGAGGGATGATCCCTTCCTTTCCCCAGGATATCGCCCTACCCTTTTTTTCTCACTTTTTCCCGCAGTCCTGAGACAATCCCGAGGACCATGGGTGGTGTGGCCAGCTGTCCTGGTTCCTTCCCTCTTTCCTGTGAGTAGCAGAGGGCATCAGACGGAAGGAGCCGGGCTTGGGAGTGTCCAGGAGCATTGGGGATGGGGGAGAGAGTGGGGGGGGGACTTTTTTCTTTTTTTAAAAAAAAACTTACTTTCATGCTAAAGTGCAGGTATGCGCCACATCCTGCCATTTTTTTAAAAAAATGGTGGGCGTGATGTCCTCCTTCCTACCTGAATGCCACGCGCCACGTGTGAATGCAGGGGGAGGATCTCGCGATCAGCATGTTGCAAGATCCTCCCCCCTCCCTCCCAGGTCACTGGGAGGTGTAGACATTCCCACTGTTGCAAGGCTTCAGAATGGACGGTTTAAAATGGATGGCAGCCTGGCATGCATGTGGTGTGGGTCGCTGAAGGACCTAATCACACCATTGAAATGAATGGGAGAGGCCATCCAATTTGGGGTAAAGTTGCAGACTGCCCAGACAGGAGCCTATATAATTTTCTAGACTAAACAAGGGCCCTGCCTTTTAATATGCATACCTCTTTAATGGAGTTCAGCCTTCTACTCTAATCTGATGCGCTCCAGACTTCCCCTGCCTTCAGGCCTGACTTTCATGGCTAATGTTAGGAATTCACGAAGGTGCAGCCCCAACCATCTCATGGCCAGAAGGCTGGAGAATGCTGCTGTGCAAAAAGACTGAGTGTTTTTGACTGAAGCTCAGCAAATTTCTTTCCAGGGCAGGTGATTCACACACACTGACTGGTATAAAAGCCCTCTCAACCTGGGACTCTTTCACCACCTCCATTCTACAACAGACCATTATTCAGCTGGTGGGGAAAGGGTGCATAATTTAGGGTCTCTAAAGAAGGAATATTAGTGGACATCTGGCATATCTATTCCAAGCCATGAAAGGCATTGACCATCAAAATTATTGTTATTATTATTATTATTATTATTATTATTATTATTATTATTATTATTCCCATTTCTATACCACCTCCTAGCTGAAATTCTATAGGAGTTCACAACAATTGACACCCCCTCCCAAAAAAAAGGAGTTCACAACAATTGACCAAAAAAAACCTACAAAAGAACAGGATTATAGGACATTATGATAAAAAATGAACATTATCAAAACAGCCAGTAAACAATTTTTTAATAGATGTGTTCAAACAGCAGATATACGTGCCCCATCATATTATTATTATTATTATTTATTTATTTATTTATATAGCACCATCAATGTACATGGTGCTGTACAGAGTAAAACAGTAAATAGCAAGACTCTGCCGCATAGGCTTACAATCTAATAAAATCATAGTAAAACAATAAGGAGGGGAAGAGAATGCAAACAGGCACAGGGTAGGGTAAGCAGGCACAGGGTAGGGTAAAACTAACAGTATAAAGTCTGCGCAACATCAAGTTTTAAAAGCTTTAGGAAAAAGAAAAGTTTTTAGTTGAGCTTTAAAAGCTGCAATTGAACTTGTAGTTCTCAAATGTTCTGGAAGAGCGTTCCAGGCGTAAGGGGCAGCAGAAGAAAATGGACGGAGCTGAGCAAGGGAAGTAGAGGCCCTTGGGCAGGCAAGAAACATGGCATCAGAGGAGCGAAGAGCACGAGCGGGGCAATAGTCCTTAAGTGCCTGGAAGATGAAGACTGTCTTAACCTGGTGCCAGAAAGACGACAGTGTGAGTTGCAGGAAAGCTCAGAGTAGGGGTGGGCACCACTGAGAAGGCCCTTCTCCCTTCTTGTCGCCTTCTGAGCCTCTCTTGGACGGGGCACTCAGAGGAAGGCTCCAGATGTTGATCATACTGTCTAAAGGGACTAGGATTGGAGATGGGAGAGGAGATCCATCAGGTGTTTGTGGTCCCAAGCTATGTAAGGTTAAAACCAGCACCTTGAATAGGGTTCGGAAAGATACAGGCAGCCAATGGAAGCTCAGACTTTCTGGTCCCAGTTATTTATCTGGCCACCACATTTTGCAGATGCTGCAGTCTCCAAACAGTGTTCAAGGGCAGCCCCATATAGAGTGCATTGCAATAATCTATCTTGGAGAGAACCAGACCAGGTTAGGGGCACAGCTAGCCACCAGCCAAAGTTGGTAGAAGGTGTTCCATGCCACTGAGTCCACCTGAAGCCTTGATTAAATGTCTCCTGACGGGTATCTTATCCGGTGTCTCCTGTATCATATATTCATGAACAGTAGCTCGGGGAAGACAGAAATCTTTGATTCAGGCATCTGACAGATGGCAGGGATGTAGGTAATAGTCATCTAGACAGATAAATAGGAGACAAGGTACAGCTGACACACTGGCCACCATCCATATGGGGAGGTTCAGATGGTAGAGTCCAGACCAGAACCTATGATGCCTTGGGACTTCAGAAGTCGACACCAAAGCTGTCCCTCTCCCCCAATCACAGATGTCTCCTTAGGAAACATGAAGTAGAGAACCACGCCTTTGTAGTCCACATCCATCATTGACTGTTTATCCAGTCCTTTCTCCGAGGAGTTCAGGAGAGGCAGAATGACAGAGGGGCAAATAGAGACCCCCGAGCTTTGCAAGCAGATATTATCGTTGAATGAAGAAGGGAACTCAGCATTCACCAGTTGAAACCAGGCCCTTGACAAACTTGTACAGACGGCAGAAGCAGTGAGGCTCAATTTGATGAGGTTATCCAAATTAGACCTCAAGGCAGATTCCAATGAATTCATATTCCTACCTGTAGGGGTCTCTCTCTTTTTCTCCTGCCTTATGCAATCAAATGGCTTGGGACCACAAAACCTGACAGGACACCTCTCCAGACATGAAACTACCCATACACTATGCTCAACATCTAAGGTCATCCTCCAGGTGCCTTCTCTGAGGGAAGCTTGGAGAATGGCAAGGAGGGAGAAGGCCTTTTCAGTGGTGGCCCCTCAATTATGGAGCAATCTCCCCGACATCGTTATCTTTTCAGTGCCAGGTCAAGACTTTTCTCTTCTCCCAGGCATTTAACAGCATATGTTTTTTTAGTAGTTGTATCTAATCTGGATATTGTATCTAATCTGTTTTTATGCTTTTTACGGTTTTAAATTTTGTATATTGGTTTTTAATGTTCCGTGTTTTAATCCTTGTAAACTGCCCTGAGAGCTTCAGCTACGGGGCAGTATATAAATGTAATAAATAATAATAACAACAACAACAGCATTTGCTGCATTAAAAAAAGCACACTGACATGCATATTATTATTATTATTATTTATTTATTTATTTATTTATTTATATAGCACCATCAATGTACATGGTGCTGTACAGAGTAAAACAGTAAATAGCAAGACTCTGCCGCATAGGCTTACAATCTAATAAAATCATAGTAAAACAATAAGGAGGGGAAGAGAATGCAAACAGGCACAGGGTAGGGTAAGCAGGCACAGGGTAGGGTAAAACTAACAGTATAAAGTCTGCACAGTATAAAGTCTCCACCCATTCAACCAAGTGTGAAAATGCATGGTTTCTTTTTAATGTACCTCTTTCTAAAATGAACACAAT
This sequence comes from Elgaria multicarinata webbii, assembly GCF_023053635.1. NCBI lineage: Eukaryota > Metazoa > Chordata > Lepidosauria > Squamata > Anguidae > Elgaria > Elgaria multicarinata. Next base: position 6,940,806 of record NC_086191.1, on the reverse strand, counting down.
TACGGTGCTTAGCTCTCAACCACAAAAACTCACATTTAAAGTGGAAAATAAATGGACATTTTAATATATTTCTACTGTGGGTGAATTACATTTAAGTAACAATAACAGCATTTTACAGAACTGCATGTGACATTTTTTTTAAAAGTACAATATTGTACCACCCAACAAGGTCAATATTCTAGGCGTCTAAGTAAAAAGTAGATAGGTGTCCGGTACAGTGCCTGTTTCGAAATATCTTCATCAGCAGGATGCTGTAGAATAATAAAACACACCTTAGTGATGTGTTTTACCCTAATTGTGTCCTGTTATTATAACCACAGCCTTCAGTCTATTATATCCTCTTTCTAAAGTGTACATTCTTTTGATGCTTTTAGTGAATGAGCCTCACACACTTAGGACTGCTTCAATGCAGTTCACTTGGAAGAAATTAAAATGGAAACAAATCACTGATACATTAGAGAACTACCTCCAGTCTGTGGGAAATACCTCTCCCTACTCAGTGTGGTGTGAACATTGGGGATGGAGGGGATTTCTGTTTTTCTTGGTCTTAGACCAGAACATTCCCTATTGCAGCCCCTGAATATGAACACACATGCATGGGGGCAAAACTCAACCATTCCTGAGTTTGCGACACTCATTCCCAAAATGTATTGTTTAGAATAAACTATACATTGCTTTGGTGAATGGGGAAAGTACTCATTTGGCCAGGCATATTTTTTCTAAAATAATAATAATGATGTAGTGATGGAGGACCACCAATTTGGATGGCTTTAAAAGAGGGTTGGATAAATTCCTGGAGGAGAAGGCTATCCATGGCTAGTAGCCCTGATGGCTATGTGCTACCTCCAGTATCCGAGGCAGAAAGCCTGTGTGCACCAGTTAATATATACACCAGCTGCTGGGGAACATGGGTGGGAGGGTGCTGTTGCACCATGTCCTGCTTTGTTGGTTCCTGGTCGACAGCTGGTTGGTCACTGTGTAAACAGAGTGCTGGGCTAGATGGACCCTTGGCCTGATCCGGCATGGAACTTCTTATGTTCTCACCATCTTGGTCAGCACTGGCACAGACCTCTGAATACCAAAGGCATTATAAGTTCTGGCCTGAACCTTTCTGATACTCCCTGTGTCCAGTTTGGCTGATGCGTCAGCTTCCCATTTATTCTTCGAGCTAACTATGGCCTACAAAACATCCATCTCTCAAACCACTTAATCCATAGCTTCAAGAGAAGGGATGCTTTTGGCTATCCATAACCTGAAGTTTAAGAACATCTGTCACAGAGGATAGAGTACTAATTGCAGCACAATAGAAGGATTTTAATGATGCCTCAGTTGAGATACCTCCAATTCAAGGTGCAGCTGAGTTATACACTTCCCTATAGCATTAAAAGGGTTTTGCACCTGCAACCTTCAATTCAAAAAGCCTGACCCATTTGGAACCTGAAATCACCAATGCCAGCTGTATAATTATTTACCCATGTCTTCTTTAAAAGCCCTGCAATTGAAATGTTGATTTTAACATCTGGGTATGGTACTTACCCACACCATAACACCTACCCATAATCTAAAAATGGGAGAGACTCCATTATAAGTAATATTAAACAAACAAACAGCAGAGACAAACTTGACAATTACATCTTAGTCATTTTTATCCAACTATTTTTGTTCATTGTATTTATTTAAAGACATCTTTATAGTGCCACTTTTACAGCTCCCATGTGAGATGGGAGCTGAAACTTTTATCAAGACCTCAGATCCTCTCTTATAACTGCACTCTTGCAAAAAAAAATCCAGGTACAGAAAACAATAAAATTGTTGAAATCAAAATATTCCAGGTAGACCAGATGAATTCTACCTAGAGTGTCTCTTGTCAGACTGGGGCCGTAGCTAGACCTAAGGCTTATCCCAGGATTGTCCTGGGGTCAAACCTGTTCATCTAAGTGCCACACAGGACATCCAGCGCTCAGGCAAGGACGAACCCAGGATGATCCTGGGATAAACCTTAGGTCTAGCTACGCCCCGGGACTTTCAGGTCACAGCTAAAGTGGTTAGATTTTGCACATCAGCCAAAATCTGTGATAAATTAACACCGTTGAACATTCTACAGAAGAGTTTTCTCATGTTTTCTTCTCCTGGTACTTGTATGTTTTGACTTTTAATCTCTCCATTTTAACTTTACTGTTGTTGTTGTTTTAACTGTATTTCATTGTTCATTTGTTCGGAAATGCTGGTTATTTCACTGTAATAAACTTGATTGAATAAATTTTGGAGCAATTATAAGACCCTCTTGATGAAGCCTGTAATCTTCTCAGATAAATAGACGGTTGTGTGTTGTTGTGCATACACTCCTTCAATGGCACCTGTCACTGACATGGTGCCCTGGAGTTGTTTTGGATATCAACAGACATCCTTTCAGCTAGCATAGCTATAGGCCCCAACTCCAGGAAGTTGAAGATCAAATTATCTGGTGGACACCAGGTTGGGGAAGCCGACGGGATGAATTGGGTGGGTGTATATTCCTGAAGTGAATGAGCTCAGAGCTTTCCCCTTAGGGACAGGTGGAAAATATGGGATTGAAAGGATGATTCACACAGAGAGAGGCTGGTATATAAAGCCCTCACATCGCAGGGCTTCTTCACAAGCTTCCATCTACTCCTCTTGACTTCTCAAGAACTTGGTAAGTCTATTCTAATGCAGTTGTTCCATCAAGAGTCAATGCAATTGTTGCTCTGCGTTTCCCTTCTTTTTCATCTTCCTTTCTGCCTCTGATAATCTACAAAGTATTGTCACACATTGCTGTGACCTGTGACTGTTTTAAAAACATCCTTCTTTAAAGGTATTTTCTTGATCACAGCCTAAATTGCTGCCTTGCAAAACTGTGTTAGGAAGACCTGCATTGGTTTGTTTTTTAACCTTATCTGAGACCTTGTCCTTCACCCCAGGTCTGTTTAGCTGTTTACTGAAAAGTCTTATAAGCTGCCTCTGATGAAAAACTGTGCTTGGGGATGTACAAACTAATTTACACAGCGCTGACAAATGTCTCCTTGTGAGATGGAGAGTGGGCCCGTGCCTCCCCAAAGAGGTGGTGTTCAGCCAATTCATGAGGAAATCCTGCCTGGCCTGGAAGGCCAGTGGCAAGCGGTCATTTCCTGGGCAAGGTCCTTGAGTGGGTGGCTGAAAACAAAATCCCTGCACTCTTGGATGAAACCAACGATCTAGATCTATTTCAGTTGGTGTTCAGGCCAGGTTTGGGCATGGAAACAGCTGTGCTTGCCCTGTATCCTGGCCTATGTTGGGATAGAGGCAGAGGGAGTGTGATCTTCTTGTATCACCTTGATCTCTCAGTGGCTTTCCGTACCATTAACCACATGGTCTCAGTTAGCATAGCAGTGGTTTCTCTCCAACTTACCTTTCTTACCCACAAATCAAACTACCTAGCTTTGATCTCAGAATGCCTATTTCTCTATCCCATCCTTTCAAATTTTTCATTCATTCCAGAATGAATGCACACCCCTATTCGTTGTAGCACGTCGGACTACAATGAGTTCAGACTGAACTAGATTCAGGCTTAGGCTATATTGGCCCTGTTCAGACAACACACCAAACCATGATGGTTTAGCATTTGGAGCCAAGCATTATGGTGTAGCATGTTGTGTGAACCATTCCTAACAATGGTTTAAACACAGTCACTAACCACTAGCAGCAATAGGGTTAGCGGCCTAACCATAGTTTACCACGTTTTTTATGCTTTTTATGGTTATAAGCTTTGTATATCAGTTTTTAATGTTCAGTATTTTTAATCTTTGTAAACTGCCCAGACAGCTTCACCTATGGAGTGGTATATGAATTTAAATAATAATAATAATAATAATAATAATAATAATAATAATAATAATAATAATCTGAACAGTCCCATTGTAAGTCAGGGGCAAGCAATGTTCCAGACCATTAAAAAGGAAGAACAATGAAATAAATAGGACAAACCATTCATCCACTTCAAACAAGCCCTTGATGGGCAGATGACAGCAAAAAAGCACTCACCTCAGCCCAGAGGAAACTTTAGGCATGCACAAACCTTAGTGCTGAGTGTCCCTTACCCATGAATGGATTTCCCATTCCAGGATTTCCCATGTCAGGATTTCCCCGGATTTGTCCTGGTTTTTGTTCTTTCCATGGTGTCAGGGGGGATTTTCTATAATTTTCAATAATGTCCTGGAATGACACACCTTCCCCTTTAAGGCTGCCATTAGCATGGCAGGAGGGAATGACATGCTTTCTTGAGGCACATCATTCCCCCACCCCGAGCTCCAATTGAGGTCTTAAAGGGGAAAGTGGGTCATTCGTGGACATTATAGAAAAGGCCCCCATTGGAGTGGATGGTGGTGGTGCAGAATGAAATCCTTTCCCCTCCTCCACTCCAATCGGGTTCTTTAAGGTGGCGGGGGAATAACATACTTTCTGCAGGACTCAGAAAGCTGCTTCCCCCCCCACACACACACAGGTGTCCTCTTTTTTGGTTTCTCAAATATGGTCTCCTTACCTTACCTGGTTCTGCCACCATCGCCACATGGACTGTGGTAGAGCCAGGTAAGCCCCCCTGCCCTGCCACTTATCTGTGTCCATCACAGTCTAGTGCTGGCTTCAACAGAGGCTGAGGCCACAAGCCAGAAGATGCCGTGGCCTTCCCCCCCCCACTTACCTTCGTCACTCGTGGTCTGGCCACGGCTTCAACTGAGGCCTGTGCCTCAGTTGAAGCCTGCGCTGGACAGCGACAGACACAGGTAACCCCCTCCCCCTTACCTTGCTCTGCCCCCTCCCTCCATTTACCTGCGTTCGGATGTCCGGATCAAGGCGAACCACTATGCCTCAATCCACAGCTCTCCCGACCCGATTTGGATCCGTCTTTGGCAGAGGTGAATTGGGCCGCTCCGCTCCCACTTCTATGACCTGAAACAGAGCAGAGCACATCCCTACTATATAGTCCCTTTTCAGACAACATGCTAAACCATGTTGGTTTAGTATTTGGAGCTAAGCATTAGGGTGTAGCATGCTGTGTGAACCATTCCAAACAATGGTGGCTATATAACTGTGGTTTAAACACATCCACTAACCACTTGCAGCAAAAACGTTAGTGGCCGAATCATGGTTTACCATGGTTTTTATGCTTTTTATGGTTTTAAATTTTGTATATCTGTTTTTAACGTTCAGTGTTTTTCATCTTTGTAAACCACCCAGAGAGCTTCACCTATGGGGTGGTATAGCAATATCAATCAATAAATAAGTAATCTGAACAGAGCCATTGTAAATCAGGGGAGAAGCTATGTTCAAGACCATTAAAAGGGAAGAACGATGAAATAAATTGGACAAACCATTCATCCACTTCAACCCTGCCCTTGATGGGCAGATGACAGCAAAAAAGCACTCACCTCAGCCCAGAGGAAACTTTAGGCATGCACAAACCTTAGTGCTGAGTGTCCCTTACCCACGAATGGAAAAGAGGCTGAATGACTATAAGACACAGAAGAATCTCTGTACCCCACATTGACTGTCTCTTCCCTCTGCAATCACTCTACTTTTCTTGCCTTTTCATCTTCAAATTTCCTAGCAGCCTTCATCTTTCCAATTCCTGCCTTCCCTTCTTGTCCGCTAACCCTCCACCCCAATGTACCTTTCCAGACTCAACTCCAGCCCTCCAAGATGTCCTGCGGCTATTGTGCCCCGTCCTGCACCGTCCCAACCTGCAGCATCCCAAGCTGTTCTCCTAGCCCAGTGTGCTACCCGGTCGGTGGTCTGGGCTCTCTGTGCGGTGGCTACGGCTCGTCCTCTGGCTTGTCCTCTGGAGGACTTAGTGGGGGCGCGGTGTCAGCAGGCAGTCTCGGCATCCTCAGCGGGGCCAGCGTTGGCTGCGTCACCCAGACCCCACCATCGGAAATAGTGATCAAGCCACCTCCTGTCTGTGTGACGGTCCCAGGAGCGATCCTCTCTGCGACGTGTGAACCAGCCTGCGTTGGGGGATACACTGCCTGTGGGGGCGGGAGCAGCTCTGCGGGGCTTCTTGGCTCCGGCCGCTTGGGTATTTGTGGGTCCAGACCAAGTTGCTCTTCCAAGGTGTGCTACACCCCCTGTTAAGGAATGGTATCTGACGGAATGATGAGACGGATTCACGGCTGATGACTTCTTGGGCCTGGGTGTCACAAATGTTGAGCTTTCCCACATCGTGCTGATTTTGGCACAATCTCTGGTTCCTCAGCACCTGTGACACCCTTCCCTGCATGTTCCTCCCTCTTCAGTTTCCCCCCCAATCCCTCCTAGCTATGGACCTTTTGCTTCGTTCCTCCCAAGGCAACCTGAACCCATTTACACCCGGAATTCCAGGACTCTAAATGTGTATCGCCAACATCTCCACCTTCTATGTCTGGTCTTCTGAATATGAACAATCCAGAGTCCAGCAGTTGTTAAGAAACTCTGACAGTTTTTGTTTTTAACCTGTATGTTCTGCTGTGTTCATTTGCCTTGTGCTGTCCAATGCCATATTTGTACCTTTTCCCCTGCAAAAAATAGTGTGTTGTCTATTTTGAAGTGTCTCAGATGCTCTTGCGTGTGCTGCATTCTTCCCTTATTAAAGCTACCCTGCATCGCAATACGTGTCCTCAATTCCTTTGGTTTTTATTTCCTTGGGGGGTTTTTGGATGGAGATGTCCAGGCTCAGGTCAGTGGGTTGATGCAATGCCCACAGAGTTTTTGGGAGCCATCAGGTTGAGTGACTCTATATTGGGTGTGCTACACCCCCTGTTAAGGAATGGTATCTGACGGAATGATGAGACGGATTCAGAAGATACCAAAGGTTCTGTAGTTAGCAAAAACATTGTTCTCTGGCTTAGCGCTGACCACAAGCTGTGCTGTTGCACCCAACTCTTGAAGCCATGGTTGGGGCCGCTAACCCTGGTGCAGGTGGTCAGACTGTGTGAGTGAGTGAGTGAGCAGGGTGTAGCAAAACGGATCACACAAGACATCTGAAACCTTGCTGCTTAACCCAAATCTTTAACCAGCAGGGTTTAAAGTGTCTTCTTAACTGGCCCATTGATTCCTTCCTAGATGACTGATATTATTATTATTATTATTATTATTATTATTATTATTATTATTATTATTATTATTATTATCCTTTTCTTCCTGTACTGCCCAATAGCCACAACTCTATGTGTGGTTCTCAAAAATACACAGGTAAAAAAATTAATAATGAACCATACAAAATTTGAAACTGCTTAAACAGTTAAAAACAATTACAACAGAGTACAAAACTTGTTCAGATTGCTGGTGTAGAAGCCCCATCAAAGGCCGTGAAATGCCTGGTAGTAGAGGAGAGTCTTAACATTGCACCAACAAGATAACAGTGGTGGAGTAGGTGGGAATTCAAAACAAGGCTTTTCAGAGCCAAGGGATCAAAGCCCTGGATTTGGTTGGATGAACTGGTCAATTTTGCTTTCTTCCACAGATGTTTTTTTTAAAATAATAATAATCCCATTTTTGTTCCATCTCAGAAATGGAGACATTGTGAGTTTGGGTACAATCTGATCACCCCAACCTGGAAAGAAATCTCAATCGACCCTATCAAACCCTTTAATACTCCCACCCACAGGCGTGGGCCAGTTGCTAATGTCTTATTTTGGGAAAGGGGCTTGATTCTATGGCTGCTGTTCAGCTGCAGGTATTCTTGCATAAAGCTGATTTTTTTCCCCCAGATCCATTTCAATCCAGGCTTCAGCCTCATTCTGGAAGAGAAATGTCCTTTTTGCCAAGAGAGAAGCAGAGGAACGCTGCTCTGGATCAGTATGTGACAGCTTCCTTCCTGTCATGTTTCTCAGAAAACTCCTGCTTTCGATGGGAGGCAAATGACGAGACTTCCTAAGTAATCCTCAAAGCTTTTATTAAGCAACAAACGTCTCTTCTACCTGAAGAGAGTCTAACCTCTTGAAAACGTCCCCCTAGGCAAAACTATGCAAACTAAGCAAGACAATTGTCCGCTCAAGGAGAATCCCAAATGCGCGTAACTTCAGAGAGCCTGGTGCGGAGGCAGGTTCTGGCGTAATCGAACTGACTTTCTCACGCCTTCCTTCCACGCTGTGCATTTTAGCTTCCGGTGGACCCTAGCATCAGCTAGCTTGTGAGGATGCTCACTTCTAGAAGAAACCTCACTTCCCACCAAGTGTGTAGGATTTGGCCTTGAGGAGATAAGCTCTAGAGAGGGCTGACTCCCAGCTGGGGAATCGCCCGTGACAGTTTCCTCCCCCACTGGTACAGGCTGGCTGGTGTCTGGCGCTGTGTCTTCCAGTTCAGAACCTGATTCTGATTGGTTACCTGAAACATCTTCTCCCAAAACAAAGGCAGTAGGGTTAGACATGACACTTTCTTCAGCAGTGATGTCACAACACTGCCCACCAACACACACACCCCGCAACACAGCAGGATATAGCAGGACAGAACACGAGCTCGGGGACACTTGGGGACGGAATGGCAGTTTTATCCCACCAGCAGAAAATACCGCACTCTCCCCGTCCGAAGATAACACGGGAAAGGAAAGGGGAAGAAGCAAGATGATAGCAGCACAGGCACAACATTGTGTGAAGGTCGTGTGGTTAAACGATAAACAAACAGGGACAAAAGCACATACAACTGCCTGTCTGAAGACACCCATAGAAACACCCCAAGTTACACCAGCATACACAAGAACACTGTGCCAAGCAAAGCAAATCATGGAATAGAATTCATTGTCAGTGACATCAAGTAATGGTTAAAAGAAGCCCCATGGGGAACGAATTATAACAATGTGTGTTGAATGGTTTTCAGTGAACAAAGGGGGGGGGAGAAACAGCTGCATTATGGAGGGGGGAAGAAACAGCTGCATTATGGAGGGGGGAGAAACAGCTGCATTATGGAGGGGGGAAGAAACAGCTGCATTATGGTATTTACTAGAAGGAAGGGAGCAGGGATGACACAGGTACTGTTTCCCTTGAAGAAGAGAAAAGTCTTGACCTGGCACTGAAAATATAACAATGTAAGGGAGATTGTTCTGGAATTGGGGTGCCACCACTGAAAAGGCCCTCTCCCTGCTTGCCATTCTCCAAGCTTCCCTCAGAGAAGGCACCTGGAGGAGGACCTTAGATGTTGAGCATAGTGTATGGGTAGGTTCATGTCTGGAGAGGTGTTCCGTCAGGTATAATGGTCACAAGCCATTTGACTGCATGAGGTAGGAGAGAAACAGAGAGACCCCTACAGGTGGGAATGTGAGTTCATTGGAATCCGCCTTGAGGTCTAATTTGGACAACCTCATCACGATCAGCCTCACTGCTTCTGCTGTCCGTACAAGTTTGTCAAGGGCCTGGTTTCAACTGGTGAATGCTGAGTTCCCTTTTTCATTCAACCATAGTATTTTGCTTGCTAAGCTCGGGGGTCTCTATTTGCCCCTCCGCCATTCTGCCTCTCCTGAACTCCTCGGAGAAAGGACTGGATAAACAGTCAATGATGGATGTGGACTACAAAGGTGTGGTTCTCTACTTCATGTTTCCTAAGGAGACATCTGTGATTGGGGGAGAGGGACAGCTTTGGTGTCGACTTCTGAAGTCCCAAGGCATCATAGGTTCTGGTCTGAACTCTACCATCTGAACCTCCCCATATGGATGGTGGCCAGTGTGTCAGCTGTACCTTGTCTCCCATTTATCTGTCTAGATGACTATTACCTACATCCCTGCCATCTGTCAGACGCCTGAATCGAAGACTTCTGTCTACCCCCAAGCTATTGTTCATGAATATATGAACAAGATACCTATGTCAAAAGACATTTAATCCAGGCCAGTGGCAAATGTTCCTTTACTGGGGAAGGTCTTTGTATGATGGGTTGTCTTTGAGCCATCCCTATTACTTCAGGCTCAGGTGGACTCAGTGGCATGGAGCACCTTCTACCAACTTTGGCTGGTGGCCAGCTGTGCCCCTATCTCGGCAGGGATAACCTGATCTGGTTATCTCCAAGATAGATAATTGCAATGCACTCTACATGAGGCTGCCCTTGAACACTGTTCAGAGACTGCAGCATCTTCAAAATGTGGCGGCCAGATAAATAGAATCATAGAATGATAGAATAGCAGAGTTGGAAGGGGCCTACAAGGCCATCGAGTCCAACCCCCTGCTCAAGGCAGGAATCTACCCTAAAGCATCCCTGACAGATGGTTGTCCAGCTGCCTCTTGAAGGCCTCTATGTGGGAGAGCCCACAACCTCCCTAGGTAATTGATTCCATTGTCATACTGCTCTAACAGTCAGGAAGTTTTTCCTGATGTCCAGCTGGAATCTGGCTTCCTTTAACTTGAGCCCGTTATTCTGTGTCCTGCACTCTGGGAGGATCAAGAAGAGATCCTGGCCCTCCTCTGTGTGACAACCTTTTAAGTATTTGAAGAGTGCTATCCGGTCTCCCCTAAATCTTCTCTTCTCCAGGCTAAACTTACCCAGTTCTTTCAGTCTCTCTTCATAGGGCTTTGTTTCCAGACCCCTGATCATCCTGGTTGCCCTCCTCTGAACACGCTCCAGCTTGTCTGCTTCCTTCTTGAATTGTGGAGCCCAGAACTGGACACAATACTCTAGATGAGGCCTAACCAGGGCCGAATAGAGAGGAACCAGTACCTCACGTGATTTGGAAGCTATACTTCTATTAATGCAGCCCCAAATAGCAAATAACTGGGACCAGGAAGTCTGAGCTTCCATTTGCTGCCTGTACCTTTCCAAACCCTATTCAAGGTGCTGGTTTTAACCTTTCATGGCTTGGGACCACAAATACCTGATGGGTCTCCTCTCCCATCTCCCATCCTAGCCCCCTTGGACGCTGTGGTCAACATTTGGAGCCTTCCTCCGAGTGCCACGTCCAAGAGAGGCTCAGAAGATGAAAAGAAGGAAGAAGAGCCTTCTCAGTGGTTCCCCCCCCCTACTCTGAGCTTTCCTGGAACTCACATTGTCATCTTTCTGGCACCAGTTTAGGACATACAATGGGACATCTATGTCTTCTGTTTGAACACATCTATTAAAAAATTGTTTACTGGCTGTTTTGATAATATTCATTTTTTAGGTTATGTTTTTTATCATAATGTCCTATAATCCTTTTTTTTGGGGGGGGGTAGTTTTTTTTGGTGAATTGTTGTGAAACTCCCAGATAGTTTCAGCTAGGCAGTGGTATAGAAATGGATGATGATGATTATTATTATTATTATTATTATTATTATTATTATTATTATTATTGACAATCAAAACCTTCATGGCTTGAAATAGATACGCCAGATGTCCACTAATCTCCCTTCTATAGTTGCCCTAAATTATGCACCCTTTTCACACCTGCTGAATAATGGTCTATAGTTGAATAATGAGCAAACACCAGCATTAGAGGCAGTAAGCTCCAGTATACCAGTTGCTGGGGAACATGGGTGGGAGGGTGCTGTTGCACCATGTCCTGCTTATGCATCCCTGGTTGGCCACTGTGTTCACAGAGTGCTGGTCCAGATGTACCCAGCAGTGATCCAGCAGTGCTCAACTTATGTTCTTATGTTCATGTGACCTTTGGAAATTCAGAACAGATAAGAGGAAGGACTCTGTATAATCAAGTTATAGATTTCACTTCCCCAAGATGGAGTGATGGCCACCAATTTGGATGGAATTAAAAGGAAATTGGATGAATCCCTGGAGGAGAAGACTGTCAATGGCTACTAGTACTGAGGCTATATGCTACCTCCAGTATCAAAGGCAGTAAACCTGTGTGTACCAGTTGCTGGAGAACATGGGTGGGAGGGTGGTGTTTCACCAAGTCTTGCTTGTTGGTCTCTCATTGGCCACTGTGTGAACAAAATGCTGGACTAGATGGACCCTTCATCTGATCCAGCAGGGCTCTTCTCGTGTTCCTATGTCCTCAGTGGTGGCACCACAGTAGTGGAATTCTATCCCAAGAAGGTTCTCCTCAAAGATAGCTTGGTGTAATTTCAGTGCTGGGCAAATCCCAGGTTTCTGAATTCCCCCACATCTCGACAATGCTGCTTCATGCCACTCTTCACATTGCTTTCTACTTTCATCCTGCTTTTTCATGGATGGATTGCATTTATGTCCCACCTTTTTCCTCCACGGAACTCAAGGTGGCACTCATAATCCTCCTCCACTACATTTCAATCCTCACAACAACAACTCTATGTGGAAGGCTGGGCTGAGAGTCTGCGATGGGCCCAAAGCCACCCAGTGAGCTTCCATGGCTGAGTGGGGACTAGAACCTGGATCTCCCAACTCCCAGACCAACACTCTAGCCACTACGTCACACTTGCTCTCCAGTGGTGTTTCTATTAAATTATCCCTCTTATAATGCCTTGCTTTAGGTAGTTCTATTATCATTTGATTTATTGTTGTTGTTATTATTATTATTATTAATGGTGATGCATTGAGGAATGGATGAATCATCATCATCTTCATTATCATCTATGGGAGAGATCTGGGTCCAGCTCCAGCTGAGAGCCCCCTCCCTCCTGCTACCAACTGTCTCTGCAGAGGCCACCAGTGAGGGAGGAAGCAGCAGCCAGGCACCTCTCCACCGTGCCTGGGTCCAGCTCCAGCTGAGAGCCCCCTCCCTCCTGCTGTCAACTGTCTCTGGAGAGGCCACCAGTGAGGGAGGAAGCAGCAGCCAGGCACCTCTCCACCGTGCCTGGGTCCAGCTCCAGCTGAGAGCCCCCTCCCTCCTGCTACCAACTGTCTCTGCAGAGGCCACCAGTGAGGGAGGAAGCAGCAGCCAGGCCCCTCTCCACCGTGCCTGGGTCCAGCTCCAGCTCAGAGCCCCCTCCCTCCTGCTACCAACTGTCTCTGCAGAGGCCACCAATGAGGGAGGAAGCAGCAGCCAGGCACCTCTCCACCGTGCCTGGGTCCAACTCCAGCTCAGAGCCCCCTCCCTCCTGCTGTCAACTGTCTCTGCAGAGGCCACCATGAGGGAGGAAGCAGCAGCCAGGCATTTCTCCACCGTGCCTGGGTCCAGCTCCAGCTGCGAGCACCCCTCCCTCCTGCTGTCCCCTGTAACTGCTGAACTTTCCAACTAAGATTGTAGTGCCTGAATTTGCTTTCCTTTCCCCCCTCCTCCTCCTCCCTCCCAATCCCCTTTCCTTTTGTGTCATGTCTTTTAGATTGTAAGCCTGTGGGCAGGGACTGTCAAGAAATACTTTTGTAAGCCGCCGTGAGAGCCTTTTTTGGCTGAATGGCGGCATAAAAATGCTTAAATAAATAAATAAATCTCAGATGGGATCATGAAGGAATCACTGTCCCGTATGAGTCGTCCGAAATGGAGGCCATCTTACCAACTGCACCAACCGGAGTTCGAGCTTCCAAAGAAACCAAAGAAAGTGAGGACACATTGTTTGATGCAGACAACAAGCTTTAATAAGGGGAACAACGAATGCATGAAAGAGCTCCCATGGTTGGCAGCTTCAAAACAGGCAAGGAGGAGCAGTTTCAGTACAGGCAACAAGCTATTCGATTGCAGAGGTAGCGCTTTTTTGCTCCTTCCCCTGACATTAAAAGGAGCAAGGCAGATGAACCCAGTGAAAGCCACAGGTTGACATGAGCATCGTTACAATGGCCGCACCTACTTAATTCAGAGGCCCAGAAAAAAGATGGCGGAGATGTTGGTGACACACATACGTATCGAGAGTCCCGGGTGTAAATGGACTAAGGTTGCATTGGTAGGAACTAAGCAAAAAGCTCCATATCTCAAGCTGAATGAGAGAAAACTGAAGGGAAAGGAACACGCAGTGGGTAGGACAGGCACAGACAACAGAGGTGCTGAGCAATCCCCAACCCTATTGAAATTGGTATCAATTTGGGAGGCTCAGCATTTCTGACCGTCCAGCCTTTGAGATTATTAGCCGTGAATCCGTCTCGTGATTTGTTAGATGCCGTTTCTTTCCATTCCTCTTAAGATGGGCTTCCAGCTTAATAGGGGGAGTAGCACACTCTGGGGGAACAACTCAGTCGGGAGCCAGAAATCCCTAAGCGGCCAGAGATGGCACCGCTGCTGTAGATACTACTGGACCCCCCAGAGCTCCCACCCCCACAGGCAGTGTATCCCCCAACGCAGACTGGTTCACACGTTGCACTTAGGATCGCTCCTGGGAGCGTCACACAGAAAGGAGGTGGCTTGATCACTATTTCCGATGGTGGGTTCTGGCAGACGCAGCCAACGCTGGCCCCGCTGAGGATGCCGAGACTGCCTGCTGACACCGCGCCCCCACTAAGTCCTCCAGAGGACAAGCCAGAGGACGAGCCGTAGCCACCGCACAGAGAGCCCAGACCTCCGACCGGGTAGCACACTGGGCTAGGAGAACAGCTTGGGATGCTGCAGGTTGGGATGGTGCAGGATGGGGCACAATAGCCGCAGGACATCTTGGAGGGCTGGAGTTGAGTCTGGAAAGGTACATTGGAAGGCAGAGTTAGTCTACAAGAAAGAGAGCTGTGCATTGGAAAGATGAAGGCTGCTAGGAAATTTGAAGATGTGAAGGCAAGAAGCAAAGTGATTGGAGAGGCAAAAGCCATTCTGCCTCTTTTCCATTATCAGGTAAGGGACAGTGAGAGCATCAACTTCTGTATGCCTAAAGTGTCCTGTGGTCCTAGCTTTCTCCCAGCCTCTGCTGAAAATCGGCCGAGTTGAAAACGATGTGAGGTACATCATATTAGTTTCATCATTTGGCCTCTACGACTAGAATATTATTTACCTGCTGTCTCACAATGTGGTCTAGTTGAGTCTGTACAGCAAATAGAATCATAGAATCAAAGAAAGCAGAATTGGAAGGGGCCTCTAAGGCCATCCAGTCCATCCCCCTGCTCAATGCAGGAATCCACCCTAAAGCATCCCTGACAGGTGCTTGTCCAGGGGCCTCTTGAATGCCTCTATTGAGGGAGAGCCCACCACCTCCCTAGGTAACTGGTTCCATTGTCATACTGCTCTAACAGTCAGGCAGTTTTTCCTGATGTTCAGCTGGAATCTGGCTTCCTGTAACTTGAGCCCAATGATTCCATGTTCTGCACTCTGGGAGGATCGAGAAGAGATCCTGGCCCTCCTCTGGGTGATGGTATAGCTCCATGAGCAGTTTACAACAATTCAATAACAATAATAATAAACCCTATTGCAATATCATTGTGCTCCATGTTTACAAACATTCTATGTCCCCTTGAGAAATGTTTCTCACACTGTTGATTTATCAGAGTTTTTAATAAATAACTAAATGAGCATGGGATGGATAGCAAGGTCTGACATAAGGGTAAACCCAACAAATGTAAGTTTAACTAAAGCATTTTGTAAGGCAGGTATTTATACTGTTATTAAAAATAGAGAAAGAGAGAGAGAGAGAGAGAGAGAGAGAGAGATTTTATTTTTAAGCCTTGTATGTCACACCTTCATTTGAAGTGAATGTTCTTTCCCAGTTTTTATAAGAGTACATCACTTTTAAAAATAATAATAAGTATTTTGTAAAAAAAAAGTGTGTGTGTGTGTGTGTTTTCTAGTGCGGTGACAAAAAAATCTCCCATGAGAATTTTGAGCATTCTCATGCAATTTGATAGGGGCGAAATGTTCTAGAAAAGAAATTCAAAGTAGAAGAAATTTCAGAGAAATTCTCATGGGTTTGGTTCACATTTCCTCTGCTTGCTTTACTTATGAGATGGCTATATGAGTGTCCTGTACAGTCCTCTCTCTCTGGTAGCCTGTAGCCTCCTTGGCTTCCTGCACTTCCCAACCAGGGGAAGATATCATAAATTTGCAAAATACCCAAAAATAGAAAAGGGGGGGGGAAAGCAATACAACCCTTGCTAAAGGGGTTTCCTACCTGTGAGAAATTTCTCCTCCCCCTGGAGAAATTCAGTGAAGTTGTCACCCCAATTTCTCTATCCACAATTAGGGTGGAGAATTTTGAGAGGCCACACTTTCACAGCTCTAGTTTAAAAATCTGTATCCTGCCTGCAGAGAGGTGTGGATTTTTTTGCCAAAAGATGACTTATAAATCTTTCATTTAAATAACTAAATACACATTGGGTAAATAACAAAGCCTCCGATAAGGTTAAACTAACAACTCATGGCTTCTACAAAAGGATTGCTATTTTTAAACAGGCATTAGATCAGTTATTGAGAAGACCTGAGTGATGTGGTTATTAAAATCCTCATCGGTCACAGCTACACATTGCTCTACTTTGCAGACCTTCAGTGGCAGGAAGGCGGCATAAATTGAGGCCCTAAGTAGGTCCTGGCACTGAACAGCTAGGGAAGAATTGAGTTAGAATGGACTTACCAAGTTGCTGAAGTCAAGAGGAGTAGAATGGAGAGATGGTCAAAGAGTCCCAGGTTGTGAGGGCTTTATATACCAGTCAGTGTGTGTGAATCACCCCTCTGATGATAAGTTTTCCACCTGCCTTGGAAAGAAAATTGCTGAGCTTTAGTCAAATACACCCACACTTTTTGCATAGCAGGCTTCTCCAGCCTTCTGGCCATGAGATGTTTTGGGCTGCACCTTTGTGGATTCAGCCATGAAAGTCAGGCCTGAAGGCAGGGGAAGTCTGGAGTGCATCAGATTAGAGAAGAAGGCTGAACTCTATTAAAGTGGTGTGTATATTAAAAGGCAGGGCCCTCGTTCAGTCTAGAAAATTATATAGGCCCCTGTGTGGGCAGTCTGCAACTTAAACCCCAAATTGGATGGCCTCTCCCATTAATTTCAGTGGTGTGATTCGATCCCAGATCACAAGCACACCATGCTACCATCCATTTTGAACCATTCATTCTCAACAATAATAGTAATAAATTTATTTCTTCCCCGCCTCTCCATTTTGATTAAGGCGGGGAACAACAGTAAATATAAAATACATAAAATACTGATTAAAAACACAGTATGCATTGTTAAAACATCCTAAAAAAAACATCCTAAAAGCATAGTAAAAGCATCCTCAAGCCTTGGAACAGTGATGCATAGGAAAGTATTGGATTGGGCTACTCTGTTGGGAGGCAGAGAACCATGGGGGGAAATCAGAGGTTGTAGGAGCTACTTGAGATAGGAGGAAGGGGAAAGAAACAGGTAGTCTTGTAATGGTTTGTATTGCGGAGGTCCAGCGTTCATTTGGACTTCATGACCCCCTCTCTTTGGAGTTGTGAGGGATGCCCACTCAAGATCATGGGCTTATTTTAGAGGTAGATGGAATGTTGGAAGTCACACAGTCTGGGAGCAGCAACCTGAAATTTGCCCTCTCATAAACCTCACTTTTAATGGCCATAGGACCTGGAGTGTGACCTCCATCAATGACCAGCCCACTTCCACTGGCTGCCTGTATCTTTCAGAGGCTGATTCAAGGTGCTCCTTTTGACCTATAATTTTTTAAGCAGCTCAGGATCATGACACCTGATAGACACCCTCTGCCGGCATGAATGAACCAGTGCATTGCATTCAGCCCCTAAGTCCCTCCTCCAGGTGCCTCCTCTGGGCAGGTCTCAGATTGCCTTTGGTTGATCATTAGTTTTTATATGATGATGTCTGGTCTAGGAAGCTTCTGCTGAACCATCAGATACGGATGTGGCCATCTGTAAAAATGGCAGTCAAGAAGGTTCTCTGATGAACACTTTCAATCTTTTCCCAACTCATGTCCATATTAGACTGGATGCTCCCCCTCACTTGTTCCTACACACACACACACACACACACACACACACACACTGTGTAGGGTGACCATATTTGGGAAACCAAAAAAGAGGACACCTGTGTGTGTGTGGGGAAGCAGCTTTCTGAGTCCTGCAGAAAGTACGTTATTCCCCCGCCACCTTAAAGAACCCGATTGGAGTGGAGGAGGGGAAAGGATTTCATTCTGCACCACTACCATCCACTCCAATTGGGGCATTTTCTATAATGTCCACGAATGACCCACTTTCCCCTTTAAGACCTCAATTGGAGCTCGGGGTGGGGGAATGATGTGCCTCAAGAAAGCATGTCATTCCCTCCTGCCATGCTAATGGCAGCCTTAAAGAGGAAGGTGTGTCATTCCAGGACATTATTTAAAATTATAGAAAATCCCCCCTGACACCATGGAAAGAACAAAAACCAGGACAAATCCGGGGAAATCCTGACAGTTGGTCACCCTAATACTGTGTGTATGTTGTTGTGCATTTCCCCAAAGACATGCATTCTTTGAGCACATTTTTTTAAAAAAGCACACTCTTTCCTCCCACTGATTCAAGCAAATACATGTGCATTAAAACACACACCTACACCATTTTGTCATGCACTGTTGAGCGCACTTTTCTTTTGTCTGTAGGTCACATTGCAGCTCACAACCTTGGACACTAAGGCCACAGCTAGACCTAAGGTTTATCCTGGGATCGTCCAGGGTTCACCCCTGCCTGAGCACTGGATCCCCTATGTGTCACCTAGATGAACAGGTTTGACCCCCTGGACGATCCAGGGATAAGCCTTAGGTCTAGCTATGGCCTAAGTTCAACCATAGCTTGTGTTCCAATCTGGGAAGTGCAAACTGGGTAAATTATGGTCTAAAATGAATTTCTCATCACATGGCAGAAAGCTAACACCAAGTATCTGCTCCGTGTTCAACCTGACGTGATAGTTCAAGGCCCAGGTTTCAGCTGGGGAGGTCTGGATTCAACCCTTCCTTATCTATGGCATTCCCTGGGTAAACTTGCCCCATCTCTCTCCTACCTCATAGGGTTGTTGTGCAAAGAAAATGTGGGGAAGCATATATATGATGGAGAAGGAGAAGCTTCATGGAGAACAATTTGGAGAAATCTTAAATAAAATAAGAAGCCATTTTCTCTGCTATCCCTTTTATTTTTTATGGAATCAGAAACTCATATTCAAACTGTGTCGAGATGGTGAAGCCAATGTCGGGGGGGGGGTGTCCCCAGAATACACCAAGCCATGAGTCCTGCAATGGACAACAACTTTGAAGCTCCCCATATAAACTTTGGCCAATGTGAACCCCAGTGCTGTGCATGTCCCATTTCTTTGTATAGCCAATGGCTGCCTGCCGAACTGCCATCCTTTCATGTACCTTAATGCAAGGTTTCAGGAGAAGGAATGAACTGCAGGATGCATAACCTGGTGTTTTAGAAGATTTGGCAGAGAGGACCATGTACTAATTGTATCTGACAAGAAGGATTTCAGTAATCCCTTTGACAGGTTGCCTCTAATTCAAGCTGCTGCTGAATAATAAACATGTAGCATCAAAGCAGAGATGCAGCCGCAGGCTTCAGTTAAAGAAGATGGAACCCTTAAGAACCCCAAACTGTGGCAGCCAGCTGCATTCGGATATGTGTATTCATCTTGTTAGTCCAGTGTTTTAAATAAAGTGCAATTGCAACATTGGTTATTACTACTGGGCGTAGTACTTCGCTTGGTCCCAATACGTGCCCATCTTCTAAAGCACTGGACAGGACTCCATTGTGAGCATGTGTTTGTTTGAAGGCTACAAAGACAATCCTGCAGATTTGAGGTCTGTCATTTCAAGTTAGCTATTCACTTTTAATTAGACAAAGAAATGCACACTGTTGCATTGAGATCAAAACACCTGGATGGGAAGTAGGACATGTGAGAATGATACAGGTTGTATTCCGTCTTAGTATAGAGTGGCTTCCAAAAGTTTAATGTCATTTGATGTTGTCACAGCAGAATCATAGATCCCAAACCAGAGCGAAGCATGGATTCACTTGACTTTGTGCTGGAGTCAGGCTTCTTCTGGTAAGGACTTTTAAAATTAGGCATGGTGTGGAGAAAACTGTCAGGGATATTCTAAGGGAGGGTCCTTTTTTCCATAGAAGGTTACAAGATCCGTCTTGATACTAAGAACAGTTCACACAATTCTACTAAGATCCTGGACATTAAGAACAATCAGATCATGGTGATTAATGGGAGAGGCCATCCAATTTTGGTTAACTCAAAGATTGCCCGGACAAGGACCTATATAATTTTGTATAATAAACAAGGTTACTGTGGTTTAATATACACACCTCTTTAATAGAGTACAATAGTATTCTCTAATCTGATGCATTCCAAATTTCCCCTGCCTTTAGGCCCAACTTTCATGACTAATATTAGGAATCTGTGAAGGTGGAAGCCAAAACATCTCATGGGCATGACGCTGGAAAAGGCTTCTGTGCAAAAAGGCTGGGCGAACTTGTCTAAGGGTCAGCAATTTTCATTCCAGGCAGGTGGAAAACTTGGCATCAGAGGGGTGATTCACACACCAAGACTGGTATAAAAGCCCTCACAAACTGGGACTCTTTCACCATCTCCATTCTACTCATCCTGACTTCTCAACTGCTTGGTAAGTCCATTCTAACTTACTTCTTCCATAGCTATTCAGTGACACGGATACTTTAGGCTCTCATTTTCCATACCTTTTCTACCTCTGAAAATCTGCAAAGTATAGGAATGTATGGCCGTGACCTTAGAGTGTTTTAACATCTACATCCCTAAGAGCTTCTCAAAACTAATTTAAATCGCTGCTTAAAAATAATAACAATAATCTCTAGTAAAAGCTTTGTGTTTTTATATTAACCTTATCTGAGCCTTCGTTATTTATCCAAAGTGCATTTAGTTATTTAAATGAAAGGTTTATAAGCCACCTTTTAGGTGGCTTATAAAAGAAATCTCTGCAGGCAGTATACCAACATTTAAATCCAAAGCACATTAAAAAAATAGATGAACTATTAGAAAACTGGGAATGTGTATTAGCTTTGAATAAAGTTGTGGCATACAATAGGGCTGTGCTCCACTCTGATTCGGATAGCAAATTTGGAGCGGACCGACCCGATCTGTCTCTGCCAAAGGCGGATCTAGATTGGGTCGGGAGAGCTACAGATCAAGGTGAAGCGTTTCACCTCCATCTGGAGCGCCAAACACAGGTAAGGGAGGAAGGGGGCTCACCTGGTGCTGACGCCACTGCCACAGTCCATGTGGTGATGCCAGTGGAGCCAGATAAGTGGCCAGGGGGTCTTACCTCCCTTTGTTGTGGTTCAGCACAGGCTTCAATTGAGGGCCAGGCCTCAAAGTGGAAGCGCTCTTCTGTTTTGAGGCCTGGCCCTCAGTTGAAGCTGGTGCTGGACTGCAATGGAGGCAGGTAAGTGGTGGAGGAAGGGGGGTTTACCTGTCTCCACCACCACCGCAGTCTGTGTGGTGATGGTGGCAGAACCAGGTAAGGGGGCAGGGGGGAGTCCTCCATGGAGGCAAGTAAGTAGGGAAGGGGGGGCAAAATGTCAATCCGCCCCCCTGGATCTTGCTCCACAGAGCAGGGGAGGCTCGGATAGGCCCGAAGCGGATCAGGGGTCCGTGCACAGCTCCAGCATTTATTTTATGCTTAAAAATAAAATTCCTGGTGCCTGGTGTAGAGAATGTGGATAGGGAGACAATTCTCTCTCTCCAGTGTGGTGTGGTGTGGAGCCAGTGTGGTGTGGTGGCTAGAGTGTCGGACTGGGAGTCGGGAGATCTGGGTTCTAGTCCCCACTCGGCCATGGAAACCCGCCGGGTGACTTTGGGCCATTCACAGACTCTCTCTCTCTCTCTCTCTCTCTCTCTCTCTCTCTCCGTATTCTCCATAACAACATGAATCACTGCCCTACAAAATGTTTTCGTTAAACTTGCGTTTGTTCGGTTTGCACTTCTCTCAGACCTTTGCTATTTAGTTATTATTAAAACCTCTAATGAGTCAACTGCGTGAGAAAAAAAAAATCCCGAAGGCACATAGATTATTTCTGAACCTGGAGCACAATGCTTTTACAATAGGTTTTTCCATTACTGAATTGTTGTGAACTGCACATGGAGCTGTACGCCTCTGTTCGCTGTACCAATCCACCTAGAGCTCGTCTATTGTGAGACGGGCAGATAAATGATATTCTAGTCCATGATGGAGGCTAACTGATGAAACTAATATGATGGACACATCACTTTGAACTCGGCCCGTTTTCAGCAAAGGCTGGGAGAAAGCAAGGAGAACTGGAAACTACGCTTGCAGAGGTTGATACTCTTAGGGCTGACCTACACTAAGCAGGATGTTCCACTATGAAAGTGGTGTATTAGGGTGACCAACTGTCAGGATTTCCCCGGATTTGTCCTGGTTTTTGTTCTTTCCATGGTGTCAGGGGGGATTTTCTATAATTTTCAATAATGTCCTGGAATGACACACCTTCCTCTTTAAGGCTGCCATCAGCATGGCAGGAGGGAGTGACATGCTTTCTTGAGGCACATCATTCCCCCACCCCGAGCTCCAATTGAGGTCTTAAAGGGGAAAGTGGGTCATTCGTGGACATTATAGAAAAGGCCCCAATTGGAGTGGATGGTGGTGGTGCAAAATGAAATCCTTTTCCCTCCTCCACTCCAATCGGGTTCTTTAAGGTGGCGGGGGAATAACGTACTTTCTGCAGGACTCAGAAAGCTGCTTCCCCACACACACACTAGGTGTCCTCTTTTTTGGTTTCCCAAATATGGTCACCCTAGGTGTATAAAAGGCAGGAGCCACACCAAGCAGGATATAGCGGTATGAAAGCAGCATATGGTATGTGCCAATGGGCCCCAGCAGTTGTCAGTGCACTTCAATACCACTATAAAACAGCAGAGAGTAGTTCCTACATTTTATCTTCAGCTGCCATATTAGTGAGATGTCCTGCTTGGTGTAGATGAACCCTTCGCGTCCCTTACCTGAGAATGGAAAAGGGGCAGAATGGCTATTACACCTGAATGAACACGAGAAGCCTCTGAACTGTTGAAATTGATTTTGGCCCGCTCTACACTGAGCAGGATATAGCACTTTGAAAGCAGTTTTAAATCTGTATATGGAGTGTGTTTTGGCCCCCAACACTCGTCAAATCTCTTATAAACAGTTTTAAAGCATTAGTGTAGACCCTGCCTCTGTCTTTTGCCTCTCCGATCACTTTGCTTCTTGCCTTCACATCTTCAAATTTCCTAGCAGCCTTCATCTTTCCAATGCACAGCTCCCTTTCTTGTAGACTAACTCTGCCTTCCAATGTACCTTTCCAGACTCAACTTCAGCCCTCCAAGATGTCCTGCGGCTATTGTGCCCCATCCTGCACCATCCCAACCTGCAGCATCCCAAGCTGTTCTCCTAGCCCAGTGTGCTACCCGGTCGGTGGTCTGGGCTCTCTGTGCGGTGGCTATGGCTCGTCCTCTGGCTTGTCCTACGGAGGACTTAGTGGGGGCGCGGTGTCAGCAGGCAGTCTCGGCATCCTCGGCGGGGCCAACGTTGGCTGCGTCTGCCAGAACCCACCATCGGAACTAGTGATCAAGCCACCTCCTGTCTGTGTGACGCTCCCAGGAGCGATCCTAAGTGCAACGTGTGAACCAGTCGGCGTTGGGGGATACACTGCCTGTGGGGGTGGGAGCTCTGGGGGGTCCAGTAGTATCTACAGCAGCGGTGCCATCTCTGGCCGCTTAGGGATTTCTGGCTCCCGACTGAGTTGTTCCCCCAGAGTGTGCTACTACCCCTGTTAAGCTGGAAGCCCATCTTAAGAGGAATGGAAAGAAACGGCATCTAACAAATCACGAGACGGATTCACGGCTAATAATCTCACAGTCCTGATGGTCAGATGTGCTGAGCCTCCCGAATTCATACCAATGTTGATAAGTTTTGGGGTTGCTCAGCATCTCTAATACTGTCTATGCTGCTCTACCCACTGCTTGTTCCTTCCCCTTCAGTTTTCTCTTCTTCAGTTTTGGAAATGGACCTTTTTGCTTAGTTCCTATCAATGCAACCTGAGTCCATTTACACCCGGGACTCTCGATATGTGTATCACCAACATCTCTCCACCTTCTTTATTCTGGTCCTCTGAATTAAGCAGGTGCGGCCATTGTAATGATGCTCATGTCAACCTGTGGCTTTCACTTTGTACCCTTTAATGCCAGAGGAAAGGGCAAAAGGATCCCCCCTTCCTCTGCGTAGAATTGCTTTTTGTCTGTTCTGAAGAAGCTCATTGCTGCCTCTTTTCAAGCTGCCCACCATGGTAGCTTTTTCATGCACTCTTTGTTCCCCTTATTAAAGCTTGTTGTCTGCATCAAACAATGTGTCCTCATTTTCTTTGGTTTCTGTTCATCCCATGTTGCTTTGTGACAGTGAATGTCAGGCTCAGGTCATTGGGGTTGATAAGATGGCCACCATTTGGGAGGAGCCATAAGGGAAAGAGATTGCTTGATTACCCCATCTGATATCTCTCTGATTGATGATGGTGATGGTGATGATGATGATGATGATGATGATTTGTCCGTTCCTCAACACATCCCCACAGTAGGCGTACAAATAAAGTTCAAGTGATAACAGTACTAACTAAAATAAAACATTACAAGAGGGATAATTTAGTAGAAATGCCACCTTATAAACCCGTATGAGAGTAGCAAGCAATATGAAAATACACATGAAACAGTGTTGGTCTGGGAGTTGGGAGATCCAGTTTCTAGTTCCCACTCAGCCATGGAAGCTCCCTGGGTGGCTTTGGGCCCATCGCAGACTCTCAGCCCAGCCTTCCACACAGAGTTGTTGTTGTTGTGAGAATTGAAATGTAGTGGAGGAGGATTATGAGTGCCACCTTGAGTTCCTTGGAGGAAAAAGGTGGGGCATAAATGCAATCCATCCATGAAAAAGCAGGATGAAAGTAGAAAGCAATATGAAGAGTGGCATGAAGCAGCATTATCGAGATGTGGGGGCATTCAGAAGCCTGGGATTTGCCCAGCACTGAAATTACACCAAGCTATCTTTGAGAAGAACCTCCTTGGGATAGAATTCCACTACTATGGTGCCACCACTGAGGACATAGGAACAAGAGAAGAGCCCTGCTAGATCAGATGAAGGGCCCATCTAGTCCAGCATTTTGTTCACACAGTGGCCAACCAGAGACCAACAAGCAGGACAGGGTGCAACACCACCCTCCCACCCATGTTCCCCAGCAACTGGTACACACAGGTTTACTGCCTTTGAAACTGGAGGTAGCACATAGCCATCAGGGCTAGTAGCCATTGATAGCCTTCTCCTCCAGGAATTTATCCAGCTTCTTTTTAATTCCATCCAAATTGGTGGCCATCACTCCATCTTGTGGAAGTGAAATCCATAACTTGACAATGCAGAGTCCTTCCTTATATCTGTTCTTAATTTCTAAAAGTCACATGACCATTACAAGAGCCTCGTGTGGCGCAGAGCGGTAAAGCAGCAGTTTCTGCAGCTGAAACTCTCCCCACGGCCTGAGTTCGATCCCAGCGGAAGCTGGTTTCAGGCAGCCGGCTCGGGTCGACTCAGCCTTCCATCCTCCCGAGGTCGGTAAAATGAGTACCCAGCCAGCTGGGGGAAAGGTAATAACGGGCGGGGAAGGCAACGGCAAACCACCCCGCTATAAGGCCTGCCAAGAAAACGTCAACGAAAGCTGGTGTCCCTCCAAGAGTCAGTAATGACTCCGTGCTTGCACGAGAGGTTCCTTTCCTTTCCTTCCACATGACCATAAGAACATAAAATGAGCCTACTGGATCAGACCAAGGGTCCATCTAGTCCAACTCTCTTTGGACGCAGTGGCCAACCAGGGACCCACAAGCAGGACACAATGCCACAGCACACTTCCACTCATTTTCTCCTGCTGCCCCTTACGCCTGGAACGCTCTTCCAGAACATTTGAGAACTACAAGTTCAACCGCAGCTTTTGAAGCTCAGCTAAAAACTTTTCTTTTTCCTAAAGCTTTTAAAACTTGATTTTGTTCTGACTTTATACTGTTAGTTTTACCCTACCCAGTGCCTGTTTACCCTACCCTGTGCCTGTTTGCATTCTCTTCCCTTCCTTATTGTTTTATCATGATTTTATTAGATTGTAAGCCTATGCGGCAGGGTCTTGCTATTTACTGTTTTACTCTGTACAGCACTATGTACATTGATGGTGCTATATAAATAATAATAATAATAATAATAATAATAATAATAATAATAATAATAATGTTCCTCAGCCACTCATGTACAAAGGCTTACCACTTCTGATACTGGAGCTTACTGTCTCAAATTCTGGTGTTTCCTCATTATTCACCAACAGATCATTATTCAGATGGTTGGGAAGAGACACATAAAGAAGTTGCTCTAAGGAAGGGAGATTAGTGGAGATTAGCCATGAAAATCTTTGAAATTATTATTATTATTATTATTATTATTATTATTATTATTATTATTTCTCTTTTCTCACTCATGGCAGTTTCTGATGTGATGCTGGTGAGTTGACTTCAACAAAGCTTTTGACAACGTACCCCATGACATTCTCATCAGCAACCTAACTAAAAGTGGGCTAGATTAGGTGGATCCAGAGTGGGCTACAGAGTCGGACTCAAAGTGTGCTTACCAGTGGTATCCTGGGCCCAGTGCTCTTCAACATTTTTATTAATGACATAGATAAGGAGGTGCAGGGAATGATTATCAAATTTGCAGATGACACAAAATTGGGTGGGATAGCTAATGCCCTGAAAGAAAGAAGCAAACTTCAAAGTGATCTTGATAGGCTGGAGCACTGGGCTGAAAACAACAGAATACAATTTAATACAGATAAATACCAACTAGAAAGGGACAAAGCCAACCATGAGCCGGTGTGGTGTGGTGGCTAGAGTGTCGGACTGGGAGTCGGGAGATCCGGGTTCTAGTCCCCATTCGGCCATGGAAACCCAACGGGTGACTTTGGGCCAGTCACAGACTCTCTGTCCAACCCACCTCACAAGGTTGTGGTTGTGAGGATAAAGTGGAGAGGAGGAGGATTATGTTTGGGTTCCTGGGAGAAAAAAATGTAATATTAAATAAAATCAATAAATAAAATATGATGACTATGTGGGTTGTCCCAATCTCCTCCATCCTTTTAAAATGTTTCTTCCTTTCATAAGACCATCAGAAGTGCCATGCAGGATCAGACTGAGGGTCCATCTACTCCATCTACTCTTGACCAGGGACCAACAAAGCAGGACATGATGCAACATCACCCTCCGACACATGTTCTTCAGTAACTGGTGCACATAGGCTTACTGTCTCTGATACTGGAGGTAGCATATAGCCATCAGGACTACCCTATTTCTTCGATTCTAAGATGCACTTTTTCCCCCATATAAACATCTCTAAAAATGGGATGCGTCTTAGAATTGTGGGTGTGTCTTAGGGTTTTTTTGTTGGTGGTGGTGGTACTGAAATTAGTGTGCATCTTACAATCGATGGCGTCTTACAATCAAAGAAATATGGTATGTTTTTAATCGGTATTTTATGTATCTTATACTTACTGTTGTAAGTATTGTAAGCCTATGCGGCAGGGTCTTGCTATTTACTGTTTTACTCTGTACAGCACCATGTATACTGATGGTGCTATATAAATAAATAATAATAATAATAATAATAATAATAATAATAATAATAATAACTGTTGTTCCCCGCCTCAATCAAAATGGAGAGGTGCTAAGAAATAATTATTATTATTATTATTATTATTATTATTATTATTATTATTATTATTTATATAACCTCCATAACCGAAGCTCTCTGGGCGGTTTACAAAAGTTAAAAACAATGGACATTAAAAAAGGATACAAAATTTAAAACCATCCAAAAATATAAAAACAACAGTATAAAACACTATCCATTTTAAACACAAACAGTTCTGGGGGGCCATTAAAAAAACCACGCAACTTAGCATATGTTGTTAAATGCTGTTAAATGCCTGGGAGAAGAGAAACGTCTTGACCTGGGGCCGAAAACATAACAACGCTGGCGGCAGGCGAGCCTTGTCGGGGAGATCATTCCATAATTGGGGGGGCCACCACTGAAAAGGCCCTCTTCTCCCTTGTTGTTATGTTCTTACATCACATAAGATGGTGAGCTAAGTTAAACAGGGTAGGCTTGAATAAACAGACACACTCTTCACATTTATTTATTTATTTCATCTGTGACTCATCTGTACTGCGTAATATAGTAAAATCTAGTGGTTCAAATATACATATTACAACCACATTTAAAATATATGATTACAGACAAGTCCAATTACAATAATAATACAGAACTTTACAGAGAGGTGTAAGACGGAGCTGTATGACTACTGGCAATTAATTATATACTAGAGAAAGCCTGGGTGAAGAAGAGTATTGTCACCAGGCATTTGAAACATGCCACATTTTCTGCCTCCAGAAGATTATTTTCCCAAGGGTGGATGTGTATTTGTTTACGTGTTCGCTCATGTCTAATTTCAGGTGGAATATTATTCCACAGGCACAGGTACACCAAATGCCCTGGTCTGATCCAGTTGCAGACTGAACTTTAGATTGGAGAACACAGCACTATCTCTCTCTATAAAATGCTTAGGTATGTTACCGTTTTGCCCCGCCCACTTTGCCTTCAGGAATTCTAGAATGGCTTCAGCTGATACAGGTTGCTAAGCAACAGTAACAACGGGTAACGTCAGCTGATACAGGTGGCTAAGCCCTTTGCCTGACTCCTCCGGGCTTTCCAAGGTAATCCTACCCCCCTTTCTGCCTCTTCACTCCCCACCCCCCACGAAGGGGGCTACGCCATGGTCCGGAGCATGAGCAAGGCATGGCCGGGGCCCTTGATGGCCGGGTGGGAGGCCACTCGCCTGCTGCGAATCAATCAATCAATAAAATGTGATGATATTTCATTCATAAACTTTAAGATATGCTACAACGGTGTAAGTTATGCCGGGTACAGCTAGTATATATATAATTTCTCTCCAAATCCCTGTAGATGCTTACTATGAACAAGGCCTTTCCAACCTCAACTCAGGGTTCAAAACATTTCTCTTGGGAGATCTGGTGGATTGAGTGTCTCCGACTGATCCAACAGACACACACTCACACCCAAAAAAGTTGCAACCTGAATGGTGCATCAATATTGAGAGAGAGTTTAGGCTTGAAGCAGGCACTCAGGGTGTAGGTTACGGAGACTGACTGGGCACAGCACTAACCCTTTATTTATTTATTTATTACATTTTTATTAGGGGTGTGCACAGACCCCCCAATCCGCTTCGGGCCCGATCTGGAAAATCCGGATCAGGCCCGATACGCTTCGCGCCGCTCCGCCCGTCTCCTGCTCCGCTCTGCGGAGCGAGATCTGGCTTCGCCGCCGTTGCTACATGGACAGCAGCAGCGCAAGATAAGCCACCACCCCCGCCCCCTTATGTGAATCCATCACGGGCTTCAACTGAGACCTCGGTTGAAGCTGGAGGAGGCCTCGACCTTCACTTCTGCCTTCAACCAGGGCCTCAATTGAAGCCCATGATGGACGCAGGTAAGCGTCCCTCCTCCCTGCTCCCTTACCTGGCACTGCTGCCACCGCCACATGGATGGCGGCGCTGGCAGAGCCAGGTAGACCAGGCCCCTGCCCCCGCACCTTACCTTCCTCCGTCGCGGGCTTCAATTGAGGCCCCGATTGAAGCCGGAAGAGGCCTCGGCCTTCACTTCCGGCTTCAACTGGGGCCTCAATTGAAGCCCGCGACGTTGGAAGGTAAGTTTCCCTCCTCCCTGCTCCCTTACTTGGCGCTGCCGCCGCCGCATGGATGGCGGCGCCGGCAGCGCCAGATTAGTCCCCCTCCCCCCCCCCACTTACCTGAAGGCGAAGCTCCGGATTGAGGCAATCCTCTTCACCTCAATCTACAGCCCCCCTGACTCCCTTCGCCTCTGCCTTTTCCGGAGGTGAATTAGGCCGCCTCGCTCCTGCTTCTCTGAGCCGAAGAGAAGCAGAGCACGTCCCTAATTTTTATACCGCCCAATAGCCGAAGTTCTCTGGGCGGTTCACAAAAATTAAAACCATGAAGAGCATAAAAACAACCAACAATTTAAAAAAAAACACAACTACAAAATACGATATAAAAAGCACAATAAATGAATATGCAATTGAAGATTTTTCAAACCATTGAGTCATGCTAGAGGCATTGTCGTTTCACGGCTTTGTTTATTAAAAATGGACCTAGACTGAGAACAGCTCGCCATGTGGGCTATCTCGGCACTTGCCCCTGGAGTGGGCTGTCTGATGTTTCACCAGACCTGAGAGCCCAGTGAAGCCTTTGCCACAGTGGAAGCACCGATAGGGGCGCTCGCCTGTGTGGGTTCTGGAACGGGAGTTGAGCTTTGCTCGCTGATTAAATCTCCTTCCACACTCAGGACAGAAAAAGGGCTTCTCTCCAGTATGAATTCTCTGGTGGGTAGTAAGGGTCGATTTCACTCTGAAGCTCTTGCCTCAGTAGTGACATTGGTGGGGTTTCTCTCTGGTGTGGATTCTCTGGTGATAAACTAGAGTCGATTGTTCACGGAAGCTTTTGCCACACTCGTAGCATGGATGGGGCCTGTTGTCTGTGTGAATCCTCTGGTGCTTAACCAGGGCAAATTTGCAAGTGAAGCTTTTCCCACAGTCCCCGCATGCATAATAGAGCCTCGTGTGGCGCAGAGCAGTAAAGCAGCAGTTTCTGCAGCTGAAACTCTCCCCACGGCCTGAGTTCGATCCCAGCGGAAGCTGGTTTCAGGCAGCCGGCTCGGGTCGACTCAGCCTTCCATCCTCCCGAGGTCGGTAAAATGAGTACCCAGTTAGCTGGGGGAAAGGCAATAACGGGCGGGGAAGGCAACGGCAAACCACCCCACTATAAGGCCTGCCAAGAAAACATCAGCGAAAGCTGGCGTCCCTCCAAGAGTTAGTAATGACTCAGTGCTTGCACGAGAGGTTCCTTTCCTTTTTCCTTCCGCATGCATAATGTGCCCCTCTTCTGGCAGAGGCAACATGTTGAAGGAAGGCAGAGCTGTTGTTTCAGATGTTCTCAGAGTTGGTGCAGGAATAGCGCTTTCGTTTAGTGAAGAACTCTGGGCAACTGAAGACATCTGAACCAAAGTGAACCTGGCCTTAATCCAGTTCTCTCTTCTCCCCTTTCGGGATAACACTTATAGAACAGGTCTTCGAGGTGTCAGTCCATAAGGTTAAAAAAATGTTCAAAGCACCACCTGTACACCTATACATTAAAAAGAATAGAATCATGAAGTTGGAAGGGTGCTCAAAGGCTTGTAGGATCATAAGAACATCAGAAGAGCCCTGCTGGATCAGAGCATCAAGCCCAGCACTCTGTTCACACAGTGGCTGTCGAGGAAATGTGTGAATGGGCTATTTTTTCTGTGCCCACGCTGTTTTAATGTAAGCCCCTTCTATTAGAAATTAAGTTCGTGGGCTCTCCCACACTAGAGTCATTCAAGAGGAAGTTGGACAACCATTTGTCAGGGATGCTTTAGGGTGGATTCCTGCATTGAGCAGGGGGTTGGACTCGATGGCCTTGTAGGCCCCTTCCAACTCTGCTATTCTATGATTCTATGATTCTATTAATTTGATCCAAACTGAAACTGAAAATATATTGAGTAACACTTGCTCAACCAAGAAGAAGTATTGACACATTAGTCAGAGTGTGAGCCTCCTGGCGAAGACAGGAAGAGTAGTAACCACAAAGGAACAGATGTTCCAGGATTGTAATACCCATCTACATATTGTTTTTCTAGTCTTAGAATTATCTGCACTCTGCACATGCATAAATGTCTTGTCTATCATTAGTTACTGTATTGCAAAACTGTATTATGATTGGTTTATTATATGAGGAAGTTCTGTTGTTGCTTCTGAGGATGTTACCCTATAAGTATCTTAGCTTTGCCTGCAACTAGTGGGCAGTTCTTCAGATTCTCTAGGGTTTGCCACCTTGCTGCATTGCAGGCTGCTCGTAATAAAACTTTTCCAAGATGAGAGAAATTGTGTCTTGAGAGTCTTTGACCTCCACTCAGCAAACCAAGAGAACACACCCTTTCGGGTTCCTCCACACGGCCAACTAGCTGTCAACCAGGGACCCACAAGCAGGGCACAGTGCAACAGCACCCTCCCACCCATGTTCCACAGCAACTGGTGTATATAGGCTTACTTCCTCTGCTACTGGGGGTTGCACATAGCCATCAGGACTAGTAGCCATGGATAGCCTTCTCCTCCAGGAATTTATCCAACCCCCTTTTCAAGCCATCCAAATGGGTGGCCATCACTATACCATGTGGTAGCGAATGTCATAGCTGAACTAAGTCCTTCTTTTAATCTGTCCTGATTCTCCCACCAATCAGCTTCATGGGATGATCCCATTGGGTTCTAGTATTATGGGAAAGGGATTCTCTGCACCAGGCTTCATTTTGTATGCCTCTATCATTTCTTCTTTTACTTGCCTTTTTTCCAAACTACACAATCCCAGCTGTTGTAACCTTCCCTCATAGGGGAGATGCATCAAACTCTTCATCCTTTTAGTTGTCCTATTTGGCACATAAAGGTGGAAGGCTCCTCAAAGATCATCTAGCCCAACTCCTGATGAAAATACTTGATGGGTGGTTTAGGTCCTACCCTCTGGAACCATCCAAGATCTGTGACTAAGGGTGTATGAGCAATTTGTTCCCGTTCTTTATTTGATCAAGATTTCTCCAGCTCATTCCTTTCAGACTGGCAATGGCCTTGCAGTCAAGGTCATCCATTTCTGCACTTTCACTGTGATTTGTGTCCCACTGCAAAAAAACAACAACAACTCAGCATTCAACAACATGAATACATTTGAAAAAATGGGGGGAATCTACAAATGCATGTTAATCAATGATAGAAAAATGTGTACATTTCAACACAAAAATCTGTGCATTTTGGCTTGTATTCCCCCACCCCCATTTTAAGTTTGGTTCGTCCTGAACCTACCTGGTTCCACATGTGTAGGCCAATGCTCCCCCCTACTCCAGTTTTCAGGACAGAGGGCATGTCTAGACCTTCTGGGAGGAAGGAGAACGTCACGTCCGTCATTTTGGTTTTGTTTGGTTTTAATTGAAGATGAGCGCTCCATTGAAAAGGTTGTTGTTGTTTTTAAAGATCCCTCTCCCCCCTTCCCTGATGGGAAGAGAGCTCCAAGCCCAGTTCCCAGCTCCTCTTGTTTACTTGTGTGGAGCCGGGACAAAACCAGGATGGCCACCTACATGTCCTGTGGTCTTGGGACGATCCTGATACCACAGGAAGTGTCAGGATTAAAGCCATCCCAGTTATCCTGGGGAAAGGGAGGGATCTTCCCTCCCTGCCCCCGGGATCACCTGTGCCTCATGTTGATGCACAGGGATGATCCTGGGGCGATCCCTGGAATAAACACTGGTGTAGACATGCCCAAAGTGCTTTGCATGCTATATCTTGATATTGGATGGAGGAACAGGGCTTGGAGCATGGATGACCCAGTTTCAGTACTTTAATTTGGTGATGCCGTAGTATTAAATCCATATGCTAAGCCTTACTTCACCTGAACTGTAAAATGCTACCGGTGGTATGAATACTAAAGGGAAGGGGTGTACAAAATAAAGTGGACAGAGAGCTCAGAACTTTATGGACGCTCCCCTCAAATGTAATCCTTGGCTGCTAAGCAAGTAATTCATGCTGATGTCAAGACATGACATGCAACAGGTGTTCCTACCCAGACACACATGGATAGCCTCAGGTAACTGTTTTTAATCAAAGTTCTGCATCAGACTTCTAAAGAATGGGTCTGTGAGAGATTAATTCAGGTTAATCCAAAACAAGATTGGATGCAGGTAATTGTGGCTTTGGAAAGATCAGGCACCTGTCCTCAGCAAGGCCTACTCTGTCTTCACAAGCCACGTACAGCGTTGACACAACAATGTTTTGTAAAGTAATAGTCTTGAGTTGGGTGAGGATTTCTCAGATTCCTTCTCTGGTGCCCTGATAAATTCTCTGTTGTTGTTTGATCTAAATAGTTTGTGAATTTCACACACACACACACACACACACACACACACCAGTGTTCAACTAAATGCTTCGCCCACACACCTCAACATCTCCGCCCACAAATAGGATGGAGAATTTCAACAGTGGATCAAACCCACCACATTGTTGGCAAAATCCTGTCATGGTGGTGAGGAATATCCCTTTTACATAGACTCCAGAATCAGATACTTGATTCTGAACATTTCTACAGCAGGGAATAGTAGCTGTTTCAGGCCTGCATCTTTTAAACAGCTCCTGAAAACATACCTTTTTCACATAACCTTTCCCTGGATTTTAACTTTGCTGGCTTTATATTGCCCTTTATAAAACAAACAAAACATAGGGCTGTGCTCCACTTCGCTTTGGTTCGGAGAAGCAGAAGCGGATCGGGGTGCTTCGCCTCCCTTTAAGGCAGAGGTGAAGAGGATTGGGGGGGCAGCAGAGCATCGCAGAGCGGATCGAGATGAAGGTGAATCCTTCACCTGGATCCGGAGCTCAGAAAAAAAGGTAAGGGGGCCTTACCTGGTGCTGCCGCCGCCCGCGTGGCGACGGTGGCAGAGCCAGGTAAGGGGGTAGGGGGATCTTACCTGGTCCATCGTGGCCCATTGCCGGCTTCACTACAGCCCACTGCTCAACCTGGAAGTGTAGGCCCCAAGCAGGGCCTACAGTTCTGGGTTGAGCCGCGGGCTCTAGTGAAATGGGAGATGGGCCGCAACGGACCAGGTAAGTCGTGTGTGTGAGGAGGGGTTACCTGGCCCTGCTGCTGCCGCCGCTGCCCACATGGTAATGGTGGCAGAGCCCGGTAAGGGGGCAGGGGGGCAGGGTCTTACTTGCATCTGTCCACAGTCCAGCAGCGGCTTCAACTGAGCCCGAAGACTCAAACCGGAAGACCAGGCTGTGGCCTGGTCTTCCGGTTTGAGTCCTCAGACTCAGTTGAGGCCGCCGGCGGACCGTGGACAGACGCAGGTAAGGGGGGAGGAGGGAGGGGGCCTTACCTACCGCTGCTGCAGAGCTCTCATTCGGATCCAGAGCTCCCCAGCGAAGCGAAGCTGACCACTGGTGTATCGGCGTGGAGTGGACCTGATCTGGAAGTTGCGGATCAGGATCCAAAGCAGATTGGGGGGGGTCCTGTGCACCAGCCCTACAACCCCCTACACACACACTTTTAACACTTTAAATTCATCTTATACGTGTTGTATTTTATGGCTTTAATTGTGCACTGCCCAGAGAGCCTCAGCTGATGGACAGTATAAAAGTGTAAAAAATAAAAATAAGAAGAAATTGTTTAATCCATTCCATCTGTTTTTGGCGGACCTGTTCATTGACTGAATTGGGGTTATCTGAAAGACTGTATTCTCCCTTGTGAGCCTGCCCAAGCTTTCAGATCTTCAGGTGAAGCCCTTCTTTCAGTCCCGCCATCTTCACAGGTGCGCCTCGTGGGAACATGGGAGAGGGCCTTCTCAGTGGCTGCTCCGGTGCTCTGGAACTCTCTTCCCGGGGAAGCTAGGCTGGCTCCCTCCTTGATGGGCTCTCAGAAACAGGCACAAATTTCTTTGTTCCGGCAGGCCTTTGGAGAATAATCTGGGCCTCCATCTATGTTAAGGACTTGAAGACCATTTTATTCTCTCAGTATTTTAACAACTAATTTTAACAACTAATTTTTACCTTACATTTAAATTTTACTGTTTTAATTCTGTATTTTAATCTTATATCAACTTCTGCTGCATGGTTTTATCCTGGTTGTGCTTTTTGTATTTGTGTTTTTAGATTGTTGGTTGTCTTATTATGCTCTTCATGGTTTTAATTTTTGTGAACCGCCCAGACAGCTTCGGCTATTGGGCGGTATAAAAATGTAATAAATAAATAAATAAATAAATAGTAAAATTGTCATGTATTTTCAATGTTTAATGTGATCAGGACTAGAAACTTGAAGTCCTTGCAACCCCTTAACAGTTGCCATCAACTTACATGATACAGCGTACAACTCCCCTGTTAAAACAGCCCTGCTGGCTTCCAATTTGTTTCCGGGCTTAATCTGAAGTGCTGGTTAGGACCTATAAAGCCCTGTACTGTTTGGGTCCAGGTGATCTGAAAGATCGTATGATTCCTTACAAGCCTGCCCATGTTTTAAGATCTTGAGGAGAAGCCCTTCTCTAAGTCCCAACAACATCACAGACACGCCTGTGGGAATGTGGGAGAGGGCCTTCTCGGTGGCGGCTCCAGTACTGTGGAACTCTCTTCCCAGGGACGCTAGACTGGCTCCCTCTTTGGTGTGCCTTTAGGAGGCAGGCAAAGACTTTTCTGTTCTGGCAGGCCTTTCCTAGCAAACATAAGGGGAACAGACTTGAAAGCTGAATTTTGCATGTCAGAATGTGGCTTTGGTGTGAGTTTGGCTCCATCTTAGAATTTTAGTGCTGAGGAAGAGGTCCACCCCAAATTAAGGTAGAGCACCTATAATTTGACAGGAACCGATCTAAGGAGGCATTCCAGGAAGATATCGCCCACATGTCCATGAACAGAATATAGCCAATATGTGGTCCGCCTTTAAATTACTGCTCTGATTCCAGGAAAATGAAGTGTAACATCCTACTTAGACTTGTAATACTGTCAAATGATAGGGAAAGCAGGGTGTAATATATGTACAGCCAAACACACAAGATTAGTGAAGTGCAGATGGTCACAAAACACGAAAGGTCTTTGATTTTGCCTTTGAGCTATGAGGCATACGGTAAATGTTAGACACTGTGGCCAGAGCATGTATCATACCCTTCAGGCACCTTGAAAACCTGTATAAAAGGTCTCACATTGCTGGCTTCTTCCATCAGCTTCTTTCGCCTCTTCTATACTTCTCTTCTTCGATCATCTCGGTAAGTTGGATGGTATTAGATGGATCTAGTCAATGGGAGATGTATTTATTAAGAAAACAGAAATAGTGGAGTAGCTCTCACACTCGTTGAAAATTAATATTATTGCAAGGTTATCTTTTCTTCTTCTTCTGCAAATGCTCCCCACTAAGTCTGCAAACCACCAAAATGCATGTGCTTGTGTTTGAGATGACTAAATGTTGAAGTTTGCTTGGAATGCTCTCCCAGAACATCTACGAAGTACGAGTTCTATCCTAGATTTTAAAAAGCATTTGGGAACTTAGCTCTTTTCTGTAGCTTTTGGAACGCTAGCCTGATTGATTGTTCACAATGCTTCGATTATTCCCTTCTTCTGTCTTTGTGTAACCTCTCCCCTTCATATGTTTTAATGTGATTTTAAATTGTAAGCCTGCTGTTTTATTTTTACATACTGTACAGCACCAAGTACATTGTTGGTGCTATATAAATAATTATAATCAACAACAACAACATCTTGACTGCTGTTCAAGATGAGGCCGTGATGAACACAGTTGTAAAGTGTCCCAACTAAAATTTTGATGGGAATTTCCTTAGAGAAAAATATCTTCCTAAATACTAGTAGTCAACTGATGGTGAACAAAGCTTCAACCTGACAGTAAATATCTGTATTCAGGAGTCATAATGTGCTATAGAATCATAGAATCATAAAATAGCAGAGTTGGAAGGGGCCTATAAGGCCATCGAGTCCAACCCCTTGCTCAATGCAGGAATCCACCCTAAAGCATCCCTGACAGATGGTTGTCCAGCTGCCTCTTGAAGGCCTCTAGTGTGGGAGAGCCCACAACCTCACCAGGCAACTGATTCCATTGTCGTACTGCTCTAACAGTCAGGAAGTTTTTCCTGGTGTCCAGCCAGAATCTGGCTTCCTTTAACTTCAGCCCTTTATTCTGTGTCCTGCACTCTAGGAGGATCAAGAAGTGATCCTGGCCCTCCTCTGTGTGACAACCTTTCAAGTATTTGAAGAGTGCTCTCATGTCTCCCCTCAGTCTTCTCTTCTCCAGGATAAACATGCCCAGTTCTTTCAGTCTCTCTTCATAGGGCTTTGTTTCCAGACCCCTGATCATCCCGGTTGCCTATATATATATATATATATATATATATATATATATATATATATATGGATGATAGGTCTGTTGTTGACTATTTACCAGAGGAGGAACCATCCAAATGGTGTTGACATGTTCAAAAGAAATGCATCCCTATCTAACAAATGTTTGACACAAACTACAAATGTGGCCTCCCCGTTACATTTCCAAAGAATCTGACTGGCCATTGCGGGAGACAGCGTGTTGGACTAGACAGAGCTTGGTCTGGTAAGGCATGGCTTATGTTTCCTTCATTGAGCAGGGGGTTGGACTTGATGGCCTTATAGGCCCCTTCCAACTCTACAATTCCATGATGATTCTGTGATGATTCAACAATCAGCCTACCTTGAAATATTTGTGCTTGTATTGATCCATGCAGAGTTCCTCCTTCTTCCCCTGCTCCTCCTTCTCACCTATCCTGACTGCCGAGGTTCACAGTTATAAGTTTTGAATTAACAGCACATGGATTTTATGATTATATAAAACTTGCCATGCTGAGAGAAAAGACGAGACTACAATGTCAACCTTTATTAACTAAGGGGAAGAGACTTATAAGTGTCCATGGGGGAAAGTTGGGGTTTGTGTCTACATTTCAGATATGTGTTCTTTCCATGGAACCCATTCACTTGGGAAAGCACATTCATTCTCGTTGTGTTTCAGAACTAATCTCCATCCTCTCCAACATGGTGTGCTGCTTCTGTTTGTCATTGTGTCCCATCCCATGTGGACCCGTCTTTCCAGTTAGAAGAGTCCAGTCTGGTGGCATCCCATCCTGCATCATCCCATCGGGGCCCATCTTTCCAGTCAGCAGTGTACAGCACCCCAGAATCCCATCCTGCATCATCCCATCGGGGCCCATCTTTCCAGTCAGCAGTGTACAGCGCCCCAGAATCCCATCCTGCTTCATCCCATCGGGGGCCATCTTTCCAGTCAGCAGTGGTCAACGCTCCAGCATCCCATCTTGCACCATTCCGTATGGACCCATCCTTCCGACTAGCTTTGAGCAGCCTAATACCGCCTCACCCTCTACCTTCCATTACGTACCCATTGCTCCACTGCGTCCGCAGCCTTGTGGGGTCCAGTCTAGCAGTGTCCCATCCTGCTTCGTCCCATGTGGACCCATCTTTCCAGTTAGCAGTAGTCAGCGCCCTAGTATCCCATCTTGCACCATTCCGTATGGACCCATCTTTCCATTTAGCTCTGAGCAGCCTAGTGCCTCCTCACCCTCTACCTTCCATTGTGGACCCATCGCTCCACTGTGTCCTCAGCCTTGTGTTGTCCAGTCTAGCAGTGTCCCATCCTACACTGTCCCATGTGGGCCCATCTTTCCAGTGAGTGGTGAACAGTCCAGCATCCCATCCTGCACCATCCCATGTGGACCCATCTTTCCAATTAGCTCTGAGCAGCCTAGTGCCATCCGTTGTGTCCCCATTGCTCCATTGTGTCCCCAGCCTTGTGCTATACAGTCCAGCAGGGTCCCATCCTGCACTGTCCCATGTGGACCCATCTTTCCAGTGCGTAGTCCTCACCCTTCCATCATCCCAATTAGTGTTGAGCAATGTGGTCCATATTGTATTCCTTGCTAAGGAACACCCATGCACACATGGAATGGCTCTTCTGGCACATGGCCAAGTAGGTTTTGCAAAGTACGCTACAGGTTCATGACAAATCATATGGGTATTAGGTGTAAAAAATGCTGAGCAATCATGATTCTCTCTGAGAGGTCTACTATGTGTTTTCGGTGGCTGCTCACCATTTTTAACCATTCAGTGCCAATGTTCATGATTAATACTTTTTAACTCATCATTGTTGATCATTTTTCTTTACTGGCTTTTGTTTCCTTTGCTCACTGTCAACCGCTCTTCATGATTTTCTGTTTGGTGTTTCCTTCAATACTGCAAACGTTCTCAAATGGTTTGCTGTATAATGTTTCCTGTTCAATAAAAGCTACTGTAGTGCATTGGAGAAAAACACACACACTTTCTTGTCTTTAATACAAATGTTCAGATGCTTTGAATAGCTACTGGGATTACAGCCTGTGGACACTAGACCATACTGTCATTAGGGAGGTCGGAGGAATTGATTAAAGAACCTTAGTCATCTCAGCCCCTGAAACTTCAGATCTCTTTCCTGCAAACTGGCATGACTTGATCTGTGGATTTCCTGTGTGTGTGCGACAGAGAGAGAGAGAGAGAGAGAGAGAGAGCATGTGAAAAGCAATTTGCACAATTTTCAACTGCTATTTGCACAGATCATGGCCAAAATTTACTTAATTTGCACACGTTGCAGCTGCAGTGTGCATAAACAGCTTTTTACACACAACTAAAACCTAAAATGAAGTTACCAGATGATAGGAACAAATGTCCAGCTCAGCTCACCACTGTGAGCCAAGCTGAAGGTGCCGCAAGAAAAGGGCTAGATTTCCCAGTGATGGGCATCCATAATTCTCATGCTCCATCAGGGATCCTTTCCTCCCAATGAAGCAAGGCCGCTGCTTCATACAGATCTGGAATGGAGCAGTTTCAGGACCCTGGACAGTACTGCAGATACTGGCCCAAAATTCTTCCTTTGCATTCAGGACCATGGCCAGCAACCCTGCAGCTATAATAAAAAGACAAGTAATCCCTGCACTGGCCTGAAGCAACGGCCAAAAAGGTTTTATAGCCAGGGCAGGAGAATCCTTCTGAGAGCTCCATCACCTTCAGTGTTGGATCTAGCCTTTAAGGAGCAGTCAACTTTTCTGCAATCATTGCTGGTGAATTGAAGCTGCAGGTATCTGTCCATGCAATGCTCCCTAAGACCACCTTCTGGAGTCCAAGGCCCACATTTTAGAATCAAAGAGCAGCCATATTTCACCAGCTTATGGTGGATGGAGTCTGAGATATATGGTGGGTGGCCCTACCTTAGAACAACCAGGGACTAGTTCTGATTCCTACTAGATAACTACTGCTATTTCTGACTCCTTGTTAGATATGTCACTGCTAGATAGCACAGGGCCCTTTCAGAAGACACCTTAAACCATGGCTTTAACCATGGTGGTTAAGCCAGAAAGTCAGGCTATGTTCAGAAGAAACCTTAAACCATGGCTTTAACCATGGTGAATAAGGCTTTTTGCTTTATTCACCGTGGTTAAAGCTGTGGTTTAACGTGTCTTCTGAACACAGCCTGGTTTTCTGGCTTAACCACCATGGTTCAAGTCATGGTTTAAGGCATCTTCTGAATGGGGCCATAGGCCACAGCTAGACCTAAGGTTTATCCTGGGATCATCTGGGGTTCGCCCCTGCCTGAGCACTGGATCCCCTGTGTGTCACCTAGATGAACAGGTTTGACCCCTGGATGATCCAGGGATAAACCTTAGGTCTAGCTATGGCCTTAGTCTCTGTTTCTTCCTTGCTCCATGAAAAATGTGAATAGCTACTGCAGATCACGGCCTTAAATTACAGTCAGCATGCTTCTCTCTCTCTCTCTCTCTCTCTCACACACACACACACACACATACACACACACACACACACACACTACAAATCCTTAACAAGGCATACCAGAATACTAACAAGACATTGCTATGTGGGGCAATTTCTTTTTAAATGTTTGGCTCTCCTAAAGATCTGTTAAATGCCTTGCATATTTTGTCATCCCCCCACCCCAAATGCCATGCAGTAACCATCGGCATTTGACTGTTCCTATCATAGAGCCATAAAAAAAAACCAGACACCTTGATATGAGTGGGGAGAAATCCGTTTGGTTTCAGTACGAACCAAACCTAATTCATTCTTCCAGAATTCCTGTGTGAACTGGAATGAAATTTTTGTGCAATTTTCACATTTTCCCTAAGTTCCAAAATCAAATGTGTACGTTCTTTTCAAAAAAAGCAGAACAATTTGGCAGTATGGTCTGAAGGGTTGTCTTGTTCTGAGATGAAAATAAATTCATGAAGTCTTCCCCTGGGTGGACGTGTGGGAAACCAAGGAGGCTAAAAGCTGTCAGAGAGACGACTGTATTATGAAAGCCAGGACACACAACACACACACTCCTCAGTCACCTAATAAGTAAAGTAAGCACAAGAAAGGAAAGGAAAGGGGCCTCTTGTGCAAGCACTGAGTCATTACTGAATCTTGGAGGGACGCCAGCTTTCGCTGACGTTTTCTTGGCAGGCCTTATAGCGGGGTGGTTTGCCGTTGCCTTCCCTGGTCGTTATTACCTTTCCCCCAGCTAACTGGGTACTCATTTTACCGACCTCGGGAGGATGGAAGGCTGAGTCGACCCGAGCCGGCTGCCTGAAACCAGCTTCTGCTGGGATCGAACTCAGGCCATGGGGAGAGTTTCAGCTGCAGAAACTGCTGCTTTACCGCTCTGCGCCACACGAGGCTCTATAAGCACAAGAACCCTGAACCAAACCCATGAGAATTTCCTCCGGAATTTCTTCTCCTTTGAATGTCTTTTCAAAAGCAATATCTTTTCTGTCAAATTGAATGAGGATGCTCAACATTTCCTTGGGAGAAATTGTCAGAACAGCCCTTCTTCGAATGACCTGAGAGACATGTTTATTCTTGAAATCACAGCAATGTTTTGCCTGAGAAGGAACACCCCTTGTTTGTTTATTTTAAGACAGACCAGAAGGCAAATGCTTTTTCTTTTTCTTTTTGCAAAAGAGTAGAATTTATTGAGAAGGTTGCAAGGAAAGAATACACCAAGTATCAGTTACTCATCATACAGAACAACGTAGAGCCATTCTTGACAAATGTAACAGAAAAAAAGTTGACAGCAGAGATAACAAAAATACGTTCGAAGCAAAGCGATCCAGAACTGAGTCAAGGGAGGCACAACATTTTGGGATGTTCCATTGGCAACATTATGAAAGCTGTGACAGAATCAGACACTGTTGTTTTTTTCTTCCCTATGGAAACATGCATGCAAATTTGGGAATATATTTCAGCAAAAACATTGGGACATTTCTACACTATGTTTTGGTTGTGTTATCAGTCCAAAATTTGCTAAGCACTACAGAAGTTGCTTCTTAGAGAGAAAAGTTATCCACTGATCTAACCAATGTATGCGCTCACACAATTACATCGTGTTTTTCTTATGATGATGGTGATATCGCCATGAGAGGATGTTCTCTGGAGAACATCTCCTTAACCCAGAATCAATATCAGAGACAATCTGGTGCCCACAAAATGTTTTAGACTATAAATTTTAGGCTACAGCTTCCATAATCTCTGGTGATTGGTCTTGCTGTCTGGTGCTTAGAGGAGTTCAAGTAGAAAACACCTGGAGGTCTTCATGGTGCATTTCTCACACCTCAAAAGTGGTGATCAAACGAGAAGACAACCTTGAGTTGAAGGAAGCATAGCTATACTGCAGAATGAGTTGTCTCTGTCGACCACTCTTGCAGGGATGCAGCTGTTGATATTTCAAAAAGGGCTAGGGCAAAAGAAAGCATTGGCCCCCAATTCACTGAGATATTCCGAAAGTCAGTAAAATGATCCCTTTTTCAGAAGTGACAGGTGAAAGCATATGAAGGTGGGGAGCAAATATCAAAGGTGATGAGCAATTGCAGAAAGCGTGGAGGAGACCTCTCCACGAGAATCATGGATGCCGCAGCACTTTTAATAGACGTAAGCATAGTCCTGAATCCATAGCCTGATTTTCGAAACCTGGTTGGTCATGTCGTGTGGCAGCCATTTCTTGACTCTTTAGCAAGGGGAACAGCAAGGGCTGCAGGACTGGATACTTATTGGGATGCCACAGGATGAGCCACAGGGGGAGTGGCAGCTACTCACTGGGAAGATGGGTCCACATGAGACACTGCAGGATGGGACACAGGAGGGCTGGCAGCTACTCACTGGGAAGATGGGTCCGCATGGGACACTGCAGGATGGGACACAGGAGGGCTGGCAGCTACTCAGTGGGAGGATGGGTCCACATGAGACACTGCAGGATGGGACACAGGAGGGCTGGCAGCTACTCACTGGGAAGATGGGTCCACATGGAACACTGCAGGATGGGACACAGGAGGACTGGCAGCTACTCAGTGGGAGGATGGGTCTGTATGATACACTGCAGGATGAGGCACAAGGAGAGTGGCAGCTACTCACTGGAAAAATGGGTCCGCATGGGACACTACAGGATGGGGTACAGCAAGACTGGACCCCACAGGGCTGGGGACACAGTGAACCAATCGGTCCACAAGGGAAGGTTCTGAGTGGTGCGCAACAAGGTGACTCACAGCTGATGGGAAGGATGGGCCCACATGGGACAGAGCAGGATGGGATGCTACAACACCGACTGCTGCTGATTGGAAGGATGGGCCCACATGGGACAGAGCAGG
The DNA here is from genome assembly GCF_023053635.1 of Elgaria multicarinata webbii. Taxonomy (NCBI): domain Eukaryota; kingdom Metazoa; phylum Chordata; class Lepidosauria; order Squamata; family Anguidae; genus Elgaria; species Elgaria multicarinata. The sequence continues at coordinate 6,896,628 of NC_086191.1, read as the reverse complement.
ATGGGATGCTACAACACCGACTGCTGCTGATTGGAAGGATGGGCCCACATGGGATGGTGCAGCATGGGACACTACAGCAAGACATGTTGGAGATGGTGGTGGTGACCCTGGAATGAGACATGTAGAACACATAGGTCAACACACCTTTGCAGGTGAAATGAAATCTCAGCAACACACAAGTTCTTAAATATGGACCACATCCTCTTCTCAACACAACCAAATATTGAAGGGGAAGCATTCTCAATCCCCCTCCCCTTGATAAGTAAAGGTTGGGTTGCAGCTTGCTTTCTCTCATTTATTGTGGTGGTGAGTTTTGCCCTGCCATGGACCTGGATCACAGTCCGGCTCTCTTGGGAAGAGAAATGCAGGTATAGTCAACCTCACACACTTATTTCCTAGAGGAGTCAGCTCCCACCAGCTTACCAAACAGATGATTTCCAGCAGCCCAATTTTACTACTACTTGAGGAAGACTCTCCTCCTTGCATATCCTTCAATGTGGAATTTGGGATGGTACCCTTGAATGGGGCAGGGTACCCTTAGCAAGCCATACATGTGGCAGCTTTAGGACCCATGCTACCTAAACCTGACCTACACCCTCATCTTTTCAACTGGAGATGTCCAGGACTGAATCTTCAATGTTTCATCTGAAAAGCAGGTGCTCTACCACTACACATTCCTCCTCTCCATCATCCAGGAAAGCAATCACCACCAAATTCGGTGTGGTGACTTGTCCTGCATCAGCTCTATTGCTAGATGTCAATAGATCTGCTAGTAGTTTGTTCTACTGAGATATATGTTGGCCAAAACCAAACGTGACTTTGCCCGGTGAATGCAGTATGAGATATTGGTTATGCAAGCCTAAGATAAATTCTTCCAAGAGATCACATGTGGACTCTCCTAAACAGCCTTTGTGGGGATCATGAACCATCTCATTTTGGATGTCATGTTTCTTGAACCGACAGTGTCCACCTCCAAAGACCATGATGCAAACATAGCAAGTCTATGGCTGTGTGTCTCTCTCTCTTCCAATTAAAGGAGTTTACGGTACAAACCTGGGCATGTTCATTCAGATATAAAACCCACTGTTTTGCATGGGACTTACTCCTTGGTAACTGTGAATACGACTGCAGCGTTCAGTTTAATTCCATGTATGCCCTCACTTAACTGAGGGTAGCAGACATGGGATTGTGCTATTGAGAGCCAGTGTGGTGTAGTGGCTAAAGTGTTGGACTAGGAGTCAGGAGATCTGGGTTCTAGTCTCTACTTGGCCATGGAAACCCATTGGGTGACTTTGGGCCAGTCACAGACTCTCAGCCCAACCCACCTCACAGGGTTGTTGTTGTGAGGATTAAATGGAAAGGAGGAGGAGGATTATGTATGCCACCTTGAGTTCCTTGGAGGAAAAAAAGCAGGATATAAATGCAATAATAATTAAATAAATAAATTGTCAGGGCGAATGTGTCATTTAGCATCAAGATGCTCAGCACTGAATTTTTGAGAGCAGTATATGAGCCAGAAAAGCAGGCCAATGTTTGAGATAAATAACGCTGCATTCTAAAACACCATCAATGACTTTTCCTTTTGCTACCTTAAACCCAAGAGTTTGGCCACAGCTAGACCTAAGGTTTATCCTGGGATCATCCAGGGTTCGCCCCTGCCTGAGCACTGGATCCCCTGTGTGTCACCTAGATGAACAGGTTTGACCCCTGGACAATCCAAGGATAAACCTTAGGTCTAGCTATGGCCTTTGTCTTCCATCAGTCCACGGACCTGGTGCAAGTGATTATCTGCCCTAAAAATAGCAACCATGAAATCATGGTCTTGCTCAAGAAGCATTGGACAAGTAGGAGAAGAAGCCCTACATTTCTACTCGTTCTCCAAAGCCCCTCACAGCCACTAGCTGCATCTCAGAGCGAGTTAAATCCAACTTACCGGACGGAGACTGCTGAAGGAGAGAACTGAAGAAGAGGTGGAAGAAGCTGATGGAAGAGTCTGGTGCATGGGAAAGCTTTTATATGGTTGTCTAATGAGCCTGAAGGCCACGAAGTCTACCTTGTCCACAAAGTCTAATAATTATCAAATGCCTCAGAAATAAAACGGCATGCAAATGCAGACCTTTTAATTTGCATGTTCATCCGCTCTTAATAATCCAGTGAATTTGGGTGTGTGTATCATACACCCTGTTGTCCCCTTTCATTGGAGAAGATTGCAAGGGAGTTGTAACTAGGACGTTACACACTTCATTTAGCAGGACTCACAACCATTAACGAATGGGTGGATTGCCTTGACTATTTTTCAAGGTGGTTTTTTTTTAATGTATTTATTTGATTTATTTATAGCATTTGTAACCCGGCCCCGCATGTAAACAGATTCTGGAGTGGTGCAATGCAGGAGGTAAAATAATAAAACAATAAGAAGAATGAAAGACAATATAACCATTATTCTATGTCTTTAAAATAAGTGGCAATGTAGTTATTTATTTAATTTATACCCCACTTTCTTCCATTGTGGTTCCTACATGGTCTCTTTTCCAAACATTGATTGAACCCAGGATGGCTTAGCTTCGGCAAGATGGCTGCCTCATTTGCCTTCAGACCATGGCCTGTACAGAGACTTTTTCGAGAAGGAGCTCTTGGGACCACAATACCAGATGGAACGCCTCTCCCGACACGAACCTACCCGTACACTGCGCTCAACATCTAAGGTCCTCCTCCAAGTGCCTACTCCGAGGGAAGCTCGGAGGATGGCAACAAGGGAGAGGGCCTTTTCAGTGGTGGCCCCCAATTATGAAATTTATTTATTTATTTATTTATTTATTACATTTCTATACTGCCCAATAGCTGGAGCTCTCTGCGTGGTTCACAAAAATTAAAAACATTCAAATTATAAAACAACAGTATAAAACCATAATATAAAATACAATATAAAAGCTCAACCAGATAAAAACAGCAGCAATGCCAAATTACCAATTTAAAACACCAAGTTAAAATTTATTTATAGACCGTTAAAATGCTAGGAGACTAAAAAGGTCTTCACCTGGCGTCTAAAAGCATATAATGTAGGTGCCAAGCGAACCTCCTTAGGGAGCTCATTCCACAGCCGGGGTGCCACAGCAGAGAAGGCCCTGCTCCTCCTGGTAGCCACCTGCCTCACTTCCTTTGGCAGGGGCTCACGGAGGAGGGCCCCTGAGGATGACCGTAGGGTCCAGGCAGGTACATATGGGAGGAGGCGTTCCTTCAGATAGCCTGGCCCCAAGCCGTTTAGGGCTTTAAATGTTAATACCAGCACTTTGAATCAGGGATGATCTCACCGATGAGGCTCACCTGGTGCCAACATTGTTATCTTTTCGGCGCCAGGTCAAGACTTTTCTCTTCTCCAATGGATACTGTTTTACAGTGTTCTTTAAATTTTTGATGGTTTTAAATTTGTAAACTTTTTAATGTTCACTGTTTTAAACTTTTGTAAATTGCCCAGAGAGTTTCGGCTATGGGGCGGTATCAAATGTAATCAATCAATCCTAAGAGACGTATTTTGCTGAGTTTGATGCAAATGTATGAAGAACAGGAGAACCATGGCTGCTTATTGAGATCTTCTGAACTCTTCTTCAAAGCTGTTCCCCCTCCCCCGTTTGAATTGGAAAACTTCATACTTTCCCCCCATTGACCACAGTTTGTTTTGAAAAGTGTGCATTCTTTTTAAAATCAAAATCAAATGCAATGACAAGGTCAAGAATGTGGCATAGCCAGTGTAGCATAGTGGCTAAAGTGTCGTACTGGGAGTCAGGAGATCCAGGTTCTAGTCCCCACTCGGCCTTGGAAAGCCACTGGGTGACTTTGGGGCAGTCACAAATTCTCAGCCCAACCCACCTCACAGGGTTGTTGTGAGGATAAAATGGAGAGAGGGAGGAGGAGGCTTATGTATGCTGCCTTGGGTTCCTTGGAGGAACAAGATGGGATATAAATGCAATACATAAATGAATAAAATAAATAAATAAGAATGTGGAAGATATTTATTTCTGGCATTCCCTCACCTCCTCCATTTCTCCTGCCCTGCCACCTTCCAAGCAGCAATGGTGTAACTGATAGGATTGCACCCTACGTTCCTTGCATAGGTGGAAGTCTCTGAACAGAAATGGGCCCACCATCTTTGGGAGATCCTTCAGCTCTGGGTTTTCTGAACTGAGCTAGAGGCTTGTGGATTAGATGGCCTTTGAGGCAGGTCTACGATTCTGTGCCCGGGAGAGAACCGGGTCTCTTAGGTGGGATGCAAAGTTGTGGAACCCACGGGGATTTTCTAGGCATATTCAAACACCTCCATGTCTCTCAAAAGCCCATCCTTGCCATGGAGCCATACGTGATCACCTGACGTCTCAGTTTGGAATGGATGAATTTGGATTCAGCAGCCAAGGTAGACATTACTTGGAAGCCTGATGTGGTGTTTTCAGGAAACACCGTAACTTAAGGCTGTTGTTGGGCGTTGGAACAAGAAATCTGTTGTTCAACTATATAAAAGTGTTGGCTTTAATTACCATGAAGGCAGCCAGATATTAACCTGAACAGCACATCCATTTGACTGAGCTCTCATTCCACCTGCTTCCTTAAGCTGCATCCCTCTAATATTCAGGGAGAGAAACCACCTATTAATTTTAACAAATCACAAGAGCTCTGTCTGAGCCTGTTTATCTCATGCCATGGCTTCACCAAA